>NW_026844347.1:10988667-11706524 GCF_029955315.1 Cylas formicarius
ACCTCACCACTACTAATAAGTCACACCCATTTGATGGGTTGGTTCAATATGCAGAGCTCTTTAATTCAAATATATTTTGAATCCAATTAATGCAATTTTTGCGATATGCTTAACCAATACACATTTTTGTTTGCTGTAGCAGTTGAAACACCTGACTTATTTTATAATAATATCATTTATATAATATTGCTCAATATTTATTGAACAAATCAATACATGTTTATATATACTTACTTGATGTTAAAAAAAAAATACATACAAACAATATTGTACAAACAGATTAAATAATTTGTTATTTGTTGATGTTGATTTCATTTCTTTATGGAGGTAATCACCATAATTTTAAGAATTCGTGAATAATATCTTGGACCTCTCTCAATTTTATCCAATTTTTCAAAAATTTGAGAAAACTGGGTTTCAATATGCATTTCAAATTACTATGAAACGAAGTCTTTTTCTTGCATCACTTTGAGTATTTTAAAGCTAGTGTCCTTTATCAAAGTTGTTTTGAGAATCGTGTTAGAGTGTTAGTATTTTAGTGCCTCAGGAGCCTTGAGGCCACTGTTATTTTTAATATGTTTGTGATGTAGGTATTCAGGTCTGTATTCTTTATATCTTTATAATATACGAAACAGAAATAAAATAGTTCTTAATTACCATAGCATCAATAGATGCAAAAATGATTCTGGTTGCTATAATTAGAGTTTAAATCATGTATTTGTGTTGTTATTGTGCCATTTAATGTGTGATTTTTTTTGTTGGTAACATGTATTTTCGAATTTAAAGAACTTTATGTTAGTTTGTTATTATCACTAATAAACTATTTGAAATTGAATATGTATTTTTCAAATTTGTTTAAATTGGGCACCTGGATAATACTAAATATTTAATAACGTGGCATTTTTAACCGAGAATCTCTCACTACTGGTGTCTTCCCAATTTCAGGAAAATGGGATAATATGGTCAGTGGCGGTCTCTCTGTAAATCATGGAATTTTGGAAACGGCCTGCAAAGAGGCGATGGAAGAGGCCTCAATACCTTCGAATTTATTAAAAAATCTAGTCAGTGCGGGATGCGTCTCGTGAGTATTAACGCGCACAACTCGATTAATTTTGCCTAAAAAAAAAGAAGATAAAAAATTGCAAATTGCAATTATGTTAGTCATATACGCAACAGGTAATTTATTGCAGGTTCTTTTTCGAATCGGAACGTGGTCTATTTCCAAATACAGAGTTTGTGTTTGATTTAGAGCTGCCATTCGATTTTGTTCCAGAAAATGCAGATGGAGAAGTTGAGACTTTTGAAATTTTGCCAGTCGAGAAATGTGTGGAAAAAATTCTAGCTCCCGATTTTAAAACAACAAGCGCACCAGTGGTGTTGGATTTCCTAATTCGACATGGAATAGTAACCCCTGAAAATGGTAAGTAAAGAGGAATTCTTATACCGGGTCATTCACCCTTTATAACATTTTGAGTACAACTGGTAACATTCTATTTGCTTGCATGCTTTAGGCCCATATACCAAATTTAGGAATGTTCTCTTCTTAAATTTTCCAGAAGTTTTAAGAGGGCACTCAACTTAAATCAGTTGCTCTGTTTGTTCTTCACTGAACCTACTTATATAAAAAAGGTGTGTTTTCAAGTGAAACATGGACTATAAGTCTGGAAGAAAATTAAAAATCCTTTTATATAATATTTCATGTTCCTATATCTAAACTATTGCGATTCTGAAATGATCTTGGAATATATATGCGCTTTAGGTGCCAACAATAGAGACAAATGAAAAATACTTTCAATCTCTTACTCGCCAAAAGCGTGGAAGTCGCCTAATAAATCAAATATGTATACGGGGTTTTTCACTCTATCTAGAATGCAAAATTTTGGACTGCATCCAGGTTCTTTGATTTTAAAATATTTGCACTTCAGGTTTTATGTACTGTACCTAATTTCAAGTGTCTGAGAAATCTTTAATTCAAACACAAGAATGACAGATTCAATATTGGTATTGAGAATTGAATGTTTCTCCTGGAACTATAGTACCTCTCATGGGGAGTTTGGATAGTTCCTTGTCTTAAATAATTTGAGCTCTTAGTACTCTTAGTAGACTGACCTCTGATGGTGCGCAGCTGGTTAGGAGATTAATTGAAGTTTTTGTCTTATCTAAATACACCATTTCGCTCTTTAGTATACTGTCTGTTATTTGAAGATACAGTGTTATCAAATACTCATCTACACACCAAGAGCTTGGATAGCCACTCGACTGTCGTTGCAAATATTGATGTGCCAATACATTCTGTTGATGCCAACCAAAAATGGTTACAATCAATATATCTAAAAAACTATTCAAGCAAGGTATATGGCAACCTGTTTTGAACTTTGGTTAGTTATGATCGGAAATGAGATCCTAAAAGTATTTCAAAATGCAATTCTTATATCCGCAGTTTTAGATTTTTCGTAGCCACGAAAACTCCGAAACGAACGATTATGAGTGACAAACCCTATATAAAACTCACACCAAGTTCTGTTCACCATTTTGTTGCAGAAAGTGAGTATTTGAAGATAATTGAGCTACTACACATTCCACTGCAGACTGTCTACAAGCAATATGCTTACCAAATTAAAGAAAACGGTTTCGCTGCTCTAAATAGTGTATAATTATTTAATTTCCTTATTAACTCGAATAGCTTTTATAGTTATGGATAGCTTTATTTTTCAATCATTAGATGATATGAATAATGGAAAAAATTTAATGTTGCCGTAGTTTTTATCGAACATTAATATATCATTTTTAATAATTAATATTCAGTGCAGCTCTTTTTTTCTTAAATAACTAGTCATTGTGAGTGTTGCATGAACGTTTTTATATGAGAAGAAAGAAGTTCTGAAATGGTTTTAAAGGTATTTTAATTGCAAGAAACAGCTAAAGATGTGTTTTCTTAACTTTCGCTTTCAAGCATTCCATTAATTTTACTAATAAAACTTGATTTACGATTTTACACTCAAGTTACTTTTCTATAATTTATCCGATTTTGTATCGTTAATATCACTTTTGAGTAAAATATATTTATTACTTATGAAAAAACATTATTTATAAATCTATTGATTGAAAGCTTTTTTTAGATGTTTGTAAAATACCTGTTACTTTTTATACGAAAAAGAGACTTAAATTTGCTATGATTTGTTTGTATGCAGTTTACAAAACTTTTTGAGTTGTGTATATGCCATATTTATAAATAATTAGGAACCAAGTATTTCATAGTTCTTGAAAAGTGTAGTCAAACTGTTGTCATTCAATGATATAGCTGTTTTGTATAAAATCTGTTTTTATTGTGATAAACTCATTAAACTAAATTGAGAATAAAGAATTACTATACCTATCATCATTCCAAATAATAATGTTTTGGAATCAGATTTGATCGTTACTACTATGCTGTGTGTCCAAGGTAAGCTAAGGGATCAATCAGTTTATAAGTTTCGCAATTTTTAAAAGTTTTAAGAAAATCAGGAACAGCAAAAAACGACTAAAATAGAACTATTTTCCAAAATGTTGGTTGTTCCTATATTGGGTGTTTCAAAACGAATTGATCATAGAATATTCTTTGTATCAAATTATTTCGATTTGTCAAATAATCCTATGTCCTAAAGTTAATACTTACGGATATACAGGGTGATAAATGTAATGTTGTTTTTTCGTTCTTTAATATTGACGTTCATAATTTTAAAAATGTAGGCACAAAATTTCGTGTGTGGGGGTTTTCGGGGGTGACAAATTAGATGATGTAATCAATTTTAGGATAATACAATACAAAAATACAATAAAAATTTTGGTGTATATTCTCGAAAAAAAGGTATTTATTTTTTATTACCTGTATTTTAATCGTTTTGACGATCTTTACATTGTTACCTAGTACTGCAAGCCAATGCGAAATACTTTTTACTGTTCCCGTAAAAACTATTCCAATTCCTAGATATAATTAATTTATTACCAGATATTTTTATTAAAAAAAAGTTTAAAATTAGATACGCTATTTTACTTTTTAGTTAGTTTTCTGTCTTATAAAATTAAATTAGGTTTTGGTTTTAAGTTAGTATTTCATAAAATTAATGTAATCTTTTTCGTTTCTGGTTCAGTTCATAATTTTGAATAAATATTGTGCCTGGGCATAATAGGTATTCAAATCGAAAAATTGTAATGGTCGTCCTGCACTCTGACAGATCCCATCCAGACAGATTTTTGGTAACATTTTATGACTGAGAGCTTCAGGATTTTTTTTATCAAAAAGAACACAATGGAGAACTTCCAAAAAATATTGCACTAGATCACTATTTAGAACAATAAACCGGGAAAGTTTTTATCTCTATTATTTCACACCAGTCCGGCATTAGTTGTCTCCTGATCTGCAAGCAAGAATAAATTTTTCTACCTTTGTTTAAAAGCAGCAAAAAAAGAATCTAATTTTGTTTACACAATATGATTTACTGACGATGCTACTTTTACCCGCAGAGGTATCTTCAATTTTCATAACAGTCATTCGTGGGAATTAGAAAATCCTCAATTGATATGGTAAGACATTTCCAGAACGAATTCAAGATAAATGCGTGCGCAGGTGTAGTAAATAATTATGATTATGACCATTTCAATTAATTTGAATTGAACACGACTTCATGGTTTTGATGGATGAGGATGACCTTTGACCATAAGAAATTAAATAATCCCTTTGTTTGACGGAGCACCGCCTCATTTTGCGCTAATTTAGATATTATTATTCAAACTTTCCCCATAAATGGATTCGCAGACGAAATCCGCTTCTTGAATAGCCGGCAAGTAGTCCGGATTTTAATTCAATGGATTTTGGATTTGGAAATAGTGGTTTACATAGACCCAATAAACAGTCGTGAAGAATTTTTGCTGAAAATTCAGAGTGCTGTTAATGAATTCCGAATCAAAATCTAAATAAGACAATTCTTCATTACAGGAATTACAAAATGTATTGAAGTGCATGGTGGTCCCCTAGAATATCCACTTGAAGTTTTTGTTTTTTGCAATAATTAAGTTAAATAAAATTTGATTTGATTGCAATTATGTCTAACAAAATTTTCCTTATTGTGGATTTTCCTTAGTAATAGTAATAGACAACACAATAGATTGTGTTTTTTTGTTCGTAAGTCTTCCATCTTTTACGGTATTCACTCCCAAAACTATTAGTCTACATGGGGTTAGACAATAATACCTTTTTTACTTAGAAAATACCAGAAAATGCATGTCTTATCACAAATTAAATTTGAGAATATACACAAAAAATGTGATAGGATTTTTGCAAAAAAGTGTGTGCAGGTGGCGCTATCCACAAGTTATTGCAAATTGTGTAGACCATCTAATTTTCTGAATTTCTGTGTCTACATTATTAAAAAATTGTGCACGAAGTTATAAAAAACGAAAAAATAAAATTACGTTTATCACTCTGTAAGTTTTAAATTTAGGACATAGGTCAAGCTTAAAACTGCGAAGTTTTCTCTAATTTATTATACCTCTGAGCTCTTGCAGTTTCTTAGATGCGCAAAAAAAAAATATTTTCATGTAATTCCGTTTCTATTAAAAATAACCCATCACATTTTTGTGAAATTACTGGGAATTATTGTGTACAGTTATGACGGAATATACTTCAGTATTACCATTGTTTAAGGTTTTATGGAAAGGACGGAATCCTTTACTATATTTGTATTACTTATAAAATCCTGGGGATGTTGCGAAGGAATACACGACTAGGTATAGTGTATGTACACACCCAAAGGGCATTGCCATAAAAACGGAACGGAATAACGGACGATTTATTTTTTATTATTATTTTATTATTTATTATTTATTTATTTATGATTTATTGGATTTGATAGAATTGATTGCATCTTAATAACAGGCAAGTTATTCACAAGCAACTGGAAAATACTTAGCAGACAATGCACATCATACTGCAAACTCTTTAAAGTTTAATATATTATTGACTTTTAAAGACATGTCTTTATACTTTGTTAATACTCCCATACTATTCAATAATGCACTGCTTGACTGTATGTTTGAGGCATTCACAGATTTAAAAATTGTCTTGGTCATCAACTTTACTTTTGCTTCCATATTCTTGCTAATATTGCCACCCTTCAACTTCTTATAAAACATTTATAAGAATCAAATTTGCAGAAAAGTCACATTTTCGGAAAAAAACGTATAATTCCTATTTTCCAGCTGCTATGCTGAAAAAAGTTGTGACAATATAATAGCTATTCAAAAATGAAAATTCAACAGTTTTCCATTGAAAAAGGTTAATAAATTTAAAATTATACGCAGAGTTTGCTTGAGCTAACTTTAATAAGTAACCGACCTGTAGCAATGTTACTGATTGACATTTCAAAAATGTTTTTCTACGCCTGTCTGTAAAATGCCTAATTACACACCGCAGGAGTCACTTTACCACGTCAGCTTCGTTTCCTACGGACTTCGAACATTTCCGGGATTTTACCGCACGGGTTTGAGAGCAATCGGATGTTTTTGCAGATGTTTCCCATGCCTTTAATTTTGACGTTTGTCAATTCTAACGGCCATGTCAGTGGATGTATTTGTTGTTTTGCGAAAATGTACCCAAAACTAACAGTCGTAGAAAAACTATAGTATTCAACATGTTCGGTAAAGTTTTTCAAGTCACTCGTTCATTAAACACTCGCTCCGCTAGTGTCAAATAAACTCGTGACTCAAATGCCGTTTACCGCACTTGTTACATAATATACTATAATGCACCATACATAAAAAAAAACTAAATTGACATCATTACAAGTAATATCGCTTACAAAATGCCCTTCGCTCATCTGTACATGCGCAAAATATTTTCATTGTATATAAGGGCTACTTCAAACGTTTCGAGTTAAATAGGTTTGTAGGGCTAATGTAAACACAAAATGTTGCACTATTTTTTTATTGCAAGAATAATCTAAAAAGTATAAATTTTATTACCTTCTATTGAAGCTTTAGATGTCAAGAAAGATAAGAATGGAACGAAAAACAGATCTGCCTATTCTTAAGATTTTGTTACTTGCAAAATCAATTTGAGCAATCAGTTTGGCATACTTAAGTCTGAAGAACTTGATGTTTATTTTTATTATTTCTTTACCCAGAAGTTAATCTTTCTTTTGTGTTGGAAAAAGGAAGCTTGTCATTTTTTGCTTTTTGAAAATTAAGCTTCTGACAGTTCCTTCAGAAGTTTCCCTGTAAGATATTTCATTAATTGCACTATCCCTTGCCATGTGTGCATATAAAAGTTACATAATTTCTGCAAGAACTTCATCGACTTTTTGTATTTGTGGTCATATGTTGAAGCCTCAAGCAATAGTTTGTATTTTATTATTAATTTTCGTTTAGTTTCTCTAGGCGATCCAGTGTGATGAGAGAAATTTGTAAATTTGAAAAGAGGCCAAACTAATCACATATAACTAAATAAAAACAACAAAATGTACAAACAAATAAAATTAACGTTTCCTAGTCTAAACATGGTGAAGTGCTGTTTTGGCGCTTATGAACAATGTGATTCAGATTATTATTGTCTTGTTTTCTTCTTTCACACAAATCCTGCATAGTTTCAGACTTTTTGTACGGATAAAACCTAAGGCAGAAAGTATTTAATTATTGAAATCCTAGAATATCTAGTTTGACCTCTTGTTTACCTTTCTCGAAGTTTTTTGTAAATGAAAACCAACATCAAGGGAAATGGTGTCATAATTGCGACTGATACTGGAGCAACTGAAAAACAAAATATGGTAAGTGCTCTAGGTAAGTATTATAAACCATTTTTTCAGTTGAGACGCTTTCAAATATATAACACAATCAAATAATATACTTCCGAGTTGTTTATAAGTGAGAACGTTAAAGTTTTAGTTTTTACTTTATAGCGAAATATTGAATAGTTTGAAGGATTTTCGTAGAATGTTTATGTTAATCTTTACCTGTTGTGAGATCTGCGTGTAGCGGTTCCAAAGCAAACCTTAATAAAAATATTGCTATTCCAGTGTTCTGAATTCCAGTTTCAATCGCTATGGCGAGACAATCGGGTGCTGGCTGCCTTAAAATTTTTGCCATCACATAACCCAACATATATCCAACCCATGGCAAACCCATACCGGCAACAACAATCTGTAAATATCAATGAATCAGGATATAGCTGATCATAATCTCTCTTTGCAGATATTTTCTAACTACACTATGACACTTAAACACGAATTTTTGCCCAACAGTGGCAACATAGGCATGTAAATGATTCAAAATTTATATTCCCACATTATTTTGGTTAGTGTTGGTGAGTTTTAGTTTGTTTGGTTTTGGCGGGCCTCCAAGACAGATATTGGAGAATTACTGACTTCACTTCGCGAGCCAAGTTCACTGGCGAGCTAGACGTTTCGAAAAGCAAAATTAATGAATTTCTGCATAAAGTTCTTGAGAAAACATAATGCCGTTACACTGGAAAGGAGCAATTTAGGTGACATTTGAAAGTGTCATTTAACAGACCAACTAATTAATAGTATTAAGAGGTTTTGTTTGATAGTTTTTATTGTTTTGGAACAGTTTTAATGCGTAATAGTCCTTACTTAGTTGAACTGATTGAGACCCAGTTTTTTCTATAGAAAAATAAAAATTATTATTTTTGTTGTTAATCATTTTTTGCTACCCAACATCAAAAGATTTTCAACAATTTAAACAGTTGTTGAGGATGTCCAAGGAAAGAGAGATAAACAATAGGTTATATTGGTTTATAACATAATTGTGCTTTTTGATTATGCCCTACAATCGTCTAATTTGTGAATCAACTTAATGAAATAATTTTGGAGATATTGACAGTGTAAAACTAGTATTAGATGGATTTTGTTAGAAGAAAAAAAGCGGGCGATCAAATTTTCTTCAAACTGAATAGGAACTGCCAAAATAATTTTCTTTTTAGAGGACTCAAAGGCTGTACTTTTTTATTTTTCGCAAAATCTTTAGTCAAAACCCCTATTGAATGGATGCCTGCCAGTGGTAAAAAAACATTTTACAAAAAAAAACTTACGCGGTGTGTGCCAAATTTGGTAACAGAAATTTTAAGCAGTATTAAAACTATATATATATATATATATATATATATATATATATATATAAATAAAACAATGCTTTTTCCAGAACTATATAACCCCAAAGCACCAATATTTGCATGAACTATGTTTCTTTAAAATTTGTTTTTTTATTTTGTTCTTTTAAAAATTACTTTGAATATTTTGTAAAAGTTCTGAGGTATTTAATTTAAATTGGACTCATACTAAATTATCATTGAGTCTAAACCTCTGAGCATAAAAATGTATTTATTTTTATATTCCTGTATTTCGTCAAAAACTAAGAACGATCGAGATAATTAGGAAAGATTATATCACTATTGACTTACCCTCCACGAAAATAGTTCAAACAAATATAAATTTGTAACGATGGCAAATATAATAATAAACAATATTAAAAGCGAAGAAAAGCCTTTTAATATTCTCGCCATAAATTGACCCACTCTGTTCAGATATCTGGTGATCAAATAGCCTATTCCGAGTGGGATTACTAAGGCAAATACATAGGTGGAAATTTGGGAGTATGGAACTTCCAAATCCGCTTGCTCGAAAATGGTCCTTCCTAGAGTAAATATCCACAAAGGCATCATCCCGAATGCGGCTATGGTGCTAATAGTGGTCATCAAAATGGATAATTCTATATTGCCTTCTAATATAGCCGTCCAAATATTGGAAGCCCCGCCGGCGGGAGAAACCCCTGTGAAAAACATGCCGAGACGCATTTCTGGATCGTCTGGGAAAAGTAGGAAACCAATTACATAGCTGAGCTGAAAATTGAAAAAGACGTTTCGTAAACTAAACGCTTCATTAATAACTTTTTTTCAGGAATCTTTCATGTCCAATAACCTACTCACCACTGGCATAATAACAAATTGTCCACAGAATCCAATAGTCGGCCCGATGGGTTTTTTCAACAGATTCTTTAGCTCGTTCCATTTTACAACACACCCAAAGTTGATATAGATTATCGCGACAAGAGCTGCGGTGGAAGCGGTGAAAATTTGATCAATTATCCGCTTTTTCCTCAAACATTTTACCGCAACTTGTTCTGACGAGCTAATACCAGTATTTATATTTCTACAGGACACTACTGTTTGTCCTAAAAACATAAACTTATTGAAACAAATTCTTACGTAAAGATAT
Source organism: Cylas formicarius (assembly GCF_029955315.1). NCBI lineage: Eukaryota > Metazoa > Arthropoda > Insecta > Coleoptera > Brentidae > Cylas > Cylas formicarius. The sequence goes on from NW_026844347.1 coordinate 10,998,933, forward strand.
CAGATTTTTAGTTCTGAGATTAGCGGAAAAGAAAATAGCGCTACAAACTTCATGGAGACTATACATATGTGCCTGTATCTTCCATCAAACTCAGCAATGTAAGCAGTTTGTGAACTAATTTGATTTTGTTTGCTTTGAAAACGTTATCCTTAATAAAGTCGTGCCACAAGAGTCTAAACAAAAGAATAGAGAATTTATTTGAAGAACATGTGAAGATCTGGATTAATAAATAATGAGATTGGAAGACCAATGTGTAAAGGGCCTATAATATTGGCAAAAGAAAACTCAATAGGAACATGGTAGGGGATTTAGAAAATTTTGCTATAATTTACAGTAAATATTACCTCGAACAAATTTTCGTTAGTTTCTTCATCAATTTTGTATCCATATTTTAGTCAAATATCGTCAAGTTTGATGGTCACATTTCAGTATAGACAACTGTTTAGATGTATTTCCGATGTCTTGGTACTGTTTCTATCGTTTTTGTAGTAAAGTTTTGTATCAATATTATCTAGTTAAAAATCAAGAGAAAAAAAAAATTACGCAATTACCTAGTACCAAAGTATTAGTTTGAAGTATCACTATTACAATCAAAAGCTAAATAGGTAGTCAGTTATGTATTTATCCATGGGCAGAATGAGTCATAATATTTTCTTCAACAAAATGTGGCGTAAATCTCAAATCTATTATACTTATTTGTTTAATTAAGCTATAAGTTACAGTTATATAGTTAAAAAGCGCAACTTAAGTAGAAGTTTTTTTTTTCTCTATCATATTCGTTAGGAGATGAAGAATACATTACACATTTGTTTATTTATACAATTTGTGTCTTATTTACAATAAAACACAATATTAGACATAATACCATCGGATAGAAAGTTAATATAAAACTTGCGGTAAAAAATATAAATGCAAATTTCAATCAAATTAACATATACAAAAAAGTTATGGCTTGAAAATGTAATGCCATAAAAATTGAAATACCAAGGATATGGTTACATCGTCTTAGGGGCATTAGAGTTTTAAGAAGTACCCTTAGAGAGCGTTTTAGCAAAACCAGCGCAATTTGACATGAGATCGATTTATCGAAGAATTATGGGCAACAGTCATACCGTTTTCGGGTTGGTATTGCCACTGAATCAATAGAGAAAGGCAAAAGATAGGAGACAGTTACGGCTGGCACGGTGTCCAAAATTGGTTTAATTGAGAGTGGAATCGGATCGTTTTCAGGACGCGAGTTGCGCTTAGAGGGGGCGTTATGGTTTACAGTGTCGTAACACCTCTAATCCTGTTGAAAAGAAACAGAAACACGACCGTCAACCCTACAGTAATAACGTGTTACCATTTATAAGTAAGTACAAGATCCATCAAGATTACGTTAGCATACCGCTCCAGTTATTAGAAACTTCCAGCGCTCGTGTACCCCCAAGGTCACCAGACATCACCTATTGAACATGTATGTGATAGATAGAAGGCTGAGTCGATTGCCACATCTTATATAGGATGTACAATTTCTACTTCAACAGGTAAGGTGATCCTGGCACATATGGAAGATCGTAGATGTCAAAACTTTATGTTGCTCCTCCACATTCCACATTTCTTTCAATAAATTTGTTTCAAAATGTAATTGATTGTTTTTCATATGTATCCCTACTATACTATACTATACTATAGACCTATAAACTGCACACTTGAACTGGCGGAGAGAAAATTAGAAGTGTACCTTAGTAAGGGATTCTTAAAAAGTGGTTTAGATTATATTTACATAATATAACACAACAAGAAACAAGTATAAATACTTGATCCATTTCTTTTCATAGTGTTTATCAGTGATCTGTCTTTTTGGATAAACTTCGAGTACCAATATAATGTCAAATATGCAACTTGATTGTTGAGAATAATTCTTTTTTCAGTCTTGTCACAGAATGGTTTAACAATAATAGATTAATTTTGAATAAGAGAAAAACAAATGTGTTAATGTTTAGGACTAAACAAATTTCAACAGTAATACGAAAAGTAATAAAACTTGAAAACAAAGAAATCGCAATTTCAAACAATGTTAAATTTTTGAGGACTGATATGGACGAATAGTTTGAGTTGTAATAATATTAATAATTATGACTTTGCAAATTGCAAAAAAGTTAAGAAAGTTGCACAACAGTATTCAACAGTGTAAAAATAATGCCGGTATATGGCGTCTACATATACGAATGTTTAGTTTTTTTCTTAATCCAGAACACAAATATCACAAATGGTAGAACCAAATTATGCAGCACACAAACTTGCATTAACAGAAAGATTCCCACAGCATATGTGTATAAAACTGTTGAATGCCACTTCAGAGAGTTTATGTATTTTTTATCGTGATTTGAAATAAAGAGTATTATTAATATTATTACTTCTGAAAATATACATATATTTACATGTACTTGGTGATGCAATTTCTATGACACGTATCATATTTTACAATTTTGCATTTTACAATGCTTTATCTCACACCGTTTTGAATTGAAACTAATTTAATTATTTAATTTATCATTTAACAACGACAAGACGACAACACGCAGCTTACCCAAAAAATTCCCGGATATGTTGAAGGTTCCACGTGGAGGTGATAAAGTACTCAATATTATTTCTTTATCTATAAAAGCTATGTGTGGATTTTCGCTGTAAAGTATACACTCATCTTCGTTATCTAACTCGCCGCCTGAAAGTGATTGAAAAATATAACTTTTCAACATTAGCAATAAAACAGGGGCGCAACAAATTTACTAGCAGTCTTATTGGCAAGATACTTTTGTTTAAAAAAAAAAACGAATTTAGATAATTTCTTTTGGTAACGACTAGTTGCTTTCTCTTTAATTATTTGTCTTTTAGTTATTGTATTATACTTATTCTTCTTATAAAAAATAAAAATGGCAAAAAGGCTAAAAATATAACAATTACCGACGTCAGATGCATTTATTAAGAAACATCAGAAAAAAAAAACTTTCAAGAAAATGGAACCGTGTAAACTAATATTTAACACAACGGATTTGGAAAGAAATAAGAATTTATATTAATTTTAATAAATTTTGTACCGAACAAGCTTAAATTAATTACGCAAGAAACATTAAAAGATGCAATTGATTGCTTTGAAGATAAACTATTGATAATTAAATTAAATCAAATACTTGAGCCCATATTAAAAAGTGGAAATTTTGAAGAAGTACTTTATAAAAATGTTGTTTAAAAAGAATATGGCAACTATTTTTCCAATAGCAAAAATAATTTACCTAGTTCCCCAAAAGCAACTTCTCATCGGCATTGATAAGTTAGATATTTTTAAAATAAAATTTAAAAAATCATTGCGGAAACAAAGACGAAATGAGGTAATTAATTTAGCTTTTATATTAATTTAAATTTTTATTAAAGTATTTCATATGTATCCGGTATTTTGAAAAATTAACGCTCATAAAAGCTTTATTTTCAGAAATAATCCATCGTATGCTGCATTGTTCGAATCGTAATAAAATTCTCTATTTATGAAAGTGCGAGGAAATAGTATGTTATGCAACAAGTGCGGCAAACGGCATTTGGCACGAGCGGAGCGAGTGACTTAGAAAGTTTACCGAACGTATTGCATACTATACCTTTTCTACTCCCGTCTGTAAAATACCTAATTACCCACCGATCTAGCATGCGGGAAGCGTCACTTTACCACGTCGGTTTCGTTCACCATGAATCCGAGCCACTTTGGACATTTCCGGGATTTTACCGCACGGATTTGGGAGCAATCGGATGTTTTCGTTGATATTTCCTACTCTTTGAATTTTGACGGTTACCCAAAAACTAACGGTCGCAGAAAAAGTATAGCATGCAACACGTTCGGTAATAGTATATTATGCAACAAGTGCGGTAAACGACATCTGACTCAGGAGTTTATTAAACACTCGCTCCGCTCGTGTCAAATAAACTCGTGAGTTAAAAAGTTTACCGAACGTGTTTTATACTATACTTTTTCTACGACCGTTAGTTTTTGGGAACATTTTCGTAAAACAACCCGATTACATTCACTGACATGACCGTCAGAATTGACAAATGTCAAAATTCAAAGCGTGGGAAATATCTCCGAACCCATCCGATTGCTCCCAAATCCGTGCGGTAAAATCCCGGAAATGTCCGAAGTGACTGACGTGATAATGTGACACTTCCCGCACGCTAGATCGGTGGGTAATTAGGTATTTTACAGACGGTAGTAGAAAAACGTTTTAACTCACCTAATATACCTAAAATACCTAATTACGCACCGATCTAGCGTGCGGGAAGCGTCGCTCTACCACGTCAGTTTCGTTTCCGACGAATCCGAGTCACTTCGGACATTTCCGAGATTTTACCGCACGGGTTTGGGAGCAATCGGATGTTTTCGGAGAATTTACCGCACGGCTTGAATTTTGACGTGTGTCAAGTCTGACAGTCAAGTCAGTGAGAATGTTCGTGTTGTTTTGCAAAAATGTACCTAAAAACTAACGGTCTTAGAAAAAGTATGCCACACGCTTGGCAAACTTTCTAAACCACTCGTTTATTAAACACTAGCTCGGCTATATTTCTCACTCTTTGAATATTGACGTTTGTCAATTGTGACAGTCATGTCAGTGAATGTATTCGTGTTTTGCGAAAATGTACACAAAAACTAACGGTCGTAGAAAAAGTATAGTATGCAACACGTTCGGTAAACTTTTTAACTCACTCGTTTATTAAACACTCGCTCCGCTCGTGTCAAATAAACTCGTAAGTCAAATGCCGTTTACCGTACTTGTTGCATAAATACTATTTTCTACGACCGTGGCAAAGTGACGCTTCCCGCACGCTAGATCGGTGCGTAATTAGGTATTTTACAGAAGGGAGTAGAAAAATATTTTTTGACATTTTTTTAAGAATAAAAATTCCTAAACCTTTCGTGTTTATCATTTTATGTTACAATATAACATTTGCGCAGCTAGGAGCATTTTAAAAAATCACCGAAATTCGGTTTTTCAAATATCTATTGACAGCTGTCAAATCTTGAAAAATAATTATCAGTAGAGCGTACACAACTGCAATTTTTTCTCCATGTTGACTGGTTCGTATCTACAATACATAGTTTAGTTACCAAACATCTAAAAAAAATCACCCTGTAAGTGTAATTTCGTAATTTAGTTAGGTAAGGGTTTCTATTGGTAGCTATTAATTAGTTACGAGTTAAAAGATAATCAATTATTTTTGATTTGATCTTAGTGTCTAAGTGGGATTTGAGTGATGATTCATTTACTCATTCTTGCATTGTTTACTTTTATAAGCCGATATATACAAATAAATAAATAAATAACAATTTCAATTAATTTTTCACAATCATACTTAAAAAATATTTTCAATTAGCTACACCAAAGAGCTTGGGTTGTTAACTAAATGGAATAAAACAAACTTAAAAAATATCAATTATACGTTTTGCGAATATATCTCGCGTAGAACCGACTCTTACCCGTATCGATGGTGTAGTTTACCGGGATAAAATCGCTCATATAAACCGTTACATTCTTGGGATCAAATTTAACGCTCAGCGCTCTGACGACCACAGTATGACCAATTAACAGTAACGTAAATATTATAATAAGCAACTGACATAATCCAGAAATCGGACACATCTGAAAAAAAAACACATTATTACACAAATTAAACAGTTCAATATAATATTTATATTTTTTTAACTCTGTAATTTGGGTTTCAATCGAAGCCAAGAATTGTAAGTCAGTTTACAAACTAGGAAACCTTAAAACTACAGTTTATAATCTGATTATCCCTATTTGATACAGAAATCTCATAAATTAAAAATGTTTACATGTAGGAGGGACATCCATAACAGACGTTAAAACATATGCACTTGTTAAATGAAAATTAAAGACCGTAATTAGAAACTCGATTTATGCAATACAGGCCATTAAAAAATAAGAAATGTAAAGCATGCGACTAGAAATAAGTTTTATAAAACATGACATAAAAAATGTGTCAAATTAACAAGAAATATAAAGAGTGTGATAACAGACGTTAAAGCATATGCACTTATTGAATGAAAATGTAAAAAATTTAAAGGGCCTTTATTAGAAAACCGTTTTATACAATAAATCCATTAAAAATGTGTCAACAGGAAATGTAAAAAGTGTGACTAGAACCAAGTAGGATACAGTTCGACATGAAGTATGTGTTAATAGAAATTTTTGAGAAATAAAAAAATATAAAAAGTGTGAGTAGAATTGCATTTTGCAAAGTATGTGTTCAATTAAATTTCAAAATATTAAGAGAATGTAAGCATACATATTTTGTAAAATAAGTGCGCGTCAGTTAAAAATGTAGGAAGTGACACGAATACGACTTAGGGAGTTAATTTCTCTTAAAAAAAATATAACATGTATATATTAACATTTAAGAAATATTAGTATAAACGCCGATGAAGATTGCGATTAGCTTATCTTTGCCACATGGCAAAATTTAGGTACTTAAATGCGCAGAATAAAAATCATTAATTTACAGTTGCCATGTACTTCAACATGAAAGTTTAATATCAGATATTTCTCTCTCTAAAACGATTAAAACACAGAATTCGATAAATTTATAAATTGATCATTATAGCTGTATATTAATTATGTCGACAGCTATCGCTCTCTCATTAAGTTATGTTAGGAAATATTTTGTGTGCTTCTACTGCTGCAGTTTTAAACTGAAACTCACTTTTCCAGCCCGAGGTCTAATATTTGTCATTTGTCAATAGTTGAAAATTACTTGGCAATTTATAACAAAACATTACATATCCGTCATTCATAATCATAAATTTCCTTGGTTTACAATTTCCATTGAGGCAATATATAAAGGAGAGGGATACAAATTAAACCAAACATAAGGATTAATTACACAGGTCTACAGTGATTTTGATGTTTGCAAGCTGTTTGCTTATTTTTATATTTTTGGGGGCACTTTTTCCAACAAAGACGCCTTATTTTCGATCTATCACGTCACTTTTTTCATAGCACTCTATATCGTAAAAATGTCATTTTATTAATATACGTACCTATGACATTAACATATTTGTTCCATGTTGGGCATGATTTTTAAATGAATAGATTTTTATGAAATTAAATGTGATTTAGCAACACGGATAATATTAGATTTCTCTGCATGGCAATAGAGTGGGCGCAGAAGCGTCAATACAGCTTTGTAACCTGCTTAGACGGATGATCTACAACAGAATATGCCCTATCATAAATGAACATCTACCGCATGAGCAAGCAGGATTCAGACCAAACCGTAGTTGCTGCGAACAAGTACTGGCCCTCACCTCTTACATAGAAGCAGGGTTTCAGAAAGGCCTAAAAACATCAGTGGCCTTTGTCGATCTTAGCGCAGCATACAACACAGTGTGGATAGATGGGCTGATCCTGAAACTCATGAAAATGATCCCTTGCATGAAACTAACCAGATTACTGGAAAGAATGCTGAAAGGTCGCTATTTCAAGATCACTTTAGGCACATCAAGTAGAAAATCAAGAAACATTAAAAACGGTCTCCCGCAAGGCTCAGTACTGGCTCCACTACTTTTTAATGTTTACATAAGTGACACCCCAAATTCTACGTCACGTAAGTTTTGTTACGCAGACGACATGGCTATAGCCACTCAAAATAAACACCTTGAAGAAGGAAAAACAACCATAACAGCCGACTTAGAAACCTTAAACCAATACTTTCAAAAATGGAGACTGCGCCCGAACCCAAATAAAACAGAGACATGTGCCTTCTACTTAAATAACAGGATGGGGCACAGAGAACTAAATGTCACGTTTTGTGGAGAACCAGTCAAACACAACAAACACCCCAAATATCTAGGCGTAGTCCTCGATAGGTCTCTCACCTTTAAAAAGCACCTTGAATTGACATGCCAGAAACTTAAAACCCGAAACAACATCATACGTAAATTGGCAGGCACCACATGGGGAGCAAATGCAGCTACCTTACGCACTGCAACACAATCACTTGTGTACTCTGTAGCGGAGTATTGCGCTCCTGTATGGGGCAGAAGCTCTCATGTAAATAAGATTGACACCCAATTTAATGAAGCCATGAGAGTAGTAACAGGGACACTGAAGTCGACTCCTTTACCATGGCTCCACGTACTATCAAATATCGCTCCCCCAGGAATCCGAAGACAACAGGCTACATTCCAAGAATGGCAAAAGATAAATCACCCAGACCAGCCAAGAACGTGGCCTATTCACAAGGTAATCGATGAACCCTGTGTGAATCGACTGAAATCAAGGGCCCCAATATGGAACTTGGAAGCACTTGCTCCAGGAAAAACCTACAACGCTTCTGAATCATGGACATCCGTATGGAATAACAGCAATGTCAATCAACACAACATAGAAGATCCTAATAAACAGCTCCCAGGGATGCAACTACCTCGTAAAACATGGGCCCTATTAAATAGAGTTAGAAATGGACATGCAAAAACGAGATCAGCGATGCACAAATGGGGAATTGCCGACAATCCAGCATGTGACTGTGGAGCTGAAGAGCAAACATTAACACATATAGTCCAAGACTGCCCACTGAGAAGATTTACTGGACAATGGAAAGACTTTACTCATGCAAGCCCCGCTGCCATTGCATGGTTATCCGAACTGGATTTGGACCTGTAGATTTGATTTTCCCATACCGCTAGGTTGCTCACATGCACCTGTTATATGTACTGTCTGTGTCATATTTAATGTGTATTACTGTGTTTTACATTACTTGTATTAATTGTCATTTATACCTACCTTTTATAAGAATTTTATTTGTAACCTATTATATAGCACTTGTAGAGCCATACGATAAATAAATAACCTGCTTATGCGCAGTTTGGTTGCATTGGTCGTCGTGCTACTGTGTTCGCGGCTGTTATCTTCGTTTTTGCGTATTTCTAGTGTTGTAGAACATAGAAGCTTTTGCCGGGATGGTAACGAAAAGGCTTCAGTTTCCGTTGCATATTTGGTATATTTAAAAGAAACGTATGAAAATTTAGTTCTTTTGAACAAAATAAACTACCCAGAACATCAGTGGATGCTTTGTGGTGACCATAAAGTACTGTGCAGCCTCCTAGGACAACAAGGGGGTTATACAAAATTTCCATGCTTTGTTTTTCAGTGGAATAGTCGGGTAAGAGATAGACATTGGACTCAAATAGAATGGCCCTCTAGAACAAGCCTTACACCTGGTAGCAAAAATATATTAAAAGATAGCTTAGTTGACCCCAAAAAAGTTTTTCTGTCTCCTCTTTACATCACTTGATGAAACAGTTTGTTAAAGGCCTAGACAAAAATGGACAGTGTTTCAAATATTTAGAGAAAAATTTTCAGCCATATCTGATGCCAAGATAAAAGAAGGTATTTTTGTTGGGCAGCAGATAAGAACATTATGCAAAGACAAGGATTTTCAAAACACAATGATCAAGTAATTGATAAGTTTCTTAGGAACTCTAAGGACGAAAACTAAGAAAGTATATGAGTTTGAAAACGCACTTCCTGTTTTCACACTTGAACTATTTTCCTGAGAATCTTGTAGCAGTTAGCGAAGAACAGGGAGAGAGGTTTCACCAGGACATTAAAGACATGGAACTACTGCTGGATGTTCAAACGGGATATGCCCTTAAAAACACAGCCAAATGTCCGGACAACGCAGCTTTCTGGCAAAAAGATGAAGATTCCCCTAAAAAAAGTCAAAGTTCTTTTTACTTTTTTAAAGAGGATTCTACTTTTTTATTGAAAAAAATAAATAAATTATTTTAGAAATATCGTTTTTTTTTCTTTAAGATTTGCAAAAAATCTTACGTGATACAAATAAATGGATTCAATTTTTGAAATCAGCCTACCAAAATTATATAAAATCAGTTTTCAAAAAAAAAGATCAGTCAAAAAGTTTAAATTTTGTACTGTTGTCAGTGTTGCAATAGGATTTGAAATGCCTTTTTTTAGACACAAATCTATTGTTTAGATTAAAGATCAAGTTGATTAAATACGGATATCCTCCTCTTGATACTACTACTATTTGCTAAAATTTCTGTTGTTTGACTTTAAATACAATTTTTTTAATGGCAATCGTTCCGATTATTTGCGGGATTGTATTTCAAATGCACTTAAATAAGGGAAACACGTAACTTGATTTACCCTTTAAAAACAGTTCTAAAATATATGCTGTTATATAGAAAAGAGCACAATTTAATATATTAATCAAAGTGTTCGAGTATATTTAAGAAGTTAATAAGTTAGGACATAGATCTGCTACAGCAATACGTAGTAACAAAAATATTTATTATTTTTGTCAATACTTAAAGTGCATGGTTTATTTTTCAATTATGTGAATTTATTTGCATAGTTATAAAACAAATTTATGCAAGTTTAAAGGTTATAATAATACGCGGTAAGTATTATTTCGCTGCGGTCATTTGTGCCTATTAAAAAAGTGTTTTCAAAAACAATGAATGCTATTGCTACTAACCAAAACTATTATTGCTATACAGGGCGGACTAAATTAGGAGAGTTTTAAAGAATTTTATATGAAATTTAAACCTGAGCACGAATAGTTTTTGAGAAATTCGAGAAAATAATATATATGAAGTCGCAATTTACATTTCATTTTTTTTCATTTGTTTTAGAGGTTTTTTAATTTTCTTATGGGCGCCATATTAAATATTTTCATTATTAGATCGAGTATAAAAAAATGATTTTAAACAATGTATAACATAATGCATTTATCATCATTCTTAGGGTGACCGAAGCAAAATTTCATTTTTTTACAGTAGACATTCGGAAAACAAAAGCTTAGACAGTCGGATTCAATTAAACAATAGTTGCTGAACATAGTGGACTTTGAAAAAATATAATTATTGACAAATGCCTTTAGTTCCTTTAAAAATGGGAAAAAAATTCTTTCGGGAAGTTCGAGATGTAACACTGAAAGATTGCAGCCAAGTAAGATTTTTGATAGACTTATGTTGGTGTAACCAAAGACCTTACAGTGACAGTAAGTAAAGAATTTTTTTATGGAATTTTGAACATTACTGAGTTGACTATAATTTTGAATAAACAATAAATTTAATATTAATAATAATACTACAGTGTATGGATTAATTGACCGTCAAAACTTTTGTTTTTCCGAATGTCAGAAGGAGCTCATGGCCTATCATAAAAAAACGGATCGTTCTAAGTCACCAATGTTCAAATTACATAATAATACAGATCATAAAGGAACTTATACAGCAACTATTAAAATAAATTTGGATCCGGAATTTTTAAGCCACTAGATCTCATTAAATGTTCTGGGAAAATGAGTTAGTGTGTTAGTGGGTAAAATGTAGATGCATGCGCGGAAAATCATAACCCTCTCTACGCCTGCGGCGCATCAAAATTACTATAAATTATTTAATAGCTATATGGATAATACCACTCAGCACGTAATTGTCCTAAAACAGTTACAATGTGTATACGATCATCTTGGACATTATAAACATTATTTTAATATTAAGATTTGGTTCCTTATAATAGGTTAATTTCTTTCTTGTAAATCTGTTTCATTGTTTAATAACAGACTTGCTAAATTCTCTATTTGTGAAATCTCAATGATAATGTAATTTTAGAAAATATCTGTGTGGCTTAAATTGGTTTCTATCAATTGGTCCACGCCTTTTAAATGAAAAAGATCGTTTTGTTGTTACGTTCTGCATGAACCTGTCACACACAGGTAGAAACTTAATTTCAACAAACATAAATTGGATAACGCAATATTATAATTCAATTTATTTGCCTTACTTTTTTAAGCTTTTGATATACAATGACAATGCTAAAGTTATAGCCATAGAAAAAAAAACAAATCGATAAAACATCTTGCATCTTATTAATTAAGGGGAATTAGCTAGTTAGCTATTAGTGATTCGCAATAGCCCAAGTGAAACTTGTGCGGTTCGTATACGAGTTGGCAAAATTCAGGCCATCGAGGCTAATTGCCGCCTCACCCAGATCGAGAACTTAGAACCACTACAAAAGACATAAACGTTTACACAGTCTTTTAGTCTTCCGTAGTCCATTCTAATCCGATAGCATGTCAACTGGAATATGTGTAAATATTATTTGTTCGCAATGACCCGTTTATTATGGGGTGACACCTTATCTTAGAACCCGTACAAAATACAAAAAAACTTAAAGACAAAAGTTGTTTCGATTCATTTATACCCTTAAAATATTATATTGTCATATATACAGAATATTTATATTTTCATTTTCAGCAGCTTCAGTTAAACTCTGAAGAAGCCAACGGGATGATTGGCGAAACGTCAGCAAGTTCGATTTAACAACAATCGACGCAGCAGGAATTCAGATGTTTTGTAAATTTAGTCATTTTTGTAATAAAATTTCATATAAAATATCATATTTCTAACTCTTACTAAGATATTTTGAATTCTATGTCAAAAGTGTTGGTTGTAGATCTGAATATAACTAAGTATCGATTTCTCCCACTAAAATACTTCATTTTAGAAATAAATAAATAAAGGGTGGTCAAAAATTAATCGTGAAGTCATTTTTTGGAAATGGAAACCATCCAATTTTTATAATTAATCGTATTATTAAAAAGTGTTTCCTTTCCACGCATATGGAAATATCACCTACGAATTTACGTCAGTATTTTCTTGGATCTTATAAATCATGTTTGATAAGTTATTAATATAAAAATTATTTGAATTTGAATAATACAACAAATTTTATCAAAAACCGACAATGTGAATTTGGAATTATTATAATGTTTAATAACCACCCTGTACTTATTTATTTTTAAAATATTTTTAAAATTTTAAAAATTGAAGTAGATCTACAAGACATTCAGTCGGAAAAAGCGATAGACCTAACAAATGTCACTTTTTTTTCCCGGACTCAAAGCCAAATTAACGATTACTTGCATCTTTTTTTTTCGGTATTGTTTTTAATACTTACCACGTACACTTTAATAGATAACAGAAAAAGTTTTTCACTAATTCCAAGTCTTATTCCAAACTGAACCGAAAATTTTTACTAAATACACGAAAAAGTTATAAGTTATATATTTTATTTCCCGGATTATCAGAAATGTTGACAAATTATTGCAGAAAATCATGCATAATCAATTCCCAATAAGGTTTCGAGCGTTTTTTCACAAATAACGAGAAAACAACGTGCTGGGTTCATTATATTATCCGACTTATCAGAAACCGCAAACCATACTTAAAAAGATATTTTTACAGATGCAATCCGAAACCCCGCTCGGAAAAATATTTACATTTCAACGATATTTTGATATTACGAATTTTTTAAATTTAATTTTATCCGGGATTTTCGATCGTTTTGTAGGGACACAAAACAAAAATATTGAAAATTTGAGTCTATTTTTGGCGTGTTTTTTTTGCCGATTATTTTTTATAGAAGAGCAGTCCTATGATATTCAGCCTGTTAAACCAATAAAAGATATACATTTTTTTTATAATCCCTACTCTAAAAGACCTTATTATGCACTGATCACCTAAACCGCAATAAATGTGTTACAAACTCACCGACAAAAAAAACAGAAATACATTTTTCTAATAATTTTTAATTTGTTATGTTTGACTTTATTACAATGCTTTTTTCGCTGGACGATAGGTGAATTTTTAAGATGCATGTCCTTCTGATGAAAATTTGTTTGCTTCAATGCTTATAAATAATTTATAAAATAATGTTTTTAAAATAATCGGATCTTGTTTCTTTTAAGAGCTACGCAGTTTGAAATAAAACCCCGCATTTTTAATTCCAGCGAAAGTAATTTTGACAGTAATGTTGATGAAGGGAAAAATTTGAATAGTCAAAATGATTAAATTGTTAAAAAAAAATAAAGTGTCGGTTGTTTTTATCGGTGACATTATATCCAATAGGAAAAGGACTAAAAAAAAGTGTTGCAAAAGTGCGCGCAAGTGAGTCCAGAGAAGTCCACGAGCAAGTGCGAAACGAATTGCGGCCACACACTATTCAGGTAAACCTCCAGATTCGTCAGTTGGTGGGACCTGCTGCTGTACGCAAAATGAAGTTGGCCTTCGCACTTGCTCTAAAAATCAGACACAATCTGATTCGCTTCGAGCCGCGCTTGGAACTGAACGCGCCGTGAGTTTTGACACATACACATTCGCACTTACCCGCGTGTCTCGACCTGTACAGGCAAGTCTTAATACGTGCCTGCATGTGTATAGGCCGCTTTAGTCTCACTTTCAATAAGGTTTTCAAAATGTGGCAAATGGCACGAAGGTTCTATAAATTTTGCGTGTAAAAAAATGTGTAAAAAGTTGTTATTGCTTATGATGAATATGAAAAATTGAAAAATTAATTAAAACCAAAACGCATAGGTAAGGAAAAGATTAGTAAATGGCAAATGTTTTCATTGACATTGGGCACGCTAAGCAAACGCAAATTTTAGTAGAGTAGAATCGCGATTATGCGATCCTATGATATGATAAATATAATTTTTTTATAAGTATATGTATATATGTATATAATAAACATTCATTTTTGATGAAATCTCTATTATGTGAACTGCAGTGGTTTTAATTATTGCACATAATTGCGAGTCTACGGTAATGAGAATGAAACCTACCAAAGAGAGGCATTTTAACGTGATATCTGGTTTGAAATATGCAAATAAAATAAGTTTACCGCTCTGTATATAAATATCTGCTGTAGACCTGAATAAAATGAGTCTTCACATAACTCAACTTTTTTGGGTACGTCTTTGCAAGAAGCACTAATATAATTACAGAGTGATGTGTGGCGTGAAAATTTCAAGTTATATTTAATTAGCAAAAATGTTGTTTGCATACGTTTTGCATTAGTTGTACAAATATGTAAATAGACTCATTAATATTTTTTTTAGTTTTAATTATCCAGAATTACCACCCAAAGGCTCAATAAAAGCAATTTCATTTAATTTTAAATTAGTCAAAAGATTTCTCGAAATTTGGTGAGCCAAATAAGATAATTTTAATCCAGCAATGATTCTAAGCGGTTTAACAATATAGTTACGTTGTGGAGTGACTTCTCAGGAAGTCGGCTCGAATGTTCTACCCCCATCCCGAGAAGGAGAGGCTGGATAGTCAAGTTTTACCGCGTGACCAATTTAATTTTACTATCGCGTTTGTTGAAACTGAACGATTTAAAAACGTAACAGTACCAACGCAAATGAACACATGTCTGAGAAACTGTTGTCATGTAGCGAAAGTTTCGAGACACTTTCCCGAATTCGGTATATGTTATGGTTTTACGTTTGACGTCAGCAATGATCCAACTAGAAACTATTGATATGTTAAATATTATTTTTGATTAATTTTCATTTTGTCTTCAGGGATTTTCAAAATAATGTGTTGATATTTAATCATCCCAAACTGTTTCGTGGTACGCCCCTGTCTTTTGGTTATTAAAGCATCAGATTCACCGTTCAATTTAGAAACAAAATCCAGCTGAATACTATGAAGACATAGAAAAGACACATCAAAAAATAAATAGGCAACAGTAAGATTTAGTGTTTTAACTCTTAATTAAATCTTCAAATTTTATTTTTGATATCGAAATTTTAGGTCAAAGTATACGCACACACATATTACGTGTCAACGATTGATACTTTGGAAGCGGCTGGCAAATTAAATTAGAAATTTGCACATAGACATGAGTTGCATAACTTAAAATAATTTTCATGTATTTAATTAAATTAATTAATTGAAAAAATTGAGCTAAGATGTTTTTAAATTTCATCCTTTCTCTTAAATATTTGGGACACTCTATATAGATTGTAGTAGATTACTGTCAACAGTAGAAGTCTTTGTGATTATGCCAACAATCAAAATTCCCAGACAAAAAGTAAATTTTAAACAACAAGAATTTGCCGGATATCCAGTGAAAATAATTTTAGGTTTTGCATTTCAGTAACATGTGCAACATTCTAATTTAATTTTTTCCAAAATTTAGCCTAAAGTTTGTACCGAACACAAAATTTAATTCAATTTACAGCACGAAATTTTAAATTTTGAGTTGGAATTTTAGGCTAAAATTTTCTTCAAAGTTTTTCCTAAAAAGCGTTAGTATTAGGATACATATTTTATTTTTGATATGTAATAAGTGTACCAGATAATTATTGTGTAAGATAAAAAAACAAAAGGACTATTAATATTTCACACACTATATTTAGCTAATAAGGGCCCTTTATTTCTTATTTTAAGATGAGAAATACACCCGTAATCTAAAACCGTGTATCCAACAGTTATACGCTTTATACGGAGTGGTTTATTGATAATATGCAGCGTATTTTAAAATAAATGCGAAAAACTTAAGGGGATGATTCGTACAAATTTGGCGGTTTTTATTTTTGATCTTAAAAAGAAAAAATTACTATTACTATTACTAAATGAGTGGAGAGGATTAAATTAGAGTAGCTCCGGTATTTTTCCTAACTAAATTTTAAAACAAAACATATGAAATGAAAATTTTTTAAAGTTTTATTTTGAAACTTTACATTTAGAACAAAATCTAAAGCAATGCATAACGAGATAAAAAAATAGATAAAAAAAACTTCTTAAGACATTTCTTATCATTGCTCAGTTAGTTTGAATACAAAATAAGACTAATTTAATCAAATTTTGTTTATCTAATCATTTAATTATTCATTAATAAGAGTTAATTCAATAAAGGTGAATTTATACAAAATTGTAGTTGGTTAAAGTTCGAACATTCGGATTAGAAGTTGCTGTAATAAATATTGTTGAAGGGCAACTGCAGAAAAATACCAGGTAAATTACAGCAGAATTAAATACTGATGCCTTAAATTTAGTTAAGAAGAATGATAGGGGTAGTCTAATTCAATCCGCTCCACTCATTTAACGTTTATATAGCAAACTACCTTTTGGTTTTGAAACACTCCGTATAAGTGAGCTGGAGATATTAAACCTTTTTATCAAAAACGTTATATTTCTTGGTTCAATTTTTACTTCATAGACTATGCTAATAATTTTATTACTGTTTACAGAGGGCGTATAGAAACCATTATTGTGCCATAACCAAACCAAAATATGAACCGATTTGGCATTAGAATTAGAGGGAAAAAGTTGAACAACGTTAAAAATATCAGCTTATTTATACCAATACGCACAAACCTACCATGTTTTGAGTAGATAATTTAACTCTCACCATAATAATGACAAAAAGCTTTCAACGCACTACATTTCCTGAACTATCGATACTCGGATATTCGGGGGGCTCGCATGCAAAAAGGAACCTAAAAAAATATTTTTAGGAAAAATACAAGATGTTAACATTTTTGTTGATCGAGCAGTTTTGGTTTGTCTTATTTTAAAGATAATTCCAACGGTTGGCGTTATATATAACAAAAAGAAAAGAAATATATAATAAGAAACCTCGTACATAATAAACATTAATAGAAAAATGCTGGGCATTAACAGCTCAAAATAGAGAAACAAAAATTTAAAAAATTAATTTTATCACTGAATGATTCTGCAATAATGGCAACGTTTTCGCAGATAGCCGGCACTTAAAATTGAAAAATAACAAAATACGTTTGCCAAAAAATGATTAACGTTAAAATTGCTTCACTCACCTTTAATGTCGAGCTTCGGACTATGTAATCAAACTAAACCGTCTTAATAAAGTAAAAAGCAAGAGAGCGAGATAACGAGATAATTAATCAAATGGCAGTGCCGGTAGACACGCGATAATACCCAAGTTTTGAGCCTATTATTTACAAGGGGTTATTCTTTCTTATTCTGTAAAGAAAATTAGGTCTTATAATACACGTACGTTGCTAGTAAACTACGATGAACTACAAACTACAAGTTCTATAGAAATGGCACGTGCGGAATATTGACTTAAGCGAAGTTGAATCTTTTTTATTAAATATTTTATTTTTATATATCGACTATTTATTTGGGCTTGCATATGCTTATATTGGAGTAAAGTTTTTTCCACTACTCTTCCTCATCACAAAACAAAACATTGAATGTAATCTATCTATTACTATTTTTCCGACTATGTCCATGTTTTTGAGGAGATCTGATGTACTCAAATAACTTTATGGAACTCAAGAATTCAAAAGCAGAATGCAGCAAGCAAGAACATCATTGTGGTTTCCTTAAAAATACGTTTATTACGTTACTATATCTTTTTATTCATTCTACGGTATGGAAGAGAGGAAAAGCGTGGTCCTGGTACCAGAACATCTTGACTCAAAAATCATCGTCAGACCAACGTTATTGTTTTGACGAAAAACCTCAACTCCCAATTTAATTTTTAAAATTCAACTGCCTAAAACATTAGGACTTCTTATGCTCGTGTAAACCTTAATCCAAAACAACTAATATACAATAGGACACTTGATTTAGCTTGAACTACTGCAGTTTGGTTTATTGGCCTCCAGGCTTGAAGCGAAATTGAAGGAGCTTGCAGATAATCCTGAATTCTGAGAGCTTTGCTCGCAGTAATTGGCTTAATTACTGCATTACTTATTAGTTACCTACTAAATGATTTAAAAATACCGTAAATCATATCTTCTATCGCGACCGAAACCATGTAGTCCCTGCGTGAGCAGTAGGTCAAACTATGTCATATCATTGCAACGCAAAATTCTTGCTGGTACCAAAATTCTTTCTCTAATAAAAATGCAAGCTTTAGCAGCTAAGCAGCATTAGCAAATTATTAGCAAAATTAGCAGTATTAGCAAATTACCACCTATACCCCTATTTAAGCAGCATATTAAGTCCCGTATTAAAACCAAAATACCTACTATTTTGTTTTTCTTTTAATACATATAACTGTCATAACATAAGTAATTTAAAATTATATATTCGCTGAAGTGGCCCAGTGAAAGGGCTATGCACTCAAACAAGAAATTTTTTTGCTGGGTATTCGGTCATATCAACTCAACTCAAACTAAACTCAGTCTTTCTAAAAAAAGAACTCGATTTCTTTGGACTTACGGAAACAAATGAGATCAATGTATAGAGTCATACGTAACAGACAGGGAGATCACGGTCAAGGTTGAGAGCAACCCCGCAGGGGGGAGGATTGGGTACTCTTTTATTTAAAGATTATGTAGCTGACCTCCCAGAATATCTCGATGGCGCAAACTATATCAATACTGTAACCATTGTAGTCCCGACGAAATCAATAGAAAAACTAATCGCTATACAAAAATTGGAGAATTATTGTTTAAAAAAGCCACTTTATATTAAATACTAAAAAAACTTCGGTAGTTAAGTTCACCGGGCCCTTTAGACGAGTCTAACCAAAAAGAATAATTCTATTAATATCCAATATCGAAAAAATCTTAAATTTGAGAGGTAGCTATTTACTCAAACTAACTAACCAAATCAAAAAAGTTAAAAGAAATTATTGCTATAAAAAATCATCTTTATAAGTGTCTCGTAAGGGACATTGCTAATCGAAACATCACATCTACAGACAATAGACATCAAAATATTGAGAAATCGTAACACTTGTTTTGAAGCCTTTTCATTACTAACCCCAAAATTGTTATTGTTAAATACTAGTTTCTTATTGTTATCCCAACCTTTTCATTTTTTAAGTATTTATTAATAAAGTCAGAAAAAATAACTTCAACTTTTTAAATGGAAATAATTCAAAAATCAATAGAGTTAGACAACCTTTCTATGAAAAATTGAAAATTCTTTCAGAACGAAATTTTCCTTTGTTGTTTTAGTATTAAAGAATAAAATGTCTACCCTACTACACTCTGTCAGTTTTACATGTAAGCAAAACATGCGCAAAATAACAATGAACACAGTCGTAGACTTGTAATCGACCTTTTTCAAATTGCAATATATAAGATACATATAGATAGATAGAAGATGTGACGACTCTATTTTTGTCGGCAGCTGACCATGCAATCGTTGTTACTCTGCTTCGAAGTAAATTTTTCGGCCCTACTGAATTTAAAGAAAAATCCATCCGAAAAGAAAAAAAAAATCCATTATGAAGCAAACTATATTTACAATTTAATTGATTTTTACAATTTTTAGTTTATATTTAAATTATCACAACACACGGAAAACTTTTAATATTATTTGTAGTGCATATGGCGCCACTTTACAAAATGGATTGCAACGATTTGCAAATTTCCTTAAGCTACGCATTGTTGGATGAAATTTTTTTTTTAAATACAGGAAATAAATGTAGTTATAAAATAAATCAATAAAAAATATAAAATTAATTTTTTTCCAATCCCTATTTCGTCAATTACAATTCTGCATCGGGACGCTTAAATCCTAAAGCCGGCTCTGCCATATTCAGAGATATATTTTTGATAAAGGAACTTAGTTTAAAAATTAATGCGTTTCATGCACAAAATTATTTCAAAAATATTAAAATAGATAAAAGTCGGACGAAAATCAAGTTAGACGATGGCATGATTGTACATGAAACAAATTAATTTTTAAACTAAGTCCCTTTATGTACAATATATGGATCCCTGAGGATGGCCTACTGTTTTTGACCGAAACGTACGTAATAAAAATAGTATTTGATCGAATTTGCCCAGGAACATTTCATTTCATTTAACTGAAAACGTATAGAGTATTTTGCTAGTTAATTTAGTATAATAAAGGCACTGCTGTCGGCTGGTAGGTATGTGAAACTTAACGTACCAAAGGATTAAGTTCAATCCTCTAATTTTTATTGATACGATTAGAATTATCAGAGTTTAGCAGACTAATTTTCGGCGTATAAATAAACAGTATTATATACCGGGTGTTTGACTATTATCATTGCGTTCTCCGAAAATGCTAAAAAACTAAGCCAAAGTTGAGCATTGGTAACCCCAACAATATAGGTAAAATCGAAATTCTCGATTTCGAGATTTTTTTTTATAATCTTATATAGAATTACTTTTCGATATCCGTCTTAACTGGCTACCTTTTCAAATTTTTCGAGCTTCATCTTGTGTTGATGTCAATTTTTTTTTTGGGTGTCATGGGATTTATGCAAAATCGAAATTTATTTTTAGCAGTATGTTATACGTTACTCATTAAGTTTGAAAAACCGAAGTATTAAATAAAGATTAAAGTAAATAAAATAATAGGTAAGTAAAGATCGATAATGGAGTGAACGCTATAAAACTATGGTGACTTGATATCTTGCCGGCCATCTCACCGCTTCAGTATTGCCAAATACATGTTTTTTGTCTTCGAACCAAAATTTTATTATAGCGTCATTTACTATAAATAGATACAAGAATTATTTGAAGAAGTAGTGGAAAAGTTATCAAAGAAGGTAATTAACTTGCGAAATAAACTGTTAAAAATATTAAATCAAACTGAATAAGTCGAACCTTTTTCGCCACATTTGCGAAAATCCCAAGCTTTTCAGAAAAACATTATCAGGACCGTCGATACGCAATATTGTCAAGATGTCAAAAGTGAGTGTGGAGATTGAAACACTCCGCATTCTAACCAGCTGTTTAATATTTTACTAAGAAGACAAGCAAACACATTGAGAAAAAAATTAATGTGAGGTGAATATGACACTTACTATTGACGAACTCCTCTTTAAGTCACTGGGGATGAATCAGGCAATAAACTGTAATAGGACAAAGCGGCAGCTGAATACCATTACTTCTTTATAGTAACCCTCAAACAAATAATAAAGAAAAAATTTAAAACATTTTTATTGGTTACTTTTGTGCGTCCATTCTAAGCCAGCTAATTACAGAAAAAATATCTGCTTGCAAATTAATCAACAATAAAAAAAAACATTGTTTCTTAAACCAAAGATATAGTCAGTTTGGTAAATAATAGATACTAACATTCTCAAACTTTAACGTTGTAGTGTAAAAAAAGTTATATTCGGCGATATAGTAAATTTACAGCAGTTTTTAGGGTTTCTCGGTAGTTTAGAATAACATTAATAAGTTCAGTTTCCTGCCACAAAATAGGTTACATATTCTATATAAAAAATATTTAGAGTATACATATAGCATATATACCCAAAAACATTTTCATTGAATTTAATTGAATAACACTTACAAAAATAAAATAAAAACGTAAAAAAATTAGAAGCAAAAATTTTTGCGTCCTCTACTTTAAAATATCAGTTGTGCGCAAAGTGTCACTTTGAGATTTTAGACTCGGATTTGCGTAGATTTTAGGCTCTGATGATGTTTTGACGTTTGTTAAGTCTAAAGGAACGTCAAAAATATGTTCATGGTAGAAAAAATATAGCAAAACGTTTAAAACTGACAATGTTTATATGCATTTTTTGCAAGCTCGCTGGAAAATGGATTTTCTTCTAACAAATGCTTTCAAAATTAAATTTTTTCTGAGCTTTGAAAAAACTCTTTTCTGTTTTTTTTTCGCTATTTAATAAAAAAAAATCAGGAAATCTTTAGAAAAAACAAAACTGTATTATTTTTCTAAAATAATATTTTTCATAATTCAAATGTCCATAACCTCCAGAAAAATTAAAATAAGATATGTTTAGCGCATATTTACATTGAAAGTGAATTAGAATGAGCCTAAAAGACTAGTAAACATTTTGTCTTATCACAATCCCACAATTTGATGTCTCCAATACTTTAAAAACGGAGACCGAGGTGGAGACTTACTTTGCACACGTATATGCTATTGGGTATTGAAGCAATTTTTTTTTTCATTATTTTTCTGTAAAAACAGAATTAACTTACTATTTTGAAACAAATTATTTCAATTTAAAATATGTTATCGTTGACACAGAGTATCATATTATTAATTAATTATTAAAAAATTATGTTAAAAGCATTTTATAATATTTCTTCAACTAAAAAAGGGGCGTAGTGATTTATGAAAAATATTAATAATGCCAATTAGCAAGGTACCTATCAATTTCATAAAATAGCAGCATGCACTGAAATTTGTTAAGCGAATATTTGTTGGTCACGATTATTTACTGTGAATAATATGGGAAAATCATGTGTTTACGCGACAGGAACTATCAGAAAAAACGAGATATATTTATATTCTGCTTATGGGCAATACCAAGATTATTAAGAATATTCCTCAAGGAAGTATACTACAAACAATTTTTGGGATTTACATTTTTAGCAAACTAAGCAAGAAAAGATTTGTATACCTACATAATAGAAACAATTATTGTTATATAATTTTGTTTTAAGGCGTTAGAAAATTATTTATAAAGAAATGAAGAAAACATCGTCTTTAAATAATGTGCGGGAAAGCATAATTAATATTAATCATTTTTCTCCTATGACGCTGTATCTCCAATGAAATTTGCAGCAACGCACTACGTGGTTGCCTTAGGTACATATAAAAAAACAATACTTAATAGCTGTTGCATATAAAAAATTATATTCTCATATTACAGTTGCTGAACGTTAAGTAAAAGTTAATAGTGATAATTAAATATGTGTTAAATTAAAATTTCCTCATTCGTTTCCTAAGAATTTATTTATCCAATAATTCAACTATTGGCAAGAATTTCTATTAAATATATCACCTAATATTGGAGGGTCAGTGGTTTTATCAAATAATTGTCTATAGTTTTTTTGGGCAAGAGACAAATCTTATCTAATTATGCAACACCATCTTATTACATACATCTTTGTTGTATAATGTGAGAATGGAACGAGTTGTGAAGTAGACAATCTAGACTTTTCACTAAATTATCTACTACCCCAACAAATTGTGCAGTAATTTTTAATTAGGTAGGACCTAAGAGATAGTTTATAATAATCGTTGTTTTTATTTAAAATGGTATAATATTTCAAGTAAGTAATGTTTCACAACAAAACTATTATGTTTTGAGGTATAATATAGAAAATACTAGTTATCTAGAATTAAAAAAAAAACTTACAACACTTTACATAACCTATATGTTTACCTGAAATCCTTAAAAAAATGAATGAAGTTCAATTCCAATTATTGCGAACCACGAAATTTATCCGCACTTACGCACTCACTTCGCAAAATAATGTATTAAATCCAATTTCTATCAAGAGAACTTGCATTTAACCAAGGACGATTTCCAGTTACCTTTGGCTTTCACTTGTTGATGTTGTCTTTGTTTGTACAGTTTATTAGACAAAGTAAAGCTATCCGTCTTGGGTCGGTCAGTTATTTCGAATTGCGCAGGCAACCAAAGATACACGTTAATCACGTGTGTTGGGCTACTAGGGTATTGTTTCGTAGTTTCGGATAACCTGAATGGAAAAACCAGAAAAACAAAACTTGACTTAGGTAATATCACAAATAGAGCGCCTTATTTTCCCTTTCTTAAAGATGTGAATCCTTGGGTGATTTTAAAAAGAAAAGTATAAATTCTTAAACTTTTCATCTTTCGAGTTGCAAGGTGTTAAAATTATCAAAATCTAACAAGAATAAAACATAGTGTTTGATCTTTTTTCGCCCATTGCACGATTTTCGATTAATGCAAAAATAAAAATTAAATTAATCGCCATGCTTCTACGAATTAAGGTGCTAGGAATTTTATTATTAGAAGAAACAGTATTTTTCGTCCAGTTTTATACTTTTTTGGAATGTTCTGGTTCTCGAGTAGATCTGTTTCGCAAGGCGTTTGAGGTTTTTAAATGTTTAGTTGTCGACTGTGATCACCGAAAAAATTCAAGATAAACTGCACAACACAACATTTTAAATTCGTTAATAAATTAAAAATAAAATCAAAAGAAGAGTAAACCCCTAGTTATGCCAGCCATTTAAATCATAGATTCAAGAAAAAATAATAACATTTAAATATAAGGAAAAACGATAAAGGAAAATAATTGTAATTAAAAGTGAAAAAGAAAACTGCCTAATATAAAAGTTGTTTCCGTTACAATTTCGCTTTCAGATTCATATCAAAACCTTTTTGGTAATTTTGGGTTTCACATTTTCTTGAACCACTCGGTATATATGTCTGCTTAACGTATGACAATTTTAAGACGCAGACTAAATAGTTTCTGACCAAAATCATGATAATAAATTAACTGACTTTATCTGCATCAAATTAAGTAATGAAATTAATTAACTCATTAATGATTAATTTAAATATAAATTTATTGAATTTATTCTAAAATCGTAGAATACAGTAAGAAATTTCTATTATTATCAAATCTTTTTTCTTTAAATGTTTTTTTTGCTAGTTTCAAAAGGTTTCTGATATAAAAAAAGTGAAATTTCAAATTTCAAAATCGGTGGGACATGGTGGAATGGGTATAAAATCATATTCGTTTAGGTTGGTTGTATAGCAAATTAAATTTATTCTCAAAATAAAAAATAATATATCAAAAAATAATATTCGAGAAATAAAATTTAAAATAATTAGAAAAATTGGCAAGAAACACTCGAACCAGAAAACATCATTACGGTTTTCCGTTTGTTCAAAACATTTTAAATGAAACTTCATAAAGAAGCAGATGCATAGGTCTTATCTAAGAAGTTGTCTATAAAATGTGTGTGAATAAAATCATATTTCTTTTCAAAATAAAAAAAATATCCATATTTAAAAAATTAAATAGATACCAAGAGGTGGTACAAAAATAATATTCGAGAAATAAAATTTAATATCGAAAAAATCTATAACATTAGTAAATAATCAGAAAAATTGGCAAGAAATACTCGAACCAGAAAATATTATTACGGTTTTCTGTTTTTTCAAAACATTTTAAATGAAACTTCATAAAGAAGCAGAGGCAGTAGCAGTATCTAAGAAGTTCTCTATATTCAAATTAATGCAAAAAATATGGTGTCGTGGAAAGTTTTGGTAAATGACACGCATTTGCTGGACACTATTTCAATTTTTATTTGCAAAAGCCAATCAAAGAGCGAATAAAATTAATAAAACAAATAACATTTTCATATATACATAACATCTAAATCACAGAAATTGGTCTCAAAAACACCGAACAATTTATATCGAGTAAACTACCATGGCCTCCATATTTCCAATTTTTTCTCGTGTTTTTGTTTTTCCGAAACACACTCACAGTCCGCATCCCTGTTGGCTATTCTGTTGTTTTCGCACTTGTCTTCGATTTTCCTGGTTAGTTGTTTGAGATGATCTATCGTCATTTCTAAAATATCGACTTTTTCCATTTTTCCTTGCCTTGGCCCGTCCCTTTTAATCGTAAGCAACCCTGGGTCGCAGTTCAACAATATTTGTTTGAGTTGGTTCAAATTGCGTTTCACTCTCCGTCTTACTTTTTTCGTCTTGGGTTTTGTCATTTTCCTCATTCGAAATTGAGACATTGCCCCTTTTGAATTTCACGAGCGAAGGTGCTTTGCTCGGTCGAACTTCTGAACTAAAAATGTCGAATTTTCGAAATAATATTCGCTTTATTAGTTCTGGTTTCCCCTACTAAAAGTTCTACCTAGCGCCCGACACTAACTTTACAACCCCAAATTCTGGTGGCAATAAGATATCACTTTATTGTTGATCATAAAATCGGTGCTTTTGAAATCGGCGTGGACACAAAAAGAATGTTTGGGAAACTTTTTAGTGTGTCTAATTGCCATCGAGAGATTAGCATTCGGATTAACGATGATTTTTAATAAAGAATGCAATGCATGATTGTGTTCTTAAAGACATTTTTATACTTTTATAAAATGTGGTAGATCTGTGCGGATTTAAAAAATGTATCTACAGGGTGAGTTAAAAGTGGAAAATATTGTTAGGATGCAGAATTTAAAATTATTTTAAGTATACAGAGTGGCTCAAAAATGCATGGCGATTATTTTTTAAAAAAATGGATTTAAATTTAATTTTGAATTCGTTTTGAAATTTTTGAAAATTTTGTTTTTCTATGTAATAATAGTTTAAACAAATGCAAAAAAAATCCATAACGTTATTATATTTGGTAGCAGCGCTATTCGAAGATGACATAAAAGATACAATACTCGGAATTTGAATTTGAAAGAAAAGAATAGGTATGTTTGTATAATTAAAAATTGAAAAATCTCAATTTTCTTAAATTGAACACCATATACAATAAAAATGCAACTTTAATAGAATATATCATATATCTATTTTTAACACTTTGCGATTTATTTTAACTTTTTCAATATTTACCTTTCTTTCTGCCTAAGACTGCGTATATTATATTAGTTCGCAATGACAAAAGTATAAGCCAACAGGGCTCTGTTAAGACCAAAAGACGAATATAAAAAAGAACTTTTGGTGAAAATATCGGCCAAATTTTAAATTCACAGAAAACACAAATTATATTAATAACTACTTAATAATATTTTTTTTTAGAAAATATGCCCTTCTACTTGGATACCTATGTTTAGTCTTATAAATAAATGCTGAATTGATAAGGTACGGTCAGCACAGAAAAGTTAATCAAATAAGATACGCCAGTCATGAGGTAAGATCAGAAGAACACAGATTAGAGAATTTTCTGAGAGATAGCAGAAGATCAAGAATTGGAAAAGTTACTAAGTCTCATCCTGAGTTGTAAGACCAGGAAAGAAGAAGAAGACTTAAATGAACCTATAGAAATCGTTAAGTTGATGCCAAGTTAATATTGTTTTAACATTTTAAAACCAAATAAAGTTTAGTTGATTTTATTACAATTCAGAGAGGTAGCTAGCTGACTTGCAAAATACAATAAAAAAATAAAGGATAAATAAAGTAGTTAATTGGATAAAAATGGTCACTCATATGATGAGCACTAAAACGAAACAATAACTTGACGCTACATATGCAAGGTGCATGATGGATGGCAGCTGACCTTTTTTTTTTTATTAAGAAGAGAAAATTTAAACATTGAAGCCATAAGCAGATCATCCAATCAACCAACTACTTCATATTGTGCCATTATGTCGAACCAATTTGGTATAAGGAAAAGATAAAATGTAACGAACTCTTTAACACGCAGTATGTATTTTGATAACTAAGCATAGAGACTTTTTGCGTTAATTTTAAAACTTTAACTGTTTAAGTTATGTGGCGAGAAAGTAAAACCAGGCAAAATCTAATTTATTATTTATACATACATACATACATAATAATCATCTGGACAAATATACAAATAAAATTTTTGAAATAACTTGGGTAAATAGGTATGTATTTTTAATCTTTTTTGAAACATTTCTGCAAAAAAATACAAACTGCCATTTTTGCCCATAAACATTTTGAATTTTCAAGTATATCAGTCTGTATGTCCTGATGTTTCGTAGGTTTTTTGGAAAGTTTGATTATTATAATTTTTTTTTAAATTTCAAATGGTACTATGTAAAGTAACAAACATCGAGAAAATCCCACTATCCCATTTCTATAAATGAGCAAGTACAATACAAGTAACTTGGGATGTCACACATGTATTTCAAGTTGTTCAAGTAACCTTGCATTTTTCTGGTATAGTTACTATTGTATAATTGTTTGTATAATATGTCATGTAATTATAATTATTGAAAATTATTTTTCGCTTTTTCACTTTCACTAAAATGCGCCATTAATTAGGCTGCTACAAACTGAACGTCCTACCTACGGAACAAAATCCGTTTCAGGGCGTAAACAGACAATATTTGGAAAATGACACGCTTTGGCGTGCTTAATCAAGTTTACTGCCCAAAAACCATAAACCAAACAAAATCAGTCAGGTATAAAGAGCGAGAGGGTGGGGAATGATGGATGAGCCAACACGAGTGCCAGAAAAGTTAACATTTCTTAACCATAATTTGTCCCAACAACAAATCGGGACTAGTAACGATGGCGGAAGATAGAAAAATTAGAAAACCACTTATAGAAAAGAAGAGACGTGCAAGGATAAACGAAAGTTTGGAGATACTAAAAAATATATTGCTCGAGTGTGATCCGGAAGTTGCTAATCGGGGCGCACATAAAAGTGCTAAATTAGAAAAAGCTGATATCCTGGAGATGACCGTCAATTACATGCAGAGGATGCGGGCAAGTGTGAGACAAGGAAGCATGGATTACCATCTTGGTGCGAACCAGAGCTACGCGTTTGTCCGATACAAGCCTCAGTTTTTTAATTGTCCACCTAAACAACTGTATCGATCGGGAATCTTTCAAACCCATGCCGGAGGATATCATGAGATGAACGGTAGCTCGCAGGTGATTCCGAAGATCTCATCGCCGCTGGACTGTGTCGACTCTTTTGTGAGATCCGGACCATTTTGCCCGGTAAAGGTGGAGATGATTTCGCCCCCTTCCTCGCCGAATTTACACAATGGTGATATGAAAGTGTGTAACACTTCAAACGAGCCTGTACCGGAGGATGTGTGGAGGCCCTGGTGAGTTACGCTAGAACAGTTTGGATGGACTAAGTTTTATTTAATGATGTTAATGGTTTTGTAAATATGCTGTGATAATTAATAGGTATATGGGTAGTTATTGTATAAATCGATAAGTGTATATATTGCGTATATATTTTGAAATGTTATGTATATGTTTTGTGTTGCCAAAGAAAGAAAAATTATGTTTAATGCCATCTAAATTGTTTTACTTTAGCAGCCTCCAAATATCCCGAATAGAAGGCTAACCATAAATAATTTTTTTTATTTTCAAACTCGATTTTATATTAAAACTTAATCCATGGACACATTTGACCTAAAATTTACAAAGTTTAGTAGAGTGACTGTAATTACATCTCGATTACTTTTTGAACAATTTGATAGCTGCGATATCATTTTCTCACTGGTTTTCAGCCATGCCACTTTTATTAAATCTGCATTAACACAATAAAATTCAAATAACCAACAACTTAACTTTCACAATAATAAAAATTAATAACACTTGCGCAACATTAAATTTCGAAGAAATATTTTAACAAAATAACCATTATATTTCTAAAAGTGAATATAATTAAAAAAATATATAATTAGTGATCTCCGCTAATATTATTAAAATGTTAACAGCAAAGAGTGAACGGGATGTAGCAACAAAATTTAAAATGTTGCACCCTAGTAAATCAATACTTTCTTACATTTCAAAATAATTAAAACGTTGATGGTATTATATAGTCATGTTTATTATAAGGATCATTTGTAACATCACTAGTAAGCGAGAAACGAATAGCAAAAAAAAGCAATAAAATTTTCCTGATTTATTCGGTCAAACTTTTTTGTCACTAAACATGTAATAATGTACTAAAATACACATCGAAATAAAATAAACATAAATTGCTAATAACGTAATTTTGACTTTGTCTTCATCGGTTATCTGACTTTTACCTCCAAATTTTTTAAATAATATTTTGAATGAAGCAAATTAATTATTTCTTTTGTAACTGAGGTTATAACTAAAAAGCATACAGATGTGGCGTTCTATTAAATTAATCATTGTTATACTTGTCAAGGGTCAAACAATTAAATCTGATTTTAGTTAATTTTTGGACAACTCGTAATATTGGCAAGTCTTTTAAAATAATTAAATTAGTCTTCTCGAGTAGTCAAATGATTTAAAAAGTTTAGGCAACTGCGGTAAAGGGCATTTGACTCACGAGTTTATTTGATGCGAACGGAGCAACTTAAAAAGTTTACCAAACGTGTTGCATACTATACTTTTTCTACGACCGTTAGTTTTTGGGTACATTTTCGCAAAACAATACGAATACATTCACTGACATGACCGTCAGAATTGACAAACGTCACAATCCAAGCAGTGCGGTAAAATCTCCGAAAACATCCGATTGCTTCCAAACCCGTGCGGTAAAATCTCGGAAATGTCCATGGGAAAAGAAAAAGAAGTGGTAAAGTCTCGCTTTCCGCACGTTAGATCGGTATGTAATTAAGCATTTTACAAACGGGAGTAGAAAAAAAAACTTTTTTTTTGGATAATCCGTATAATACGATGATTATACAGAGTATATAATCATCTTATATGTCCCAAAAGTGAGCGTTTTGATTACAAGATAGCGTATAATTCCTGTGTGGAGTAGCATCTTTAAGCAGTCGAAGAAAAATTTATAGCAGTATCTGAAAAAGTTTATCAAACTTTCCACGTCCATTAATTACTTTATTATGTTGTTATCCTACTACTAATGCTACAGCTGAATATTACTTTATTTCGTACCGTTATTTAATTACAAAAATAAATATTAACCACTAACAGTAAGTACGGCTTGGTCAGAAGCTAAATTTCTAAAGGTGCTCCCACCTCAGATGCCCATCTATATGTACCCACAATTACCTTATTTCTCCCTGCTATCAAAAGTAAATTCTAAGAAATTCCGGTTTTATTTTGGTGGTACAACTAAATATGACAAATTTTGTTTTGTGGTTTTAATTATCAATAGTTTGAAATGAAAGTAATTACTTTAAATATTTTAATGTTTCTTCTGCAATTATTTTAAGCTCTATTCAGTAATCTGGTGGAGGATACCACGTATACATGCTATTCTGTTAGGAGGGCTTAAATTATCTTCTGGGGTAAACCAGAAGTAACAGATCGTAATGTACTCAACTTATCTCCAATCAGGATTGTCTTGTTTTCTCTCGGTTAAATAAGTTTTAAATAGATTAAGATCGCGAGGTTCAATCATCTGTCGCTGTCGAAGACTTTATCAAGGTCTACGAACAAATAAACACGGATTAACAATTACAAATTGACAAAATTGACGACTCTAAAAAAGCCCTTATCACATTTTTACGGCATAGCAAAAAAACGAAACTCTGCAAACTTTTTAAACCCTTTGCAATCGGCTCGCAATAAAATGTTAACGAAATATACGCCGACAATGGTAAAGGGTCCGCTAACCCCTTGTAAATATTGCAGTACGGTTGCAGAAATTTTATAACGCAATGCAAAATTGTGCTCTATTTCGTACTTTTACTTTCACCCCCTTGGCGCACAACGTTGCAAATTGTTTTATTGCCCGTTTACCTCTTTATATTGGACTTTAAATCCTTTCACCAAACGTAAAAGGGTTCCCCGAGATTTTATCCCAGGCTAGTCTTGTTATAATACTTTGGGGGCGTTCTGTTTTCAATCGGAAAGGCTAATATTTACAAATATCATATTTTCATAATACCGGAGATTCAATTTATTAGGAATGAGAAAAGGGTTATTATTATTAACGCAAATTTCATTGAAACAGTTAGCCCTTTCACAATAAGTTAAGGCAGAATTACTTAAGACTTAGATGAGACGTTACTTTTATTTGCAATTGGTAATTTGCGAAACCAAATGTTAATTATAAAAGTTTGATAAACGCCAATTTAGCCACTAGTTTGATATGTCACGAGTAAAAGCATAACGGAGTGAGTCTCTATTTTGTACAAGTTTTCGGGGACATTTTTGGAAAACTGCACGAAACAGCAGAGTTGAGAAAAGGCTACCGTGGGATGGCTAAAATCTACAGAAAACATCCAATACTTTCAAAACCCGTGACTAAAGCACCGAAAACGTTCGAAGTGGTTAGTGGTATCTCAAAAACTAGTCGTCGTCTGAACTTGCTGGAAAAAAAATATTATGGAACTGGGCAAAGAAGACAGCGGGAAATATATTCAGATTTCTATGATGATCGCCAGCTGTCACCTCAACATTTTAAATTGTTGAACATTGTAACACTTTAATAAAGTAAAACAACATAGGGGATTTTTAACGAACTTAGTCTTGTTGGAAAAAGCATGTATTGCTGTATTACACCGAATTTCATCTGTGTTATGTTAGTGGTGTCACTAGAGCGCGCTTTTTGATAAAACAGAAAATTTCAAAATTGCTAAAAATATTAAATTCAATAATTTGATGTTTTTTATTACAATATAATCATGTGGATGAAAATAAAAGTCAGTTATCAAAAAATTCTGAGAAGACACTATAACACCGATATTTATTGTTAATATATGCTTTTCATGATTTTACACTTCTCAAATTCAAAATTAAAAAAAAAAAATTAGACAGAATCAAAAATTCTTTGATCAGCATAAACAAAGCACAAACGAAGAAGTTTAGAAAGCGTGATGCATACTATATTTTTTCTATATTTACCACGAAAAAAAAAAACGATTAAAGGAGCTGCCTGATGAATGCAGAATCACACGCCCAACCATCAGAGCTGATAATCGTCAATATACCAATATTTTAAATATATACTGATCGCCCCCAACTCGTGACTAAAGTACCGGAAATGCTCGAATTAACTCCCACGGTGTGGATTTTGACGTTTGTCAATTCTGACGTTTATGTCGGTGAATGTATTCGTGTTGGTTTGCAAAAGTATACCCAAAAACTAATGGTCGTAGAAAAAATATAGTAGGCAATACGTTTGGTAAACTAATTAAGTGACGCGTGACTCAAATGTCTTTTACTGCAATTGTTGCATAATATACAATTTTTACCCGCTTCTGTAAAATACCCAATTATACACCGATCTACCCAAGCTTATTTGGAAAGTTTAGGTTAAAAATACTAAGAGATTGTCGAATTTTCATTGTGTTAATTTTTTGTTTACCCAACTTCTCGGTCTAACTTTAATTTGATATGGTGTTGTTTGGTCCATACAGGTCGCGCGATTTCTGACCTTTGGATTTCACTCCACATTGTCTGTTTCCTATGTTCTTCAACTCTAACGTCTAAAGGTCTTCTGTTTCTCCAATGTATGACCTGTGTATTCACGGAGTATTTGATGGATACACTTTTTTTTACTTTGTTCTTGTAAGTATGCTCCTTAATGTCATTACGGACCTGAATACAATCTCAACTTTGTATTGTTTTGCTATTCGACTGATCTTTTCGGAGATGTCCTTCAGGTATGGGATCGTCAAGAGAGGGAGAGGACTACTTCACATCGTTCGACAACCTTTTAGTATTTCTACTGAATCTTTGTCTACCACCTTCAAGCGAAAGTTTTGGTTAGGTTTTTGTTGTAAAATCTGGGTAACGCGCATAATGTTGGATAATTTTCGAATTAGGGATCAGTAAACTCGATCATGTAATCAAATTATTGAAAAATTCAAATTTCAAACTTGTGGAAGTATACGAAACTCTCTATTAAACATTTAGAAACGGGAGTTGCAATTGACGATTTTTTCCCTGCCTCCCTATACTGTCTATCCTCCGGTATAACATTATACGGAAAAAACATATTTACTGCCCGAACATGTTTGTGGCTTCCGGCCGCATTGACGCTATTTCAAGCGATTAATGTTATCATAATGAATCGATAAATCGAGGTCGGCTACCGCCTTTGGCGACTACGTGAAGAAACGTTTATTAGTTGGTGCTGACATCTCAGCAGAGACCTTGGTTGCAGCTTAACATTTGTGTTACTGGGTGTTAATTTGGCAACTTTCTGGCTCGAATTGGTCGTCATATGAAGATTTAAAAAATCACTCAAACCGGAATGACCATTTCAAGAAATAATAAAGGGCAAAGCAAATTTAAGGCGTATACCCTTGGAATCCATTTTTTAATTGTAATTTGTCTGTTGCCAATATCATAAAGTTCAGGGAAACCCAAAAGTGAACCGCTCTGGTTTTAAGGATAAATAAAGAGTAGTTTTTCGTAAAAGGTTGTCCCCTTGTATGATCCTCAATTTATTAAAGAAAAAAAAACATCTCAAACCGTGCTAATTATGGAAGGGATATTTTTGTAGGTTTACAATAAGATAAATGGGCGTCAATAAATGCTGGTCATATTATATTAATTTGTAAAAATTCTTTAATGGAAAAATGGAATTACTATTAAATTTAAAAGCTGTACAAGAATTGTGAAAATCCAACAGGGTTTATAATTATATTTGTTTAGTTCCACCGGCGGATCCTAATTAACTAGACCATGCGCACAAGCGCGTAAATACCGCTATTTAAAGAAGCTACATCCAAACGACTTTTGCTTGGTAACAACCACCTCGGGAGGAGAGTACCCTCTGACTCGCTTGAGCGACGGTTTGTCCTCAGAGTCCTCTCTTCATCGAACCGCATTTTCATTGTACCTGCATCTAGAGGAAAAAGAATATCCGTTTTACAGCGTGGATCGACGGATGGTATATTGCTAGTTATCACAGCACTTTAGCTAAAAAAGTACCAACGATCAGCAGCAAAAAGAGGTATTGCAAGTGCTTATTAGTCAGCATGACTTTTATTTGACGTTTCAAGAACAGAATCGTATGATAAAACTTAATTCGTAGTCGAGATCCAAAAAAAATTCGGTAATGTATTCCTTAAATTACCACCCTATCACTGCGATTTGAATCCTATCTAAATCATATGGTAATGTAATTAAAACTCAGTGTGTATTAATACCAGAGAGCAGTTAGAGATAATATGTGGATCATGTATGGCTGGTACCATATAAAACTGATACTACTCTTATCCCACTTGTTTTTTAAGTTTTGAGCAGTGTGTTATAGGCCACCATGTCGTTATCATGCAAACTTCATTGTTTTTATATTTCTTATACTATCATTGTCAAATAAAAAAAAATGTCAGCGTTGTCACAAATACGTTAGAATATATAAAGAAGGCTAAAATGGCTCCACATACGAGCAGAGAATTAAAAGCAAGAATTGTGACCAAGTTAGAAAATGGTTGGTTCTTATCAGCGGTAGCTCAACATTTTAATGTAGGCGGAACAACCGTTTGTTCCACTGATAAAAGGTGGAGACAAGAAGATCTCAAGTGCGGACTGCAGCAAAAAAGACTGCATTCGCTTCCCAACAAAAGTAAGCATGGCTTACTTTCGCTGCTAACTATCAAGCTCAAGAATAGCAGTTTTGGGAGAGAGTCCTATTTACCCATGATAAAATCTTCCAGTCTTCCAAAAAGTGTTAAATCAAAGTGCATAAACCTCGATTTGTCGAGAGCTGCATGTCATTTCAGTGTAAATGTATAGGATGGATTTTATCCAGAGGAAAGGGAGTGGTATGGCGGATTAAGGGAAGATTTGTTAGTCAAACTTATGCCGAAATATTGCAGAACGTTATGGTGCCCAGTGTGGAACAGTTTTACCCCGGAAAATAATTTCTCGAACAAGACAAGTGTCCTGTCCACACTGCAAATATCATTACACAATGACTCCAAAATGCCAATATTGAAACCTTGTCATGGCAAAGCAACAGTCTTGATATCAACCCAATCGAAAACATACAGTGCATAATGTATTACAAAACAACTAGGAGCTATGGCAAGGTATTCAGGATGTATGGGAAGAATTGCTGCTTGAAGAAAACTTCATAACTCCTTTCATGACCATGAGCCGAAGTGCGATTGTCCTGTCTATGTTAATATGTTAGTCCCCTGATGAAAAGGATCATCTATGTCCTCAATTTTATTATTATATGTATTATTTTTGAGTTGTTTATTTAGACGGTAAAAATTATCTTTTTTATTTTTAAAATAAATATAAGTCAAGTTTGTTTAGTTACGAGAATAACCATCGGTAAACAACGACGTCTCCCTTATTGCTTACAATAATTTCGTGTACAAACAAACAATAAAGGCTAATTAAAGTAAGAGTTTCTAGTAATAAACATAGATTTAATAATACATTTTATTGTACGAGATGGATACACTTTTTTTGGAGTTATGAAATGGCTGACGCAATAGCAATGCAATAGAAATACGCGCTCTTACGCCCTTGATTATTGCTCATAATGTTTGCATAAACCTGACCTTTAGATGTCATATTGGACTTTAAAACAAGCTTTGTTTTGTCAAAATGTGATTTGACAGCCTGATGATGTGTATGCTGTTCAATAAAGTGGAATTTACAAGCCGTATCAGTTTTTTTTAGGAAACTAGCTGTACTTGAAGTGGAAAATAATTTAAAAAAAATTTGGAAGAATGTAAAGCATATCCTTGAATGCTTGTGATAGCACAAATTCAAACTATTGTGATGACTAATTTTATTTAATATGTATTTATTATTTATTGAACTGAGGTGGCTTTTACTTGATGAAAAGTTTATATTTTCACGAAATTATATATTATGACAAGACAATTGTTGCGACAACACCGTGTCTATGAAATTTGAACATTTGTCATGTCATAATACATAATTTCGTGAAAATCTGAACTTTTAGTTCTTATTTATTTTGTTTTATTATTTATATAATTTCAATTACACGGTACACAATACAATAGAATTTAACGCGAAAAAGCGACTATAACTTAGAACAACTAATTGTACAGTTCAAGATAGAGGGAAAAACATCACAAGGTAAATTCCCACAATGGATTGACCAAATACGGATATAACGATACAGCCACTGCAAATCAATTAAAGAACGGCAGCAATGGAGGCAATTAAGTAACGAATACCAATAACCTTGTTGTCAGAAATCTTCAGCCATGAAGATACGACCAAGAAGAAATTAAGAAATCAAAAATACAATAATAATAATAATAGTACGTTTATTTGCCAAAATCTGGTTGAGGACAATACGTAATATATTGATATCTATGGCAAAAAGGAGGCTAAAAGTCAATTTAAAAAAGATTCGGGTTCAACCTCCCAGCTAATAATAGGAGCAGTATTATTGACAATTTTAAAATCTGCGGCGAAAAGTCGCTAAGATGATACTTGACTCATAATAATAATTTGGTTTAATTGTAATTAAAGGTCACTTGTTGGGCAGAAATTGTTTATATTGTGTCTTGAATGCAACCACTCTCTGTTCCAGGGTACTATTATATTGAAAAATTTTTACAAGTTGAAAAGTTAGAAAAATTGGTGAACTTTTACTATATAAGTTGTACATTCTTTTCGACATTCTTATAACTCAGCGTGTATGAAATGTTTTTACAATGTAGGAAGACTATTTCTATGCTATCCAAAATATGTTCTTCTCTTTTGCACATACTTGAGACATATTTAAATACTAATACTAATTTAAATTATAATTAATTAAAAATCAAATTTTCAGTATATTATGTTTTATATCCTTTTATAAAGAAATATCAATTTCAATATTTTCGCTAACCTAACCTACACTTTAAACTCGTGTAGGTATAGGCACATTGAAGCACCTTTCAGGTATCAAAAATAATTCATTCGTGCTTCTATTCAACTTATTTTTCCACATTATAAATTTCGAGCATGTATTCTACGTCAACTTAAACGATAGTGAACCGACTTAAAAGGAGACTATTAATTTCAATAAGGAACCATATTTTAAACCAATTTGACCATATTAAAGGCAATTCGTTCGAATAGTGGCAGCTGGTAAAATGTCGTATATCATTCGACGTAAACGACGAAAAATATTCAACTAATTCTTGGACGTCTTTTGGGTCGTTTGACAGAAGCTTTCGTTGTGGTAACAATGGCTTGATACGTCGGCTCACGACGAAAGTACGAGACGTTCAACCGGTTTTTGAATTTACTTTAATCAATATTAGTGTTATGGATTTTCCTTTTTTTCTAATTTAAAATTATTTAATGAACTTCATTTGTTCATAATTATCTTAACTTTTTAAATATTTTTTAAATTTTATTCATATGTTGGTTTAATGGATTTTCCGGGTTTGAAAAAAAAATCTTTATACTGGGCAGAGCCAGTAGACTTGGATTATTTTCTTGTAACGCATTTACATACTTTTGTGCATGTAGAAAATAACTACGAAGCACACGAAGTGTTTTCGGAGCGCGAGCATTGAAGATGCCAAGTGAGATTTTGGTGAAACGTCTGCAGGATTCCAGTCGGAGTTCAACAAGCGAACGGATGATATCCCGGAATATAGTGTCATCATATATATATATATATATATATATATATATATATATATATATATATATATATATATATATATATATATATATATATATATATATATATATATATATATATATATATATATATATATATATATATATATATATATATATATATATTTTATAGGATGATTCTTAGGATTTGGTCCACAGTGAACAAAACTCACAAATAATTTTAAAACACTGTAATTGTCATTGACGTTTCGACCGGCAACCCAGGTCTTTCTCAAAAACTGCAAAACAAAGGACAAAAAAAGCGTCTAACACAGAATATCTTAAACAGTAGACATATACGAATTTAAAAATTACAAATATTATAAAAATAAATGACATATATTAGTCATACTCACAAATTTATTATTTTTTTTTAAATGTCTATTATTAGCGCTGTTTGTGAAAAAGTACCACAACATACATCATTGCCAAAAACAATAACGTTCTTGCCTTGGCGTACGAATCACAAATAGAAGTGGAAAATAAACATTCATTGTATCTGATGTCTTTTTTTTTTTTACCTCTTTGTTTTTATTTATTTATTTTTTTAGAGTGTACGTTTGTGTTAAGTTTAAGATCTACTGATACGCAGTGAAGCATCTGAGCATTAAAATGGTCTACTTTAACAATTCGAAATAGATTTCACTCAGGTGTTTTATGTCGGTTTTCGCGTTTATGGCGTTTTTATTCCTTTGAATATGTATCATCTCAATTATTTCCCTTTTTTGTGTGTTTGGTTCGGTAGCAAGTATTTTTGTGTCATCGAAGTTAAAGGTATGTGTTTTCTCCGTTATATGGCTGCTGATGGCTGTTTTATTTTTTTTGTCGTACTTATGACCATTGATGCGGTTCTTCAACAGTTGGCTAGTCTGTCCAATGTACACTTGGTCACAGTCGTTGCATGGTATTTGATATACAATGTGACTTTTTTTATCTTTGGGTATTGGTGTTTTTAGTTTACTGAAATTCCTATTTAACAAATTTTGACCCTTGTGGCAGATTGTTACAGAGCTTCCCTTAAACACATTCGAGATTTTTTCCGATAAATTTGGTATGTATGGCAACGAACAATATTCTCGTTTTGATGGTTGTGTGTTTTCCTTAACAGAAATCTTGTTGTAGAATTTATGTATCCTTCTTTTAAAAATAGAGTTAATTAAGGCACTTGGGTAATTGTTTAGTTTTAGTGTGTACTTAGCCTTATATACAGCTTCTTTTCTGTACTCTGGATCAGATAGATTTATAGCTCTGTCAGCCAACCCGATAATAACAGTCTTTTTTTGTGATATTGGGTGTTGGGAGTGAAAATTAAGGTATCGTCCAGACCATGTATCTTTTGTGTACCACATCGTTCTGATTTTGTTTTCCTTGCGTATTAGTGTCATGTCTAAGAAGTTAATTTTGTCATCTTTTTCATATTCTATGGTAAATTTTATCTTTGTGTGATATGAGTTAAAACTATTCAGAATGAGGTCGCCCTTTTCTTTAGGTATTGCTAGAAAACAGTCGTCGACATATCGATAGAAACAGGGTAATTTAATAGTCATTTTGTCAATAACTGTTTTTTCTAGGTCTTCGAGAACAAGTTGCGCTATTACACTCGAAATAGAAGCACCCATGGCGCAACCGCCAATCTGCTTGTAATATTTATTATTATATATGAAATAGGTCGAATTTAGAGTTAATTTTATGGCTTCCACGAACTCGTCTAGTGGAATGTCTGTGTGAAGTTTGATCATGTCCCATTTTTTATTTATTATGTCTATAGCTAAATCGATAGGAATGTTTGTGTAGAGGGACACTACATCTAGAGATGCTAAAATGTGGTCATGCGGTAGAATGATTCTGCTAATTTTTTCTTTAAACTGCCACGAATCTTTAATATAGTATTCATTATCATTCACTATGTTTTTTAAGATGTTTTTTAAGAATTTTGATAATTTTTCGAAAGGGGACTGAGTGCAAGAGACAATAGGTCTTAACGGGATATTTTGTTTATGCAGTTTTGGTAAGCCGTAGATCCTTGGGGCGATAGCATTATTAATTTTTAAGTGTTTTGCAGTTTGCGGCGAGATTAGGAGAGCTTTTTCCCATCGATTTATTATATCGTTGTTATTTTTTTGAAATATGTTTGTGGGATCGTTTTTTAATTCTCTATATGTGGCCCTATCTGATAGAAGTTCATTTATTTTATTGTCATAGTCGGTAGTGATCAAACTTCACACAGACATTCCACTAGACGAGTTCGTGGAAGCCATAAAATTAACTCTAAATTCGACCTATTTCATATATAATAATAAATATTACAAGCAGATTGGCGGTTGCGCCATGGGTGCTTCTATTTCGAGTGTAATAGCGCAACTTGTTCTCAAAGACCTAGAAAAAACCGTTATTGACAAAATGACTATTAAATTACCCTGTTTCTATCGATATGTCGACGACTGTTTTCTAGCAATACCTATATATATATATATATATATATATATATATATATATATATATATATATATATATATATATATATATATATATATATAATAATTAACGACAAAAAGTGGTCTAAAGATTTTGTCTCACCTTGTAAATTATTAATACATAGCAAAATAGGTTACACACAACAACAAATTAATCAGTATCCTCGCCCCCCTCCCGTCCATAAATAAACAATTTAATAAGAAAAAATAAACAAATGACCTTCTCAAACATAATAATAATATATGCTTATATTTTCTGTCCATTTAATAGAACTTTTTCCTAATTTTCTCAAATAATAATAAGGGTCAAAATATTTCTAATAGCCGTTTTGATTAAAAATAGGCTTGAAGGAAACAACAAAAAAATTGGGCGACCAACAGTTTTGGCTGTGGAACAGTATCCAT
The DNA here is from genome assembly GCF_029955315.1 of Cylas formicarius. Taxonomy (NCBI): domain Eukaryota; kingdom Metazoa; phylum Arthropoda; class Insecta; order Coleoptera; family Brentidae; genus Cylas; species Cylas formicarius. The sequence continues at coordinate 11,040,583 of NW_026844347.1, forward strand.
CAAAGATGTGACAGCCTGGGTGTCGATGATAAAAATATTATTAGGTGTATCACAGATTGGTATAAACTAAGAACACCTTTCTAGGTTCAAACTTCAAGTGTTTTTAGGCAAATTTTGAGAAAAAAGTAGGATATTTATCATGGATCATCTAAAGTCTACCGGTAAATAAATATTAAATTTTATCATTTATTAATACTAAAAGAAGTGCTATTAGTCCAGGTACTTTTAAATAAAACATTCTCTCAAAGCAATATTGTTTGTTTACTAACTCAAATTATGGTTATGAGATGCTTTGTGTATAACCTCTATGAACATTTAAATGAATTTTAATGTAAAGTATTGAATAGTGAAAATTTCGCACAGTTTATTTTCTAACCAATAATTTTCTAGTGGTAATTTGCACAATTTTAATCTAGTTGGTAGTATTGATTATTATATAATTAATTGTCAAATTAAGATTTTAAACTGATTACTCGAAATAATTGTGATGGAAATTATCCCTGTTATTCCGTCAGTCGGATTTTTTTATCATATATAAACAATTTTCTCTACCGACGCATTATAAAAAAAAGAAATTACTTACCTGAAAAATGTATATTTCGCGTTCGTCAAAGATTCACGTCCCTCCGTGGACAAGTTCCCAAAAAATTATGTTTTATTGCGCAAAATAAATCCGTTGTCGTAAAATCGTGCTTAAAATTGACACAAACTGACGCAAATTTTTATGCCCATTTTAGCAACCTTTTCAAATATTTTTTGCGTAATTTCCGGAAACCAACGGTCAGTCATTGTACTACTCCAATTGTAAAGTTTAAGGCTACAATCCAAAACGGTACTTCTATGGCCAATCTGAAAAAATTAGGCGAGCGGGACTAAAAATTGCATAAAGTTACGAAGCTAACTGTACCATCATTGTACAACATTTATTGTGGTTGTATATTTTGGCCTAACGCCTATTTACGACATAATTTTATTGCAGCTTTTATCGTGTATCCGTTATTACTTGAGTTTGTATTTTTGAAAAATAATTTCGAATATATGATTAAATCAATCCGCTATCAGATCTTCAATCATTTTGAGTTTTTGTATAATTTCTGCGTCTAAGCGTACCAGTATCAATAAAGAAATCAATAATCAACAATATTTGCATCAAAATATCGCAAATCTGATGTTACGATTTTCTATTCTGATGTCTGACAACATTCCTATAATAAAACAACAAACCTATAATTGTATACAGGGTTATTCACTCTATATTGGGGCCATATGGAAGTCCCCTAGTGACAAACATAAAAATGAAATAGGTGTTATTTTAATTAACACAAGGTAGAAAACTTCCGTAAGAAACGCGAAAACCTTTCCTGGCGCGGACTGTGGCAGTGATCATGAACTGCTAGCAAAGTATCTCAGGCTCAGATTTAAAATTATCCCTTCACCAGACAAAAGAGGCTAACAAAAAGAGAGTTAGAAACTTTCAGGGACAGAATTAAACCATTATTAAGAATTGTGGATGAGTCTTAAGGGAGTGTCTACTAACTGATGAATAGTGCTGTCGGCCAGGAAGGCGGATGGTCAGTGATAAGACCAAGTTATAGAACAAGGGAAACTATTAAAAAAAATTCTTCTAAACTTCCTCTATAGACTTATAGATCCCTATCTAAAGTGAAACCCCCTATCTAAGGTGAAACCTCTTGCAATGGACCATACCATGCAGCTGTGCTATTCAAACTGAACAGGGCACTGTTTTTGCACCAAAATCTTAGCCCATTTATGTAATATTATATGGGAGGTATTGTCAGCGGCCCATACTCTATATTTCATAAAATGGGCGCAACGACGTAGTATATGAGTTCTGGATTCCTTCTGCGTCGGTGTTTGTTGACTCGAACTTCTTTTTAAGAGCTGAACTGCAGAAATCAACAGGATGATTGGCGAAACGTCAGCAATTTCGATTCAACAACAACCGACGCAGGATGTATCTAAAAGTTTTGTAAATAACATTATAGTTGCCTGTGGAAGTTTCTTTGAAAGATTACATTATTACAGCTGCGATCAGGAATCTATCCAGATCGACAAGTCCTCCAGGAACAGGCAGGTTTTGTGAAGGACAAAGGCACCAGAGAAGAGATTCTTGATGTAAGACGGCAAAATCATTAATATTGCAATGGTCATCTGCTTCTATGTATATACGGGTCTATATTTTAGTCATAATTATCGTCATAGCTTTATAAAAAAATAGTATGATATATAATATTGTATGGATCTAAATATTAAGATATTCGTGCGTATTTCCTTTGACATTTTCTTTATTGGTTCTTTTATATTGTAGTATCTTGATTGTTGAAAAAGACAGTTTATTATTAATATAATTATTATTATTTTTATTCAGAAGTTAAAATTAGATTATATTTTCACAAAACTCAAATTAAATAATAATTTAGGTATAAAAAAAACCACTATATATATAAAATAAACAATAAAATAAAATTCATTAGTCAATAAAATACATTAAAATTGAAAAAAGTACTAATTTGATACTTTTTGCACTTTCGGGTCTACCTGTATGGTATAAAAATAATTTTAAAAAGTTATCATAATAATCTTTTTGATAACCTTCCGTGTCTCTAACTATCATAGATTTAAGTAATCGAAGGATATTTTTTTCGAAAACATATTCGAACACGTCGATTAGTATTTTAAATTTCCCTATTTTTGATGTTAGAAAATTTTATATAGCGTGCCCCAAATTTTAGGTTTCAGATATGACGCTATCTGGTATTTTTTAAAATTTAGACTCTAATTTCTTAGACCTGTTATACATTTAGAGAGATTTAATTACAACTTCTATATAGAATTCCTGTAATTTTTGTATATATTTTGTATATACTATTAGTTTAAGATATATTCAATATATTTTTCCAATTTTAATAATTGGTCATATAAAAAACGGAATGGAAAGCGTCTTAAAATGAATTCAAATAACAATTGCGAGTTTTAAAAAGCTAAATAATATTTAAAAGTAATGCTAATACAACGATTAGATTTTTAAATACTTGCTTTAATGAACTATCCAAAAAATACAAATTCAACCAAAATACACAAATCTTTTTAATTTATTTTTTTGAAACAGTGGGGTATTATAATTTTTATTTATTTATTTGCGAAATTGAAGCTTATTTCAAATAACAACATGATAAAAAATCATTCCTTAAGAGATATAGACAACATAAATATAAAATAATTTAAGTTCAGTGGATTTCTTGCACTTCTAATCGTTACAAATAATTATTATTTTCAATTAGGTGGTATATTTCAAGTGCTTTGCAGGTTCATAATTTTTGACGTAAAACTAATATTTGCGTAATATTTACGTGGTAATATTTAAATTAGTGTCTGAAAGATAGAACGGTATATCACACTATCATAATAAATCAATAAATAAATAAATAAAAGAATGTGGATATATGTAAAATAATGAGAAGCAAGCAAATTAAGCAAAGTAACGTCAACATATTTTGAGGTAATAAAAGTAGTTTCCCAAAATCCTTTTATTTCGCTTATGCGATATAATATAAGGTTATAAAAGTTTAGATATACAAGCAGTAAAAGAGCAATTGCAAAAACCATTTTTTTCTCATCGGTTTTTTGTGCATTTTACGATTTTTGCAAATTGAGGCCTGATTAAAAAACGGCCGCGTCAATAAAAAAAGACTTTATAACACCCATATAACCATAACCATCTCAAACCCGTCCTTTCAAAGGGGAATTGTAGACCGGGGCGACAATAATCTTTTACCCGAAACAGAGGTAGTTTTTGGGCCGTTAGACGCATTTTGGCGAACATGGGAAAAACATGAACTTTTAAAAAATTAATAAAATCCTAATCAACTTTCTTTTACCATAATTTTTTGAGACGCCCTGTACAATATTTTAAATTAGCTCTCTAGCAGGAGTGATCAATGTAAACCGAAGCTAATCAATAACCCTGTACTGGTGCGTTGGGCCAAAATGCGCAAAAATAGCTTTCCTATCTCTATTTCGCCTTTCGTAAACTGGTCATTCCATTTGCAGAGAAATTTGTTCTTATCGTTTTATGGATGAAGAGTAAGTCTTAGTTTAAGCGATTAGAATGAAAACCATTTTTTGTACTCCCGTCTGTAAAATACCTAATTACACACCTATCTAGCGTGCGGGAAGTGTCACTTTACCACATCAGTTTCGTTTCCCACGAATCCGAGTCACTTCGGACATCTCCGGGATTTTACTGCACGGGTTTGGGAGACAATCGGATGTTTTCGGAGATATTTCACACGCTTTTGTCAATTCTGACGGTCATGTCAGTGAATGTATTTGTATTGTTTTTTGAAAATGTACCCAAAAACTAACGGTCGTAGAAAAAGTATAGTATGCAACACGTTCGGCAAACTTTTTAGCTCACTCGTTTAATAAAAACTCGTGAGTCAAATGCCGTTTACCACACTTGTAGCATAATATACTATTCTTACAAATAACGCGTTAAAGGATCTCGCAGTAATTACGCCTGTATATACAAGCATATCTTTTTAAATATCTCATTTGATATTATCAAAATTGCAATTCTTGTGAAATGTCAAGTATTCGGCTCCATCTTGGTCTTGGTAAACCAACTCCCGTATGTTTTATTCTCTTTTACCAGATCTTTTCATTCACAAAATCTGTATTGATAATATATATAGGATTTATTTCGTTGGTAGTTCACGTTTAGTCATTCTACGTGTGTCGCTCGAAATTGAATCTTCCCTATTTGCTGTTTTTAAATTTCGAAAGCCATTTAATATGTATGTTTTAAGGGAAAAGTCGAATCAGCGAATGATAATGATGGATAGAAAAATTGGTTGTCTGAAAAAAACGGTTTTTTTCCCGGAAAAATTGGAAAAAAACGGAAAATTTGGGAAAAATTGAATTTTTGTTTTAAACGAAATCCAAAAGCATTTTAATATCCAGGGAGGTTTACGTGTTAAATATTATTCACTACAATAATTTTCAAACATATTTTAAAAAATAAGTGCAGTGTAACAACACTGACAACTTGTTTACCGGTGAATCCCTTACACATTTCCGCGAAACAAATCTGATTGAGTCCGATAAATCCTTATTATCGGAAGTGCCTTTTGTTTTTAAGTTGATAGAAAATGCAATATATGGTATTAAAATGTGTAAAAGAGCGCTTCGAATTTTGTTGTAAACCTATTCATTTTGCAGCAAATCTTCTTGATTCCCGTTTTAAAGGGAAGCAATTAAATGAAGACCAAGTTATATTGGCAATTGATGTTATTTCGCAAATGTCTCAATTGTTACGTTTAAATACAGGAGAAGTAATAGCAAATTTAGCCCACTTCAAAACTGAAACGGGATTTTTTAGTAGGAATTCTCTATGGGAATCTGCGAGCAGTACCCATCCAGTTATATGGTGGCAGGGGTTGTGTACCTCGCAGCCACTTATGCCAATTGCTTCCAGAATTTTAAATGGACCTCCATCGTCCGCTTCGTCAGAAAGAAACTGATCTTTGCATGGTGTTATTCATACTAAAAAAAGAAACAGACTGACACAAGATAAGGTACAAAAACTTGTTGCAATTCAGTCTACCTTAAATTTAGAAGAAAATGACAGATTTGTCTACGATTCTAGGTGAGTTCCGTTTTTGCAGCGGGCTGAAATGGATATCGAATTAATTGGGAATATCCAGGTCGGCGATGCTGCGGAATCAGAACCAGATTCTTTCTCCGAAGACTCGCACCTTGACGATGAATGTGCTTTGCAGAAATGACAATGACAATGACAGAAATGACGTTTTTTTAATTGCATTTTGCTTGCGTTGTCAGTCCTTTTTCTTTTTTTCTGTATACATTTATTTTTGTTTATTATGTATTCTAGAGTTTATGTTTTGTTAACGAAAGAGTTCTTATTTTATTTTTTTATTATTTTGAAATAAAGTAGACATCTTAATTTTTGTTTTTTTTTTATTGAAGCAACTTATACTAACGAATATACATTTATATCATAATATATTAACTTGTTTAGCTGTCTGGCATTTAATTTAAAAAAAGTCAAATTTTCCGTTTGTTTCCCAATTTTTCCGAGGTTTGGGAAATAAACGGAAAAAACCCATGTTTTTTCCAAATTTTCCGTTTTTTTTCCGACCCGTTAAATCTCTAGACAATGACAACTGTCATATGTCAAAAATACGACAATATAAACAAAGCTTCTCTCTGAACGCACCTTTCCATTCTGAATTCAAAAATGTTAAATTAGGGAAATTGTGCTGCAATATTTAATAGCGAAGCTCCAATTTGGAGTGAAACATCGACAATGATGTGTCTGTACATACATTGTCGGTTATTAACCTATATTACCTGCATTTATCATATTTCACATCTATTCTGACTACCTATCCGACGTGCCCTTCAATCTGCAAATGAAGCGGCAGTCTCTGTTGACCTGCTCAATCTTCTTGCGTGCATTGGATTGTGTGATTGCAAATTGTCTACGTATAGTTGTAGTTGCATTCTCATAGTAAGAATGAATTTATGGTGGATAAATAAATAATGTTCAATAATTATATAGTTTATGTTATGAGTTTTTTTTCTTTATGAAATTTAACTTTAACTGTAGGTTTAACAAATAATAAGAAAGTTAATAATTATCGTGATCTTCTATCTGTCTCCTTAATTAATAAATGTAACACAACGTTCTGATCAGGGATCCTCGACATTCCGAAACAAGTTTTATTAGAAAGTGTTCACCTGGTTCAACGGACTTTTACTATCTATCAATACTTCAGTAGGTATATCCTGTCATTTGAATATTTTTCAACCATATCCCTAAAAAATCGTTACGCCGTCTTTTAAATACGCAAAAAAGGCCAACGTACGTTTCACAAAGCACAGGAAGGAGGAGTGGCAGTCGTAATACGAGATAGACGGCTTTAAAAATAACAAGTGATCTTTTAATGCCGATTTTTCTTTCATTCTCGAAGACCGTTCTAGTAGTTTTATGGGTCGTTTTTTTTTGTATAAGCGGGGCCGCTTTGAAAGAAACCCTGAAAAATAAGACCTGCCTAAATCACGAATCTCACCTCAAACAGAGAAAGATAACATCAAATTATTTCAATTAAAAGTAAAAAACTTAATTAATGTGTGCCAATCAGTTTCCACCATCTTGAGTCTATCGAGAAGATGAATCAATCATTCAATCAATGTGAGAACCACTCAAAATATTTTAATTTCTTGAATCGAATTGAAATAAAGAGAATATCTTAAAGAACAGGGATTACGAGATGTCTAAAATTAAAAGTAAAATTATTAAGCAAAGGAGAATTTAATTCATTTTGATTGTACTGTAGCCTATAATTGTTGTGTAGTCGATTCTGGGAAAACCACTGGGGATTGAACCCCCAAATGTAGACGATGGGGGTAAGACTCTTACCTTGCTACGGTGGCACTTTACTGGGAGAGCAGCTCTAGGGCGAGAGCAAAAGTTGAGCTTCCTAGTGTTGAAAACCACACCAAGTACTTCAGAACAAACCCAGCTTGCATTGAGCTCTTACACTTTAGGGTAGACGTTGAAGCCTGGAAAGAGGTCCCAAATTACAGGTCCAGGGAAACTGGATCTGTCTGAAAAGGGAATCAAGAAGTCCTCTCTATGAAGAGGGATAGGATTGAGGCTAACTTATTCTTTCATACACATACTACTTACTCTGTACGCTAAAAAATACTCTTGTACCTTACGGGCTAGTCTGTTACGCTGAGAGGTCCAAAACAGAAACAACAAGTAAAAAAGGTTGGTTTATATGACAGCTGTCCTAGGATATATTTGCAGGGACAGTCCAAGCTCTTACCTCTTTGAGGATGGGCTAGGGTTTGCTACTCGATTGTCGAAAAACATTAATTGGTGGAATGTAATTCTGTCATTCTCATCTGGTCATCTAATGGCGTATTTTGGGATAGATAAATTGGGGACGAAGAAGTAAGTGCAGAGTAGAAAATGGTATACTTTAACCCCCTAGCTATTGCATAATTGAATGAGCGGAATTTCTCGCTAAATTTTGCAAATTGTGTAAAAGTCGCTGTATCCAACCAAGTACTAAGTGAATCTGTGTGTACTCAGTGCCAGCAGAAATTAGCCGACAGCGTCGCAAATCTTGGAGGAAAGTACATGTTGAATTGGCAGCATAGCGTTTTGCTGACCAGTTTTTAAAAATATTTTGTTCTTTCAAAACGTTCGTTCTAAAATCCAAAACTGAAGCCAACTGACACCACTCACCAAACGTAAAACGAAGAGACATATATAATTTCCTTGCAGTTTGTTTCGAACAAGTAAAATTAAGTGCTTTTTCTGAGAAACTTTAAGTTTCCATATTGATTGCAGAATTTAACAGAAGAAACGTCAATGCATTACAGATTTATTTGTTTAAACTTTTTTTTAAGCTTGTAGGTAGACAAGGAGTGTACCTACGTGTTGAACGTTTTTAAAAACTGTCTTTTGTTTAGGTCCGGTTAAAGACCTGGATGCAGTAGATTCACCGTATCAACCTACTATCACCTCCTCGTAGCAAAATCAATCTGCTAGTTAATAAATACACACCAATACCATGCGATATGTAAGTAAAACCTAGACTTCCCGGTACGTTAGAAGAAGAGGCAAAACACAACATTTAATCATTAAAAAATTATGTGAAGTCTATTTTCTAGGTAGATTTTTAGGTGTTACTATTTTCTTTCATTTTACTGATGATTTATCGTTCATTCTGTTGCTTTTTGCTTTTGCTGTAATGGTGTAGGTATTCTAGAGGACGTGCTTTATGGAAGCCATGTGCTTGTTTTAAGTGTGCATCTTTCATAATATGCCACGCTGAAAGTTTTTATTTTCATCAAACAAATTCTCAAAGTTAAATGTTGAAATAAATTAAAACGCAAGGTTAGGATATTATGATTATTATAAACAATATAGCTACTCGATATATGCATGCAATAAGTCCTGCCTACAAGAACTCTTAAAAGGACCACAAAAAAAAATGTGCGCATTCGCGGTCAATTTCGTTTTCGACCAATAACGCCTGACAATTCAAACCTACTAATGCGAGTGGCGTTCAACAACTAACATAGGAAATTATCTATAGGTTTCAGTGAAGGTGTAGCTAACATTTTTACGCATTTTTAGCAAACGAGTTATATGTATGGATATCGCTGTTTAGAAAGAAAATAGGTAACTGTTACTTAAATTCAATGATACCTCTGGCGGAAAACATGCTAAATCATTTTGGAAGTAAACATTTGGAATAACGGTGTTGTTTTAATATAACTTTCTTCTTTGTATGGTATACTTCGTGACAGAGTCTTTATTGGTTGAAAAAAACTGATCGTTTTCAAATCTAAGCACAATACAAATTGCAGAAATGTTAAATAGCAATTATCTTAATAATAGCTTGTGATGTAAAAATGTTATTCTTCAAATTTATCTAGTACACTTTAGAACTGCTGCAATATACTTGCAACTTTCCAACAAACCAGCTTTATAATTTCAAGCAAAGCGATTATATTAATTTCATAGGGGGTGCTTTTAATTTTGTTAGTTGGAAGGCACTTTGCAAAAATATCCTTGGAATTATCGATCTTTGTTTTATTTTTTTACTATTATTTTTGCAGTGATTTTTTCCAGTTCTTTACCATTTCTTAGACTATCATCGAGATACTCCCGTCTCTTATCCGGATACCCTGTATATGCATATAACAATTTTTAAAATAACGGATTTAACTGTTTTGTCGAAAAGCAGTCGAATCTTTCATACAGAAAACAATTTTTCACCCGGGCTGTAAGCAAAACTTACAGTCTGGTAAAAAACAAGGGCTCTCGAATAAATAAGCAATAAAATATTAAAAGCAATTTCTTGAATAACCTTAAAAAAATGATTACTCAAAAATCTCGCTGATTATCCACAACTGCAGATATTTACAAAATCAGTTAAGGAAGTTTGGAAAATACATCTAATTGCACAGGTAAGAAAAATTGGCCGAAATTTAATTCTGGAGAACTGCAGTGGAGTTATGAGTCTTGCTTTTACAATAAAAAACTTTAAATATTCTGAAATGAAGGAACGATAATATGTTGCAATTTATTTAGTTATTTGTTATCTGTATGTTGCTTCTTGCTAGCTAGGTATTTCTTGCCCTTTATGATGTCTATTTGTCCCAATACTTTCCTAAAAAGGAGTAAAAGAACTAATTGCGTATCTTGAGGTTTGCACGTTATGTTTCGGTTAAATTTTTGCAAATATTTAAGTGTAATGATTTTCGGTTTCCGGAAACTATTTTTCGAAATTCCAGCTGGTCATTTTGTTTTTGAAGTGCCGCCTTTTATAGTGTTTCGTAAAAGTAGTGCCGACAGGGCCCGAGTTCAACCCCGACGTTAAAAGGCTTTTATGGACGACAATAAAGAAATTATGAATTTGGAAAGTAAAAGTACGAACGCGTTTTTCTAGTTTATAGCGTCGTCATCCCGTAAATATTACCTTAGCGGTAGTAATTGTTCTTCAGGTAGACCCAAAATGCTACGGAACAGCCCAAGGAGCCAAAATCTCTGTTTCAAACAAATATTTAGAAAATTATGTTTCCTTTTGGTAAATATTTACAAAATTGTTATCTACGGTGGCAGATTGTTTTTTTTTGTTTTGTTTGTAGCCACCTATTGTTTGACCGGAGTGGAGTTTGTATTTTTGTATTTTTTATTTGGTATATGTTTTTCTTTTGTTTGAGCAGTCGAATCTTTCATACAGAAAACAATTTTTCACCCGGGCTGCAAGCAAAACTTACAGTGCGGCAAAAAACAAGGGATCTCGAATAAATAAGCAATAAAATATTAAAAGCAATTTCTTGAATAACCTTAAAAAATGATTACTCAAAAATATCGCTGATTATCCACAACTGCAGATATTTACAAAATCAGTTAAGGAAGTTATTGGAAAATACATCTAATTGCACAGGTAAGAAAAATTTGCCGAAATTTTATTCTGGAGAACGGCAGTGGAGTTATAAGTCTTGCTTTTACAATAAAAAACTTGAAATATTCTGAAATGAAGGAACGATAATGTATTGCAAATTATTTAGTTATTTGTTATCTGTATGTTGCCTCTTGCTAGCTAGGTATTCCTTGCCCTTTATTTATTTTTATTATTATTTATATATTTATTTTAATAAAGCAAATTAACTAAAACCAGGTTCCAAAAATGACTTTCTAAAAGGCGCCCTAAAAGTCGTTTGTTTTTTATTCTTGCTGACATGGTTTGAAATACCTAAATTAAATTTATTGCACAAATAAATACAATGAATATTGAAACTGAAAAATATACTGATGACAAAATTTTAACATTTTTCAGTCGTTCGAGGGGAGTTTTGAGGGAATGTTTTTAATTTTTTAAGCAAAAATTATCATTAGAATTATATTATAGTTTTAGCAACTAATACCGACCGATTTAATAAATTTTTATAAGTAATTTTTTGAAGTGAGAACGATGTATCTCATTTAATAATGAAGTAAAAATATTGTAATTTAACTTAAATTCTGTTAGAACGCAACTTTTATGAGCCAATCAAAAGTATTTATGGTCTAAATGTAAGATATGTAAATAGAGAAAAATACCAAGTAGCTGGACGGAAGCCCTGATACCAATACATAACAAAAGACCAAAGGACAATTGTGGTATGGTCTGTTCATAGATATAAGCAAGTGACCAATTGCTTTTGAATGGATTATCCAAGGGTGGTCATTAATATACAATCCAACAAGATTTTTATTAACAATTAAGGTAATTATTAATTAATTAATAATTAATTAATTAAGACCATAACTACAGATAGAGGCCACATTTCGAAATGGTAGATCGTGTGTCGACTATTTTCACCATGGTACACCATAATGAAAACATAGTATCAAGAAACCTGAAAAATATTAGAAAAATCTCTGGAAAAATACTGGAATTAGAGTTATCCAGCAACTGTATGAACACTCAACATCAAGAGTTAAGAAAGGAAATTCTCTGGATAGCTTCGAAGTTATAAAAACTTGGGACAGAGATGTTGCCTTTCCCCCACATTTTTAAAATATACTCCAAAGATGTGCTCAAGAATTGAAGAAAAACATAACGTAGGATGGACATAAAACTCAACCAAGATACCTATACGATTAGGTGAATGATTAGGTAGTAATTTCGTAGGATAAGGAAGATCTGGAATTACTGATTCGAAGACTGTTCAAGTACAACGAAGAGTGGGGCTTATCAGTAAATAAAACAAAACTCAACATATTCAAGAAACCATAGATACCTGTAGCTATCTAAGAACAAAAATCGATAAGAAAGGACGAAGAAAAAAAGAAATCAAGTATCGAATTATGAAAGAACAAGTGCTTGGCTATTATTTACATCTGGATTAAATAGTATTACAGCAACCTGTGGAAGTTTCTTTGAAAAAATTAAAGAGATTGGCTGTTTTAATTCCATTCTTTGATTAAAAACATTTCGTGAACACCTTGTATAAAAAACAGTTTTCTTAAGTATGACCCAATATAGATGTGAATCATTGCAGATCAATAAATCTCTGGGACGTGGACTGTTGGTACTAGAAATGGACACGAACGAGTCAGAAACAAAGTCTTTAGAGAAATAATGAACAAAGTACAAACAATAATAGATGAAACTAACATGGCATGGGTACATTAAAAGAATGATTGAAGAAGGGATTCCCAAACAAATAATGAAGTAAATGCTAATGGAAAGAAAAAAAAGGCGTAAACCAAAACAAACGTGGATAAGAGGAATTGAAAGAACAATGTTTAAACGTAATCTGCGAAGAGGCAGCAAACTGGAAATCGGATAGCGTAGAACGCTATAAAGAGCAAATAAACTTTTTTAATGTTTTTTTTTTACCCTAGAATTAAGTGGAACTTTTTTTGATAAATTGATTTTGGTGTTTTTTGGCCCAAAATAAAAAATATTTTTTTGTTTTATTACCACTTCCTTACTTCCTTAAAGTCGTTTTCGCATAATTGCTTTTCCTGATTAGTAAAAAAAAACAGTTTTATATTAATAAATATTTTAATTTAATTGTGAGAATTTCATTTAATCTGGAACATCTGTGATAAAGATTCCCAGTACGTTCGCAGAATGGCCAGGTCTTCAAATGTCAACCGTATGCAAATTTTTATTCTGTTCCTTCAACAAGCGCAGCTAATTTAAAACCGTCGACCTTGGCGGAACATCCCTTTCGACAAAAGGGTAAATATTTAGGGTTAGCTGCAATTCTTTTCCTTATTGCGGCAATATCTCTGTACACCATGTTGCGTAAAGAGTTTATAAAAGTGGAGCAATAAAAATATACCTAAGTCTACGTAATATCTACGGAAGGGTTTGCGAGAACTGGTTAAATATTCGGTAAGATGACTTAACAACCCCTGTCGTTTTTGTCACGGACAAGATTGTGTTCTTAGAATTTTGCTGTGTTTACGTCACTGTCGCAACTTATTTTGAATTCTCAAATATTTTATTAATAATTTCTAAAAGAGATAAATAAGAACTAGAAGTAAAGATTTTCACGAAATTATATAAAGGCACGGTGTTGACGAAACAATTGTGATGTGAAAATATATAATTTCGTTAAAATCTGAACTTTTAGTTTTTATTTATTTTATTAAATGGATTTTCATCAAGTAAAAGCCACCTCAAATCAATATCTAAAAGAAATGGCGAGATTAAAATAACCTGCGTGAATCAGGGACGAGAACGCAGTGATGGTCGTAAATTACCATATTCCTCTTATAAGGTAATAGTTTAAAAAAATATTTAAATTATACATGGAGTTTCGCAAAAGCCTGGCATACATATTTTTAAATGGAATACCCTATACAGTGTGTCCTAGCGGAAAAACTATTAATAGCAGAAATTTGACAATGGGAAATTAAACTAACACCCTATATATTATTGCTTTTTGGATTTCCTGACATATTTTATGTATAATAACATATATTTAAATTTAAGAGTTTCAGAGAATAAAATTTAAAATCAAATGGATTACAGAGCGAATGGAAAGTGTATACGAGGATAGAGTTGGTGTCTGCCACTGCTAGTTTTTGTCACCGGTCACATTTTATCCCTAAATTAGCAGACGTTGATGCTTTTAGGTCTTCTCAACTCAATTCCATTCAATGTATATAAAACATGATTATTTTTACTTGACAATGTGACAATATTAAAATTTTATATCAAAAATTACTTTTGCACGTCTGCTTTAAAATATGAATCTGTTATTAATTTGGGTTATAATTTCTAGAGAAATGGAAAGGAAAAGGAACTTCGAACTGCTAATTACTCTATAACGCTATTTAAGTAAGCACTTTATATTAAATAAATAATGTGTATCTTTACTTTATTTTGAGAAATTAACTGCCATGGTTTTTAAAGGCTTGCTGCTTTTTGCTGCTTGCTGCCAGTTTTAGTTTGTCAAAACAATTTAGCAGTAACATATGTTATGCTTTGTTTGACATACGCTACTTGAGTCGCGAGTTCGTTTCGGTACGTTTTTTTCTACAAAAATTAGATTAGCTACAAAGAGAAATCAAATTTGTATATTTAGTGTATTAATTTGAATAGAGGAAATTTTGCACCATCTTGATGATGTGATCTACTTAATTTTAATAATATTAGGTTACATAATTAAAAATCGATTTGGAATAGGTACTACGACAACAAATGCTATCAGACCGTATATTGACCATCCTATATTTTTCTAGATATTGCAATGGTTTTCTTCTCATGCTACATTTCACCCACTAAACTGCACTTTGCGTCGTTTTCCTTCTAAACAGTATCCATACTGTTAACTCATTTTTGAATGAAGATTTAATGGGATCTAGGCACCTTTTGAGAAAAGACTGCTGAATAAATATCGCATCCAGGACTATGTGTTATCATAAGTTTCAGTATTATCAGCATTAGGCAGGGCCTCTATATCACCAGTAGCTATACGGATCCCCCAAGAAAACTTATTTTCCAAATATGAAGTTAAAAATTTTACACTCCATCATATCAATTGTTATATTATCGATTAATAGTTTTCACGGCCATATACGTATCGTCCAGTAAATTCTAGTATTGTTGTCTTTTCGTGGCGACAATCTTTTTTTCAATATTTAATGAAAGTATGTATGAAAATTTATTATTAACCTCTTCTACTGATTTTCCTGTTATCATGGCTGCCATATCTTCTTATTACGTATAGAGGTTGCAGTCTTTCAATGCATTTGACAAGTCATAACAAGATTAGAGGACCAAGGATTCCATTCCACCTTGGAGGGGACCTAAACTTACTCGAAAATTCCTACTACTAATTTTACATTAAATTTCAGTGAGACCACATGTAATAGGTATATGGGTCAGCTATTACTTAGGGCTTCAAATATACAAACAAAATTCCAACCACAATTTCAAATTCATCAAAGCTATTATGTATAAAAGGTACAGAAAACAACCCAGGTTGGTCCACTTATATGGATTTGCTTACAAAATGGCAGTCATATCTTGTTTTTCATAAAAATGTGCCAAATTTGTTTTTCCCCGTACTTTTAATATGAGCTTTATTTAGTTGAGTTAAATTAATACATTTTAATTTATGAGAGGTGCTATCTCTTTTTAGAATATGTTTTATTCATACATACAGTGCGTCCCGCTTAAAAATTTTAAAATCTTTGTTTATAGTTCGATTGTGATTGCTCGAACTGGTCGCCTCGCTTTTGATCATTCCATTTAATTAAAAAGGATTTTAAATTCTAATCTAATAATGAAAGTAATAGAAACAACAAAATTGATTTATTAAACTGAGGCAGCTTTTATTTGATGAAAATCCATTTAAAAAAATAAATAAGAACTAAAAGTTCAGATTTTCAGGAAATTATATATTTTCACATGACAATTGTTTCAACAACACCGTGTCTTTATCAAATGTCATATAATAAATTTTTATATAATTCATTAATTAATTTATTAATATTAATATTTATTTTGAAAATTGATTAATTTTCTAATTCAAATGCAAATAATTCGCTGCCAATTTATTCTCTTTTGTTTGTTCTCTTTTGTAAACCCCAGTTGACCAGGATAGTAGGTCAAAACAAGGGTATACAGTTTTTAAGTGGGACACACTGTAATATATAGGCACAAATAAGTACAAATTAATACAGCTCAGGCTATGACTTTATTGTTCGGAAGGAAATGATCCAGGTCAAACTATACGAGGGTATTATTTAAGCAAGGGCGTGAATTTTTTTTTATCACCCGACGACTGGTAAAGAGTTATCGCGCAGCTTCGATCGAATTTAATATACCCAGTCGTGTACTTTGATATGAATTTTTGAACCAATATGGTCGATCTCAATCGAGGATCAAGTCTCGTGTTTCGGGAACAGGTTAAAAAAAAACCATCCAAGTGTGACAAACACGACAAACGTTACCGACAGATCGCCGAGGAACTGTTTGAAAATTCATGCTGCGCGTACCAGAAAAGAGCGTCGGTACGTAACTTTCAAGGTGATTAAATGTATTGAAAACGTAAGCTTCACACCACGGATTAGTATGTTATCAACGGTATCAACTTTACGAAAAGGCTGCGGCAGCGTAACATTTTGTGTGAGCATATTCTTATTCCCTAAAGGTGCGAAAGGGTGCTCCGGATTTCTTACGGTATGGGCTCAGTCCATTGTTTACTACTTACTACTTGTTCTGAGATTTAACGCTATATTTAGTGTAGATTACATACTTTCTATGGTTTTGTTAGTTTCTGTTCAAAACAAAATAGTTAGCCTGTTTTGAGCAGAACGCAAGAGGCGATTACGTGTTTTTGCCAAGGTCATTTTATCGCTGTTCAAATGTCCACAATTTGAATCTCCGAAGACGGGGTCTCCTTAATGCGTCGAAAAGAGCATTTGAAATATGAAAATATCTCTTTAATAGATTTTTCTAGAACGCTATTGGCCCTCAAAAATAGGTTGAGAAAAAGGCTTGCAGCTAAGCAAAATGCATACTAGCAAAATTTCATCTTAATTTCTAACAAATTAAAACTTAAATTAAACACTTCCGTGCTTTGATTACTAACCAGTGTCACTCCAAGCCTTGTATATTGTCTTCAGTTATTTTAACGAATAATTTTGGCTGTAACAGATTTTTTTGGGTCAGATATCTAACTTTTCTATATCTATCGTATACAACGGTTAAAGCAATGAAGCAATTTATTATTAACTATCTCGTTTCTGGATTCCAAACAATTTCAAGGCATATTTGAGACTTGGATTTCGAAAATTTTATTAGGTCCAAATCTGAATGTTTGTAACGAGTGATTCAATAAGCGTTTCCACATTACAATCTGAAATATTTTTGAAACGCCACTGAATTTATATACAAAATATAAACAAAATTAGTCATGAAGCAATATACGACTGAACAACGCGTAAAAATTGTGCAAGCCTATTATGAAAATGGTCGATCAAGAAAAAATGCATTTCGGGCTCTACGTGAATTTCTCGGCGCGCAAAATCGACCTTCTGATAGGACAATTTGGAATGTGGTTCAGAAATTTGAGCAAACTGGATCTGTAACTAACCTCAAAGTCCCTCAATGTGCTCGTACAGGTCGGTCAGATCAAAATATTGCCATTGTTCGCGAAAGTGTAGCCGAACATCCAAACATATCGATTCGTGATCGATCGCAGCAAGTGGGCCTTACGTATTCAACCGCACAGCGAATTTTAACAAAAGACTTGCATCTACACCCATATAAAGTCCAAATAACTCAGGAGTTGAAACCTCGAGATCATCAACAGCGCCGCCTGTTTGCAGAATGGATACGAGAACAAGGGGTTCATTTTCACGTTGGTGACTTTGTAAAAAAAAATCCAAAAGAGATTGTTCAAAAAGCAATGCATCCTCAAAACCTGACTGTTTGGTGCGCCTTTTGGTGCGGAGGAATAATTGGGCCTTTTTTTTCGAGGATAATGCGGAGAACGCTGTTACGGTTAATGGTGTTCGCTATCGAAACATGATATCTGATTTTTTCTGGAAGCAGTTGGAAGGTATGGACATTGAAGATTTGTGGTTCCAACAGGATGGAGCCACTTGTCACACATCCAGAGAAACGATGCAATTGCTGCGGGGCAAGTTTCCTGGTCGGATTATCTCACGCATATTCCCCAAGATTTTTTTTTGGGGTATCTAAAAAGCAGAGTGTATAGAAATAAACCAAACACTATTCCAGAGCTGAAACAGGAGATTAGACGCGAAATAGCCGGCATAGAACCTGAATTGTGTCAAAAAGTGATAGGAAATTTCAATAAACGAATTACGTCATGCCACATGAGTCGCGGGGGTCATTTGAATGATATCATCTTTCATACCTAATTGTAATACACTAATCTAAAATGACAAATAAAAATGTTTGTATATTTTTATATTCTTCCGAGTTTTTTTTTATTATTTTAATGTGGAATCCCTTATTGAATCACCCTTTAGAATAAAATTTTTGTTTTTATGAGTTTTCAAAGGTCCCGATTAACCCAGCACTGTCAAACTTAAAAATCGAAGGTGTTAAAAGGGACAGTTTTTAATGCACGAAAAAGGGAAAAAAATTATATAAACAGATTGCAAAAGTAACCCCGTACTTGTAGATTATTTGAAAAAACGTTTATTTTATTATAAAAATTTATAAGTTAGTACTCAAAGATCGTTTAGTTATAATACTCCCAGTGTCTTTAATTCCCTACTACCCGACATCAAATTCCCTGCAAACATAACCAT
This sequence comes from Cylas formicarius, assembly GCF_029955315.1. Classification (NCBI taxonomy): domain Eukaryota; kingdom Metazoa; phylum Arthropoda; class Insecta; order Coleoptera; family Brentidae; genus Cylas; species Cylas formicarius. The sequence continues at coordinate 11,059,451 of NW_026844347.1, forward strand.
CTTTAAGAATAAATTAAAAAATCATCTTTTAATCCGTCACAAGCTTGCATAAGATCTCTAATTATTGATATTTCTCTGACGCCTGCCTTCTCCTTTCATTTATTTGTTTATATTTTTAAGCACTGCTAAGCGTTTCTTTAAATTAGGATGTTTGTATAAGTGCAGCCTAGTTGGATACCATCACTCATTATGTAATAATATTTCCAGAACTACAGTCTAAATAATTAAAGACGTTTTTATTTATTTGTTCCACATTTAATTGGTGCATCCGATAAATAATAGCCGGCGTTGTAAGAGAATGTAGTAGGTATATATTGTATTATGTTTGTGATTTTGGTTTTAGTTTGATGATACCATTTGAGGCAACGTTTTATAAATTATATTAATGTTTTGACTACTACTTTAGATTTTGTTACTTTTATGTTTTACCTATATATATCCTCAGTATCTGAGAGGACGGATGAATTTTTCAATGTATTATTAAGTTTCTGTAAAATTTTACATTCTAAGCTCTTCTGTCAGCCGCCGAGATAGCTGCATTGCAATGAGCAAGATAGAATGTCACCACTTAAAAATAGAACTGGTTGTCAGACTAGGGAAAAACTGAACTAGGCGAGGTAAAAGAAGATAATCTAAAAGTTTAGATGAGCTAGAAAAAGACATTTTTAAATAATAAACAGCCTTTCAGATTATTATTTACAAAAATTCTGGATTCCTCCTGCGTCTGTTGTTGTTGAATCGAAGTAGCTAATGTTTCGATAATCATTCTGTTGGCTTCTTCAGAGCTTAACTGTCTTGTAATTTCCTTTATTTTCGGGAATCGGTTGCTTATAAAAACAAATAGTATAAAACCAATTGAATACTGGGGTGTTCCAGGGCTAGCGGGTCTGCAGTGAATTTAGTGATACGTTTATCAACAGTGAGTCCCTCTCAAAAGGGGTCATCACACCGTTCAGCAGTATAGTTTTAACAAAATTTTTGATTTTATGATATTTAGCAAGTATCGTAGCAAGCCTGTTAATTTACATATTTCGTCAAATGATGTGACTTTGCAGATCATTCAATTTGAAAAAAATTGACACGAGCTCAAGATTCCCAAACCATGTGTCAGTGGTGTTGCAAAAATGTCATTTAAAACTAAAGTTCCTATTTGGGGACTTGTGATTTAACCTATCATCAAGTTTAGTTGTAGCGTTCCATCATATATCGCAACTATATCCTGAATGTAATTGGTTACGCAAAATATATGTAAATATATTTTGAATATAGGTACAAATCTAGACGCAAAAAATACTATTCATATTTTTTGGTGTTTATTTACTTACAAGGCTGTAACAATTTTTAATTCTCTACCAGTCCAGATTAAAAAGTCCTCAACGGTATTCTCATTTAATACGGCTCTTCATGAATAATTGTCAGACTAATCTTGAAGTACAAAAAATTTAAGTTTTTGTTACATAGTTATGAGCTGTGGTTTAAATGGCCATTTTTTGTTCTCACTTAACTGTATTTTGCTTTGACGTGCTCAAATAAAGGCATTATTTATTGGCAGCGCGATTATGTTTATTTCATTCGTCATACTTTTTATTAGTTTTCGCTATAGATAAAAACTAAATGCAATAAGAAATTTGAATATAGGGTTTAAAACATTGTCAAATTCGGCAAATTCGGAGTATAGAATCTGCTCATTTTTCGTGAGGCGTCAAATAAACCAGTACATCCTCGTTACTGGTTCAGTCGTGCGATGAAGCGTGTAATTTTTTCGACAAAGCGCGCGTACGCAAGACTCCCAGTTCTTTTACTTGAGCCTCAGACTACCTGTACATTGTATCTGCCCACATCCTTCGGAGCACGACGAGAACGTATAATTAACATATTAAAATAAACATCTGAATCTCTTTGCAACGAACTTTTTCTTTTTAATTATGTCAACGGAGAGGATCTATTCAAAAGCGTTTTAAGTTAGATTTATGGAATATAAATCAATTAATATAGACTTATCTTATGTTGTTCTATCTATTCACAGGCAATTTCTAAAATGATAAAAGCGGGATATCCTCTTTCAGACAACCAATTTTTCACGCATTTAGGACTTTTCGGGTGATCCAACTAAGCCATAACATTATTAACATAAATTGCACCATGCGTATAGTGCGTTTTTTTCTTATATTGTTTTGGGTATATTTTTTTACTAACTCGAAACACATTTATTATCAATGAGCTGGAACTGATACTAAAACTTTTAACTTGACGAAAGACTACGGTTTTGTTGGCACCCCAAACAAGATCTGGCAGATGAAATGCACTAGCACCAATTGCAATTTCAAAAACTGAAGATACATTCTGCTGCCATAGGCTGAATATTCTCCATTTTCAAAAAAAATATTAGATACCTGAATAGGCTACCTTGGAGTAAATAAGAAAAAATAAAATAACAAACAACGAAAGTAAATACTTCCAATCGGCAATTAAAATACTGTGTGTCATCAATATGCTATGGCTTTCCTATGAAATTCTGCAATAATAACGCGGTAAACATAAGAGAGTTTAGAAATCACGGTGCAAAATAAATGTCTACAATTTTAAGAAAATATGTTTTTTGTTTAATAGGAGACAAACGATATTTTAAACCCAAAAAAATAACCATAAAGCTGGAAAATATTGATGTGTTATGTTTATTAAATTGTTCTTTTCTGCTTTCTCAGCTTTGTTAACGATTAGGATTCGGAATGAGACAGATAAATTTTGTGTTTCACAGGTAACACCTATCCCTGAAATATCACTTAAATATCCAAGTTTTAACAACAATTAAGTAACAAACTAATGCATTATTATCGGAGTCCATTACAGGGGACCTCCAATATTCCGGGTTAGTAAAAAGTACAGGACCGCCTAAATATATCTAAAACTGTCAAAGTTGGAACGATGCAATTCAATATCTGAGGGTTTTTGAACATGCAGAATTCAAAAATGCCAACAGCAATAGCAAAGTTTGCTATTTTCAAAATTCTCAAAAATTCTAAGATGGAAAGATTTTATTTTATTAACAGTGACAACACTGTTACATTTTTCAATTTTGCATGTCCAAAAACCCTCAGGTTTTGAAGTTTATCGTTCCAGCTTTGGCACTTTTGGAGATATTTAAACGTTTCAGTAATTTTTACTGACGCGATATACTTATAATGTTTTATCGAAACTGAAATACACTATTTTTGAATTCTACTATCTAAAACTGAAGCAGATACACCTACACGCATGGAGATTTCAACAGTCGATTGAACGAAGAACCCTTTAAAACGGCACTCAAAAATTATCTAAAAATGTTTTATCTCCTTTTCTGTTTCATATATGTATTAAATTTTGTCGTTCGAAGATGGTAATGTAAATAAATAAATATTGCTTTTATTTAAAACAATTTAGGTCAAGCACAGTGGGGCGCAAATTAATTTAACAAATTTTTGTGGCATATGCTACCTCATTAATTTAAACCTATGTTAGAAAATTAATTTTTTATCATAATTTTGAACGCATTCTATGCTTCCTTTCTTAATGGGAGAGAGGTACAACCCATTATTACAATCAGTATTGTAAAATTTAGTGGTCTTGGTTTTGGTTAGTTTTCATTTCAATGCACATTTTTTTTATTATCTCAACGGAAAGGATTTGTTCAAGAACGTTTTAAATTAGATTTATTGAATACAAATAAAATAATGTAGTCTTATCTTATGTGGTTTCATCTATTCTCTGGCAATTTCTAAAATGATTTTCTGACAACTCTCTTAAAAGCTGGATGTCCTTTTTCAGACAACACATTTTTCACCCACTTAGAACTTTTCTGGCGTTCCAACCAAACCATAACATTTTTAATATAAATTGCAGCAATGCTAGTACGTTTTTTCCTTATATAGTTTTACATATTTGTTTTATTACCCATGTGCTGGAACTGATACTAAAACTTTTAGTTTGACGAACGACCACGGTTTTGTTGGACCTGCAACTAGATCTGGCAGATGAAATGCACGAACACCAATTGCAGTTTCAAAAATTGAAGATATGTCAGGATCCTATATTAAATCATACATTCTGCTGCCATAGGTTGAATTTTCTCCATTTTCAAAAACTATTACAGACCAGAATCGGCTACTTTGGATTAAATAAGAAAAAATAAAATAACAAATAATGAATTTAAATCTTTCCAATCGGCAATTAAAATACTGTATGTCATCAATATAGTATGTAGATTTATATTAAATTCTGCAATAGTAACGCGGTAAACATAAGAGAATTTAGAAGTTGCGGTACAAAATTAATGCTTACAAAAAGTAAGCGTAAAGCTGGAAAATAATGATGTGTCCAATGCTGCATTATGTTCTTCCTCACCTTTGTTAACCACATGGTTAAAACTTTCTGACTGAGAAAGATAAATCTTTTGTTTCACAGGTAAAACCGCCTATCGATAAGTATAAATACAAACCAGAATAGTCAATATCCCTAAAATATCACAGTTTAAAAAACAATTAAATAATAAACTAATACACTACTAAGGTTGGGACGATACAATTCAATATTTGAGGGTTTTGAACATGCAGAATTCGAAAATGCCAACGGCAAACTCAAAATCCTCAAAAATTCTAAGATATAAAGATTTTTTATTAACAGTGATTAATGGGACAACACTGCTGCATTTTTCAATTTTGTATGTCCATAAACCCTCAGGTTTTGAAGTTTAACGTTCCAACTTTGGCAATTTTGGTTATTTAAGCGTTTCACTACTTTTTACTGACGCGGTAAAGTTATAATGTTTTATCGGTAGATTGTCTGCACAATACCATTTTTAAACCTGAAAAAATTAGACCATTATTTTGCGAATAGCGGTACGCCGCCACGTCGAAACTAAAACACGCTGTAGTTGAATTCCACTAACCAAAACTAAAGCAGATATTAATAATTCACCCATGGAGATTTCAACAGTCGACTGGCCGAGGAACCTCACAACACAGCACTCATAGATCATCTAAAAATGGTTTATATTTATGGTTTTATCGATTTCCGGCTAACGCGCTTGTTATTGCTAGCTTTTTTCTTTGACGGAACTATTGCAAGCATCGCATTTTTGGTAAACGAAACAATAATAAATATTAATAACAGTAGTTAATTGTTTATTAATTAAGTATGGAATTAACTAAAGCATGTAAGTTCAAAAATGCGTAAAAAGTAGGTTAAAAAGTAGTCATTCACGTATCCTACCCTCGAAATTGCAGATAAAAGTTTATGTAACCACATATCTGATTATTACTTTTGTGAAAATCGGTGATAATTTAATCGTAATTTAATGTAAAATGTAATAGTATTAGGAGACAAATATTGAAAATAAATCAAATATATTTGGTTTAAACGCACTTTTTAGTATAGACAAAGTGTGACAGATTTACGTTGTGTATTGCAGACATGGAAAATGGTCTGTTTCAACTTTTGAATTTATATTGGTTGTCTGATTTTGTTCGGTTCGCCACTATTTGGAAAAAATATAATTATTTTCAGGAAGGTACTGAATATAAATACATGTTCGGTGAGCAAGGTCAGAAAGTAAAAGAAATGTCGTAAAACCATTTCCTTGCTTATTAGGGTAACCGCTTCTAATTGATGTTGTCGATGAAACGAAACCTTCCTCGGTTTAACAGTTTTTTCGTTTCTCAGAAAACCGACTACCGATTTCAGAGTCTATTGAATGGCGTGGAAAATTATTTAATGGCTGTATGCCTTGATAAATGCACAAAGTTGCTTACACTTAAAAACTTTTTTCAGGACAGTAAAACCAATTAATTATTAAGCCGCATTAGTAAACAACATTAACAAAACATACATAAACATAATAATAAATATATGAATAATCATTCCCACCATAAAATTTGAAAATTCCGATTTTGGTGTATTTAAATTTTGTGACGCACTGCATATTTCAGTTATTTTTTAACATATTGAATAAATAAAAGCTTTCTTGTATTTATCTAGAATGCAATGCAGAGGCCAGTAGTTTTTCTATCATGGAATTACAAAAAAGTGACAATTTTGCATTAATTGTCTTCAGTTTCAACTTTAAAAATCTATTTTATCCTTTAATAATGATTGTTTTCTTACTGCTTGCTAAGTTATTAAGAAAGGCAATTCTCTGTTAGCAATTTGCAACTACCAATTGTTATTCATGAACATTGATAGATCCTTAGAAGCTTTGAGAAAACGGGAAATTTGGTCACATAAAATCACTAAAAATAATTTTTTAAATAAAAATTATGTGGCTGTAACATTTACAAGATTTTGCACATTGCCATAATATAATATTTGCTAATATAATTCGTATCTATTCAAAACTTTCCTCCCTTTCCAGTGTTGCGCTTTCATTCAAAACTTTTAGATAATTCAATTTCCTATAAATGTATATTCAGAAAAATACTCTAACCTCAATTGTTCGGCTGTTTTGAAGCAATAACTACGTACGACAAAAAAGTTTAAAATGCAAATGATAGAAATCTTTCCATTAATATTAGGCGTCCTTTCTTCACTTTTTAAATGTCGTAAATAAAACATTTGATTGTCAATACAATAACTGTTATCAGTATGAAGTGCTTGTATTTCAAAAACCTTACCCGATATTGAAAGCCCTTTAAACTGTCTGTTATAATTTTTGATATTAAACGGGGTTTTTCATTTTGTCAGTTTGTGTAACTGAGTGAAATAGCATGTCTTCTACAAGTTGCAGCTAAAATTTCAGCTTTCCGAACAATATAAATAATATAACTCCGCAATCAGAATAAATTTGGGTCTATTTCATTCGAAAAATATGGAAAATAATTAATATCTCCAAAACCGCTGGAGATAATGATCAACATTACATAGGTTGGCCAATTAAATAATCAGAGTTGATATTACGTTTTGACACAGTCCCGTTTTCCCAGAAAGTTTACACCCCGTATTTTTAAATTTTCTCCAGTGTTTCAAAAAGATAATGTACTCTTATTTTTGCAAAGAGCCACAATTAATAGTCTGCAAATATACAGGGTATTTGACTTAAAACTAACTCAAAAACAAAAACTATGTTCCAGAAATAATTCATTATAATTTAATAATACTAATACTGCATTCTCAGAAAAAAAAAACAAGTGCGATAGGAGGAGAATCCCTAAATTGAAACCTTTTCACTAAGGGAGCTATGTAAATTTTATTCAGAATAACATAGATAGTCCACAAAAGTACCCAAAATGGCACACCCGGTATATAATTTCTTCTTATGATATGTGACCCCTTTAAAAACTTTATTAAACTGTTTTAACAAAAATTTTAGAGTTATATCTAAAAATAATTAGTATACTAGGCATTTATGAATTTTTCTTGTTTTCTAATATAATCGATTTCTCACAGGGAGTGTCCAAAAATATTTTCGTTTTTGCAATGTTGCCGGTTCTCCCCGAAATCCTATCTGATATCTTATTCGCAAAAAAAAATCGATTTTTTTCTCTTAAAACACCGCTTCGATAAAGTAATTAATTTACACAGGGGACGCCGAAAAAGTGCACTTTTAAAAGAAATAATCAAAAGACATTTTTTTTAAATGCACACCTATATTTTTCTTAATTTCGCTGACTAGGCCGACATATTATCTACAAAATGATTATACGTCTTCCTATACCTATGCCGATTTTTGAAAATTAAAGATATTCTGTATTTTCACAGGCACCCATCATAATTTACGTGTTAGAGGCGCTTATAAAGATTACACGCGGTTGACCCTGGCTTTCTTTTATTTTAACGCACACGTATTATCAGGTGTCAAGTAATTGAAGTTTCCTGACTAAAAATTACAAGAAAAGGTCTGGAGGTTGAATGACGTTAAGTTTGTAGTATTGAAAGTCTGCAATATAATCCATATTCTTCTGCTGAAGTATCCATATTTATCTACTATGAATCCTACTAAATTCAGAAGGTTCAAGGAATTAAAGTTCAATCAAGCTTACTTTCAAGACATCTTCCAAGACATCTTTGAACAATAGAAAATCAACTCCCATAAATAATGTTTCGCACTTTTGTTACTGAGAAATACACATCAAGCACATTTATTGTTTCACCTTGCCACCTTTACAATACGTTTCTGCATGATGGGTTAAAATAAAAGCCAGCCATGGTCAACCTCGCGTAATCTTCATAAGCACGTCTAACAGGTAAATTGTTATGACAATAGAGAATATCTTTCATTTCTTAAAGAACGGTAAGAAATAAGTATAGAGACATATATTATCATTTTGTAGATAATTTGTTATCCTAGTTAATGGAACTGAAAAACATGTAGGTACGCGTTTAAGAAAACCACTTTCTATCATTTGACATTTCTTTCAAAAGTGCAGTTTTTTGGCGTCTCCTATAAAAAATATTGTTGATATTATATTAACAGTTTTTAAGTACATTCATTAGCTCTCACCTGTGAAAGTGTTAACTGATTAAAAAAAATAGGGAACAAGATGGCAGTTAATTGTATGAACATTTAGTGGAACTTGTTTAAATTTTTATGTTGAATTCGAAAATGAATTAAAAAGCTACATGTTAAATTCGAAAAATCAATATTGCCACGGATTTCGGGTAGAACCGCCAACATTGTAAAAGCGAAAATTCCATATACAAAGTTTCACAACAATGTATATTTTTCTCTCATCGAACTTGTAATGGACGGTCACCGTGAGAAACCCTGTATATATCAATGTAAACTAGTCGCTTTTAATATTATAATTAATTTATATTGACTATTGCTGTACCGTCTTTTGTCTCCCTCAATTTCAACTACAGTAGTTTATTGTAGTTGTAGAGCTTTATGAGAATTCTTATAAGTACAGCATACAATTTTCGGATTAGAAATTTAAAAAAATACATTCTTGTGCGACATGGGTAAGCATCATTAAAACGAAATACGATACAAGTACACAAATAAAGCTTATCTGAATAGCCTTTTTATACTTCGAATATCGTGTGGTCATCTCCAAAACTATCCACTTCCTGTCTACGGTGAGTTGGAAGGCCACTATTAGGAGATTATGCAAACGCATCTCAAATAACGCATTATGTGTAAGAAAAACATGTTAAAAGAAATAATTGAACCGAAAGGACACTGAACAAGGCCTGTCGGCGTTCATTTGCCTTTTAATTCCGTAGATTTGCTTTAAACATTCAAACAGAGATACCAAAATACCCAATTTTAAAACGACTTAAAAAGAGGTCAATAACGATATTCCCTAATCTAAAAATAAAACAAATAAGATTATCATCAAAAAAAATGTACTTTAACCTTCAGATAGTTTTGTCTTCTATAAATTGTCTTGAGTAAATACCTTGGACATTTTAGGATGGTTTTAACAGAGAATTATTTCAGCTTGTGAAATTTTTCAATATCCACGTTTTCTTTAACATTAAGTGTTGTTTTCACCATAGAATTATCCATAAGGTGGAAGACTTCACTACTCTAGGTTTTTGGGTAAAATATCGCAACCGCATATTTATCGATCTTTTTCTTTATTTGCTTTACAACACTTTTTTCCTGTCACGAGTTTGCGGTAATATCTCCGAAATGTCCGAAGTTTCTCGGACAAGCATCTCATGAGGTAAAGTGACGATTCCCGCATGCTAGATCGGTATAAAGTGGAAAATAGTATATTAATAAAAGAGTGACTTAAAAAGTTTACCAAACGTGTTGAATACTATACTTTTGCAACGACCGTTAGTTTTTGGGTATATTTTTGCAAAAGAACACGACCCTGACATGACCGTCAGAATTGACAAACGTCAAAATTCAAGCCGTGCGGTAAAATCTCCGAAAACATCCGATTGCGGATCCCGTGCGGCAATATCCCGAAAATGCCCGAAGTGGCTGGGATCTGTGGGAGATGAAACTCACGTGGGTAAAGTAACGCTTTCCGCACCCTAGATCGGTGTAGAATTAGGTATTTTAAGAAAAGGAGTAGAAAAAGTTATTATACAGAATGGAGCAGGAAAAAGATTTGAAATCATGAAATTTTCCGCATCTTTTTGTTACAGTGAAAATAATTACCAACTGCCATTTTATTTATATAGTTACATTGATTCCTTGATTTGAAAAACATTTTAAGTCTCGTTAAAAACAACAGTTAAAGTTCTTTCTTAGTGCGTCTTCTAATCTCTCTAATGTCCAAGTCTGTCTCTACGGCGTCTGTCCTTACTTTTTTATTTTGCCCTGAGGCCTGTTCTCAGTGTCTTATTTGCTACTATTAGGAAAGAAATTTTAATTTTATTCCATTTCTGAATAATTTAATAGATGACACCAGCTGTAATAGGCGATATTTGTGTCTTTGTGTCTCATGGTGTGACCAAAATTTTCCCCTTTTCTCTGTAAAGGTGGCCAATCTTAATTTTAGTTAAAGGGACAGATATATTTGCTAGTAAATAGTTTTTTCATCCTTTTAAGTGAGCAGGCTTTCAATTATCAAACACATTTTTCTTGACTGATCCTAGTTAGCATCGGTTCAAGATATTATCCTGGCCTACAGGCAACGACTGGGTATCTAGCTTTTTCAGCATCAGTGCTCTTAGTTAATACCGCTCATGCTTTCCCATTGTTTGAGACGAATGATTCTTCACCTAGTACCTGAACTTTCTGCATCAGATTGGTTAGCTTTTGAAACAGGAAACTCTCCTAAAGAACTTAAAATATCTATAATAAAATCACTATTTAATCCGATAAGAACTTCCCAAAAAATATTGACTAGTTTCACTTATAAGCAACATAGCAAAAAAAAAGAAAGTCTGGAAAAAGAGGTTTTAATCTTGTAAAGTCTTACTGCCAACAAAGCAATTTTTTCCGCCCCACCCAGTATATAAATTATATCAATAAGGAACTTGAAGAAAATTTTAATTTGAAAAATATTGCCTATAAAAGTAAGTTACTATTAAAAGAACCACAGTTCACAAAAAAATGGAGTTCTATATAACAAATATAAGCAAAAATCAAAAATAAAGTTTTGAAAATGACCACAGCAGATTTTTTTAAAAGGTCAATCTGATAATTTACGTTTAGTGGATATGTTCATGGTTACATCTTACATACAAAACACCGAAAGCTTTTCTTTTGCTTTTCCTTTCTTTCTTCGGTGTTAAAGCTAAAAGGGATGTTCATAGAAAATTTAGCCACTAGTTTTAAACCATTATATTGGTTGAAATTGTAATCAGCTTATTATTCAACAAAAAAAATAAGGATTTTGAAATTTAAATACTGATTTTAAGGTATATTGGCATTGATAACTTAAAGTGTTTTTTATTTTAAATAGATCAGGAAGCCATTCCTATGGAGACTGCAATAGGATAGGTGAAAGTTCGAGGAGTTTGCACGATTAAGGTTAATTTTGATTGATAATTGAGCATAATTTTAACATAAAACGCCTTTTTTATTGTCTGGTAGACGAATAAAAGTTATTTCTGGCGTTTTAAGAATTGTACTCAAACACGATGGCAGGATTTGTAATTTTTTTTTGTGTTACTTCCATTATTCTAATGTAAAGCTCACTAAGCACAAATACAAACTGTGGTAGATTCAATACAAACATACCTTTACACGAGCCAAAAATAAAAGTATATAATATTTTTGGCCTATAAGCTGAGAATAGCTTCATAACATGTCGCCGTATCGATAGAAAACCAGCGGTATGACGTCACGATCATTCCCGCGTGTTTAGTGTCGTATAAAAGGAGTAGCAGGAAGTCTCAACTTTATTTATTGCAACTTAAATATTGGGTTTTGAGATTTGGTACGCGATTGTTTTATCCATAAACAAATGTATTAAAGAAATAAAAAAAATGATCAAGTTCGCTATTAATTCAGCTTTAGGAAAATTCATACTTTTTTTTAATTTACTACAATAAATTTTACGAATTTATTTACTCAGTTGTCAGGTAAAAATTTGACAATGTAATTTTGTGATATCCAACTAATGCTTTGGCAATAGTCTTAGACAGAAAGAAGGGTAAATATTTTAAAAATTAAAATAAATCGCAAAGTATTAAAGATAGGTACATGACATACACAATAAAAGTTGTAGGTGTTTTTAAGATCTTCAGAAAAAATATTAATATATATGGTGTGCTAGAAAATCGAGATTTTCCAATTTAAAATTATCCAAATATATTCGTTTATTTTGAAAACTAATATATTCATTGATGCATACTTTAAAATGGTTTTAAATTGTGAATCTTAACAATCTTCACAACTTTTGAAACTAGCGAGATATTGAAGTATACGCTTTTGTTAACTCACCCTGTAAAACTGTATTACGATAAGGCAATTATTTTTTCAAGCAACGGTTTAAAAAATTTTTAAAAACAAGACTTTACTAAAAAATATAAATCTTTCTTAGAATACAAGGTTTAGAGAAAAGTGAAATGTTATAACAAATAAGTGTAAAAATCAAATAAGCTATTTTTTAATTTTTTTTAAATGTTATGTTTTCATTTGTCTATTTTTGTCGATATACTTTGAATATGATTAATTTTTAATTTATAATTATCGTTATCTATTGAATAAGTATATTATTATTTATATTATTAGTAAAATTATAAAAACAGTTTATTTATTTATGACTTTTTTTCATAAATTGAACGTTTTTAAAAAGAACCTGGTTTAAATTAAATTTCGATTTTGACAAGTTAATTTAAAAGGAAATATTTAAAATAGCAAACGAAGCCCTACAAATACAAATTGACAAAGTAAAATCTTGGATGTCCTAAAACACCTTGCTGAAAATTGATTGGCACGATGGTACTCACTTCCAGGGATACGTCGGGGAAAAACTTAGCGTGAGGCACCTCCTGACTAACACAATACGTGACTTTTGTGCATCCAAATAACTTTCAAGTTCGTGTAGTATAGAAATCATAGTAAATCGAATTCCTTTGTGTTCTTTTTTCGCATTACTAGTGAATTCCAAGGGGTGGGCGAAGGTACTCGATTCATGAATGGGAACGTACTTTTGAAAGAAATAGCGCTCTTTTTGTTGGGATATTTTCAAACGGCACAATGTACCAGTTTGTACGGGCAGGAAGTGGCTTATTATTGACTGCTTAAAATACTCCAACTTACTCGCAGAAAAATAAACTGCGCCTTTCGGGAAATATTTAAATACACATTTTTGGATGTTTTGCTTTCGGCTGTCTCTTTGGTTATTTTTATATGCATTATAAAGTAGACAATATCTGGGAAGTTTTCTGTTCGTAACTGCAGTGATATATGAACCTTGCTCTACTTAATGTACTAATATTAGAATTTTTAGAGCACAAATTTGATATTCTATTACTATTTCTAAATAGTAATTGCAAGAAGATTTACATGGAAATTTAATAAACTAATTAACCAAATAATATAAGAAAAGGAACAGGTAACCAAAAAATAATTAATGGAGAGTGTAATGTAATTGGTATTAACAGTCATAATAAAATTCTCACTTCTTCACGGTAAACATCTTAATTTTAGTTGAAAGGTCACGTTAATCTTCGTTTGTGAGTTTCTTAAAAGTGTTGAATTTGCTAATACATTTTTACACCCTATTAGCAACGGTCTTCTCGAGATCATATTAATTGAAGACGCCTAAGTCTTTTTTCGTTCTGAAAGATTGCTTATGCAAGGTGGTATTTTGTCATATAGTGGGAATTTTTTACGTAATAAAGTACAAATACTAAATTATAGAAAATGTAAAAAGTATTTATTTTTCGAATGGAAATAACCTATTTGTATAGTTTTCTCCGATTTCACATTAAAAATTTTAAATTTTCCTGTTGTAACAAGACTGTTAAATTTTGTTATTAGTTAGCTACGATAGTATTGCTCTAGAAAACAGAATTAGTGAAGTGGGGTGATAGAGAATGCAGTTAGGAAATTTGAACTAATATATAACTTGTATCGCTGAAGATGGGGGTCATGTGAACCACTTACTTTGAGTTTTAGAATTTCATATATTTATTTTTAAATTTATAATGTAAATGTTATAGTTACACATGTTAGGCGATAATTTATAATCCTGCTTGTGTCACAGGATATTTCACGTCTGATCAATTATTTTACATTTTAAAACACTACGCTTCCTCAAGTCATGTTCAATTCTTCCAAAAGTGGTTTTATCTGAAATTCTTTTTTGTGGATATTTTCTCTGATATTCGCTTGTTGTTAAAGCGTTACTTTTGTCCTTTAAAATCAATGTCAGAGAGCTCCTGTCAAACTGATGGTGTTTTGAAGGTGACGTTTCTGTGCTGCTCGACTGTATTATAGCATTATTACAATAGGAAAATGTTAAATGTTTAATGCCAAATCGGATAAAAGTATAAAAACAGCGGTTTTTCATATTAAAAGATTGTCTTTTTACGTTTTTTGTAATTTAATTTTTATACTTAACTTTTGTCCATCCTGTATTAATTTACATCCGAAATATACACTTAATATATGACAATAGACCTCTTCAAAAAGGAATTTGTATAAAATTAAATAATATAAGCTCACTTACACAAAAAAATGTTAATCGTTTTGGTGCCAACAATTGTCACATAAAAATATTATACTTGAAACATATCTAAATTTTCCGGGAGAATCCAAAAAGACAACAATATATGAGGTGTTCTATTTAAAATATGATAGCTGATATTTACCCCATGTAAACGGACCACCTTGAACATATGAAAACTTAAAAAAAATATAGATGAAACTATGCAACTATTCTATTTACCTTTTTTTGTATCGTTCCTAGTTTCTGAGTTAAGGGGATAGGAAATTTTATTTCGGACACCCTGTAAACTAACATTTTGTGAAAACTTTTAAAAAACTTGCGGGCTGCGGCACTTTTTACTAACCCACTATATCCTGAACAGACGGACTGGGACTACTTGATGCGGAACGACCCTCGTAGAATCCATGTTGTCATATATGTATTTTTTATATTAAAGAACAATTTTTTGTCTCAAATATTTTCGCTAATGTGTTGTAGACTTCATTTTTGATATTGATTATGATAATTTGAGATTTTTGGGGGTTAAGTTTTAGGCAGTGCTTTATTGCAAATAAGTTCGAGTCGTTAAGATCTGCCTTGAGTTTTTATTGAACTTAAGAACTTAATATTAGGTTGTAAATTATAGTATTACCCTAAAGCGACATAGGCTGCATCATTTGATTGAAAACTGAGCTTCAACCAGCATGTATATGCCGGCTAGCTATCTTTTGTTATTTTTGTTTATTCTATGTCAATTAACATAGTGAAAAAAATTTTGAGAGAAATCACTGTCGTTTTTTTAAAATTTTGCAAGGTTCCGCGAAGCAATCATAGCTAATAATTTCAAATATCTTGGCTTTTTTTCAATTAAAAAAAGATCAAGCTAAAAATGGAATCTTTCCACACGTTGATAAAGTAGTTGAACGAGCTTCAAATGCAAAACAACTTGGCCATACAACAAGCACAAATATTACCTACCTACATATGTTTAGGTTATTGCTAAAATATAAATAATATATGAAATGCGTTATTTGAAACCAGCGTGAAGTCATTCCATATGCCAACAAGTTGAATGTATCCTAATTACCTATATATATATATATATATATATATATATATATATATATATATATATATATATATATATATATATATATATATATATATATATATATATATATATATATATATATATATATATATATATATATATATATATATATATATATATATATATATATATATATATATATATAATTACTTAATATGATTATGGAATAGTAACTTTTGCCAATTTTAATGTTTTAAATTTATTTATGTTTCACACTAAACGCCTACACTGTATTTTTGAAGGTCCTATATAAATCACAGCAAAATGGTGCTCATTTTTAGAAAATAAGGACGTACATATCTAACATACATATACAACAAGCATAAATATCACCTATATACGTTTAGGTTAGGGATCATTGCTAAAATATAAATAATATATGAAATACGTTATTTGAAACCAGCGTGAATTCATTCCACTTGGGTTAATATTGAGCAGCTGACTGAATCAGCCAGACTTCATGTATATTTCTGAATGTACACTAATTACCTATATAGACTGTGATTATAATCATTATTATTATTATTATTATTATTATTATTATGTTAGGTGCACTTAATATGATTATGAAACACCAACTTTTGGTAATTTCAGTATTTTAGTTATATAGTTAGTAAACAAAATTTATATATGTTGCACAATAAACGCCTACACTGTATTTATGAAGGTCCTATATGAGTCACAGCAAAATGGTGCTCATTTTTAGAAAATAAATACGTACATGTCTAATCTGTATGAATCATGATTTAATTTGGAATTTAACAACAGTACTTAAAGTGAAGTTGTTGGATATCAAAAATTTTCGTTCGTAAGTAAAGCCTTTACCGCTGCATTTTTTTAGACATCGACGTTAACCTACACTCGGTTCGCACAAAAAGTCCAAAAATTCCCCTTTCACGTCCGAATTTGACACCCGATCGGTTCCATTCAAGCGGGACAATTCATTCAACAGGTAGGACGAAATAGAGGGGATGAATAGCCGGGGCGCGTCTTGAAATACGCTGAACATCTCAAGACATCTGACATATATCGTTTAGGTTCAGCAGAAGTCGTATCGTAAAAATTGTTCTTGGTCAGTGCGCGTCGTAGAAATGAAAACCGATAGACCGCCCTGCGTGTCCGAAAGTCGAAAAATTAGAAAACCTCTGATGGAAAAGAAACGTCGCGCAAGAATTAACGACAGTTTGGAAACGCTCAAGCAAATGTTGCTCGAATCCAAGACGACGATAAAGGAGTCCAGGGGAAAAAACGGACATCGTACCGCAAAAATGGAGAAAGCCGATATTTTAGAGATGACCGTGAGTTACGTCCAAAATTTACACCGTAAGTTGAACAAGTTGGAACACCAATCGCAAAGGGATTCCCCAACGACTAACGTCTGCATACGTCCTGCCGATAGTTCCAGTGATTGCAAAAAAGTGGGGGTCGCCTTGTACCCCACGAAGTTGAAAGGCGGTGATATAGTTTTCCTAGTTCCTTCCCACTTCGCGTCTCCAAAACTGACCTCCGAAGAAAGCGGTGATAAGGACGGAACGGTCTGGCGCCCTTGGTGATATAACAATGGACTCCTAGGACTTGTAAATATTTCTAAGACTGGTTTAAATTTCTGTGATATTTTGACGTAGGTTATAGAAAAAATCATAAATAATTTATTTGTTATTACGCGTTGTTTTATTTCTGAACCCCATTTTTTTGAAATTTCCGTGTACTTGCACTACCGAGAAAGTCAAAATATTCTTATATGCTGGGTGTTTGCTAATAATTCGCCACCCTCTTTTTGAATAGATACAAAAAGTCTCATTTTTTAATGGGACACTCTTTATATTATTTAAAAAAAAACAAGATTTTTTCCTGCTTTCAAAAATATGGAGTTTGTTTAACTTACTTTGAAAGATTTTTAAAAACCTTGCAAAATTTTTAAATTGAGGACCAAAAAATATTTCAATGTGGTAGTGCGAAATTTTGACGTTTCGCCGAGGTAAAAAGTATATTGTTTATATTTGCATTTACTTATTTAATTGAACAATTCTGTTAAGTTATTATAATGAAAATCAAACATTTGAAATGAAACGTTTATTTTATACAAATAATAACAACATATCTCAAGCAAGAAGAGAATACAGGGAATTATTTGGCGTAGTATGCCGTTAATAAGCAAGTTCAAATGTATAGAAAAAAAAATCCTAATACGACAATACAACAAATCTAAATTAATTATAACTGGAAAACGATATACTATCCACGTAATAATAATCTTATAAATGTTCAATGTATCCCCCATTATTTTCAATATACTTCTGATAATATAGAGAGTGTATTGGTTGTATAAAATGTTTTACGTCAAGTTATTAATATTTAGATTTCTCTAGGGGCAGACTTTTCCTGTAAGACGTTCCTATAAAAAAGTATCCACGGGAGTAAAATCTGGAGCATTTGGGGGCGGAATTGGTCCGTGTGTTTGGTATAATTGGTCTCACAACACCATGTGGTGGAGCACCGTCTTGTTGCCAAATGGTGGTTTAAATTGCCTTAAGGGAAACTTTTCACTGTTAGTCCACCACAAAAAATAATTGGTCCAATCTATTTGTTGTTAAAGATGCCACAACAAACATGGATCTCTTGTCGTACCTGTCTTTTTATCTCTGCAATACTTCAATGATTTTGGATGACCCAGAGATGAGTGTTTTGCCTGTTAAATATAAAACAGAACAAACTTTTAAAAAATGCGTGAATGTTATGTTTTATTTTCTGTTACATTTTCTTTCAAAATTTGCAGAATTGTGAAACAATAATAGCTTATTGGAATATGCCTAGAGATTCCCAATTTTGTTTGCTTATTGCTTATTTCTTAGTGTTGCCCTGATTTTAACAACAAAAAAATCTCCATTTTATCTCAAAAGTTCTTCAATTTTAGGATAGTTTACTGCAAAATTTTGCAATATAATTGGTGAATCTTTTAGAATTAACTTTTTTTTTGTTGTTGTAAGATTTCAAATGAGAACAAAAGGAGAGAATGAATTGTTCATCAAATTTCCTTATTACTATTTTTTTTGCGTGCGATATCTCCTTTTGCTTGCGCCTTGTTTGAATTTATTTTTAATTAATTTATTTTTGAGTTTTCGAGATAAATCGTCATAGTACTATTTAATTAACAAGAAGTTATTTTACTATATTGCAAAAATTTCCAGTAAAAGCTACTATTTTTTAAATCACACCCGCTGGCGGAAGAAATGGTAATGTCCAGTTTATCTTGATTTGATTTTTCCCAAACTTATATATTAGTTCCTGTCAGTGATTAATAAATCAGTCCGTAAAAAAAAGTAAGTACAAATTTAAAGTAAAACATTTTTCCCTAGAAGAGAAAGTAAAATTGTTAAACTAATTTAGTCAAATATTTAGACGTGTCACATGTACCAGATAAGCATCTTCAATAGAAATCAAGGGTAATGTCCAGTTTATCTTAATTTGATTTTTCCCAAACTTCTATATTAGTTCCTGTCAGTGATTAATGAATCAGTCCGTAAAAAAAAGTAAGTACAAATTTAAAGTAAAACATTTTTCCCTAGAAGAGAAAGTAAAATTGTTAAACTAATTTAGTCAAATATTTAGACCTGTCACATGTACCAGATAAGCATCTTCAATAGAAACCAAGGGTCGCCCAAAATTAAAAAAAAAACTATGGACCCTATTTAGACGCACCGTCAATAGCAGCAGACTCGATAACCTAGTTTAGTTGTAAAGAAATACCTGACTGATAAAAGAATCCGATTTCTTACACAAACTTAAGAAGTCCTTTTTTGAAAGGAGTAGCTTAAGCATAGAAATAAACCACAATTAATGTCGATATTGTACCCACAAGCCTGAAATTTGATTTCTTTATTTGGAACCTTTCAATATTGTATTTCTATTACAAAATAATTTATAGTTTGTGAGTGACAGACAACCTGTGCAAAGCATTTTTTGAATAAACTTTATAGTTTTAACGTAGATGAAAAATGTAAATAAAGCCGAAATAATGAAAGATTTAAATGTGAAAATATCCATTTTATACAATCTATTTATCTTTTTCAAAATTACTAAATGCCTGGCACGAAAAATGTAATGATCATGGAGCAACCGTAGAACCTTGGGATAAGAAAATCAAGGAAATTCAAATAACTCCCGAAAAAAGAAACTTAATAATAATAATTTAATAATAATAATAGAAAATTTAACTCTTATTTTGCTAATCTAAGGAAAGGTGATTTGTACCGCAGAGAGCACTTGGGCTACATTCTACACAGAGAAATATTATTTTTCTAAAAATGCTAAAGAACTTTTTTTTTTAAAGGAGTAGGTGTTTTCACTTAACCAGGAAAATTAAACACGATTATTATATTAAATGCTAATAAACATTTTATGTAAATACAGAACTAAAACCTAAGTTAACCCAAAATTTACGAGAATTATCATTATCATGATTAATGTAATAATTTATTTTAATACAGCACTTCAAACGCTGGACATTATTTGTCCCTCTCTTTTTGGATATTTAATTAAAATATTCGAACACTAAAAACTGCGTTCATTAAGTGTCAAACAGCATTTTTTAATTGATATTTATCTTTTACTTTGTAATTCATGAAGAAATACAAGTACAAATAGATCGTGTCTGCCGGGCTCTCTGTTTTGAAACGCTGTATTTGCTAAAATCTATGGCAATTGATTGCTATATTTTATTAATTATTAACAATTAATAAATGATTGACCAAAATAATTTTATTCTTTTATTTTCTCTATTAATTACTTAAATTATGTTGGATATGGATTGTTTATAATACAAGATTGAATGCCTGAAAATGTACGCCGTGTGCCAAATAAAACGATCTCCTATACGATCTGGAAACCCATAGGAGATATGAAAAAACGTTTCGTACAAAGGTTTCTTGGACTCTCCTAAAGATTTAAAATTTTACAATTTTGTTGATATAGGGTATTCCAAAAGTGTCCCCCCAGACGTCAACTTTGTTATTTTAAATGGAATACCCTATATACTTTTTGCATAGTTTACGCAGAAATTGAAGTTATGTGTTTTTTTTTCATATTTTGATTGCCCCATATAAAATTGTCTTGTGACGCTACTGATCCAGGTATTGCAACAAAAATTTAACCATAGAGTAAGGACATGATGCATTACTCAATCAGTTTGACAGAGGCGACTCAGCTTATACAAAGGGTCCTAAATAGGTGGTAGCTTTTTGGCGAATTTAATTAACAAAGTCTTAAGATTTTCAAATTGAACACCCTATATTTTTATTCAGATATCAATTCTATGGCAAAAAACAAGGTAAGTTTGTAAATTATGTTTTATTTAAATTTTATTACTTTTTTAGATATTCAGTGTTTAAGATAACACTCGTATAAATTCTTGTTGAATTTAAAGCTGCCCACATTAGGTGACTTGTTGGCAATACTAGGTATTTTTTAAATAGCGAAGACATGATACTACCTCTTTTAAAGATGTAATACTCGAGATATACGAATAAAACCTATTGCTAACAATACAGAGGGTCCATAAATACTTGGAAATTTTGAAAAAAATCGACTCTATACTAAACACTTTAACAGATTTAATAAAACTTCAGAATTTATATTCAAAGAAACATTATTAGTTAATTGTCTTGATTGAAAATATCTAATAACAAAAATTAATAATTAAAGTTCATAGGTTAACCCAAAAAACTATAGCTTATTTAAAATTCAAATAAAATATATACTAATAAAAAATTTGACAACTATGAACTTTTAAATAGAGATATGTACAATAACAAACAGAAATGTCAAAGTTTGTTAATACCTTAATGCGTCAAGAAAAATATTGTGTCGTCTTAGCCAACTACATTTTTAAATATTTTGATATTTTGTTGTTGTTTTGATGCCAGATGAAACGAGCATTTTAAAAGGAACATTTTCAATTAAACTTTATGGACCGAATTAACGAATCATTTTTAGTTAACTTTTTTTATAGACTTTTTTATTCAAATTTGTTACCTTGGTTAGTTAGCCTATAAACTTTAATTATTTATTTTTGTTATTAGGTATTTTTAATCAAGCTAGATAATTAGCTATTAAATGTGTCTTTAAATACGAATTCTGAATTTTTATTAAGTCTGTTAAAATGTGTAGTATAGAGTAAACTTTTTTCAAAATTTCCACATATTTATGGACACCCTGTATTGTTAGCAATAGGTTTTATTCGTATATCTAGAGTATTATATCTTTAAAAGAAGTAGTATCATGTCTTCGCTATTTCAAAAATACCTAATAATGTCAAAAAGTGACTTAATGTGGGCAGCTTTAAATTCAACAAGAATTTATACGGGTGTGACCTTAAAACCCGAATATCTAAAAATGTAAGTAAAATTGAAATATAAGATAAATTACAAACTTACCTTATTTTTTGTCCTAGAATTGATATCTGAATAAAAATGTAGGGTGTTACATTTGAAAATCTTGCGATTTTGTTAATTGAATTCGCCAAAACGGCACCATCTATTTGGGATACCCTGTATGAGCTGAGGCGCATCTATCAAACTGATTGAGTAGTGCATCATCTCCTTAGTCTGCGGTTAAATTTTCGTTGCAATACCTGGATCAGTAGCGTCGCAACACAATTTTATATGAGGCAATCAAAATATGAAAAAACACACAACTTCAATTTCTGCCTAAACTATAAAAAAATTCAAATTGGAATTTTTTAAGAAAGTGATCATTATTTTAACCGAAGATTCCAAAAATGTCGAAATATACAGGGTGCTCCGTAACAAAGATGATGTGGGAGGGACACTTTTGAAATACCCTGTATCAACAAATCTTCACAATCTTCAGGAGTGTCCAAGAAACTTTTGTAGGAAACTTTTTTTCGTATCTCCTATGGGTTTTCGGTTCGTATACTGGATCGTTTTATTTGGCACACGGTGTACAGTGTCCCCAGCTTTAATGATGGAGTCGCTATAACAACTAACTGGTCTCAGCGTCTTTTTATTTAGTTGAAAATTGAGTTAGTAGTCTTAAAAAAATATACATATAATACACTTTTATCCAAAAACAAAAGAAAATAAATAGAGAAGAAAAACTACAAAATATGAAATACGCTTGATAATTTTTTTTACAAAACTTCTGGATTCCTCCTGCGTCGGTTTTTGCTTAGTCGAAATTGCTGACGTTTCGCCAATCAACCTGTTAGCTTTTTCAGAGCAGTTTCAGTCAAGCTCTGAAGAAGCCAACAGGATGATTGTGGAAGTTTCTTTGAAAAATTATACGCTTGATAATATTTGTTCCGGCCTCCCTCATTATCAATAATGGCTTCTAGACTGACCTGTGTTTTGGATCATTGTCTTGATAGAACCCATAATTGTCATCAATATTTAATTTTTATTGACCTCCATGAAATGCATATTGCATACTCCGGCAAATGCCATATAGGCCCATAGCATTACTTCACCTGAACCGCATTTTATCGTGGCTTTTCGATTTTAGTTCTTCGTTAGGCCCATACTGATATTTTAGAAGACTTTAAGTTAAATTTTATTAAATTAATTGTTCTCAGGATCGGTCGAATCGATTCAAATTTACACTTTTTTCCACTTCAAAGCAAATATTTGGCGTAGCTTTTTTGTATTATTTGATACCATGCATTTATCCATATCTACTGACGTTCATTGAAGATCTTATTTGGAGTCAATGTTCACCCATTCTCGACTCGTTTTCGTTTCGGCAACGTTCATTGAAGTGACGAAGATTTATTTACGCTTTGGTATCCTATCGTGAGTGGAAACCTGTTTTCAAATGTCAAACTAATTAAAAAACAATTGCATTAAGAAATCAAAGCAAAGAAGCTTTCGTACTCTTCAAACTGACCCATGTTATTATTTTTAGATCATTCAAGCTGTGTTGTTTGAATTATATATAATTTAGTTAATAGTTTATAGTTAACTAAGTAAGGCATATTTAGGACAAAAGTAACTTGTAATATCTTGGAAAACTTTTTACCATCTAAATAATTAGAGACACCGAGTTGGTTTTCGTGATAGCGTCTGCGTCATTTAAGCTTTGAGTCACATATGACATCTTGACATTAAAAATATTTAAAATGAATTTTGCGCCCCGTTTATCAAGTACTGGTGATAACCACAAAATAACTGCCATTTTCAGGAAAGTGTTCCCTGAGATTTATACTGAGCCAGTGTTAACTGAAGAAATTAACCAAAATGTAGCTCAATGTTTTATCCACGACGATAGCAGTGTTAAAGAACGCGACGATAGTGTTATTGAGGTGCTATTTGCAATTTTAATTCTACATAGTCGCTGAGAAGTTTGCAATTATTAATTTTTTTAAAGAATAATTTAAATGACGATACTAAGATTGTTAGAGATGAAGCGCAGAAAATAATGTTACACTCGACGTTAGAAAAATGCCAGGAAGTTGGGAATCTGAACCTTACTGAGACAAGCGAAAGTTCAAAGTCTGATCTGGATCAGTTTCGGCGATATTTAGGTAAGATTTTGCAAGTAATAAATAGTTTAAGGTTATAAGTGCCAACACAAAAGTATTGGAAAATATTAAATATATTTTGAACGAGAATTTTGTTTAGCAGTTCAAACTAGTAACAGGCTGTATTTTTGTTAAACTGGATGACGACAATATTCCCTCGAGAGATGATTGCAAATTTAAACAAAAAAAGTTATCTTTTGGTGGAAAAGTACAAAACAACGTTAACTTTTTTAATAGAAAATAATGAGAATACTTTAATTAGCAAAAATTTGAAAATTTGTGATTATACAAAGTTTTATGTTTTACCGTTAAAATATCTTTAAGATGGCGGCTAGCAATGAAAGCGATTTTAATAATGCCTGCCAAAAATGACGTTTGAGAGTGACATATTTCTTTACATTGATACCATACGCAATTCTTTAAAATTTAAATCAAGTAAGTAATAGATTAAAATAAATATTTAGCAGATTTAACTAATAATTTCGTTAATTGCCAATGTAGGTTGATGAAGAAATACGGAGAAAATATATACCGGCTGTCCCAGTAAAGCTAACGAGGCACGATATTAGGAAAACGGATTATCCTAGAAATTTGAAATTCAAATATTTGTTTCATGGTCTTTCAAAGGAAAGTAGTGGGGGGTGTTCGAATATTTTCTCAAATAAATGTCGATAACGCGAAAAAGGCTTAAGCATTTTTATAAATTCGAAGCCGTTAGAATGAATTGATTCTAATTACAATTTGCTGAAAAATGCAATAATATGCTTATTTACTACATTAGATTATTAAAAAGTGTAAAACGTGCTGGTCAAAACTGCTTCCCAAAATCTTTTATCTCAACCCGAAATAAAAAGTTTGAATTTTGTTAATTATCCCGAATGTACCAAATGAAATGCTAAATTATGATTTAGAGTGCCAAATAATATTTACAAATCTTCAGGATTCCGTTATTACAGTGACTTCTCGAAGTTTGGTTACTTATCTTTATTCCTTTTTTTTTTAAATACTTCGAAGCGCACAAAATTATCCAGTAGAATACATTAGCCGGTGTTAATATCTTCGTCCGTTTTAATTTATAATTATCACTTATTTAATTCACGCAAACTAATTAAAAATATTGTGAACAATTGTTAAGGACTAACTAATTTTATTTATTATTGAATTATTTAAGTAGAATTGAAATAATCAGTATTTTCCTTTTTTTTTCTTGGCAGATTTGCATACATTTTTTTTCAAATTTCTAGAGCCGTCCTTTTTTTAATACCGTAACTTGATTTTATATTAGGATAGTAATAATATTTATGCTTTTATTTATTATAAATTTATTATCCACCAAAAACAGAAACCATGCGTTAGTTTAAAAAAATTAGAAATACTTTCCAACAATCTTAAACAAACGTTTCTCTACAGTCAATTGCTAACAATAAATTTTTAGATTTTAGGTTTAATCCAGACCTGCGCAGTTGCAAATTGTGTTCGGAAACTACGAGAGAGTCCATTAAAGTTAAACGAACGAAGTAATTTTAAGATAATATTAATTGAAATAACGCAACAAATGTGTAGTTTTGGTTTCAGGCGCAGAAAGAAAAGTAAACATGTTGAAATTAGAGACACAGCAGCACCGGTCTTGAAAATTTGTCCTGAAGAAGTGGTGTTTCACAATTGCAAAAGTGGAGAAACTTCTAGCGTAATCTATATTATCTCATTATTTGTTCGACTTACAAAGACAGAAGTTACAACTCGAATTTAAAAATTCGAAAAAAAGTTGTTTGCATAACTTCCATTTTTTAAGTCTCCATACATGGAGTAAATGTCATATTTTTGAATAAAAAAACAGTAGGTTACTGCTTTTTGTACAAACATGTATAGATGATGTTATGTGATTAAATACGAAAGATTTCCTAGTTAATTTTAAGACAAGAAGTTCATATAAATTTGGTCCGCAAGGCTTTCGTTTTTGAGATACAGGGCGTTACAGTTTTATTTTTTTTTAATAACGTTTGAAGTAATTTTGGTATTTAGATGGAAATTTATACTCTGCGGTCTTCTTAAAGTAAGATATTAGGGCTTGAAATAATCGAGCGATCAATAATAAAGTTCCAACATTTTAAAATAATTTTCACTTTATTTTATAATTCTACCATCTTTAACAAATACAGTTAGTTATTTCAATTATTAATTCGATTTAATTAAAAGGCAGTACAACAAACATTTTCCTAAAGATGGCCGCCATCTCAAATAATGCCGTTTTTAGGCCGATGCCGATAACTTTTTATTAGCAACTAACAAATTCATAGTCAGTATAAATACAGACATTTTATTATAGTTGCAGCTGTTGAAAAATGGGTCTAATTAAGTAAATAATAGAATTTACATCTTTTTTTTTATGAGTTATGATTTTCTTATATTGACTGCTGAACTATTTTGTTAATTAGTTAATTAATTAATATTGCGCATATATCACTCTTGAAATTCCTTTAAAATTTCAGGTGAAACGTTCTCTAAAAAAAGTTGGCGTTCAATGAAGTGGACATCAATGATTCCCACCCAAACTTTGAAACAATACTATATTTGGAAATTATATAATTAGAGAGGTTTTGGATAAATTTTAGCCCATACCTGATTATCATAAAAAATTATCAATAAAAATAACACCGAATATTAAGAGTATTGAACTATGACTTAATCAATATCAAAGTGGTGTTCTTAGAGGAAAATCCTTTAGGCAAGGGGGCCTGCCTGTACTTGTTGAATATGGTAATAGGTAAGGCTGCTAATTTCTTAAAATCTGTCATACAGTTACATCCTGAAAGTTTAATACCACTGCGAGTAGTAAAATTCATTTTGGACTGCTTCCACGCTCTGAGCTGTTCTATCTAAGTCGTTCTAAAAAAACTGCAGGCCTCTTAAAACACCTGTTTGACAAAGTCTTGTGTGGGGCTTAATAAAATATTGTGCTACGATTTAGAGCTTTGCAAAGCAATTGGAATTTTTGCCCACTCTGAACTTAAAGTGATAACCAAATACAGCAATTTTGAAGCGCAGCTTTTGAAGGGAATTGTAGAAAGATATTCGTTGTTGTACTGCTAATTAATTAATAATTAAAATAAATAACTGCATTTTTTGAAAGTAGTAGAATTATAAAATAAAGCGAAAATAATTTTAAAATGAAACTTTAAATTTAATGCATTGATTATTATAAGGCCTAATATCTCGAGAACAGCTGCTCATGGCGACTTCTACATAGTAAACCGATTTTACGTAAAAAAGATAGCGAAATCTATTTTCCTTTATCTTACCTTTACTCTTCACTTCAAAAGAGAAGTGAAATATGAAGGGGTGTCCCTACAAGTCGGAGCCATGCTAAAATCATATTGAAATTTCGCTTGTAAAAAAACCGCATACCAATTTTTAACCAAATATCAATGCTACTTTATAGTATATTTAGATAAAATAACGAAGGACGTCTATCTATAGTTCTATGCTATTTTTTTTTGTAAAATCGGAAAAAATTAATAAAAAAGACAATGAGAAGTAAGGCAAAATTATACTTTATGACATTATTACATATAAAAACGTTCTCACAACACAATTTTTTTTACGCCAGATTTTGGTTAGCTTAAAATTGTAATGTTGAATGACTCTTTTTGACATATAAACAATACTATTGGTCATAGGAGTTGAGGAAGAAAATTGCTGCAAATACTTTTGAAGTTCCTATATCTACTGCTAGGATGCGTAATTGCTGAGGTGATATAAAGAATGCATTTTCCTTAGGAAATTCTTAGTATAGGTGGAGAAAGAGTCCTTTCACGTTGAAACTGCCTAAATATTGTGTCTTTTTGTTTTAAAACCTTGTGCTGACTTAAATAAAAAACGCGCATGTCAAATTGATCCTTCCTGCATTCTTCAGTTTCCAAGTTCATCATTTTTTTGATTCGATTGATATTCCTATGGATTGTTTCCCAAACTAATTCGACTATTAGTTCTCTAGATTTAGTACCTTGCCATCAATAACGAATCACCGGACATTTTTGTTGATTCTTGTAGAAAACGATTAAAATTATCAATGTTCATTCCGAATTGGATGGTGTAAGCATTATTAAGCTTCCAAAGGCATCTCAGGTTACAATAGAGTTTGGTGGTGGTAAACTGGCTCCCGGAATGTCGTTGAATGCGAGAGTATTTTACACTCAGGAAGGAGTCTCGATGGTTGACGATGAAGCAATATTTAAAAGCACGAAAGGTTCGTTCCTTAAATATTTGTTTATACAGGATATCGTCTAATTCATAGAGACCGTACTGGTATCTGCGACTGTTAAAGTTGCGATTATCGTTAAACTCGAAAAAGATTGTCGAAAAAATTCCTAAATTTCTATTACATTCCGAAAAACACAGTGACTTACGAAAATATAAAAATTTCCTCATAAATAAATAAGATTGAGAGTTTTATTATTGTTCGCGCGCTCTTTCACATGTTATATTTAAATTTAAATACATTTCGTTTACAAGAAACCATCATAAACTTAAAAACAATTAGCTTGTTGCATTTTTTTCGTAATAATTATAAAAACCGTATTAAATAAAAATAAACTGATGATGGTAGCATACAAACGAGAAGTTTTTGACGTCTAGAAAATGACTGTATTAAAATAAATAAATTTGCATTCGTTTGCATATCACCATCATCAATTTATTTGTCTAAATACTGACTTGGTGTTCATATACATTACAAATAAATGCAAAAGGTTATCGTTTTAAAATTCATAAAGAAAAGCAAAATGCGAACTATTTCGAGTTGTTATGTAACACCGGTTAAGTAGCAAAAACTGCACATAACCTCAATCCCAAATACTCCCGCAGCGTGGTGCCCCGCCCGCCATACACTTTGAGCACATTTTTTTAAAACATCGATCTCTACCGAAAATAATGCCGCAAAAAATATGATGTGTTGTATATTTATAAAAACAGGTATGAATTTCCTAAGGTTAGTGGTGGAAATAAATATCCAAAGAGGAAGAAAGAAAAATACTTAAAATTTTTTCTTTATCAAATTCTATTATAAAAAGTACATAAAAAAGTATTACCAACGAAAGACTTTTAAAAAAAGTTATGGGTGGGAAATATCTCCTTTGTGAGAACAGTTGTAATACCATGACAATATTTGAATTATTCTGTAAAAGTAATACCAACAAATGTTTGTAAGATGAGTGAGATGAGTGTCGATCCAAACATCTTGTCAAATAGGCACCGTTTGCCTCTTATCTGTGACAAAACACGTTCTTATGATTTCTTTTTAAGGCGACGTCGTTAAGGTAAAAATCAGAAGCACTCGTGATCCACCAAAACTTTATGGATACATATACAAGACCATAGAAGAAGGCACTTTTTTTGCGAAAGTAGATCAAAG
Organism: Cylas formicarius; assembly: GCF_029955315.1. Taxonomy (NCBI): domain Eukaryota; kingdom Metazoa; phylum Arthropoda; class Insecta; order Coleoptera; family Brentidae; genus Cylas; species Cylas formicarius. Next base: position 11,089,042 of record NW_026844347.1, read on the forward strand.
TTCGCAAAATCTATCGATAAATTGCGGAAGTTGTTTTGTGACTAAATGTGTGCCTCTAACTTTGATACTAAAAAATGTTGGTTATGGCAGCCGTTTCCTTATGGTGTCGAAGGAGAATTGGCTTGATAAATACTTTTCGGTAAGATGATGTTGAGTCTAAGCTGTAATTTGTCTTCATCGATTTGAAAACTTGCATTCAGATCTTTGCAGACTTTGCCGCTAAGGTCTCTGAAATGTTTCATTTCTATTCTAGATATTAATATGTTTTACCCGCTTACTTTTTTTTTTTCTATAACACAAGTTCACGTTATTTGAGTCTTTCTTCCTTCTTTCGAACACCTAAGTGCCAATATGACTTGCTATGCGACCACATACCATTGGCTTAAGGTTGAAGTATTTTCTCAATGTTGACTCCGAAACCAAGTGCCATTTTAAAATGTGTAGCCACTTACTGACGTTTCGCTAATCATCCTGTTGGCTTCTTCAGTGCTTAACTTGAAACTGGCTCACATTCTACTCTGTGCCCGCTTATATACTATTTGAGGGAACGGATTTAAAGGTGAGCCATAAACATTACCTCGGATGATTGATTCCCTTATTGGTGAAAGATTGTTTGGTTGCCTATAGATTTCTATAGATTCTAGGATTTTTCTTTGGTTCTAATGGAATAGATTATATTCAGCAACCGAATAGGATTTGATGTCCTTTTGCTCCGCCATCCTCAAACAGTATATAAGCAGGTACAAAGTAGAATGCGAGTCAGTTTAAGTTAAGCTCTGAATAACCGACGCACTAGAAATCTGGAAGATTTGTAAGTATTTTTGCAGTAGTAAGTTTTTTTTGAAAAATGAATTTAGTTTTCATTAGTTTGTAATGAATATTATATGGTGTCGAAAAATAATTTATAAACCATGGAAGTTTCGAGAAGGGTCAGTCTTTAGAAATGCCACTTTATAGCAGATAAACAATTGCGCTCGGTCACATCAATGGCAATTAAATGTTACATGTCAGAAATTAGAACAGTCAAACAAAGTTTAATAATACTATTATAAATCCTTGCTTTTTTAAAATGAAAAATAATTAACCATTTGTGAATAGTCAAACATTTCCAGATTACTGGGAATCCTGCGTTATTAATGAAGGTTTTGTGAATTAATGGATTAACTTTATAACAAGTTAATCAAAAGGTTATTCTGGACTATTTTGTAAACACAGCAGGTGTTGACATAGATCTCGACTAGTGTATAGAGCGAATTTGCTAAAATATGGAACAAATTCATGTAAAAATCAGGTATTGCATTTCAAGAAAAATGCTCGCACACGTCCATCATAAGTTTTTCTTGCGAATTTTTTGCAGTAATCAGCAAATATACGAGGGTTTCGCAAAAAGTAGAGGATGCTATCAATTTTTTTTTTAATGAAACACCACTTTTTAAAATCCATTATCGAATTCTGCGTCAAATTTCATGTATAATTGATGTAGCACACCCTAATCTATCCCTTACTTTTTACGGGCAAAGGAATAAAAACAGAAATTTAATTTCGAAATGAACATTGTCTCAATAATATTTTTGTCAGTCAATGAAACCCAGAGAACTGAAATTTCAATTTATCAAAATATCATAAAGAACCATTACAATATCCAACAGTGGGTAAAATTGAGATAAAATTAATAGAAATTGTAATGAGAACACAAGATTAAACATTCAATCAGAAGTTGAGGATAATCCCCATCGAGCATCTTCTGAAGTAGCTTGAAATAATTATATTATCCAACGAATAGTTTTGCGTATGTTACATATTATTGTGTATAGTATTAAAAGAAGAACATTATCTTTCGTACCAAATTACATCACTACATGTGCAACTGAAATCCATTTTTTCATCATCAGATACCGTTTAGTGATCGTCAGGTTTTGGTAAATTGGAGTACAAAGAATCCCTGACGGATGAGATATAATCATCCATAAAAAATAAATGTTTGGGCAGGGATTTGATATTGCAAAACAAAATTATTAAACCTCTTTTCTTCGATCAAAATATTACTGGAGCCTGATATTTACAATTTCTTTGAAATTATTTAGTGTTAAAATTACTAGTATGCCAAATTTCAGAACGATTGTGCTCTGCCCCAGTTTCCTCGACAACTGCGTGAATATTTAAATACCCTATAGCCAGGCGATGGCTGATAGAAGGGAATCAATAGAACGATCTGTAAAGAAAAACCACAACATTTAGATAAACTGTAATTTAGAATCAGATACGAAATAAGACATATTAATGAAAATATCCTGAGTATTGTATTGGAAGAGTTTTCAAACCTAATAAATTCGACGCAGAATTCGAAAAAGGAATTTGGCATTGAACATCTACTCTTTGACGCACCCTGTATATTTTCCCGTAAATACAAAAAATGAACAAGAAAAAAGCTATGATGGTCTTGTGCCAACATTTTTCTTGAATTCCAATACCTGATTTTAAAATTAATTTGTTCGATATTTCCATATTTTAGCAGTTCACTCTTTATCTAGGCATATAATAAACTTGTTGTTAATTCTTAACTGAAGCAAGCGATAGGTTAAAAGTCGAATTTAGCAACCAAATTTGCTGGCTGGTGGCTTTGGTGGTTTGGTTGACGTAGACTTAAAGTGTTTCCTTGTAGATGGACTTAATAATTTTGCTTATACCAATTGTTGCGGTTGTTTTAGTTCAAAAAATGTTTTTTTTTTAATGTCAAGAACGTAGACGTTTGAAGGTATTTATTTAATATGTGCAATAGCGTGTTAAAATTTGTATTTCCTAACAAGAGTTTTCACGTATCTCAAATTTGAATATACCAACCACCTTTGCTGGTTAGGTTGACGTAGTGATCAAGTGTTTATTTGTAGATGGACTCCAATGAGCTTCAGACTAGCAGTTTTTTAATTAGGCCTGCTTACTTTGAACTCGGCTCAAAGGAAATTTTAGAAATATGCATCATTTTCCACCCTCAATCTTGTGGGACTCACATTGAATCGCTGTATTTGATTAGCGATAGTAATTACTGCCAACCATTAGAAATTTTTGGAAACGCCGTCTACTTTACAAGAGGAATAATAAGCGTTTTCGTAAGTTAAAATCAAAATAAATGTTCAATTTGAAATGGTTCCGCATGTTTGGTTTTAGGTTAACCCGTCTGAGCAAGATATTGCTAAAAGCGGAAACCATTGCATATTTTTAGGGCGCACCAGTGTAGATGTTGTCCGTTCTGTTACTTTGGAAATTTTCAACAACAGGTACGCTAATCTTTATAATCTGTAATTGTTTTGGTTACTGTAGACTTTCGCCAATTCTTGATTTGCAACATTTGGTGACAATTTTGTATTTCAACCTGAGTATATTTGGTTTTGTTTCGTAAGACGTGTACTTTGTAAAACGAGGAGAAAAGCCGCAAATTGATTATTACTAATTAGTTTCAATTCACTTCTTCCAAAATCGACTAAGTAAAGTGAAAGAATAATCGAGGGAATAATACGCTGGAATCAAACGCTGTTGGACCGCTGTGTTCATAGGAAATTTGAACCAAACTCACGTTAAAATACCTAACTAACTAAACGTTAGGGGGCTATTAGTTAACAAAAACAGCAAATCATTTCTGAAGAGGGGAGGGGAAGGGTCGGAAAAGCATAGAAGAGGCATAAAGTTAATCTATCAAAATTTTCAAATTCATGTGTTTATAAATCTTCTGGAGCTTAACTAAAATTGGCTCGCATTCTGCTCTGTACCTGTTTATATATTGTTTTACGGGGAAGGAGAAACATTAAGGCTTCCTCTTTATCAGAATCCGTGAACAAATTTGTCACCCCTCATGACTCTAAAATTCCTCGTCTCTACGGACGCCCTATGATTAACAAACTAGGATTACCCCTTCGACCTACTGTCAGCACCACTGGTTCGCCAATATATTCTGTGGCAAAATATCTGGATAAAACCCTTTACAGGGAAAACTGATAGTATCGTATTTAATTCCTTTTATTTCATTGAAAAATTGAAAACCGTTACATTAGATTCGAAGATTATTCTAGTTACATTCGACGTTTCTTTACCAAATTCCTAATTACTGAAAATCCCAACATTATATCAGATATATTAAAATTCAAAAATCTGGAACCAAACCTTCTTATCTTAATGGAAAAATGCTTGTCTTATTATTTATTAGTTATTAGGGATGGAGCGATGCGGTTTTTGAAATACTGTGCTCGACGCTCCTAGCTGTCTTTGTTTATGGGATAATCGGTAAAACAGCAAAATTTGGCTATTTTACTTACTCTTTGTATTTTAAACGCCCTCTTTCGTAATGAGATGATAAAAACGGACCCTATAGATTTTTTTACGTAGATTAAAATTTTTTCTTTTAGAAAGTACGAACCAAAGTAGTCCTTTCTTAAATTGTATATTTAGGGTTTTTGAAAAATATATAATTGCTTAAATGCAGTTTTTCAAATAAACAAAAATTACTGTTCCTGTTTTCTATCTGTTAAGTGCAAACCGCAAAATACAAAATATAAGAAAACTTCTCAAACTGATTTCCATCAGTCTCCAGGCATTTTTCACGTACTTTGCTAATTCTTCTTTGGGTATTTACGAGGTCTTGGTTCTATTTGTAAAAATGCTTGCTTCACGGATTCACGTACCTTATTCACGTAATTACGTTTTAAGTGTCCCTAGAAAAAAATCTAAAATAGATATGTCAGGCGACCTCGCGGGTCATAGCACGGACCGACGGGTTGTAATCGAGCTCTGTGGAAATTATTTCTCCAAATACCTATTAACTATTTGGGAATTTTGTGCTGGGGCACCATTCTGCTGGAAGTAGGTTTCCTCTCTTCTGGCAAATCTGGTAATATATTTTTCAAATTATTACGGCACCTTTCAGCTCTAAGGCCAACCTAAAAAATATGGCCGTTGATTTTGTCGTCAACAACGAAGCGAAACGAATATATTTTGGACCTTGAATATGGCAGTGAGATTCGTGAGAACTTATTATTATTATTATTATTTATTAAATTTGACACAAAATTCTTCTTTCACTTTCCGGCATGATTCAACGAGTGTTACGTTCATGAATGCCATATAGATCTGGATCTTGAACGTTGGCTTATTAAGTGATCCAAAATTCAGGAAATTATGTTTTGTGACTAGGTCGTCGTCTTTCAAGTCAGATTAATTTTAAAAAATCTGTATAAAATATATTTGGAGTAATTTTCTTAAGTAGAAAACAGTTTATTGAGTCCGAATTTTATTTCGGTGTTTCGATATATCCAAAGCAAGGAAAACCTTTAATCCTTTTTTGTGCGATAAAAGTAAAAACTGCCTAACACTGTGTAACAGCATTGTCAACTTTACTTGATTATTTGATAAGATTTTTTTTGCAGCCCGATGTTTCTAAAGTTCTTCATCGGATGGGGAAACAAATGTGACCATCGTAATAACGCGGAGTGGATTAAAATGGGAATTGAAGGAAACAAGCTGGTCCCTTTCGGATGCAAGGAAATTTTGTTGTACGTCTACACGGATAAACTGAAGCCCGGATATAATTGCGTGCATTTAGCGTAAGTTTATTTTGCCAATATCTAGTGAAGTTTTAGAAATATATTCTTTTAGACTGTTTATAAGCGATGTGCCTGTAATTAGTTTGAACGAAAATGAATATTTTTTGGTATCTACCAAAGAGGAGTCCCTGGAAAATGCCATAGAAAATCGCTCGGTAAAAATGTGTTTCATTTTTGACTGTGTATAGTAATAGCAAAAATATTCTGCAGAATGTTGATGTTCAATGTATAGAAGTCGAGATTGCTTGTTGTATGGATACCCAGTCGCCATCTCGCCAACCAGAGCTGAAAACTGTTGAGTAAGAACCTACCAATTTAACAAATTTATTTATGAAACTACAGAAATTAACGGCACCTTTTAAGTATAATTTTCTAATTGTTGTAGTTTTTGTCGTAATAATAAATTTGTGGAAATCTAGGAAACTTTTTTTTAAGTTACTTAACTATTCAAAAGACGAGGGAGAGAGTAATAAAGAAATAGATATAAAAAGGAACTGAAATTAGGAGAAATAAAACCTCTTCTTATGCAAGGATCAAAAACTGACATAAACAACTTCTGATCTATTTCTTCTCCGCCCAATATCTGCACTTTTTAAAAAAAATTATATCTCAATTAGCAAAAATTGAAAGCAAATTTCTAGAATTTGGCATGGGAACTCAAGATAATTGTTAGAGTAATTGTTATGCTCTAAAGAGACTGTAGTTATGTGAGTCTCACTTAAAAGTAATTTCAGAAATTTGTGTTGAACGCTTTTGATGCATTTTTCCATTGAAACAAATAGACTTTTTGGTTTTTGTTTTGTGTTGCTCATATTTTTAAATTTATTTATGCATGGGCAAAATATTTTTAAAAAACAATGATAAAACACTAATTTATTAGCACCCTAAACGGCTGCCAATTTATTTGTGGTTTTTATATATGTTACTTGTAACTTGTATATGTAACTAATAACTCTGTGAAGATTAAAAAAAAGTTAATGCACACAAAATAACTTAATTTAAAAAAAATGCATTTTAAAAACAATGTTGTGTGGCTTTTTCCAGTTACTGCCATTTTAAATATCACTGTTGACATTTACCTCTACTAATTGGCAGTAGAAAAAACCCGGTATTGGCTGATATCTTAGTACTTGGCTTGCTACTGAACCAATGCAAAATGCTTATTTTTCAATTTAAAAAAAAATAATAAATAGGTGTGTTTAGTTAAATTAATATTTTATTCCTGTCTTAAGCAAACAGATTAAAATATTTGACCACATAAATTATTTGGGAATTTTTTTAGTTTTTTGGCAAAAAATAAAAAAAATATTAAGTTGATTATAAATAAATTATGAAGCATAATTAAATTATAATAAAAGTAAAGTAACAAAGCGGCGAATACCTGCGGATCATTTATAAGGGTTTTGTAGTAGAATTTGTTACCAAGTAATTCGATATAACCATATTATCAAATTTTACGTTTTTTTATAATTTAATTTTTGCTCATTCTGTATTAATTTACATCTAAAATATTTACTCTATATAATAAATAAGCTGTTATTTAGCCTAGATAAACAGGACACTCAGTATATATGATAAATTAAGATTAAAAAAATCTAGATGGAACCATGCAACTTTCATATTTAACTTTATCTCTCTCGTTCGAAGTTTCTGAGTTCAGGACGTGGGGAACCATATTTTGAATACCCTGCGCAGATTAACATTAGCTACAATTTGTTTAAGGCACAATAAACTACAACCACCGATACCGACAATAGTTTTCTCGAAATCATTCTTGGAATTTGGAACGGTGCCTGAGGGTATCGATTATCAAGGGAAATTGTTCTTAAGAAATTTGAGTTCAAACGAGGTGCGATGGTCATTAGTCGAGCTTAGCTACTATGTCGATCGTTCCCCTTATATGGAAATTGAGCGCTACTCAAATTTATCCAGCGACGAAGGGTACCTAAAACCTGGCGGGAAACATTGCCTAATATACAGAGTTGTCAACAAAAGTGCAACTCAGCATTTGTCCATTTTAATACTCTATAGCGAGAAGGATGGCGAGCTAAAAGCCGAAGATGCCTGCTTGGTGACATACGAGATTGTTAAACAAAATGTCGTCATAAAAACAAACGATTCGGACGATCCTGTCATCACACCGGGGCACATATTATATACGGATGTCCCCGTAATCATATCGATTGAATTAAAAAATTTGAGCACGATAACTGGATGTTTCTATTTCCTGAAACATGTTGGAAAGGATGCAAACAAAATATCCATTAAATATAAACCTTTATTTGGTAAGTCAGTTTAATTAATAAGTTGGTTAGTGTTTTATTCGAATTGAAAATTCAAATTCAAACATTCAATCGACCAATTTTGCATGTAGGTCGCCATGTCCACTAGTTTGCCTTTTTTACATATTTACCAATTATTACCATTGTTCTTTGATCTGACGTTATCGATACTCTGCCACTGTCTACGACATACATCTTTCGTACAGCTCCACCTCTTCATATTCTTATTTCCATTTCCTTTTTTAGTTTCTTTGCGAATTGTTCGACATAGGCGTGCTCCACTGGTTCAATTTTCTTCTACCATCGCACAATATAAACTGTTTTTTCGTTTTTTGTTCTAACTGAACCTTGATCGCCCATTGTTACCGATAATAAGGACAATCCACCATAGCTATTTTAGATTCTTGGTCGGGTTGGTCTGCATTCGAGGTCCACGACAAAAGAAGGCAGTGTATTGGTTGCTTACCCCAGATTTCAAAATCTCCTGCATTGAATGCTACGCTAACAGACCTTCAAGAGTAAAAAGGGTCTAAAAGATATAAAAGAATTTCTTCGTGCCAATACATTAAATTGAATCTAGATACTGATATTAGAGGCAAAATATTTTCAGATAAAAGTAATAAAAGGGTCCTGTGTTCTTCTTTGAGATGACCTTCATGATGTTACGTCAAAGAAGGTTTGTCATAATAAATAAGAACTAAAAGTTCAGATTTTCACGAAATTATATATTTTGACATGACAATTGTTTCGGCAACACTTTGTCTTTATCAAATGGTTTGTCATATCTAAGTTGCCTTGGTTCTTAGAATTTTTTTGCTAATTATTGGGTATACGACCCTCGTTCTTGATTCTTTTGTTCACATTGACGCACTAATTCTCTTTTTTTTCCATTATGTCTATTGGTAGGGTATGAGCGATTACCATAAGTGCGATACTGTGCATTGCTTTTGGATTTTGTATATTTTTGTTGCATTTCAGTTTTGGTTTGGGCTTCCAGTTGAGTTTTCTTATTACCTTGCCATCATTTTCCGCTATCTTTTTGGCATAACTCATATGGCGATTTTTGTCTAAATATACACATGAGTATTTGATAGCATCTCGTGTGGAAATCCTTATCCCGCTTAAGTTGATGGTAGCAAATCTTATCGTTCCAGCTGCAAGCAGAACCACCTCTGCCTTCTGCGGGCAAAGTTTGAGCTTTTTGATGTTCATCCAGTCAACCACTTTCTCTAGGACCTTGTTGGCTATCTCCTCAATACGGTTATCGGTTTTCACTGTTATCATTATCTTTAAATAATTCGCGTAGACAAGCAGTCTGAATCCTCCTGGGGCATGGAGTCTCAAGATACTGTCAGTACAGTACAAGTTTCATAGCACCAAGCCCTATGCTACACATGTGATCTCTATTTTACGATTTTGATTTTTGGTTGATCATTTTCTTACATGGCATAACAAATCAGGAATTATTATAACAAAAAGTATTTACTGGTAAGCCGAAATTATAAATAATATTTTTAAAATTAATTTATAACATATGTTATAACTATTTACTCATATTGTAATATTTATTATTTTTATTACAGTTATTATTATTATTAGCATTATCATTATTATTATTTATTATAATTGTTATTATATTTCTGATACTTATACAACTATTATGTTGTAGGGAGACTAGGCCCTTCTGGTAGCAAACGGGTTGATTTAAAAGTGACGTGTCATGACCTAGGAATTTTTGAAGAAATTTACATTCGATGTTTCGTGGGGTGCGGCCAAGAAATTCTACTCACCAAACTTATCTGCTTAGTGGACTGTATTCACGTCAATTTCCATTTGCCAACCGATACAGCAGGATATAAAAAAATACCGTGGCCACCAAAAGTGGTTTATGAAGGCGCTTGGAACGACTGTCGGTGTAAAGAAGACGTAACAATTTGCATTTTTGCTTCAATAAGCTTATACAGGGTTATACGCGGTTGATGGCAGGTTGGACGTTTATAGAAAATGAAAATTTCACGTTATTTAATATTATAATGCTACTTTTGTTTTATACAGTAAACAGACTTTTTCCTAGGCATTTTACAAAAAAACGACATTATGCGGACATAGAATATATTTTTCGTTATGCTGACTAAAATTTAAGCAAATTGATAAAATGCCGGCAAAACAAGAACAGAAACATGTATATCATGTTGTGTTCTAACACTTTTTGTGACTTGGATTTGTAATTATCATTTGTTACTCATGTTAATAAGGCAGAAGTAAAGCTATGGATTTATCATACGCTGCACTAGAGACTTATAAACACTTAACACTTCATTAGATAAAATATACCTATTAACTTTAGTACCTACCTAACGCAAATAAATAATAAAAATAAAATAAACTAATAAAATATTTATATAATTTAACATTTAGGCAGGTAGGCATGTACCCACGCTGTTGGCAATATAATAAAACTAACAAAAAATTGAAAAGAAATTCTTTACTTATTACTGCATGTTTAACTTAAATGATTTTGCAAGAGCATAAATTGCTATTTTTATAGCAAGCTCATTTTTCCGTATTGCACTGTTGGAAAAGTGATTAACCTGAAAAATAACCTTAACAAAGTAGGTGCCTCTAAAGTAATTCTTAAAAATGTATTTTCTATAAATGATATTTAAGAATTCTCAACAGGTTTCGAAGATCAGGTTCCTGATGGACTAATTGCTCTCATGGAGGCATATCAGTCAGGATTCGGAGGCTTTAAAAAATGTAGCTCCAAAGTTAGTAGTAAACAGTGCAATATAGAAAAATGGGTTTGCTATAAAAATAATAATTTACGCTCTTCCAAAATCATTTAAGTTTAATATGCAGTAATAAATAAAGAATTTGTTTTCAATTTTTAGTTATACTTTTATTATATTAGTAATAGCGTAAATAGGTACATTCCCACCTACCTAAATGTTAAATTTATGTTATGTTTTCCCTCATGTATTTGCAAACAATTTCGCCGTTAGTAGGTACGTACAGGATTATTCGCCGAATCCGATTTGTGAGCACAAATTAGAGTTTTTTGGGTTGATAATATTTCATTTCATATTCAATTTTAACATCTTACCAACTTATAAAATTAATAATGAAAAAAATGAGGATATAGCAAATAAATTTAACTAATACGATCCGTATATTTTATATTTCAATAAATTAGCGTCTGTCCTTTTTGAATTATGTGATATTTGAAAAAAAAGGTATAACCTTTTTTTTCTACTTTTTATTGCTTCATAATTCACAAATGATTTAGAATTTGTATATTGGGGATTCTTCCTTAAAGAAAATCCTGCATAACTTTGACCTAGAATTAGATCGTTTTTTCTTTTCATTTTGAACGCCATTTACTTCTAACAAGCACCTTAAAATTGATATTTATTTTCCGTTTTACTTTTTTTTTCTTTTATGCTCGGAATTTTCTATTTTTATCTCCCAACATTAAAAATTTAATTTCTAGTAAGAAAAACCCTCTGGATATCGATATGTATTTTATATTTTGAAGCTCTGCTCTGCACAATGTGATTCATATATGATATTATGCTTATCTAATATAGCAACTGGCAAATTATTTGAAATATAGCAAGGATCTGGCAACACTTTTGTTTGCTAGAGGACGTCTTATTAAAATGATCAAATTTTCACTACTTTTTCACATGTCGTTTTTTGAAAACGTCTAATCAGTTAGTCACCAAAACCCACCAAATACAGAGTGTTTTCTAATTGTATGTGGTGTATGTTCTAAACGTCTTAACTCGTGAGAGTGACTCGGGACAGTAAATAATGAAGCTGACTTCTTAAAGTTACACTTTATAGGTAAGTCTTTTAAACTGGGGAATAGAACAACGTGTATTTTGAAATTCTTGTTTACTGCGCAGCAGACTAAATATTTTCACGATACATTAGTGGAAATTAATGTCGCAAATCAAAAACTGCCTCTTAATGCCTAGGGTCTGCACTCCAAATTTTATTAAGATATCCTAAACTATCAACTGTTAAGAAATATTAAGACGTTTGGGACATACGTTCATATGAACTTCTCTTCTTAACATGAAAATAAAAATCACCCCTCAGACACATTTCAATAAAAAAAACACTCCGTATATCAATAATATCCTAGATATATTGCGAGGAAACTCCAATTAATATTCAAGAATTACTTAATGAGGATGGAAATGTACGCATACATTCGCAGTCGGCCGACAAAATTGACACACATTTGAAAGATTTGAAATTCGAATGTCTAAAAGAAAACGTCGTTCGAATATACGATGTGCCTATAAAAAAACGTAAGTGTGTCACGCGAAATAATTGTATTGAGCAGAGAATTAAAAAACGCATTGTGTCCAAAATAAGGATGAACTAATTAGGTTAGGTTAATTAGTTCTGGATTCCGGATTACCATTGTAATTGTTTGCCTAGTGATGCAGAAGAAATCCAGTAATGACAAGTCCGGGCTGTTGGCTGGTTAATCAACAGTTCCTCCATTCCTTATTCTACCATCCAGACATTCCATATTTGGAAATTTTTTACCTCCATGACATTGTGTTGTGGAGTGCCATCTTCATGCCATATTATTAGTGTTGATATCTCCAGTTAAATTTAAATCTACAAATATCGGACCCAGAATAATGTGTGCCTGTAACAGCGCAAAAAATGTAAACCGCATCAGACTGTTATCAATGTTATCAAGATAAATTGGAAGCAACATTGTGCCAATTTACCTTTAGTTCATTAGTTAGCAGGATGATCTCGTTAATCCTCACTAAGCTAAATTACATATTAATACCCAAGTCAGCTACCGTGTTGACGGATTAATATTACATTTTTTTATATTTACTGCAATATTGATTATAACCTTACGCGCTGGTATTTGGACACATAAATGTAAATTAATAATTGTTAAATAAAAAAATTGGTGCCAGTTCCCAATAAATTGATAATAAAATAAATATCTTGTGTTACACAGGGTCGGGTTAAATTAATTATAGATTTAACCCTACCAAAACTAACCAAATAAACCGACCCTTAAAAAGTCCCGATTAGTTACGGAGATTAAAATAAGAAAATTTTCTTAACACGCGCCATTTTGTCCTTTTCTTGGACACACATGCCCCATTTACGCAAAAACAATATTTTAGTGTATTGAAAAATTCAGAGTCTGATCTAGTTCACTTTTAGCCCACAAAATGACATTCTGTATTGAGAATATTACCCCAAAGGTTGCGGGATACACAATCAAATCCACCAATTTTTCTGCAAAGGAAAAAATTGCTTTCGATATGGCTAATAAAATATTCCAAAAATTGGGTAAGTAGAAATAATAAGTAAAAATCATAGATTATTTTAGATCTGAATAAACTTATCTAAATCTAGAAATTCGTTACTTTACTTTTTTTGACGTAAACATGTAAAGCGATTTTGAATATTTTTTTATATTTTTCTGTATTTTGTATAGTGTATTTTAAAACTGTTTATCCTAGAGTTTGAACAAATTATTCTTGTAATTACTGTCTCTGTTTTGTACTACAATTATAACTGGTAAACATGGTATTGTATATGAAAAAAACTTTTTAGGTTGTTACCTAATCCCTCCATTTCGTCTTTTCATTATTTAAAATTTTATATCTGGCTATGACCATTTTGAGGACTCTAGGAAGTGCCGACTAGTTAGTGACGTCTTTCTCGCCACTGCTTGATCAACTCGAGTGAGTGAGCATATAAAATTTAGTTAGTCTTTGCGTTATTCAGTACACAGAATGTGCTATATATGATTCTATGTATTTGGTGGATTTGGTTAGTTTTGGTTAATTTCATCATATAAAATTCTACAAATATGTTATCCTCATCTGACAAAATTAATTTAGATGTACTAAATAGAAACATATTTTCCATTTCTTGCCATTTTCCATGATCGTAAGTTGGCTTCTGCTTTCTTTGAAAAGACAACAAGGTTCGACATCTTCTCCATTTCCACAGCACACATTTTCTTTTTCATACAAACATTTAGCTTTTTTTTACTCGAAAAACCAAGCCATCACGGGTTGACGATCCTTTTTCTCTAAGAATGTTGATCCCAGTTTTTAAGAATGTGATGAAACTCGGGTTCCTTGGCTGTCAAAAAATCTAGGTATTACTTCAGACTAATTTCAAAATAATAAAATAAAATATTTTGAAATTGATAAATAAATGACCTATTGTTGTTGGAATTGATGTAACAATTAAATCGAATTAATCAGTTAATCCTTTTTTAACGAAAATCGATCGAAAATCTTCGAAATTAAATACATATATAGGCATTCAACCTACCTTTAGTCATGTCAAATTAGGTTAAATAATAAAATTTGTACCAGTAACAGCAATTTCCAACTATACTTCTTCTGGTAACGCACTATGTTTTTTTTATTTACGACTTATAATATTCCCCTAAAAAACTCAATTTTAACGATTTTTTTTTATATTTTTGCCCATAACCGAAAAACCCTGTATATAATCCAAAAAAATCCAAAACAGGCCGTCGAGCTTCCGTTTCCTTGGTCCCAAAAATTTTCCTATCGGGAAAACAGTTTTTAAGAAAAGAAAGAAATTTTAATTGTTAATATTAACAAGTGGTGAAAAGAGCTGACAATTAAAAGACAGTGTTTCAGTTATGGCTGATTGTTGTTACTTTTTTGTGAATAACCGGTACACCCGACACATTTTAGAAAAATCTCGTACATCCTCTTGTTCAACATTTTTTTTAAAAGCGCAAACGCTATTCGAGAAATAATTTGTTTCTTGCAAATTCAAACCCTTGCAAATGCGATTTTTGAACTTCAAAAAATTCTTTCTGACCGCTGAGCCGCCAGTTGATATAACTTCCGTCAAAACCAAACACAATCCGTCTTTATAATTTCAAGTCGATAGTCCTGGTTAGTTTCGTACATTTATCTTGGTTCATAGCGATATTCGAAAAACAAAGATAAAACTCGAACTGATCATTTCTTTTCATTTACCAACAGCATACATTCGAAAATGTCGATTTTCTAGATTTTGCGAAAGTAATAAAGGATATAAAAATTTTTAAAAATCCCTATTAAATAAATGTGTTCTAGTTTCGATTTCCAAAAAAACAAAAAAGTGAACTAAATAACTACTTTTTCACTACAGTTTAGGAATTTAAAAATATTTGTATTTTATACGCAGAAGATATTTTGGAACCAATGTTATCAGAATACGGAATCCTTATATATGTGGAAACCGATGGTGGTAGCTTGGGTGCATTCGAATTCATTCCAATTAATGTATTGATTTACTCAAATACCTTCGGAACCTACGTAGAGGACATTGTAGTCGACATCGATAACGTTATCTACTTTGAATTTTCTGTAATAGTCGAGGTAGTAGGATGTCCGCTATACTTACCCATGTTCCAAACGTATACGACATATTATCCCACTTTGAGGTAAAGGTAACCGTAACTAATATCAGTATTAGTATGACTCGTTTGAATTAGAAGTACCTCTTAGAAAAAAACGACATCGATTGAAAATGGGCGTTTTACCGGATTATTTCCAATTCAAACTGTTCAGGGTGATCAGATAAGAAAGCTGGGTACCGTATCTCGGAGACTATTTCTCGCCGTGAGTTGCTGTAAAAAAAATTATAAATATAAGAAATTGATCAGAATTTTTTTTTTAAAGATTAATGTTCTGACCCTGGAAAGTACCGCACCTTAAAAATTAATCAGTTGAACAGAAAATTAAGGATCTGCACACTTATTTGGAACATTTAAATGCGAGAAGATATTTAAGATGTCTGTAGAAAAATGTTTCAGACAGTTTCATCTTGTAAAAGGTGAGAGGATATAAGATTTCTAAATCACCTAGCTGAAAGGAACTTTGTGAAGCTGGGGTAAATTCTATTTGTTTTCTTAAATGGTTTTTACTTTATGTTTTAATGTCAATTGTATGTCGAATGGCATACACAGAGCACTGCTTAAACACAAATCATCAAATGAAAAAAAGACAAAAAGACAAAACGCACAATCAAATGGCCGAGGTATATATAAAATACAAAACTAGATCAGCAACCCCACGCTTGCCACTGTTATCCTTCCTTACATTCTAAACATCACTGACCACATGTCGGAAGATCTTAGGAAACACAACTTGGAAACCAGATTTAGCACTTGTCCAAAAATCTCTCAACATCTTCGATCCGCTGAAGACAAAATTCCGATTGAGCCATCAGGACAGCATTTCATGCAAGTGCGCTAAAGCATACATTGGTGAGAAGAAAAATATCAACTAGGCTTTAAGAACAGTTAGGGTCGTTAGTCATTTCCCACTTTTGGGTCGACTAGTGCGTTCTTCCAGGATTGGTCCTGAACCGGTTAAGGGTTGTCAGGGTTGTTCACTATTAAGGCGAGTTTCAATAAAGTAAGGGTGGTTGCTGTTTATCCGGGCAGGTCAGCAGTATTCCGCCACATAATATGAGAGCTATTGCGGTTGTTTTCAGGACTTCGACATCATTGCCACACTCCAAACCATGTCGTAGACTGAGGTTAGCTCCATGTGGTTTTTTGACGAGATTTAGTACGGCCACTATCTTAAGTTTTTGAATGCTGTAGAAAGTTTTCCCGATTCTAATAACAGAGCCGCAATGCCTGAGGAATTCTGAGGGTTTTACTTCTTTCAATATATTCATGCCCATAACTTATGGAAAGTAGTGGGGATGTTAATTTTAGAAAATAATTATTAATAACTTCAGAATGGCTTAACGCATTTGGTCAAACTTGAAATTGTTATAAAGGTTATTTCTCGATTGATGGTAACGCAACTAGGGGGCGTTTTGCAACATAATTACAAATAAAATTTATTTTCTTTATATTATAGTCACTACACCTGCCGTTGTATTAGATTTCAAGAAAAATGCTCGCAAACATCTTTTTTTTGCAGTAAACAGACCTAGAGATTTGAAATTTTAATTTTTATTGGATATGGAGACAAAACGGGAACTCGGAAGAAGTTTGTCATTTGTTTAACGCAAAGTATCCAGAAAGACCAAATTACAAGATCCACAGTGAATAAAATTGAGATAAAAGTATAGAAACAGGGCATTGCGAAAGATCGTCGATATATAGCTCGTAATGGAAACGTAAAAACACAAGATCCTATTTCCTGACTGCCTCTTGAGGCTACACTTTCGTGACACATGAACATATTCGTTTCATTAGTAGCATGTACAAAAAAATTGTAGATGCAAAGTTGCCTCAGAAAATATACCTTATCCACTGCGGGTTAACATAGGAGTTTATAGTGTTCTCAACAATCTCAAATCAGATTGCTTTTATTGCAGTAGGTTTATCTCTTCTTGCTTCTTTGTGCGCCCTTACTTTTTCGGCTTTTCGTAAATAGAGGTATGTTTGCTTGATGGATCACGCTGTACACGTATCAGCATGATTCCGATTAAAGTAAAGAATTTATTGTAGCCATGCCAGAAGGCCTGGTTTTCTTCAGAACATTACCATAACGCTTTTGACTAATTTTTAACGTTTTTACAAGGAAAAGTTTGCTGATTCGCTTTCCTTGTTGTTTAATTGTAACTGATACTTGTCGCAGAAGTTTTGGTGAAATTTTAAAAAATCCTTTGTAGATTGCATATTTTGATTTCCTGGCGCTTCTCACATATTAATTGTTAATCGAAGAACTCGTTGATGCATTCAATGTAGTTGGGCTGGCAATTTCACTCTCATCCTTTGCATTTAATCTCGTCATATTATTCTACCTACTCTTGCACTTGCATATTGATTATTATTATTATTATTATTATTATTATTGTTTTGGTACATTTAAGATGACCGTGACAACTCTATAAATATTTTTGGCGGAATAGTTTTCGAGATCCACTCTGCATTCTTGTCTGCTCAGTCAAAATTTAAAGCATAAAATTATATTTGAAGGTTAGGGTCTTTATTATATAATGCCGAAGATGTTAAAAGGAAAATTGATATTTTGAATATTTCGTCCATACCACTAAGAGTCATATGGCACACTTTTCTCTATAATTCCGAGAATGACGAAGCACCTTCAAAACCGTTTAACGTCGTTTGCAATTGGTTAGGGGATAAGGACAGTATTCTCCTTGATTTCACAGAACGTTATTTCGGAACCGACTGCTCTCAATTTATACAAGTAGGTTTATAAAAGCAAAAGGGTGCTCAGGATAGCACTAAACGTGTTAGGTGGGAGCGAACCGATTTAAGTTATCTGAATATAAGTGACTTTCGCTGACATTAGTACTCTAGACAAGATTAGTACTCTAGACAATATTCCATCCTGTATACAAGGGGCACTTGAAAAGTTTCTGACCTAACATACAAGACATTTTTTCCTTTTTTTACGTTTTTCTACATAGTCTTTTTGAAACTCGATCCAAATAGTACACAGCGTCCTTCTTCTCAAAATAAGTTTTTGTAATCCGAGCGCAGTTTTTAGATGAGGTCACAAAAAGATGTCGCTTGTTGCTAGATCTAGTCAAACAGCTCAAACCGTAATTCGTGGATTTTCGTTATGGCAATCGCTGAGGTTGTCTTGGCAAAAAAAGATTTTTTTTTTGTTGAAATTGTGCTTGTCAAGTAATGTAGAATGTTCCTTTAATGCTTTCTTCTAAGCTAATCGACTAGCTTTTGGTAGCTAGTGCCGCTATCGTCAGGTTGATGTCGGAAACTAAGGGTCAATGTCATTTTATTGACAAAAATAGGTGAATGTTGAATCAACAGGTGGCAATACAAACCAAGACACCATGTTTTACACTATTTCTCTTTCCCTTTTACAAGTATGAAATGTTAAAATAGAAAATTGTCCCCGAAATTTATCCCTTTCTGAAAATGTGTGCGCAGAGTATAACTTTTGTACTCCCGTACAAGAGTTGCTATATGGTGAAATTAAAAAATTGAAAATATGTTTTGCCTCCGCTCTTTTAGTGATACGGAAGGAAGTACAAGCAAGTATTTTGGTTGAAAATTGAAATTTTCCGCTACTCACATAATTTTATCCATAAAAATTTCGGTTAAGACAAAAAAATATGCATTACTTTTTAGTTTCATCCTGTAGCATCCCTACGGGAGAACAGTCGAATATTTTTTCTGGAAACGAATATTATTCTCTACTCACACATTTTAATCAAGTGTGTAAATTTAGATTACAAAGTAGAACAAAAAAGCTTTTCTATTTTAAAGTTTCATCAGAAATCATAGTCGTTAAGGTTTAGGTTTATTTATTTAACCATGATATACAAAATGTATGTGTAGCAAGTCAAAATAAAATAAACAAATACATATATATGAATAAACTTATTACGAAACAAATTTGCAAAAGTAGACAGGTTACATAGGTTACACATTTGAAAAGTAGGTACTCATCAGTAATGTATAAACAGTTTATTGCCAGTAGATGCTTGACAGCTCTCTTAAAAGAATTGTTACGAAGGTGTTTTTATTACATGGTAATTTATTGCACAAGTTCAGGTTTAAAGAATTTTTAATCGATTTATTAAGACGGTATCGGGAAATCCATCCCATATGGTGACCCACATTGCATTTTAGAGTGAAATAAACCGAAATACACTCTTCTAATAACTTTAGTATTAAGAGATTGCTTAAGCTTTCGCAGTATAAACAGTGCCGATGGAATTGATTTACGTGAATCTCGTAATATTAATATTTGAAGAAACTAAAAGATTTTATTTTGGATTCAAAAGCAAGTAATTTTCCCCAAACCAAGATACATGGC
Organism: Cylas formicarius; assembly: GCF_029955315.1. Taxonomy (NCBI): domain Eukaryota; kingdom Metazoa; phylum Arthropoda; class Insecta; order Coleoptera; family Brentidae; genus Cylas; species Cylas formicarius. The sequence continues at coordinate 11,108,719 of NW_026844347.1, forward strand.
ACAATCGCACGCACCTCTTTTATAGTCGACATTCTGAGTAAAAACCTCACTGTTCATGAGCAAAAAATGAAATTTTTAGCAAGTAGTTTAACAGCAACTCTTTCAGTATAATTTCAAAAATCTTGCCAAAAATTGGCAATATTGAAATATGACAGATCAATTAATTGGCTGTTCATATTATAGATATCTATCTTGCTTTCATAATTTGAGTTAAAAATAAAATTATTGAATGCTAGTTTTTGTTGTTATCTTGCTTGTATTCCCTTTTTAAATATCTGTAAATATTAATGCAAGCGGAATCTTTTTTTGAAGTGAATGATAATAAAGTTGATAAAAGTAGTGCATAAAATTTGCTATAGGTAATTAACATCATAATTTGAATATACCAAACACGAATTCGTTTTCAGAAGGTAATGTTTAAACTTGTTAACGTTTCTAACGGTAAACCTCCTAGTGAAAATTGAAGAGCTAAAAGAAGAATTATTTTTTATTCTTAATATTTGTGCTTAATGGTCAAAAATGCAAGAATCTAGAACTTCAATGTTGTAATCTATGTCTGTCAAGTTCGTGAATATGTTATCGAGGTATGTACTTGATGTTGGTGTCACCCCGGTTGGTTCACCAACCGAAACGGCCAGACGGCACGACTCCAGAACTCAGCTTAACTCTTACAAATTAGCTGAATTTACGAGGAAATTCACATTAAAGTCTCCTAAAAAAATTAGATTACAGATAAGCTAAGTACGAAAGAAGTTTTTCAAATAATTCTAAAAACAAATGAAAGTCGCACAAACAATATCTATAAACACATATTAAAAGAGTTTTGAGAAATAGTGTATGATATGGTATCGCGTCTATTTAATCTGAATCAGTAACATATGCCAAAAATCTCCGCCGTCACTGGTTATTCAGATATGTTCCTCTAACACATTTAGTGCAATCCTGAAATAGGTCATATCTATACAATCGAAAAATGAAAGCAGAAAATTTTCGTAATATTTTCTTAGGTCATTCCAAGTGAATCGTATTTTTCAAACTGCTCCAACAAGCTGAACGTTACGGTGTTATTTAAACCGTCAAAACTGGAATGGTTCAACTACAAAAAAATGTTAACTTGTTTTCTTTTGGGAAGAATCTTACTCGACGGAGATAGTAGGTATGTGTTGGTCAAAATAATCATGCTTAGGAATATTAAGACTAAGTTTTAGGCAAAAACTGAATTACTATTATCGTAAACCGGAACCGATCATTATTGCGGTAACAGTAAAATTGGAGATTCCATATCTTGATGTTGAAATTAAAGAAGAAGATAAACAATTGCACATTTTTGCCAACGATATACTGCTCCATAATAAGTTGAAACATGATATCCAATGCCGAATTAGGAACGACAATAATTGTGGTGTCGAAGTTCACTTAAAAACTGACGAGCCTTATTACTTAGCGTACGGAAACACAAGGTTAAAATTAGCACCCAGTGGTTGGGAAATTGTAAGTGACAAATAAAATTTTGTGATAGGCTGATATTTGCTTTGAAAATGGCGCTGTGCAGAAGTCATTTTATCAAAGTTATGAGTTTTTTAAAAATACTAATAGTTATTAACTTTAAAACTTAATTTATGGGATAGATTAAAACTAATTTTCAAAATGTAACGATATTTATAACGAAATTCAAACTCGAATCATTAAAAATAAGTTCTTCTTTTAAACTAATTTAAAAAGAAAAAATGAAAGTCTTTCTCTCCACTGTTTGGAAAATTTCTTTTTCCCAAAAAACGAATGTGCAGGGTGATTTATTACTACACCGCCCGCCCTTTGATTTACTAACATTTTGGTTAGTTGTGTTTAGTTTTCATTAGTTTTTTTGAGACAGTCTGTCAAAGCGTCTTTTCGGTCATTTGAATATTTTTCATAAACTGTATCAAAAAATCGAATCTCATCTCCAAAAGTGTATCAATTTTAATACAACATTTTTAAATCGGAGAAGGAAATTTGTGCAGGGACAGAAAATGTTCTCTTATTCTCTTAATTAATATTTTTATTTATTTGTATTACATTTTTTTAACTAATAAATAAATATTGGGTTTGAAAAATAACGGTTTTATTACAAATAAACAAGTTTACACAGTTTACGAAAAATATTCATACAGTCACAACAACAGAGATTCTTAGCAAAGCTCCAAATAGTCTGTTTTTTAAAGGCTTACTAGGCGTATCAGGCTTTTATCCATTATTTTCAAAATTGTAGGAAAAAACTTTAAAAAGCTCAAAAATCTTGAAACGTTGACACCTTGTTACACACTTGCCTTTATCGGTTGATGAGTCAAATATTTCTATGTTCGACCTCTTCTTCCATTTTGTTTTCATTCCACCCTGTTTGGTAAAATTTAAATGATTCCCCACTTTCTATTAACAAATCGCGAAAATAATGAATACAGTAAACCATACGTGCCCAAAAATTTTTATATAAATACTCTGTAGATTATTAAAGAAAAGATAAGTCTTAAGTTGATTTCCGTATAGATATTCTAATATTATTTTTTCCTTTCTCAACTCATTGTAATAACCCTTGAATCCATGTAATTGTATTACTATTATTACTAATTTTATTTCAGATCTCCATGTTTGTCGCCGTTTCACACGATCAACTGTTAAAATGGGCAATTGAATTATACAGACCTGCACGTTCCAATGAAAATGATGAAAATTTACAAGTGGAAAAGTTCGATCGTGGAGATAAAATCCTCACGATGAGATCCTACTTAAACATTTATTACAACCAAAGACTTAAAGATGTAAGTTTTAGTACGCATATTTTAAATATGTGAGTTTTTGCCTGTTGATACTTATTGATATTGTAACTTTGCTTCGAAGTGTTTCTTTTTCGTTAATCAGTTTTTGGCCAAGAGAGTGACCAGTAGGGATGTAGCAAACGTCAAAGAAGTAAAGAGCTTTACAAAGTTCATCTACGAAAAATTTAACTGTTAGTTTCTTGTTAAGTGATAGGTTTAAATCATTTCAATGCAAAGCTTTTATTTTGTTAGATTTAGGTGTTGCTAATGCGTTACGAAAATTTTTTACCAAAAACAATTTACCCACTTTTTAAGTGCTATGCCTTGAGAATTTTGCAATAAAACTTCCACAAGGCTACTATTTACAAAGTTCTGTTTCGCCAATCATCCTGTTGGCTTCTTCAGAGCTTATCTCCAACTGAGGCAGGGGAAATACAGAACATTTGTAAATAGTATTTCTTGAGACAGAGCAACAGCTTGAGGTAAATATTCTAAATTTCCTTATATAGTACGACCAAAAAATATAGTGCATTTATTGCCTTGACGTTTTAAGTATTTTACACTACCTTAACCGCAGACCTTAGCAGGGCCGTGGTAAAACGCATCCCCGAGATGGACCGCAACGAATATTTGTAGAAACTTTTTATTTGAAACGTAAATTGACCGTTTTAAATTTAACTGTAGAAGACTGTACTCGTTCCAGTGAGTACAGTCTTCTACATAGTTCTTCGATTTGTAAACAACAGCCTTTTTTTAAGACTATAGATTATATACGCGGTAGATAAAGGTATGTTATAAGAATACAGATAAATATTTATTAGAATCTTAGAATTAAATATTTTCTGAAGGTTCCTGTTTTTTAAAACTTTGAAATATGGAGTCCGCGGAATGAAGCAGTTGTTCCCCTATTAGAACAAGACATGGAAAACAACGCAGAATTTGAAGATGAGTGGGGATGGTGGTCGAAACTAATGACAATTTGGAAGACAGACTACCTCAGCAAATAAAAAAACAGATCTATTTGTTTTCGGATGCTAAAGAAATTGTTTTGAATGTTTACAATTTTATAAGAAATTCAAAAGGGGAAGTAGGAGCAGCAATAAAAACAAGTGACTTGACCAAAGTCCGAAGTAAACTGTAAGAAAAATTGTTGCAAATGGGATAGTCAAGCGGATAGTAAGAGAAGATGCTGGTACTAAGCGAGTTTTTAAAGAGCAACACGCAGCTCTAATTAAACGTATAATCTATGAAGCTTATATTGTGAATAGTGTTTTAATCCTAGAAGAACTGCATAAAAAAGTACTGTCAGACTTAATCATTAATTGTACCAAAGAGTCGTTGCGTACGTTTTTGAAGAAAATGGATATGGTAAGAGGTGGCTAAAATATCAGTACAAAAGCTGGTCTGTGGAAAACGAGTAATAAAAATATTTATCGAGAACGATTGGAGTTGATCATTGAACTAGGTGACGACAGTAGCGATAGTGACGATTTTTTAAGTGACTGATACTTTGTTATTATTATATTTAATATTTTGTTTATTAATAATGATACTATGTAGAAATGAAATAGAACGTAATAAATTGTTACTATGTACATGTTTCAAGAATTGCTCGTCGAAAAAGATTTGAAAACATACTTATATCCCGCTTGTTGTGTTGGTCGATAAATTCTTAGCGGTCCTGCAGTGGTTACGGGTAAGGGTCTGCTCGGCAGGGTTTTTATAAGGGCTGCAGTTTTGGGGTACTAAACAGCAGGCAAAGTTAATCACGGGGTCTGTTGTAAAAGCACTATATTTTTGATCGAGGTATACCTTTAATCTCTTTTATTCACACTTTGCTAGGGGCACATCCTAAATGACAATCTGCATAAGGTAAACCTATATATAATGAATAAACCTACTTCCTATTAAAGGTCTTGATTATATTTATTTATATTATTTTATATCATCCCTCAGTGGAGTTTTAAATATTTAAAACGAATTTCACTTTAAAAATTGCTTATTTTTTTATCCTTATATATTCCTCTACAAATTGTTCTATAACTCCATAAGGGCGAGAATTAAAGAAAATAACTAAGTATCTTCAGAAACCGGAACTTAACCAATTTGTCATTTAGAATGAAATATTTTATATATTATTTTATTTATGAATTTTTTTCGACAATTCTATTAAATTTGTATAAGGTTGCCTCCTTATCTACGTGTCCAAACGTCCTAGAAATAAACCAGCCTTAAAAAGGAAACCATTGTGTTCAGTAGACTTAAAAGTGAATCGGAACAAATTCTTCAAGAATGTAAAGCAAAAAGAATTCATTGTGATCCACTTTTAGAGATGATCAATCTCTCTAACATAATTTCATATAAAATTTTACAATTAAATACACACTTCAGATGAGCAACAAATATTTTACAAATCTTATGTTGTAAATTTGACTCATTTCCAAATAAATGCTATCATATTTTAGCTTTCGGATTTTTTCAAATCTCATGCCAACTATATGTAACTTAAGTAGTAAGTAGCTTAATAAACGATAAAACAAAAAAGAGAAGACTTTTTAAAACTACGACATTTTACCAATATTTAAAAAGCCTTAACTGTTAATTCACTTATCATCATCATCGTATTGCTTTAAAAAAAAATATATTTCAATATTTTGAAGCGAATCTAGCTCATTGTGCGCCATATAGGCTTCTGTCTAGGAAAAATATATTCAATAGATTTGTTTTGTAGGAAGTAATGTGAGTAACATATAGTAAGACATCTTATTATTAACTAATTATTATTAACTTATTTATACAAAAAGCAATTAATTCAATAAATATAATAATGTAAATATAATCTAATAGATTTTTTAAAATTCCAGATAAAAGATAAATTTTTTACAATTGCTCTTCGTTGTAAAGAGAATAAAGTTTAAAATTATAATTGTTGAGTGAGTGCACTGTACGGAAGTTTGAAATTAATCATATGTTTTTCAACGTTTTCCTCGCAGGAGTTTCCGCTCTTCCTGCATCTTCATTATCCGAATATAGCAGTTAAACCCGACCGCATAAAATTTGGTTATATTTTGACCGGATCAACAGTACAGGGTTTGCTATCAATTTTTAATTTAACAGGTACCAATTTAGTTCTTTTCTTGTCCTATGTCATTGAGGCCTTTGTTTAAATATTTTCAGGTAGTGAAGTTACGTTCCATATGTTTAAGTCGTGTCCTGGATCGGCAATTGCAGTGATCCCAGATTCGGGAAGAATAGATAGAAGTACCGGTTCCAATCACAGCTTCATAAACATAACCGTGTGTTTTACACCCAGGTAAATGTATAGTATAACATGCAATAAGTTTGATAAACACCATTTTAGTCACGAGTTTGATTTAGCGGAGCCAAGAAGTGATAACGAGATATTTTCAGTAGTCTTTAGTGAGTTTGGAACTAATGAAAGTAGGACTAAATTTTATACTTAAGAATTATTTGCAATAGTCAACTAAAATTAATTATCATTTTTTAATGTTTAATTAAAAAAGTAAACAAGAATTGAAAAAAAATGCTGAATAAGGGCTTCATTAAATAAAATAAGATTTAAGGCCATAGGTGTATATTACGCAAATTTAATTGATATAACCGGTTGACCCGTCTTTATGTCCCACCCTTTAAATTTATGAAACCAGCAATAGAGTTCAAAAACAATATCCATTAAAACATTAGAACTGGCTTTTACTTTGATTTTGAAACTCTTATTTTGATTTTTCTCTCTTGTTTCAGCGAGAGTAGAGCCTACCGGGAAACAATACGAGTCATCACGAACATACCTGAATGTTACATGGACGTTGCCGTAGAAGGATGCGGGTCGTGTGATGAGAAATTTGTCACATATTGTATAAAATAGACACAAACTACGCAACCTAGTTTTTTATTTTACACGTTTTCCTAAAACAGGCGATAAAAAATCCGACGGAATCCATTACGGGATTCTCTGCTTCGGGTCCAAATCTCTGTACCTTTTGTCTCTCATCCTCACTTAACGTAATGCCTTCCCAACCAGGACGGCCTAAGTGATGAGTCGGTGAAATAAGTTTGAGACAATTAAAGGTGCTCAGTGCCCAGGCTACCATCCCTTCATTTTCTGAAAGAGTTATTGTACAAGTACTGTACACTAAAGTACCCTCTACTTTTAAAAGGTGTACGGCCTGTAATAAAAACAAAACTCATTAATTCTAGATTTGATTTAGGATTACAGTCGCAATAATAATAATGATAATAATAATAATAATAATAACAATAATAATATTCTTTATATAGTGTTAAAGTATCGAAATATTAGTCAACATCTTTATTATGATCATTTTCCCAAGAGAGCAAAATTATGCCTGGGAATGCTCTATTTCCTATTACCTCCATGTCTTGTCAAAATATCATGTCATCAGCCCATCAATCTTTGTCCTTAGGCAATAAATTTTCTTTTTCTCACTAATATCAATAACTGAGCAGAGTATAGGAACCTTTTGAACAAATCCCAAGATAGATCTCAATATTCGTTTGTGTAAATTGAAAATATGTGGTGCCTTTTTGGAAGACCTGACCATAATAAAAAGTTTAATTGCCTCGAATGACACAATCTCCCTCAATCTTCTGACAAGTGCATACAAATTGCTTACACTTAAAAGAACACATGAAATGTGATAATTCTAGCTTCGATTAGCGTCTATGAAGTCCCGAGAATTATATGATCTTTCGTTGGAACTATTTTTCCATCAAATTGTATCAACAAGGGCTCTGTATTAATAAAGTTTTTAGAAAAAATCATCAATCCCGTTTTTTGGCATTTAGTTTTAAAGTTTCTCAAGAAACACTTTGTTTTATCCATCCTGTCTTACTTGAACATCCAGAGGGAACGTCGTCACAAAACTGACACACCCAGCGGAAGTCAGTTCGCCACATTCTTCGCATTCAACACAAATAGGATGGGTCCAGAATGGAGCTCTGTGATACCCCCTTTCACATGTCACACTCAGATTGTTTTCTATTTTACAAATATTATTTCATAAAATCTGCCGCAGCTCATGTAATATACATCAACAACTTTATGATTCTTATCAAAATTTTCAGTTATAATTGTATCAAATAATGCCAACCCTGTAGGTTTCTTTCATATAACCCCAAAATTAATGTTTATTTAATATATTATACCCAATTAAATGATTTATTACTCTAAGGTGAATAGCTTTTTCAAAAAATCTTAGGCACTGAGTGCAACAGCAACACTGATCTGTTATTTTGAATATCCAGCCTGCCCACTTTTTCAAATACGGGTACCAGCTTAGCTGTTTTGAATCTTCTTCTTCTTCAGTGTCACAACATCCACTGCTAGATATAGGTCTCTCTTGCTAGCCTCCACTTTTGTCTGTCTGTGGCCTTCTGATAACATTCTCATTCCGCCGCCTCTCTTACGTCGTCCATCCATCTTCTGGAAGGTCTACCGATGTTGCTTTTATGGTCCCCTGGTCTCCATTGCATAGTGTGATTTATTCATGGTGTCTAGTCTTGTCTAGCAATGTGTCCTCCACCTTCGTTCATCGTCTGATCTCTTCGTTACGAATATATGGTCTCCAAGGTTGATACCCTGTGTTTTTCTGAGTTGACTGATTTTTCTAGAAGTCAGACTTGTCGATGCCAGTCCACAGGTAAAGACTAGAAGAACACAGGTGGTTAAAACTTTTGATTTCAAATTTATGGGTATTTCAGGATTCTTAAGAATGATGCTTAGCTTGCCAGTAACCGCCCAAGTCATTCGGATTCTTCTGCTAATTTCGGCCTTTTAGTTTTCAGCTTCTAGATTTTCTTGTCGACCCAAATAAATGTAGTCTTCCAACCTTTCAATTATTTGATTGTCTATCTGAATTTGAATTTCTGGTGCGATTATTTTGGTTTTTCTTAGGTTCATTGTCAATCAGGCTGTTTTCAGTCCCGTTAATTTGTTTGAAAACGTCCTCTAACGCTACTATAAAGAGTTTGGGGATACAGTGTCTCCCTGGCTAACCCCTTTCTGGTATTAGCCGTGTAGTTAGATTTTATTGTTTTTACTTTACTTTTACTTTTCAAAAAAGCTTATTTATATATCAACCATTTTCTATGACAGCTACTAACATGATTGAACAGGGCTCAACACAGCAAAAAACATTAACGCCAATTTTCAAAATGTGGGTGGTGGGCAGTAAGAAAATGAGGCCATGACCAGTTTAGACTTAGACAGAGACGTTGGTCGGAATAAATATGAAATTAATAATCCCATTTAAATGTTATTTTTATTTCACAATACATTCATGATTATCTGAAGAGAGCTAGCCAAGATTCAATATTACAAATATCTCGTTAATGGAAAAAGTTATTGACTTAATTATCAACTAATCACCAACAACGATATATAAATACTGTGTCTCCTAACGTAGTTACAGTGATGCTAGAACAAGTAAAGAGGATGGTTAAATGTTTACTAAAAAAAAGTTTGATAAACACCATTTAAGTCAAGAGTTTGATTAATAAATAAGTAACTGTTGACTTGTACAGGGTGGCCCGTTTAAGAGATGCCTATACCTTATCTCAAAATGTACGGGGTTACAAAAAATAAATAAATACATTTTTCTATATATATTTCTATTAAAATGATCTTTATTTTTAGTATTTCCACTTTTTTGGAATATGGAATATCCTACATTTTATTGCATTTTTGGATAGTCCTTTGAAACACAAATTCAACGATATACATGCGTATGGGATTGTGATGCACCGTTTCGAACTGATTAGCGATCATCTTCAGAATTCGGATTATGTTATCATTGTTGGGATGCTTATCAACTTTTTAAACTTTTTTCCATCTATTATTTTTCCGAAAATAGTGCTTTTCTTTAGGCAGTGATTAATGTTAAAATATTTTCTTAAAATAGGTTGTGTTGCCACGTTTCGCAAAATGATATTTTTCTCAATTTTCTTAAATGAGACATCCTATATATTATTGAATTTTCGAATAGCCACTTCAATAGCAATTTCAAATATATATCATAGTACGGGTCTCTGACTTACCGTTTTGGCTTAATTGGCAATTATTTAATCTAAGAATCTTGTAAATAAGGTCCTTAAATGAAAAAAAAACTTTTAAAAAATATTCATATTCTTGACAGTAGCTTTGCCACTGTTGTGGCAATATTACTGACTTTTTGACAGGTATCAGTGTATTATAATATTTTAAGCGTATTTTTGTGGACTTCCACAAGTTTCTATTAATTTTATTAAGTTGCATTTTTGTTGAGTCTATTTTGTACAATGTATACGAAGGAAGAAAAGGTGGACCTATTACAATGTTACATCGCCAATAAGAAAAGCCCGGCTCCTGCTCTCCGGCAATATGGTGCCAAATTTCCCCATAGGCGATTGCCAAGAAAAAAAATATTTGCCAAAATATATCAGTAGTTTCGAACAAATGGCAGTGTTTTAGTAAGAAAAAGTAGCAGCCGAACGGTTTTGGATGAAAATGTGCAGCTAGATATTCTTCCGCATTTTGAAAATACTTCAGAGACCACCACCCGCCTTGCCGCTTCACTTCCAACATGTTTAAAAATTAACAGTACAAAAACTACAAGAAGCAGATTTTAACTTAATATTCGAATTTTGCAATATAATGATGGATAGGCATTTTTTAGAGAACATATTTAAAAGTATAATTTGGACCGACGAATCAATATTTACGTCTGCGATGTTATTTAATAAAATAAAAAATGTGTTTTGAAGTAAACAAGCAGGAGCTAAGATCCGTGAAAGTATGGTGCGCAATCTGGAGATCTAGAATTTTAGGACCCTTATTTTACCAACAAAATTTAACATCCAATTTAATTTGGCAGCAAGATGGCTCTGCTTACCATCGAAGTGCTGCAATCATTCGTTTTTTAAACGAAAATTTCCGAGAGTGAAAAATAGACAAAACGGAACCACCTCCTGGGCAGCGAGGAGTCCAGATTTGACCCCATGAACTTTTTTTTGTGGGTCACATTGAAAGATATGGTTTACAAAGATAAACCATCATCAGTTTGGGAAGTGCAGCAAGTACTTCGGGTGGCAATACATTCTCTGAATGAAACGCATTACGTCTCAAATCCCATATATCATTTAGAAATAGCATATACTACTTATATTCTTCAATTTTTAATATGATTTTTTAATAATGCTCTAAAACGGTTGTGAACAAGTTGATAAGATAAATCTTATACCCAGTTTTTAATTTTATTTGCCAAAACGGTAAGTGAGAGACCCGTAATATGTTATATAATTGAAATTGCTATTAAAGTGGCCATTTGAAAATCCAATAATATACAGGGTGTCTTATTTAAGAAAATTGAGAAAAGTATGATTTTGAGAAACGTGGCGTATTTAAGAAAATATTTTAAATTTTATCATTGCCTAAACAAAAGCATTATTTTCGTAAAAATATTAGATTGAAAAACGTTTAAAAAGTTAATAAGCAACCTAACAATGATGGTTTAAATATAACCCGAATTCGCTAATAAGTTCGAAGCGGTGCATCACAGACCCATACTCATATATATCGTTGAATTTTCTTTGAAAGGACTATCCAAAAATGCAATAAAATGTGGGGTGTTCTATTTAAAAAAAAGGAACCTTGGTTTACCACCCTGTATATAAAAAAGTGACGACGAACTTTTGAATTTAATTTTTTTTGTAACGCCCGTAAGTTTCGAGATAATGGTATATGCCCCCTCTTAAACGGGTCACCCTATACATGGAATAGGAAATAAAAAAAATAAGTTGGTAGAATAATCTTTTTATATTCTTTAACTGCTACCACAGTAGTGAAGTGTTCCGCTGTGATGGATAAAGTTTTGGTTAATATTTGGTTAGCTATTATCTTTATTCGGGTTTAAAGGCCGTCGTCGATTGGAATTACTTCCTAACGTTTCGCTAGCACGAGTGGCGAGCTTCTTCAGAGGTCCTTCCATCTCCGATGTTGGACGTAGACTCGGAGATGGAAGGACCTCTGAAGAAGCTCGCCACTCGTGCTAGCGAAACGTTAGGAAGTAATTCCAATCGACGACGGCCTTTAAACCCGAATGAAGATAATAGCTTATCAACAGGCCGCGAAAGCCTTAACCAATTTATAATATTTGGTTAGTTGGTTAATATGGCAGCGATCAACAGTGCTCCAATATCATGTTTCTATAGAACTCGGCTTTCCAAAATATTTATTGCTTAAATTCTTCTATAAAACCGTTAAGCCGTGCTTCTGATAACTCTAATGGATCATTTGCTATTAGCAATTATATGTGGATGGGTACCAGTTATTATTCACGTGGCAAGCACCTATATTATATTATTTACGTTCCCATTGATCAAAATAGGCCAAGGACAATATAAGGACTTAAGATTACTTTATAAAATATCATTTACCGTTCTAAACAATTTTTTCTGAAGAGGCACATAAGACCGAAGAACTTTCTCTGAGACCGAGTTAAGAAACTGCGGTCTCTTTCCTAACGCACTACATGGTACATCCAAAAGAATTTTGTCAAAAGACTCTGGAGAAAAAGGAGGTCCACTCTCAATTCCTGCAGAAACATCATTTTCGTAAGTTAAAATTTTAGTCGAGTCGGCTTGAAAACATTTTACTTTGGCACCAAACTTAATGCAGTTTTTCTCCAGCTGTTCAACTTTTTTCGGTGTCTTGTCAATTGCAATAATTTTACCCTGAAACAAGTAAATGAAACATACCTTGTAAAAAAACAACTTGAATCTGTTTCAAAAACCTGATTCTTCATAATCGACGCGATATGCGTAGTTTTGTTGCCAGGTGCTGCGCACATATCAAGCACTACTTCGCCTTGCCTAGGCCCCAAGTTAAGAACGCAAATTATAGAGGGCGTGTTTTGTAAAAGTCCCCAATCTGGTGGCAAACAGTCTTTGGGTATGGACGGACATCCCGAAATGGTTTCGGTAACATGAACAGCAATTCCACTAAAGCATAAATATTTAAATAGTTATTATTTAAAAATGTAGTACAGACATTCAAACCTTGGGGTTAGATTTTCTCCAAATAAATTCTTTCTGACAATTTTAACTAAACCGTTTCCTATAAACACTTTCTTGCCCTCGTATATTTTTTGAAATCCTTTTTTGCAGTTTTTTTCTATGTCGACATAAATGCTGACTGCATCGTTTAATTGGGTGCCTATAAAAATATTTCAGCTGGAATACAACAGACCCTGCGCAGTCGCCAGAAAACGAAAATGTATATATTAGCCAGTTAGTTAATACCAAAGTTTACAGAACATTTCGGTAAATATTGCAAATACCATATTTACCAGCAACCATTCCCAAGACGCCAGGCGCGTAAATATGTGACCCTCTCAGAACTGCGGCCCCGCAATCATTGTCTACTACCACTTCTTGCCGAAATTTATTTAAACTTAATTGAGTTGTATCCAAATGCCTTATAAATATCATATCAGGGATAGAAGAGTGTAGTTCAGCATTCAACTCACATTTCGACTAAAAAATTAAATTTAAATAACTGCGGAGTGGGTAATTAATAAAAGAGCACGTAAACAAATTTTTATATATAAACGTTTATACTTTTTCTAAAACTATTCGTGTTAGGGTATATTTAATGAAATTGTATTAAAAATGTTGAAAAATATACCTATATTCATGGCAAATTACAGATAGCAAACCGCGGTTGTTACGTATTTTGAAGATTGCTGCGAAAAAATAACGTTGATGCATTTTATACGTGTATAAAACAATTAGTATTTACCTTACTTTTCAAGAAAAGTCGAAATATAAAGATTGGTTCTAGTTATTTCTAATTTAAATGTTGACATATTGACACAGAACACAGTTTAACTGATTGCGTCATTTAACCCCTTTATAACAGACATTGCGGGTACCTTCAATCGCTTTAAATAGTTAAAACGTAATAATCCCGTTGCTTTTGAATATATACGCACGATTTTGCTAGCACATTGAGTGTCACCAGCAAAAAAGTATTCGAAAACTTGATACCGCTTAAAGAATGGTTTTCTAGCACTGAATTTAAAACTTACAGCGACAAATTTTTCGCTCTTACCAGCTCTAGTTGATTCTGAATACTCGACAAAACAGATCCGTTATCAATCTTCAGTCCATTAATTCTGTAAGTAGTTACTTTTGGAAAAGTGCATAACCATTTTACTGTTTTTTGGAGGTTTTCAAGTTGAATCTGTCATTGAAAGCCGCCTAATAGTAAACAGGTTCGTCACCTTTAAAAAAACAAAGCTTACCACACTAGAACCGACATTTTGGTGACCATCTTTCAATTCGGTTAAAATATCCAAGTTAAAATCTTCATTGAAAGGCGAAGCTGGATATGGCATCTTCTGCAATCGAACTCAATATTTTTTCTGGTTAAACCATTAAATTTTGCAAGGAAATCACTAATTAATTACGCTTGAACAAATTCCTTGATTAGAACGAAAGTTGGCAAGAAAGAGTCACGTGAGTGAAAGGGGCCAATACCACACACGTTCGTACAAGACGTGGCATCCACACAAATCTCTTTTACGCCGGCCATATTGATTTTCGACGAATATCGGGGTGGATTGGTGAATGTTTTGGCTTTTTAAAGGAAAAAACGTTATTTTTTTAAGAGGAAGGTAGGTTCGTATTTGCAAAATTTGCTTCATTCCATTTGATAGAGAGTGCGTGTCAATTAATTACGCATTTGGCATTGATTCTGTTGAACTTTTCTTTCAAAGAGGAAATCGTGACAAGTTCGGCATTTTTGTTTTTTATATAAAAGTGTATAATTCGTTTATACCTTATTAATTGCAAGCATTTACGTTTGGCGTAAGTAGTAATAATTTGAGCTTAATTGTTAAATGTTGAAATAAAGATGAAAAAGAAATCAATATGTCAAATTACTGCCAGATAAATAATTTTTATTTTTTGTAGAAGCACCTAGTTGTCTGCCTTTGTTTTAAAAGTACGGATGCTAATATCAATATTCGATAGTTGATTTTGATTTGACTTTTATATTTCATTTATTCTAGGTTAAGTGCAACCAGACAAAATGGGAAATGTGTTTGCCAATCTATTTAAGGGGCTCTTCGGTAAAAAGGAAATGAGAATACTTATGGTAGGGTTAGATGCTGCTGGTAAAACAACAATTTTATATAAACTTAAATTAGGCGAAATTGTAACCACAATTCCTACTATTGGTAAGTACAAAGTATTCTGCGTTTTATTTCAATTTTTGACACTGTCTATGTTTTATCACCCTAGTTCTTCTGCATATATTTCATTAAGCGCATTGCCACTTTAATAGCGAAATTGGGCAATTACTCATAAATGATTAGGTGAATGAGTCATCATTTTAAGAAATCACATGAAATTTGTGTTTCAGGATTTAATGTTGAAACCGTAGAATATAAGAACATCAGCTTTACAGTATGGGACGTAGGTGGTCAAGATAAAATTAGACCTTTATGGAGACATTACTTTCAGAACACACAGGTAAAATTTTGTTTTTTTTTTTAAATACTAGTCTAGCGTCTAGGCAACGGAGACCTTGGGTGGCAAGCAGTTTTTTCAAATTTTTATATAATTGTGGGTTCTAGAGTGACTCAAGGCCTAGATTATAATTTAGTAGTTGCTTAGAATTTGAATTCTCGGTCATGACTAAAAACATTTACCCAAATAATTTAAAACTGCTTGATAAAAGGTTAAAATAATATAAGTTTTCATTTTTGTTGTGTTGCAATTAATTGTAATTCAAGAGGGCAGGTGGTTATGAGAAAATGATGTATTTTTAAATAGTTTTGGGTCTGCTTCATAGAACAAGAAAAGCAAGCAAAATCTTATTTGAATTTGACCTTATTTAAAGATCAAATAACCCCCAGTATGTAGATAAAAAAAAACTTTAGTTCAGCAAAGTGGGCTTGACAAGACTGCAATGTAGAGAACAATTTCTTAATGTATTTAAATTCTTCATCAAGTTTAAAATAGTATTTCCATATTTTTTTAAAAATAATAAAAATAGTCAAAATTAGGTTAGATTTGCCTCGAGGGGTTAAAATTAAAAATTGTCCTGTTTTTTTTTTTTAGGTAAATTAAGATGTTTCTTGGGATTTTTATGGAATAACAAAAGCAGTTTAATTTTTAAAACATTGATAAAAATGTGTTATCATGGGAATACATCCAGTATTATTGTGTTCCATTTCAACTGAAGGTTTCATAAATGTTTAGGAATATTGAATGATACATTTTACAATTTCCATATCCTTGATAATATACAACGTCAACTAAAGTCAGCATCATACAGATTTTTTATTAATAAATTTTGCAAAAATTTGAGTCTGTAGATAGTTTGTACATCAAAAATAATAAACTAATTAATTCATAAAAGTTATTAAAATTTGTGTTTATCAATCAAATTGCCATATTTGTAAAAAATATTACAAAATTAGGTTATTTTAGAAAATAATCAAAAATTTTATTAGAAAAAGTTGTTCCATTTTAGTTTTCTTCAAATATTCCAATTTTTGAAAAAAACATTTTTGAATATAACTTTTTTTGGTACGGCTTAATTTGAGGAAATACTTAGGTGGACTGGACTGAACATTTTCATATAAGGTTTAGTTGAGGCAACTGACTAAAATAATACAATTAAAAATTAGTTATTAAAAAATACTTCCATAGAGGGGCTGTGGTAGTGGCACATAAGTACATGATATTTTTGGCTTCTTTTTTGGCAAATAGTGATTTTATTTTGTGCACTTATGTGTGGAATGTATCGCTTATGGTTTTTTAAATTTGATTTTATATATTTACTTGTCTTGTAAATATGCCGCCTTAGATCCTAAGTGTGTATGTGCCCAGAATATTTGCATGTTGGAAAGGAACTGCTATAGCAGGAAATTACTCATTGCCTTCATGGCGTTGTTATGTTGCTGTGAGAACTGATATTAAAACTTCTTCCTTGTTTTCAAAGCTTTTCAGATTTTCATTGAATTGATTTTTAATTGGACTCTGTGTTGTCTCTTTCTACTTGTTTCCTAAATATTTATGTGCCCAGAATATTTTTACGTGGAAAAGAAGATAGCTATTCTAATAAAGTATCCATTGATTGGATCACAAAATCACATGTCCAAAACAGTGAAGTAAAAATTCCTTTCATATTTCTGAATATTTAATTTTTTTTTGAATTGATTTTAACTTTGTTTCTATCCGCTGCCTTTGTTCTTTGATATTTAGGTGCACAGAATATTTTCATCCCATGCCAGGAAAGTACTCATTGACTTGATCTGGTTTGTTATGTTTCTGTGAAGTTTAAAAGAAAATTTGTTTATTTTCGAATGTTTTAAACCTTTAATTGAATTGATTTTTGACTTTGATTTTTAGGGTCTCATTTTTGTGGTCGACAGCAACGATAGAGAGCGTATCGGAGAGGCGAAAGACGAACTCATGCGTATGTTGGCGGAAGACGAGCTCAGAGATGCGGTACTGTTGATTTTCGCCAACAAACAGGATTTGCCAAACGCAATGAACGCGGCCGAAATCACCGATAAACTCGGTCTCCATTCATTAAGAAATCGTAATTGGTACATCCAGGCTACGTGCGCGACCAGCGGAGACGGGTTATACGAGGGCCTCGACTGGCTATCCAATCAGCTTAAGAATGCTAATCGTTAAGTGCAGTGTTATTTGCAGTCACGACGTGATTGTTTATGTACTGAACTGAGTGTTTACTATACCATATGTTGCAAATATGACCGCTCTGAGCTGTTTGTCGTCATACTGCAACTTATATCAATAAAACAAAAATCTCCTTACAGCGTACTTTTTTCTTGTATGTGACGAACAGTATATATATATTTTAGTGAAAGGTTGCACTTGAGATTTTTTATATGTGTTTTTATTTATTCTGGTATTGCAGGTTTATTTTGTACAATAATTGATATTTTTGTGTACTAGAAGGTACTGTACAGTAGTTATTTGTATGAAAATAAACTAAAATAGAAAATGTTATTTTTGTAACATATGGTACGTAAGTTGTTCAAACTTGGAACAATTTTTAATTGGGCCCCGCCCCCTTTTATTGTTTAAATGGAATTTTCTCTTGTTTCTCTTGTATTTCCTTTTTAAGAGCTAAAAAAAATTGGTCGCCTTTTATTTGACAAACTGCGGATGAACATGGCTGAGCAAAACAAAAAACTATTAAAAAAAGTTTATTCGATGACATTCCCGTTTGTCAAGCTGTATTATCAAAATAAATTTATACTATTAACTTATTGTCTATAATTTAAATACATGATAAGTTTAATTTTTTTTTATTGCTAGCTCCCAAAGTTTATTAAGAGTTTAATAGCAAAAGTAGTGCAGGGCGAAGGCTGCAAAAAATAAATATGGTTATATACAGAGTCAAAAATATTTTTTGTTTGTTTAAACAAAATTGGAAAAATGCTATGCAGTTAAAAACATATAATAATAGTAATATTACAAATTAGGCAACTTCCAGATAATAAATTTTCATCATGTGTTAAATTTTTGTTTTCTTTTTCAATTTATTTGAGGCCAGGCCGGGATAAGCTCTTATATTAAAAATATTTTTGTACTCTGCGTCTTTTCAATAAACATTTGAAATCTATAAACCTCGATAAAGGGTTGATAGAAACGGATTTTCTTTTCCCGATATACCGATTATTTTTCCAATATTGTTTATTCATTGGAAACATGTTGTTCAGTAACTAAATAACCATACTTTTGATTTTTAGAAGAACGAGATATCAATATTGTAATTTCACATTGTGTAATTCAAAGTAAGCAACAAACTTTTTTATAAATGTGTACAAAAAAGTAGTCAATTTTTCATATTTTCAAAATGTTTATTCCAAAAGATGTTTTTTTTTGTATTAAATTTACTTCCTGAGCTCAATTTAGAGAGAAACGAATCTCTCAGAAAATAATTCTTTCGTGTTCCATGTTTTGCTTAGTTTTGGAAGCTTTGTGAGGAAAATTATTTGTTAATACTCAACAATGTTTATAATTCCCTTATACTTTAAATACTCCAATCCAAGTATAAGATATAAAACTTATTCAATTTTTAAGCACCCCTTGTTTCTCTAATAACTTTGGAAGCAGATCCTATTAGAAATTTAGTAGTTCAACCAACTTGATAAATATTTACTTGAGCAAAATTATTTGGAGGGAACTAACTGCTATAAATTTGAATCTGAACCTTATAATTCATATTCCGAAAAATTGTGAAAAGCAAAGAATTTTAGATTGATTGGGCAATATTATTCAAATGTAAGTAATATTAGAACTCAACGCGGTGCGTAAATTGCTTCATTCTAAGTGCGGTGGGGAAGTCCAGAAGGTATAGTTGGTTGCATATCCCAAGTATTATCAGAGCAAAGCGTATAATAAATATATTTGAGATAAGAAAATTCGTATTTTAAACTAAATAGACTAGAATTTGAAACTGTTTTTTTTCGACGTATATGCCAGAGTCGGTATAATAGGCTGCATACTACGCTCATTTGTTCTACTGAACATGATTTTTATCATAACGTTAGAACATAATGTTTTGTTATAAATATGATCTAGTAATATTGAATATGGTGCATTTTGTAGAGAAATGAATTTACTTTGTTCACTTAGTTGTTTTTGTTGATACAGTAGTTCCGTCCGCTATTTTGAGTTCAACTTAAATTAATTCTGCGTACGATTATTTAAAAAAAATCTATTAAAGCAAATCCGTAGTAAATGCAAAAATATTAGTACATTTTGCAACAAGTTTATTATTGTGTTGCATATTATACTTTTTCTATGACCATTACTGACGGACGTGACACAGTTCGGATCACAAATTTAAAATTCCTTATTTTATGGTTTGGATATTGTTCAACGATACGTTTTATTTCAAACAAAACCCATGAAGTTATCTCGATCAGTATAAATTTCGAAACGAACATAGGTACATTTCTACCCGCGTGTTTCATCTATTACGCCATAGATGACGGCACTTCTTTAAAACATACATTTTTGAGCAATATTCGGCTCTTTGATGGGTATATACAATTTGATATTTTATGTGGGGAGCAGAAAAGACTATTTTTTGTGTAGCAAAAACAAAGAAGTAAAGTAATCCGTATTCTTAGGTATTCCTCATATGAAATTACCGATATAAGATCAGCTTATTCTGAAAATTATTTTTGCGTCGATTGGTTGTCATATGATATTAATTTATTCCTAACGAGTAATGTAACAGAGTGCGTGCCTAGAATGGAACTGTTTTTTTCGTATAAGATTGATTGTCCAGATATTGGTCAGGATATTAGAAAATATTTATAAATAACGGTGATCTAATTCATATTTGCATGCACTAGATAATTTTTCGTCTTTGGCGAAATTTCAAAAGTGCACATTTCGATAACACGAAATTAATATTTAGCCAAACCTACATTTACATTTATTTTCGCCTTTGGGGTTTCGAAAACGGTAAGATATCTCGCTGATATTCGGGAAAAATCATCATTTGTTCCAATTTCAGCCACATTGTGTACCTCATCCCTCTTTAGAAAGACGGCAAAAACAGAAAAAAAAATATAAAAACGTAGCAAATTGCGTTTGAGAAAATGACAATTATTTTTTCTACTCCCGTCTGTAAAATACCTAATTACACACCGATCTAGCGTGCGGGAAGCGTCGCTTTACCACGTCGGTTTCGTCTCCCACAGATCCTAGCCACTTCGGACATTTCCGGGATTTTACAGCATGGGTTTGGGAGCAATCGGATGCTTTCGGAGATATTTCCTACGCTTTGAATTTTGACATTTGTGAATTCTTACGGTCATCTCATTGAATGTATTTTTGTTGATTTGCGGGAATGTACCCAAAAACTAACGGTCGTAGAAAAAGTATAGTATGCAACACGTTCGGTAAACGGCATTTATATACTGTTGTAAAGTAATTTTTTGAAAATGGTTTCATAATAATTCTTTCTAAAGTTTTTTCTAAAAATTTTCATAGAGTAATTAAGATTCAATATTGTAGTGGAAGGTTTATTAATAGCTTATTAATTTGATGTTTCGAGACGGAGGGCTTATCATTTCGATTATCTAAATTATTATTGTTGTTATTTTTGCGTCATTATCCAAAAAGCAAGAAACTTAACAAATCAATTACGACAAAAATTGTCACGAATTCTGAATAAGACGGTTTTTAACGTCTTGTAAGAAGATAGGGAAGATGAAAGTACCTTAAAGGTTTGCGATGAGACATTTCTGTTTATGTATACCTTGACTGATTTTGTTATGTTTTCTAATATTGTAAGAACATCTGAAGCATCTGAATTTTAAAGCCTGAAGCTTAGTCAGTTTGGTTTTTGTCAATCGTAGGTTAGTATGCATACATAGCGCTAGATTTTTTGATTCAGTTTTAAATTATTATTTACCTTATTTATTGTTACTTCTATACATTTTTTTTAAATAGTCTACTTATTAATATGGTTCAATATGGCCACTGATTTCTTGGAATTAAGTTAATGTGTTCTGATGATCGGCACACAAAATCGAAATGTCATACTTGAAACTTAGTAATGTCAAGTTGTAGAGCAGAATAAGTTGCAATAGGAAAGTTTTGTTTGTTCAATTTTTTTCTTAATTAAGGCCAGGAAAAAATTCAAATGAAAATGCTGATTTCCGGTTCTTTCTTTAAATTAAAAACATTGTTCTATTTAACCGACTTACAGTTTCCGAGATCTGTATAAACCCCCTTTGAATTCGGGATAACCTGTACAATAAAAAAAAAAAAATAGCATTTTCAAATGATTTTTTTCGGAAATGTTTCTTAGTTGGATATACATTGTAAGATTTTACCAATACTCAATTCAATTCAATATTCATTCAATATGTGAAAAATAAAAAATGTTTTTTTTTTAATTTTTATTCCACGATCGAAGTTAGCATAGCTTCAGGCCCTTATTGGCGCACCCGGTATATATATCGATAAGAGGCGAATTGATTTGCAAAGCCCACGGGATTTTCTAACTAAAAGGATGGCGAATTTACGATCGTGTCGCCCATATTTTTTTCCACGGCAAGAGCCATTTATATCGTTACCGTGTTCCGTCAAACGTGGCGCCCGTTTTATAACTTTTTAATACGGTACGACGAGATGGCGAGAAAGGCAATTGTGGGTGGACGAAAGAAAACCAGATTTCATTCAGGCTTGTGCATTTAGCAGAGGCGTTGGATATACACAATCAGATTTGCCACGCGATTTGCCTTTTGGCTGATGGCCTAAACTCTCCATCGAATAATTTTGCATAATTATTAGAAGTAAGGCTGGGGAGAGTCGGCCGAAATCGATACCGCATGTTTACACTGTGCGGAATTATAAAATTTAAGTAACACATTACAATAATTATTTAAAGGTCAAAGGAACATAGGTTAAAATAATACAATTTCATAAATAACCGGTCAATACAGAACACATAGTTTAACTATACCTAACGGAATGCCAAATGACGTAGCGTTGCAAATAAAAAGCTTAAAAAGAGCTGCTTCTCCGGTAGCGATCACATTGCTGCTGTTACTGACTGGTTGTCTGTAATAGATACCATTATACCTTTCAAAAGTGGTTATTTAAAAGTGCTACAAACAAATGAATGCAGACAAATTCTTTATATTGATAACATTTTTTTTTAGTGATGGGTGGTAAGTTTTGCAATTAATTATTATTTCATGCAATCTAAAGACACAAGGAATATATTTAGAATGTTTTTTGGCAGTGTGTAAAACAGAATTATATATTCAGTTGTTGAGTTTGATTGCGAACGAACTATTTGTTGTTATTGAGGAGCTCCCTTACGACAACACTAGTGAACTGTGAAGTTTTTGACTCACCATTTGTTGCTCCGAAACATTTCAAAGCTGTATGAAAGTGAATCCAGGTTATAGAAAATCAATGAATCTTTGTAGTAACCTTAAACAATAAACCCATAAAAAGAGTGTGGATTAGTGCTGATGAATTGAGCTACGGATGCGAACAGGAAAGCAGCAGTAGGTGGCACGAGGCTAAAAAGGAGGGAATCTGATTGGCGAGTGAAGGTTTGATAGCTTAGTTTGTGTAAATGGATAGATAATAGGAATGTTTACTTTCTGAACAACCACCCGGATCCCACCACTGTTGAAACCGCGATCCCAAAAGCATTGTCTCACAGACAAAAGAAACTGTTTTTTAGAAGTTCACAAAAATAAAAATAGTATATATTTTTACATAATAATGTTATTTCTACAAAA
Organism: Cylas formicarius; assembly: GCF_029955315.1. Lineage (NCBI taxonomy): Eukaryota > Metazoa > Arthropoda > Insecta > Coleoptera > Brentidae > Cylas > Cylas formicarius. The sequence continues at coordinate 11,131,856 of NW_026844347.1, forward strand.
TTAGCAAAGAACGAAGGGTTGAAATTAAAAACAAAAGACAGAAATATATTCCATATAGGAGAATTAAGCTACCTAAATACAACTTTTATTCGATTATTTTAGGAAGATAATGCTAAAATACCTTCCTTTCCAGAATAAATTATCTTTATGAAATTGGAAAATGAGAAACCTGCTTTCAAAGTGCTTTTTCCATTGTAGATTAAAGGATTTGGGGCTAATAGTTTTTTTTGCCAGAACCACCTTAATTTTCTAGAAAAGTAACATACGGCACTTATATATTGTATATCTGAACTACTCACAGTTTTATTTGACAGTATACAATCGCAATACTTTGTTTTGGAGAGAGCTACAATATTCCTTAACCGTCCTTGCTCCGCTGGAACCAGTTACCCACTCTAACATACATTTGTTGATACGGGTGTGGGCTGGTGGACCCCTAAAATCTCGATACTTATTTATTTTCGATTTCGATTTTTATTTTCGATAGTAAGGAAATAGAGAATTTTTCAAAACAAATTTTTCTAGCCGAATTAGAGTCGATAATAATTGTATTGAATTTAAATCTGTTATCAACAACCAGGGTTTATATATCAATGAAAACCTAAGTTTAGCATTTCATGTAAACAAATGGCAACATAAAACTTACATCAAATTAAAATTTATATTTCAGACATTTTCTTACGAAAGCTTTAAAAATACTTCTGACTCCTTAGTCCTGGCACATTTTAACTATTACAATAGTCTCTTTAATAGTTGCATAACAGTTGGAATCACCAAATCTCAGAGAATTTGTCACAAAATTAAGGAATCTGGGTGACCCCGTATGCAACATAGAATTTTGTTTTACCGCAAACTTAGTAATTTAAGATCTCCATCATATTTTTTTTAGAACTGATGTCCACAATCTTAATATTAATATAATTTATTGTTCATATCTGCCGCTCCTCTTCCACGCATCGACCATGGAAGGTGGAACCTTTCTGTACAGGCTTTAGGATGGTGTTTGCGGTATTTAGTAAAGCAAACTCGTACCGTACCGTTCAACTTTTCCAAGTCCATCGGAGACCACTGAATCATATAAAAGCCAGAGGTGACAGTTGGTATGCGTTAACAGCAGCTCCGATGTTGTGTCCAGAAAGTTCTGTTGTGAGAATGGCTTGAACTCTCTCCTGTAGCGTGATTTTTAGTTGACATTTTACCTGCGTGTGCTGTATACCCGGGCCTGAACAAAGCTTAGATATTTGTACATTTATTCCCTCTCCATACTAGTAACAGTTGCAGAGCCCGATGCCTTAGTCAGAGGAAAGTCCCCAGCTTCGTGCCACACACCCCTGTGCATTCCGTTCACCTTACATTTGTGGACGCCAAATTTCATCCTGATGTCATTGGAAAATTATGACACAGCGCAGTTGTTGTTTCATACCTGGCTCAGTTGCCGAGAACAGCTTTTTATCATCCATGTACATCAGGTGTGCGAGTTGCATATCTTTACTAATTTGATAGTGGACAGGACAGTGGACTTAATGCAATGCAGAACAACAACGCAAGTGAGGGACGCTATCAAAAGCCTTCTCGTAGTCTATGTATGCACTATATAGATCTTTTCTGTTTTTCACTGCATGCGCCATGACGATAGAGTCGATGATCAGCTGTCCTCTACAGCCCTGCAAGTTCTACCTTCCTTTCTGCTCTTCTGCCAAGATGTTATGTCTAGACATATGGCCGTAGATCTTGTTACATACCATGCCACTTAAGATCCTATATAGTGTAGGTGGGCACGTGATAGGTTTGTACTTGGATGGGTCTTCGGATGGTTGTTCTCTCTTCGGGAGTAGATAAGTGACGCCTCTGGTTATGAAGGATGAATTCCTAAGTATTTCATTGAACAGGTAGCAGAGTCTTCGCCAAATTCCGTAAAATTTTTTGTATCAGAAGTTCTGGATCTTGTTAAGTCCTGGCGTATTCCAGTTAGAAGCACTCCGCAGGACTTCCTGAATGTCGTCAGGAGATATCGCTTGTGGGGGCATTACAGTGACATTATCCCTGATTGAGGACTCGTGTTCAATCCATATTGTTCTGTTTCTGTGTTTTGCAGGCACTCTCCATTTATTCTTTCGTGTAACTCTTTATACTTCCGCAGGGTTAATACCAGAGTTCAAGGTATTCATATAGCCTCATGGGCCTCACAGTTTTCAGGTATTTCGATCGCAATCCCGACATCATTGTCCCTGTTCAGGTTGGGTGGATCTCGTTCTGGATTTTTGTAATTATGGCAGGTGGTATCAGTTTTTAATAAAAAGTTGCCTTCTCTGATCTAACATGTTTGGGAATGATTTGTTCCGCAGCTCGGGGCATCTTGTTGTCATCTCTTGGTGTAGCCTGTGTCCATAGGGAATACGTGACGTTTCCATTCGTGAAATCGTGAAGTTAGTTAGTGAGTTAAAGTATTAATTTCTGTAGTCCACTTAGATCGCCTACCATCATCAAAGCGGCACGGGCGGGTCTATATGCTTCGCAACTTACTGTAGACTTTTCAGGATTGGAGTCAGGTGATGTCCAAGTAATGTCCTAGAGGTGGAAGCTATATCCAAGCAGGTGCTACCATGCTTACCATGTCTTGGCCCAGATTGGGAGTCATCAGGACAATTCCGAACAGAATCAGTCTGGTTGTCTGCCACCCCCGAATACCTATTTGTATTCCCTGGTATTGGTATTCCTATTGGTAGTTCTAACAGCGTTCGGATTTTCACTTGAGTTGACCTGCTACCATAACTACCATAACTCACACTGGTGCTGGTTTTTGTCCACCCCAGCTACGGGTTATATTATATATATATATATATATATATATATATATATATATATATATATATATATATATATATATACATATATATATATATATATATATATATATATATATATATATATATATATATATATATATATATATATATATATATATATATATATATATATATATATATATATATATATATATATATATATATATATATATATATATATATATATATATATATATATATATATATATTCTCACGTATTGATTCACGGATGGAAAAATGTGATGACACTATATTCCGGGATATCATCCGTTCGCTCGTTGAACTCCGACTGGAATCTTGCATCCGACTGGAATCCTGCAGACGTTTCGCCAGGATTCCAGTCGGACGCAGGATTTGCAGGATTCCAGTCGGATGCAGGATTCCAGTCGGAGTTCAACGAGCGAACGGATGATATCCCGGAATATAGTGTCATCATATATATATATATATATATATATATATATATATATATATATATATATATATATATATATATATATATATATATATATATATATATATATATATATATATATATATATATATATATATATATATATATATATATATGTATATATATATATATATATATATATATATATATATATATATATATATATATGTTATTATTATTATTATCCTTATTAATATTAATATTAACCCCACATAAGACATTTGATGCTAATTAGTTGAAATTTATAATTTGCAATAATTATAAGTAAAAAACATTAGTTTCAGGCTTATACCACATAACCCATAAGGGAAGGGCGAAAAGTGTATTATGTAAATATTAAATTTTTATCGCACCAGCTTGCCCTGCACAGAAAAAATAACTTATTTTAATAACAAAAATTGTCTACGTAGGGTATAGAAACCAAGCATTTCAATGGTACAAAATTAAGACAAATTTTAAGCAATGCAATCCTGATGATTTCGACATGAGATATAGGTCAGCAGTTTGCGACTAGGCGGAGATGTCATAAAGATTTAATTGCTTTGAGGCGAGTTTAATGCCGTATCGCCTTCTATAGTTATTTTGCTAACCGACTTCGAGAAATTGTGCTGTCACTTTATAGGTATGTTCATAAAAAAGAATATTTTCAATCGAACTATAGAACCATGTCGAAAGTGATTAGAGATAATTCCGTAAGATGCTTGAAACCATTAAGCGTCATTAATTACCTTCTGCGTACAGAGTGTCTAAATTTGATTGAGTACAGGGTGGCCGGTTTAAGAGGGGCTTATACCTTATCTCCAAATCTATGATTGTTATAAAAAAGGTTTGAATACATGTATACAGCACAATCGAAGTATTTTTATCAAATACGCGTTATTACGATGTTTCGCAAAATGTTACCTCTCTCTTTATTAATTTATTTAATACTGAAAGAGCCTCTGATTTTTATGAAAATGCGGTATCTATAATGATTTATTTATTTAAACTTAACAGTAAAGTTTATATATTATTTTATTACTAAGATTGTAATATTATTTGATAAAACTTAAAAAAAAAATGAAATTAATAGTTCTAAACGTCTTAACTTTTAAGATACAGGGTGGTAAGGTTTTAAAAAATGAAATATATGTTTTTAATGCCTAAAGTTCCACTTTAGATATTTTTATCAAATTTGGCACACAGGTACTATCAGGAGGCATTATTTAGTTTTTTAAAAATACAACAGTGGCTGGCGTACGCCATTTCAGGTGTTTATTATGGCAGATACTGATGGTATGCCACTGATTTCTCTTAAAATAAAAATTATTTCCTCAATGTTCAATCATTTCTAAAGAAACTTACTTCTTTTTTTTTTTCAATCCGATGTACGGTTTTAGCCCAAAAAATAAAAACCTCTTCCCTGCATGGTCATAACAATATTGTTAATCTGTCAGTATGCAGATAATTATTATCTCTGTCTGTCCGTTTTATTAAAGTACGAATACGAAGTACGTAAAGCTGAGGTGTATTTTTAAAATCTATATAATTATTTCTGTAGTAGGCTGTGTCTGTAAGAATTATTAATTCTGTTGTCAAGGCAGTTACTTGACAGTTGTTTAACATCAGTTTTTAAATTCAGTTCTTGGCGTCTTATTAATTTAGTTTTTCCCAAATGTCCTAGCATTGTTATTTTAAAGAAAAAAGGTCGGGTTTACTAATGAGAAGTGGGCAGATATGCTTTTTATGTATGGTTTGGCTGTGCCGGAAGCTAGGCGATGATATCAAGAGCACTTTCCTAATAGAGTCATGCTAGATAGGCGAACATTTTCAAATGTACATAGAAAAGTGACTGAAACAGGTACTTTGAGAGCAAATAATCATTTAAAAGGGGCATTCTTTACCATTGATTTCATTGCAACACGCTTTCTTTTCGAGTACAACTGTGTGTGCAAGAAAATACTTTTGTTGTACGTACAAACTGTTAAAAAAACGTACAAACTGTTGGTGTCACTACGTCAATGATCTGATAAAACACTAGCTTAAGCTTTTCATTTTGAATTTCGTTTTGCGCCTTGTTACAAATCATTTCACTTGCGGACATATCAGTTCTGTAGAATTTAATCCGGAACGATATAAGTGTATGCCGACCACAGTTATACTCCATAAAGGTTTTTTAGTTGTTAACGGAAGAACTGTCATTGCGTTCAAGCTCATATACTTGTTACACTCTACCTAATATAGGAAGTAAAGAAATGTACAGAAAAACAGAATAAACATATCATGTGATCTTTACAACTCCACATTACATTTGGGACATCGGTCGACAGTTTTTTTTGCAGTAAAATTCGGGTTGGTTAAATAAGAACAAACGTTGTTCAGATTTTCACATAAATATATTTAAATGACAGCTGTTTCGGCAACACCGTGTCTTTATCAAAAATTTAATTTTGATAAAGGCACGGTGTTGCCGAAACAGCTGTCATTTAAATATATTTATGTGAAAATCTGAACAACGTTTGTTCTTATTTAACTATTTTAAATGGATTTTCATCAAGTAAAAGCCATTTCAGTACAAAAATTCGGGTTTTCGTATTTCATGAAATCATGTACATTAAAAATAATAACTTTTCACTCACTGATTGTGAAGAACTAGTGATTTGCCTTTATTTCTTCCTAGTAGTCAAATATACCACAAAGAGGGCTAAAAAATAATTCTATTGTGCAAAGTTTACGTACGTCTGTTCTCTACACTTTTCTGAAAGAGCAGATAGTAGCTGTGAGAACTAGCAATTGTTATAATTACTATGTTATTAAAGTCTCATTAATTTCCCTTTCCTTCTTCCTATAGGAATAATGATGAGAAATATATCAAGCAAAGTATTATATAGTGAAATTTAACATGAAAGCCTATTTATTAATAATCCAAAATAATTTGATTGCGCAAAGTTTACGTATATCTACGGTCGATACCGATATTCGAATTGTATGGAATTTCCATACGCAGTAGCTGCTGCATAGGAAAATAGTCAGCTAACAGCTGCTTTCAAATGTAAGTCTGCAAAATCGAGAAAACAACAGCGTCAATGTCGATCTGTTGCACAGCTCTAGTTGCAATTAACGGATCTAAATGGTAGGTATCAACGGCGGGAAAGCTTGGACGTGGGTTTTATAATAATTTAAAGTATGTTTTATTGAATGAACTCTAATAGTGACTCCAGGATGCATAAATATTGGAATCTAAGTTAACATCAGAATTATTTTAGGGCGTAAATAATAATAAAATCAAATAAAGGGGGATTTAGCAAGCCGATTTTGTATACCTACTCTGCAACTTGTTCTGGGGGGATTGGCCAGTTGCTGTAACGCATTCTGTGGGAGGATTGAGGTTTAGCGGCTGTACCAACATAATTTCTTAAAACGACAAAAAAATATGATCAATTTGATTATTTTGATTTTGATCATCTCAGATTTTCGCATTAAGTAGGTGTATTGGTTAAAAGAAAAGTAATTTTGCTTGATCTGTGTTTCTACCAAAAGTGTTTTGTTCCTATTTTACTCACATTCATAAAAATAATTTAGCATATTGAAAAACCAAATTTGAGCTACTCTTTTTGTGTTATAATCACTCTTTAAACTTTGATATTTGTATCATGAGGATGGGCTTCAATCATAGAGATATAGGATAATAAAGGAACTTACGAAGCAATTATCAAAAAAAAATTAGAAGGGCCATTCAAAATGGTCACGCGCTATATTTAAAATGTACAACCAACATGGCTTTTAAGAGATCGTCAATAACTTTTTTATGGCTGTATTATGTCAAAATATGCCTAGATTAAGTTAAATGTTCTGGGAGAATTATTTACGGGTGTGGAAATAGCTCTTTAAAACGAAAACAGCGCAAGGTGTTACTTAGTAGATAAAATGTAGAGTTAACATCAAGGCCGCCTGCGCTATTGCGTTCAACAAAATACCATCGAAATAATCTGTTTCCAAAAGCCAAATGATACAGATTTCATTAGCATTGGTTCATAAAAAAAAATTGTTTATTAGTAAAAAAAAATCAACAACTAAATTAACAGCCAGCAACTAAGTATTTAGTTTATTCAACGGAATAAAAGGAAGAAAAAAATGCAAATAAAACAGAGTACGTGACATGGACTAAGAATAAAGCTGGCGAAGATGGACAGTTTTTATTTTAACAACAGTAAGAGGAAGTGGAATCATGGGAACAGAATTTACTAGAAAACCAAATCTGAATAAGAAATTCAAAGCAGGTTATTGAAAGATAAATGTTTATAGAAATGTTAGCAAATAATAGCAAATGGCTGTCTAGAAATGCAAACCTAAGAATTTACAAGTGAGTACTGAGAGCTATAGTATCATTTGGAAGCGAAACATGCACAATGGATAAAAAAGAGTGAAAAAAGATAGTCTACCGAAAAAATTATTAGAGGGTGGAATTGGTGGGGAGAGGAGGGGAGGCAGATCTAAGGTAAGATGGTGCTTAAAGGCTTAAATGAACAACTGAATAAGGAAAGAAGAGGACAGAAAAGAATAGAGAAACAAAGTTAACCAAGCCGTGAACCTTTTAGGTCTGCAGAGCTAGTAATCATCATTATATATAAATAAATACAAATTACAATATTAATAATAAAGAAAAGATGTCAGTTCACAATCGTTAAATTTATATGACAAACCTTTGTACGTAAATTTAGTGAAATAATTCTTCATAATTTTAATACTATTATTCTCCTACACTCACTACACTCTTTATGGCGTACATAAATAATCTTCTTCAACTTCCAATCATGTCGCCTTTGTTACGGAGAACTGGTGGAAGAATTAAAAGATCAAAAAATCTGAACAAATGAAAAACATTAAAAACTGGTTTGATGAGCATTTACTTATAATAAATAGTCAAAAAACGAAATACGTACCTATTTCTTCACATAAGAACTACTTACCTGTTTTTAAAAGGTAAAACTACAACAGGATGAAATAAAGCTTGGGTATCTCGTGTACACATTTAAATAAATTGTTGGGGTTGGGTCAGTGTCATTAATCTCAAAGCGCTAATTGTCCTACAAAAGTGATTTTTAAACAATGGTTAAAGTGCTTATAATGTTCAAGTAAGGCAATTTTTGGACAATACAGAATATTAAATAGAAGGCGCAATAGTTATTATTACAATATCTGGCAAAACACAGATGTTCATCTCGGACCCACAATTTTCATCTCGTTCCTTCATTTTTATATCAAATGTTGTGACTCCCAAATTTATATTTTGGATTAGATATTTCTCTGTGTTTGTTTGATTAATTTTATGCCTAGTATAAATAAGTCTTTCTTTCTTTGTGGTTTCTTTATGTTGTTTACATTTTTTTTGTAAATGTCCATACTTGTGCCCCAAATGTGAGTACTGGGAGTACACATTTTTCAAAAATTCTAGTTTCAGGTATTGTGGATATTTTTTGTTCTTAAGGATAAAACTCTTTCTTTCCAAATGCTATCCAGGCACTTTTTGATTTCTGGTGTTTGATTCTCGTTATCCCTTTTGACATGTTATCCCAGATATATCTTCGACTTGTTCTATTGTATGTTGCCCTATTTTGATTGTAGTGTTCTTTTGTGTATGGTTTTGGTTGGTTTTGGTTTTATTGTAATTTATTTTGAGATTGTATATCTGTATAATACAATCTCTTCGATTACTTCAATCAACTCGTTGTTGTTGTTTGCTAGTTATGATTCCTTTTCCGTCCTAATTTAGGTTTTTGGCATATGCCATGTTAAACAGTTTCGGCGCTTTCGTAACTCCTTTATTTATTGGTATATTTTCTGTCCGTTAGTTTATTTTAAGGGAAGTTGTTGCTCTGTTCTATATTTCAGTATATTATGTAAGTATAGTAAGTAAAAACGAAAAATGAAAAAACTAGATATTAAAAAATTAATTAATTAATAAATTACGGACATACAATTCAATGGACTCTGTGCAATTCAATTTTATTTATTGTTTAAAAGGAAATACAAGCATTTCTATAACAAGGACCTCTAAACACCTACTAAAATAAAATTAAATGAAATAAACAAAATAAAATAAAACAAGATAGTAATAACAATAAAAAGACGGTAGAACCTGATTTGTGAAACAATTTCCTGAAAATCGTTAAGAAAGAAAAAAAACAATATGTTATTGATTATTAAGAAACGACCTAAGTTTTATCCATCCAGGTTCTAGGTGTAAGATTATCCAGTTTTTCCAAAAAAAAATCAACATCTTTAAACTTCGTCATCCAAAGAGTCCATAGAATATAGTTTCCGGGAAATTACCGCACGGGTTTGGTAGCAATCGGATGATTTCGTTTATCATTATTTTCATTTAGAGTTTATACGTGAATTTTGTGAAGCGATTAGTCCAAGTTAGCATTCTGGTTATGTGGAGTGGTTAATTAGAGGTAAGGTATTTTGGAAATCAGAAATTTAGTTTAAAGTTTAAGTTTAAAATAAATATTGAAATTGATTGCTAATAATAATATGTGGCATTTTAGCTGAAATGCGACTCACAAAATTTCTGCCTGCTTAGTTATGCATTCTTTTGTTTGTTTACAAAATACCGTGAAGGAAACTACCGATTAAACGTGCAAAATTGTTTTGACTCACTGTATTATAAAAATAGAAAATTGAAATGCATTCCGTGTGTATTATGCGTCTAAGAATGCGAAATATTTATTCAAGCGATGTCAGTAAGTGCGATCATTTTAAAAAACGGAACTTACTTACTCATTACTATGTGATTTTCATCTGAAACGCTCTTTAAATCCCGGCAGAAACTATGCAATCTCCAGTTAAATTTTAGTCAATTATTTTAGTTGATATTTCCATCCATTCTTACACACACTACTACGCCCTTCTGTGAAATACCTAGGGTGCGGAAAGTGTCACTTTACCACGTGAGTTTCGGGTCCCATGGATCCGAGGACATTTCCGGGATATTCCGGATGTTCTGGGAGATATTGCTGCACTGCTTGAAATTTATCAATTCTGACGATCATGTCAGTGAGTGTATTCGTTTTGATTTGCAAAAATGTAGCCAAAAACTAACGGTCGCAGGAAAAGTATTGTTTGCAATACATTTGGTAAACCTTTTTAAGTCATTCGTTTATTTGTGTCTCAAATGCCGTTTATCACACTTGTTCCATAACATACTTATTGACAATGAAACCCTTAATTTTTCAGGGTTGTAAACCGCAGCCAGTTACGGTTCTGCAATAGTTTTTGCTGCCAGAACTAACGAAAACTTCCAAAGCATACTAAATTGACACATGTATTTATTTTGTTTGAGAGGGTAAAATGTTAGCCCAAACCGTTAGAAAATGTAATTCAAATCAGTGCTTAATAGTAATTCCATAATTACCCAGGTACAATAAATTTAATACCATTTTTCACATTTAGTGTTATTTAAGCCAAACGTAAATATCTCCGGTCGATAATTATAATTTTCCAGTCTAGACAATAATCTGAATTTATTCAGCGCCGACATGTAGAAAAAGTCGCCACGTCTAGACTTTCGTAATTGTTTACATATAAATTATCTATGCGAACTTGTGTGACATCTTCAAGACGGAAATGATCACTTTTCTCACTTGGGAAATATCGTTGTTCCTGGCGTTGAGAAGTTTGTTTTAGATTCGCTTGGTGTCTTTGCTTTAATACTACCGGAGATACCGGTAAAATCTTCTTAGCTTTCTTTTAACCCATTACTCTCAAAGTATCAATAAAATGGAATTTTTCAAAAGTACTAGTATAATGTTGTATTTCGGTAACAGACATTTTTTTTGTATTAAGGCGATAACTTTCGAATCGTTAGAGCACATACTTTGTCGAAAAATGTACAGGGCGCGCCGATTATGAGCTAAAAACTGAAAATTGAGTTCTCCTTGGAATGAGAATTGGCTATAACTAAACCAATATGATTAAATTGGCGATCTCGATAAAGTGGCTAGTTAGATCCTATCCAGGGTTTAAACTTTTGTATTTAAGATTTTTGCATGTCATACAGTGGGCGCAAGATATTCCTCGCTATGTTAAAATGTACTAAAAAGTACGGATCTTTGCAATTATCGACTAGAGATTTTCCATGTGGTTAAAAATCCAGCCACGTTTTTTTGTGTTATTTTGGATTCTTTGTTCTGAGATCCGAAGAAAAACGGCTGTACAGAATTTTACAAAAACTATACTAGTAATTCAAGGGCAATCAGCCTATATGAATTTCGAAATTTTTGAAAAGCTCCATTCTCATGGACACTGGATTTTCATCAAGTCATAATTTAACCGAGTCCAAAAAATATAAATGTATAAAATTTTATTTTTTTATTTGAGAAAAGTGATAATCATAAAGGCAATTATGTTCTGATGTATGCACAGGTAAGTTTGGCAAAGATTAAAAAAAGAAATTGTTTTCTTCTTACAATTTGTCTGCTTATAACGGATGGAATTCTTAATTTTTACTAACTCAGGTAAATGCATGCGCTGATTCCGTAAGGTTGGACTGGATCTTGGTGTATCATAGCTCGCCAAGTTGTTTCTTGTTTTCAATCTTATGAAGCTGGGAGTTCGGCATTAGAATTTGGGATGTCTTTTGTGAAATTAAAAATATGTTTTTGCCTGTGGCCTAATTTTTTCCGGTCTTGACGATAAAAATCCACGAATTCGCTATTGCTAATTCAAAAATTAGAAAAATGGTTTTTACAGTCTATTTTTCAGTCCTACCAGACATCCTGTAGTAACTTAACATCCTGTATATGAAGTCAATGCCTCCCATGCAGTCACTGTATAACATTTGACTTGACACTTGAATGTACATAGAACTCTTTTTACACTATCGTTTATCATTCCTATTTCTTTGTTCCGTAAAACCTCTTTCAAACTTCTCTATCACTTTTTCCTCTGTCAAATGTACTGTAGAAGGTGTCATTTATTTCATAATTGTTCCTGTGCACAAAATTTTTGTTTCCCTCAAAAGGTACTCTAAAAGCAGAATTGTTAGAATTTGACAAACGGATTATAGCCATAGGTCCTACTCCCAAATATATAAACTTGAAGTAATGTTGCTTTTCGTTGGTAGATTTCAATGTCTAAGAGTAATCCTTCTGGTGTCATAAAAAAAAATTAAAGCCTTCTGGGTTAGGTTTGCCTCTGACAAACTGCTTAACTTTACACACCCGTAAAATGAATCAAATGCTCATCTATAACTGCTATGCGGCGATGTTCTAAGGATAAACAGGTAACTTTTATTTTGTTCATAAGTGGTCTTACTTTTCATAATTTATCCTATTATCCTCCTTGATATCTGGTGCTTGAAACTGTTTTGTTTACCAAAGGCACAGTATAAAATTATCGATGAGTTTAATAATGAATTAAAAATAGATGGTCCATTTAAATGGACGCTGGATCTCAGGAGGATATTGTGGTACGTACGCCGAGGTAGACAACTTGGTATGCAAATAGAAATGTTTCAATAGGAGACTTCGGTAACTATTAGAGCTATATTATGTCGCTATGCTATATTAACTAAAAAACTGAACTGAACTGAAAAATATCAGTTAACTGGGTTTAATAATCACGACATTAGCAACTATAATGGATATCAGGAAAGATGACGACTATATCATAATGATGATACCAGCAAATGCCATAAGAATATGTTTGGTGTACTTGCTAACGTAATCGTTATCTTTCTTGAATACGGATATACATTAGTTTATTTTAAAAAAACCAATTCATAGACTTTCAATGCACGTCTTATACACTGTTAGAAAGATAATTTCTGTTTTAAACTCAATTTGATTATGATTATTCAACCTTTAGATCGTAGATGGCGCGATAGGGCTCACAATTTAGCTATTAGATAATACATTGGAAGTAGGAAGGTAATGATTTTCCGGGTATGCCTCTACATTTCACCCGCTAACATGCACTTTGCGCCATATTCTTTCTAAACAGCGATTTCCACACACTTAACTCGATTTCCCAGAATATTTAACTAGATCTAGGCATATTTTATTATTATAAGGTTATTGGGTCCATCGTTGGGTAAAAAGAAAATTGCTGATGTCTATAAGTGAACATATATTCCGAAGATGTGGCAATATCTCATTATATTATGGATGTCGCGGTTGTCATGCTCCTTCCCTTGATGCGAGAGAGTGTACTGTAAAACCTAAGTGGTTTTGGTTGTATTTCATATGCGCAGTATCGTACCTATGATGATTGTCGAGGGTTTCGAGAGTGACAAGTAGACGGACAAGTGTTTAACATTTGGTAATATCATTTATATCGCGGTTGATATGTAACCCTTTCTTAGTGCGAGAGGGTTATTTACTCACCTCCAGTTATTCTCAAAGTTAGCCCTTGAAAATGGCTAGCTTTATTTGCATCATATATATGCTGGTGGAAGGCTTCAGTTCAGTTCAATTTGAGTGATCACTTCGACATTAATTTTCTCTCTGACTTTGTGTTTACTAATTGCCTACTTGCTTACTAATTACATTTTTTTATCAAATGAAAAGTATACCAAAATGATGACTGGTGGAAAGAAACGAAAAGTAGATGCAAAAAGTAGCCAGTTTCACGAAAAATAGACCGAAAGCTGTCTAATGAATCCATTTTAGTGATGAAAGAATTCAATATAAAGAGGCATTACGCATTCAATGCTGCACCCATTCACAGGATCAATAAGTAAAGCTAGTTTTATGGTTAGTTCAAAATTGGCACTCACTAGTACATTTGCCCAAGGAGAGTTTATCAAGGAATGTATGTTGGAAGCTCGCACTATTTGGTGTCCTGAAAAGAACAGTGAATTTGGAAATATATGTTTGTCAAGAGGAACTGTCGTCTAATGTTTAAAAGTGATACCAAACAACCAATAATCGATCGCATAGCTGGTTTTTAACCATTTTCCATGAAACTAAGGCAGGACACCGATTTGTCCAAAACCGCTCGACGGGCTATATTTATTCGAGGTTTTGATAAAGAGTTCACGATTACTGAGGAATTGCTTGCTTTACACCCGTTTAAAGGAACCATCATACAAGAGGTATTTTTAATGAAATTCAAAATGTATTCACAAGTTTAGATTTGCCATTACCAATATGCACAAATGGTGGACCTTCTATATTCAACTTCAACTTCCGTAAAAGAATTTTGAATGAAAAAGCAACTGAATTAAATGTGCCAAAAGATGATGTGATCGTCCTTCATTGCTCCAATATTGATGTAAAAGCCATTAATTTTATTCGATCTCGAGGGCTTTCAGAGTCTTTTTGGAGAAAAATATCAGCCGAATATAACGACCCAACGTATTCGGTGAAGTTAAATGGCTAAGTAAAGGGAAAATGCTGAAATGGTATTTCGAGTTTAGAAATGAGATTTTATGCAAATAAATGATAAACCACTATCACAAACGAGTGTAGGGTTTTCTTGGTTTTTCTTGTTTTTTTTTGTGTTGTCTAGGCAGTTGATTAAAATGTCCGGATAATTTAGAACAAAGTGAACAGGTTTATTTACAGTATTTACACAATTCAGCAATATTACGCCTCACTCAACTATGTTATTCGCACAATAATTGACAAGCATTCGCAGTCACGTCTCGACCTGAGAATTATTTATTCTTACTTGCCTGCGAGATTGTGTCATCGAACTCCTCTAGATTTTTTTATGGGGGTGATTATTTTTAAAGATAGAATTTACCAAAGTAGAGTTAGAGGAAGTCACTCGAGAAGTGCTTGCTTCCATCAATCCGAGTCAGTAAAGAGTTTAGACAATGTGGGGCCGCTTTATGGCGTACGAAATCATGTGATCCAACTTTTTAAATTAGTTTTTACGGGGGAGATTAAATTTTATTTAAAGTTAAATTTTTCCAAACCAAACCAGAGGTGGAGGGAGCAACTAGAGAAGCAATTACTTTTCAAAGTTAGTCTTCTTGTTAATGAACACGTCTTTAACAATTAAATCTGCAAAGTCGCGGGTCTCCTTTAGATTCGTCTTACTAAAAATACATCTTAACATTTAACCAGCGTCCTTCGTACGACTGGCGCCGCCAGCTTAAGTTAGTTAAGAGCTAACCCGTCCAGTCTCGTCCTTTCGTCGTATGATTTGCTGCTTCTCCCTCACGAGCGTTATATCTTATCAGCAAAATATCGTCTATGGGGAATCAATGTCTTGATATGTTTATTTTTTAATTTTTATTGTAGATAAAAAATACGAATTCCGTATGAATGTGACTAGGGGCTTCCGGTCAATCTTTGAATGATTAAACTAGAAATTTTCAAAACAAGGACAGTTCATAAATGATTGGTGTAGCCATTTGAAGTGTTCAGAACAAAATCCCCTTTTGGTAAGCACAGATGCTGTCTGGTAACATTTATCACCTTACCACGCTGTCTGCGTATGAGAATATTGCATACGCTCAAGAACTCGGGTTACTGTGGGAACAATTTTCGAAGAGATTTAGCGATTTGAAGACTGTTTCAATTCATGTACTGCTCCATAAAGAGTAATGCTTTAAATGCTCCAATACACTTGCAAATATAGATCCAGAGTCAAGAAAAGTGTGCTTTTCGTGGTACTTATAAGAGCACGTTCTTTACTTCTTTGCATCACTGGAATTAATTCTAACATCGATGTATCAATTTTCCAAATTCAAGCTCAAGTGTCTCATTGATTTCTCTCTATTTAACTTTCGTAGGTTGTAATCACCTAAGTTGTATGATTTAATTATAATGTTGTATCTATTCTTTTCACTTCGTTTTGTTATTTTAAGAAATTGTATTATATCTATGAAATCTATGATTAAAAATTATAACACTATCTTTACACATGACCCGCGAACATTAAAGTTTTACCCACGACATGTCAAAGGTTGCTCATACCTGTTCTAAATCATGACCGGCACAAATAAGTTTTGCAAAGCAGCTCGCGATCATTCATATCTGTAGGTAACCGCTATTCAAAAGTCGAAAGCTTTTAAACGTTATCTGCGTCCCACACACGTGAAATATGGTAATTTTTCAAATTAAATTCCTGCCCCGACTATACATATTGCGCGGTGCCGGAACAAAATAAGCTCGATGGCGCGACGTCTAATCATCGTGTTGTGCTTTCGCAGGAGTCGAGAGCTGATAACGAGCAACGCTTACGGCCAGATTATCGAAGGTTTAAAGTGGGAAGGAGACGATGTTCTTAACATAAACCCGGACAAACTGGAGCTCCACAATTTATGGCCGCCTGCAACGTATATGCCTTAATCTCTTCAATCTATTCATTCTATGCCAGAAAGTTTGGTTGGTGCGGCATTTTATTTTTGTTGCCATCGATGCATAGAGAAACATAAAGTCAAGCTCCTATTTCTCGGCTGACAAGTATTTACAATTTTCTATTATATCAAAATTCCATTCGTAATGAATATGACTTAGGTGGATTTCATAAAACAGTTTCACATTATTCACGTCCCATTTATAAATAACTAGTTAAATTGTTAAATAATTGTTGAAAGGTAGTTCCGCAAATATTATTACATAATAAGTGGAGGTATCCAATACTACTAAAAAAATAAATAAAAATAATTAAATGAAAGGACAAGGCAAACATTTTCAGAGAATCATAAATATTTTGAATAGGGAGGGAATCTGTCAAACGAAAAATAGGTTTCAATTTCAAAAAGAAGAGGACACAAGATACTGGCTCTCTTAAAATAATTGGAATTAATGCTAGCACGGTCCCTACCCAAACAAAAAAACGTTTATTTGGTAAGTAATACATATAGCAGCTTAAAACGTCAGATGCTGTAATCGAACAACGCAACAGCAGTTGGCATCTCCATCCCTGAAAATATCATCGGAAATAGAATTTTGTTATTCATCACAATTTGATCTGCTGTTATTTTTTCAAGAACTTTTGAAAGCAATAGAAGGAAGCTGATAGGTCTATAGGGCGAAAGTTGGCATATCAGGAAATTCACCGGACAAGTTGTGTGAGGTATTTTGTCAGATGTGCTGTTACATAATATCTCCTTACTTACTTACCCTGTCATCGCCTGCACAATTTGTTTTGATTTTGTTAACGCAATGACCATCCGTCAAAGCAAAATTGAATATTTCATTAAATCTTAAAGATTTATTAATATAGTTTTGAGAAAAGAAAGAAGAATCATAAGGTAAAGAGTCAATGAAAAAGTAATTTAAATCATTTACCGAGTCAATGTCAGTTGAAGAATTCGAATGTTTGCTCTTGGTGATGTTCATGTACCTTAGAGTGTTTAAAGTGTGCGTTAAATAGTACAGAGTAGTAAAACCTAGTTATAATATGCAAAAAGACGACAATTAGTTTCTCATTGGCATTTGCCATTTTATACACTATTTTGGGTTTTCGAAAATTCAATTCAAAAATAATAAAATTATTTTAAAAAAAGATGAACATACATACAAGAAGATCCTGTATATCAGATGTAAGTGGTTATTTTAAACTTTTCAAAGAAACTTCCACAGGCTACTGTAAAATTTTTCACAAAACTTCTGGATTCCTCCTGCGTCGGTTTTTGCTGAGTCGAACTTCCTGACGTTTCGCTAATCATTCTGTTAGCTTCTTCAGAGCTTGACTGAAACTGGCTCGCATTTTACTCTTTACCTGCTTATATTTTGTTTGAGGGGGGCGGAGCTAAATGAGGGGCATAAACACCGTTTCGGATGACTGATTCCCATATTCGTGACAGGTAGAAACTTGAGTCGCGGTTCAGATTGTTAGGTAGTTTATAGATTTCTATAGACTCTCGGATTTTTCGTTGGTAGAAGAATTGATTACATGCAAGAATTTTACTTTTACCGAATAAAATTTTATGTTCGGTTTCGTGAATGTGTTCGGCAACAGCTGATGAGTTTATTTTTCTTTGGTGTTCTTTGAGCCTAGTTTATATTTTTCGACCGGTCTCCCCAATGTATTATTTGCCGCATATGCATGGAATGCTGTAAACTCTCAAATCTCAAATGGAATTTTGAAAGATGTTGAGAGATTTTTGGACACGTGGTAAATCTATTTTTGACGTTATACTTCTTCAGAACCTTTGATATGTGGTCAGTGATGTTTTGAATGTAAGGAAGGACCACAGTGGCAAGTGAAGGATCGCTTTCGTCCTCATTGCTATTGGAAGGTTGTGGTAATATCTTTAATGTGGAAATTATTAGAGAGAAGAGCAGAGGTAAGGTGGTGATGTGACCATACATTAAAGAATCCGTCTGTGTGCGTCTGTTTTCTGTAAACACAATGACCCAATGTTAGGTCTGATTTTCTATTGATAAGAATATCTAAGAATGGAAGGTTATTATAACTACTGTAATTTTTCTTTTTCCTTCTTTAAACATAAAAATAAATAAAATTCGTTTCTCATTCTGGAATTCGGACGTGAATTATTTGGTGCTCCACCATTTTGTTATTATTAAAACGTATATATAAATGTTATTTATTCATAGTTAAATGGCTCGTGAAAAAAAAGCGTTAGTGTTAAAGTTTAGTTCTCGAAGTTGTTTTTTCTCTATGATGGCTCAAGCAGTTTTGAAACAGACATATTTTACTAAAGCATTTTTAAAAAATTGTTTCTCATTATTTATTATTGCTAATTGTAATTTTTTAAATTTCGTTGTAAAATAACGGTAAACTATGAATGTCAACGCTAATGTCAATGTGAATGCGATCAGTTCAAATCCATAACCTACTTAGTTTTAATAAACTGTTTTTGATCCAGCGATTTGCTTGAAATAACGTAATAACAATAATAACAATAACTCTATAGTAATATATGAAATTTAGTATTTATAATCTATTTTGTATTTGTACTAACTCATTTTGAATGGTAAGTAGCAAAACAAACATTGATTTTGTTTATTTTTGTATTTTGTTTAATGATAACTACATATTACGCTAAGATACTTTTTGTTCACTATTAGTATAATATAACAATTAAGGCATACAAAAGAAATTAGAAAAGGAATTACGGTGTACAAGGCGTGCTCTACGCTTTAACCTCCGAGGTGCCCACTTTACTTTAAAAAAAACTTTAGTTTAATTTTTTTTTGCTTGCTTGCGGCTTGCTCTTTTTTCGTTTAAATACTTTTTCTGTATTTAATGCTGCACTGAATTAATAGTGAGTTCCATAAACACCGTTTCTCTGTCCTTTTTGTTTTATTGATAACAAAAATTTGCGTAATATTATGTATCAGTAGTGGGTACTTGTTATCGCTAACAAAATGTATCCTTTCTATTTTTTCCTCAAATCATTTTATTACCACTACAAATGTTTGCAGTTTTGCAATTTATCACTTTTGGCTGATTTAGTTGGATTCTGGAAGAAGGAGGTCATCAACCTCTATTCGCTCACAGCCGTCTTGTTAATTTCCAATGTTAGCATAATAATCGTAGGATATGCGTTATTTTTGAAAAACGGTAAGTTACAAAAAATATTAATTAACTATACTGAGTTGATCCGAGATAACAGCAATGTTTTCTTTCTCAAAAAAAAAAAATTAAAATAAAAATATTAAAATATAATAGTCACAAAGTGAACAATTTCATTGACCACGTCGGCTTTTATTTCGAGATCTCACAACGAAGATCGGTTTCACGAGCCCCGAGGAACGTTTAGTACCATTAACATCTGTCAGGCAACGAGACGCGTATGGCCAGTCATTTCCCGCGGTAACCGCGTATGATATTATCTTAAACGAATACTTTTTCGCGTATAATTTATGCTCAAGTTTGAAGTCGAGTGACACGGGTCAACCAATAAACAGGCAATAATTTTCATTACAATCTTTGTACGGTACTTAAATTTACAAATTGTCGCTTCAGAGGTCCTTGTCTTTTTGTTTCGTTGGTTGGTTTCTTTTTTTTTATTATTTTCACACGCCCAGTCGACTGTACATCATTTAAGTTCGGTATGGCTTTTTTGCCGATTCTCAATATATTATATACCGGGTGTATCAGTCGGGGCAAAGTACGGTATTAAGGAAATTGTGGATTTTTAATTGCAAAATAAACCCCGACTATTAAAATTCATTAAACGCAAATATGCGTACCAAATGAGAACGTGACAATACAAATTAACGAGGGTATCACATTTCAATTTAAGTTATCTAAATAATTTTCCATTGTTTTGTAGTAAACAATCTCTTAGTAAATGCACGTGTAATTACTTTATTTTCCAAACTTACTGATTATATTGCGCACAAGGATGCGTCGTATAAATATGATTATGAATTATTTGTTAATTATTGAATTACGCATTTACTGCGCCGCGATTGAGTTTATTTTTCATTATCGCGTTAAATATTTTAACCTTTGCGAGGGCCACAAACGAATTCCACGCTAAATGCAGCGTGCTCTGTATTAAATTGCGTACAGGGTGGATACACTTTAAGAAATTACGAATTCAAATTTATTGAGAATGATGATTGCGTTAACAAAATTAAAACCCTGAAGGCGATGACGATATAAACTTTGAGATATTACATGCAACAGACAAACGAACAACAAAATGCACCACGTTTTTGAAGCGGGGAGATTTGCGAATGTTCCTGTTCCTAAAAGTCCAAACCACTGGCAGCATATGCAGCACTGCCAGCGTTCTATTAAGGAAGAAGCTTCTGTTATATATATAAGCCTCCATCGCCATTCTCGTTTCTTAATAGCTCTATCCTCCTTTTATTGCAGTATTCCATCTAACCAAGTAGTTGTAGGTATAGGTTTTGTTTTGGGGACAATATTCAATTGCACTTTTTCGTAACCTCTGATCTCCCATTCTTTTTACATCCCTAGTAACTGTCTTGATTCAATGTTGTCGATCCTGTTACATACCTTTCTTGTTCTTCACCTGATCTCCTTATTGCTGACGTGCTCTTTCCTTGATATTCGGCACACCTTTTTCAGAAAGTCCATCTCTACTGCCTCTACCATTCTTCTCTCTTTTGATGTAAATTGCCAGCATTGGGATCGGTTCGACGATTTACTTTTTTGTTTTATTGACTCTGCTGTGCATGCCTGTCATGGAGTTTCCGTTTTCAGGGAAATATTTGTATTTTGTAGGCCTTTACATTACGAGGATGTGTACTATCTCAAATTTGTCTCTCCCACTTTCGGGTATTCCGTTTTTGTAGGGTTGATGTTAGCTCCCCATGTTTTACATTTTTCCTCAAGTTTCCTAAGCCTATGGCCTATGGTCGGGGTATAAACGAGGTGGCAAACTGCACCGTTCTCTAAGTTTTATCATACTTTTTATTTCTTTTTACATATTCCAGATTGCATTCATATACGTTTTACTCATATCTATATGAACTCCAGTTTTAAATAATATATGCTTACCTTTTTTGAAAATTATTTTAAAAGAAGGCGCCACAAAACTGTGGCAAACCAGCAACAGCAGTGCTCCCTGTTGTTTTTCTTAAAATGAGAACTTGTGCATAGTTCTTCTTTTGCATTATACATCTCAGATATCTTAAAGTCGTTCCAGGTGTAATGCTTGTTTGCTATCATTGGGGTATACGATAAATTAAGACGCAGAAGTGTTTCCCAAGCACATACATTGGTATTAATTTGAAAGTTTAGAGTACATTTGAATGATACTGACTGATGCGTATGATTTGCGAATTGGAAGTTTTTTGATGCAGGCATGAGATTTTCAACTTATTTCTTCATTTCTTTAAAAAACCTATGGTAATTTAAGATAGCGACGTCTTAGAAACTGATTCCAGAATACAACTAATAGGTGTTTTGACGAATGTTAGAAATTTTGAATTGTTTTCCAAAAATTCTCACTAATTCCTCGCGTAAATTAATAAATATATTTTATTTTGGTGTCATTTCAGCTCTTCCGTATTTTTGCAACTTTATTAATAAAATTTTTCACCAGTCTCTAAGACGAATATTTTCGGATTTGATACTTATCTAATCGTCAAAACGGTAGGAAATACAAAGAATCTACGTTGCCATTCTTTTGAAATTCCCTTCATTACTTACAGTTTGAAATTAAAAAATATGCGTTTCACAAAAACGGAACACCATCATTTTGCGTTAATTGTAAGTTGAAACTTTACCCATAAATGGATTGTAGTTGGCAGTCGAGATTTTTGAGACTGTATTAAGGCAGTGGTTTACTAAAACTCATGGTTTACTAAAACTCAATAAACAGTCATGAAAACTTTGGCGTGAACCTCAAGATGCTGTTAATGGGTTTCGAATCAAAAACTCATTTTTTAAAATAAGACAAGTCTCGATTAGTGGAATTACAAAATGTATAGTTAAGTTTTTGTTTTTTGTAATAATTATTAAATAATTTAATTAAAAAGATTTGATTACAATTGTATAACAAAATTTTACTTGTTTTGGTTTCTCATCAGAAATAGTAATGAGAAAAACACAATAAGATGTTCTTTATTTGTTGCTAAGTTTTGGTTAGTAACTATTATAGAGTTCATTTATAAATAATATTTTTAATAATAAATTAATAGTCGGCTATTATTCGGTCTACATAAGGTTACACACAGAGTTAAAGATTGTAAATATCTTGAAAACAGCATAAAATACAAATGTTGAACAGTAATATCTTCTTTACTTAAAAAAACAAAAATTACCGTCTTATCAGAAATTAAAAATATAGAAAATAATATTATGGTATTTCGTGTGTGTAGGTGGAGCCATCCACATCCATCTATATCATCCCTAACATTTTATCCCCGCAAACTTTCCACCATATTTTTAAAATTTTAAACGTTGGTAATAAATACGAAAAAATTAAATTACTTTCTTCACTTTGTATCTCTGTAAACATTGAGTTTAGGACATAGGTTTATTTGACAAATCGAAATATTTTGAATGAGGTGGGTTTTACTTGATGAAAATCCATTTAACGCAACTAACTTATAACAAAAAATGTTCAGATTTTCAATTATTTTTCAACTCAACTGTTAAAAAATCGTTAGTTCAAGAGTCGATTATGTGACGGACAGACGTTTCAAAATAGTGGCTGGGTTTTATTTTTGCCAGTACCGGAAAAGTACTGGTAAAGATAGGAACTTGCGGTTTGCAGTATTGAGGAAATGGCCACCAAAATGGGACACACTGTACAGTACAAAAGAAATTGATAGCGCGATTCAGTTACGACAAAGCGTTCCGGTGAAAAATCTGTACATGTACTGGTCTAATTTATCAATCTTAATGCAGTCATTTACTGAAAAATACGACCTAATGTATTGCCCAGATACCTACATTTTGAATTTACCGGTTGCGGCTTACAGTTATGAATGACACTCTTAAGCAACATTGTTGCGAATTGACTTTTAAATTCGCGAAAATGTTCTCAGTATTAAAATACCGCGGCGGCTCCGCCAGTGGGTGCGGCCGTATCAGAAATACTTTTTCACACCAAAACGTTAATGCCGGATCGTGTTCAAGCGGATATATCTACGGATAAAATTATATAGAATAATAGTATAACTTTACTTAAGTCATATACATAAAAAAAAATTGTCCAATCAAAAGTATAAGCGAATTTTAATTATAACTGGGGAGAAAAAAAGGCTTTCGAGCAAGAACTAATAATGAAATGAACTGTAAGATTGTCATAGATAACATAGACTTGAGATCCTCAGCACTGAAGAAACAATAGTACAGAAGAGAAATAATGAATCCGATGTTACAAAATATTACATTACAGTGTCAAAATTATACAACATTTTCAAAGAAGCTCATCAAGAAACTGGACACACAGGAATACTTGGGATAGAAATAGAGATATAAAAAGTATTACAGTAGCCTGTGGAAATTTCTTTGTAAAATAAATAAATAAATAAATAGACAACGGTAATTGTATTTATTTATAGTTTGTAGGAAAGGCTTTCCTATAAACAGACATAGCTGTCAACTAGTGCAAATTCTTCCTTACCAGCTGAACAAAAATAATAAATAAATAAAACTACACTTGCTTATTTATTTATTTAGTTATTTTTTCAAAGAAACTTTCACAGGCTACTGTAATACTTTTTTTTGTTGACTCGAACTAGCTAACGTTTCGCCAACCATCCTGTTGGCTTCTTCAGAGCTTGACTGAAACTGGCTCGCATTTTATAAAAACATTTATAAAAGCAGGCACAGAGTAAAATGCGAGCCAGTTTCAGTCAAGCTCTGAAGGAGTCAACAGCGAAACCTAAGCTAGTTCGAGTCAATAAAAACCTACGCAGGAGGAATCCAGGAGTTTTATAAAAAGAATTTGTTTATTGCAATTGTAATTGGTATACCGTGTTACGTGCTGCTTAAAGGCTTTAAAGCTCAGAGCAAATTCTCAGCTCTGTCATAAGTATGGTACATCTGGTAATTGAACAGTTACAAGAGTGGAATAATAACTCTTGCAAGAATCGACCACTTTGATTATGCCATCGCGTTGTCTGTGGTTGTATCAACACCTCGTCGATATTAACAAAAATCATGAAAATATTCCCAGAAACGCAGACAATCCTAATTATTTTAGTGGATTTAGCAACAATATACTGAAAACACACCTGAAATTAAAAATATCGATACAAACTTCACAACGACTTATATAATATTTGAAGTACAAATATTAGATCATTACATCTTTTTAAAAAAACAAATTAAAGAGCACTTACGTGCTAATTGCTTTTATACTGTTGCCGAGTACATAGATAAGGCTAAATCTAACAAAGAGCGTATTTTGGATTAAATTTTCTTCATAATATTTTTTGTCTTTTTTTACCTCGTTTGTATTCTTATTTGGTTTTTGTTTTTTAGACATAATCTTTGTATTTAAATGTATATTCAATATCTTGTATTTTGTATAATATGTAGAAGAGAAAAAAGTAAAGATTACAGTCAGAAAGCCATTCAATTTAATGAAAGCAGTCAAGTTGATCTTATATATATGCAATCCGAAAAAGATGGAGAATTTTGCATTTATTCACTATTCACTATCAAGATCATTTTACCAAATTTATATTTCTTTTACCCTTGGAGACAAAGCGAGCCGAAGAAGTAATGGATATATATTGTAAAATTGGAGCGCCATGTCTACTCCATAGTGTGATTGAAAATAATTCCGATTTGTATAAATGGAGACAAAAATATTCTACAACAAAGGTATTCAAAGAATTAAGGAGACAGTTCGGGATGCACTGCATTATTTCCTTTATACTTCATCGCTTTCATTGTCTTCGCCCACAGCGGTGCCCCATAAAGTAGTATCGAGTGTACCCCGCCGTCAATAACAAATCTTTTTGTTTTTGTTGGGTCCTTTTAGATTAGGCAGAATATTTTGCGTGGAGTGTAGTTTTTTCCCGCCTTTTTAACCACTGTTTTAACATGCGATCCACAAGTTCATGAGCCTTCAAAGTATATCCCAAGGTATCTAACTGATCTCTGATACGTTATAGGATTCCCTCTGATCTCCAATTTATTTAAAAATCTAATTTAGTTTTCACAAACAGTCTAAAGCATATGTTCATAAAACTAAATGGATTAGTCACAATATAATCATTACAAGAAAAAATAATTTAAAATATAATATAATAAAAATATAACATAACAACATAACAAAAATACATTGTGTCCTTAAAAATACGGTTCTGCCCTCCTATACCAAACAACGCAATACATGTTTTCATTTCTATTCCCATTTCGGAAGAGTTCCTGCTTCCGGCTGCATGCCATTGGGCGCGACTCGTATACCTATAATAATACAGCCGTTTTTTTTCGACAAAGTGTTCTACTTTTTATTATTGTTGCTATCAAAATTATGGACTACAAAAAATAATTTTTTTAAGTGTAATATACAAAATTAATTTCAATTTTCGTCAAAAAAATTCGACAAATATAAATATAGAGGATTATCAATATTATGTCACATTCAGAACTAAAATGATGTCTAGATTGCTTCCCTAAAATAGACCCTGGATCTAGATTATTATAAAGGTGAATAAGATAAATGAACTTATTATAGTAAGTGCTTCGGGAAACCCTAAAATTTTATTTAATTTTGATTTAATAATTTCAAGATATTATATTTATTATTTAAAACCATTTTTATTTATTTTATTTCTATACTTGTCATAAATTGTGTACTGTACTTAATTTTGTATTTAATAATGCCATTGCTGTTTATGCTTTTATTAAATAAATTAATTAATGATCAACATTTTGAAGAAAAATTATATACCTGGTTAGTTAATTGTTGGACAACTCCTCTCAATCAGGGATTTCTTGTAATATTCTGCAAAATGATTTTAACAATCACGACAATTCTTGTAAATTTTTTCGGGCTGCAATAAGCCTAACTTGGAATTTTCAATTTCTTTAATACAATTTTCAAATACCTGCATACAACAGATTAAACTACAACGTAAAAAAATCTCATTTTCAGGAAGTGACACGATGGATGAATATTTCACCAATACAGATCTATATACAAGATGAAGCGAAATCAGTTGCATATAGATTACTACAAGGCCAGTCACTAATAACATAGCAAGAAACATGATAAATTCTACAGGTAGATAAAGACAGCCGAGATCCATCATAGAACATTATAAGACTCAAATACGCAGATACGGCAGATATAATCTGGTACACAGACGGCTTAATAACCAAAGAAGGAGTAGGAGCTTGGAATGAACCCAGAACGAAAACAAAAATTTCTATTACAATGGGCAAGTCAGCAGCAGTGTTCCAAGCTGAAATCACCGCAATAGAACATTGTGCAAGAGTAACAGAAATTGCCATCTATATCGACAATCAAGCGGCAATAAAAGCTATGCAATTCCAAGTTAGTTCTCGATTGTCATAAGGCATTAAACCAGATAGCAAGTCAGAATAAAGTGACACTGTCATTGGTAGCAGGGGACGAAGGCCACCAAGGTAACGAAAGCACCGACAAAGTAGATTACGAAGGCTCGCCACGGTATATAATCGGAACAGAGCAGACTCAGAAAGGGGGTTTTACACCGATATTTATTGGTTTATAAAGGTTTTCTCTACTATAATGCATAAAGACGCCAATTTTGGCTAGTATTTGAAAGATATTGACATGAATATGTAACTCTTTGGGTCAAAAAATGCATCTATCTGCTTTTCTAAGGTAGATTTGGGTGGGTAGATGATAGTATAAGCTATATATGGGGTGGCAAAGTCAGCCATCACACAATGAATGGGAAGAGAATCTCGGCAATGGTAGGATGCCAGGATAAAGACAGATCAAGGAATGCCTCAGAGGCCAATTGACCAAATTTACAAAGAAATGTCGTAAATATAATAGGTAAATATAGCAGGTCTATTGACGGGTCACTGCCGGCTTAAGCCGAATGGTGAGTGACAATGAGCTACATTAAGGAGTCAGTAACCAACTTATGGAGTCTGGTCAGAGAGACGAACCTAGATAACGCTCTATACTAATGAAGAGAGTGACAATAGATCATCTGGGTCGCAGTGACGTTCAGACTTTCGTAATCTCAATTTGAATCTGATGATAATTCATGAAAGTTTTAACTGTCATTTGTTGCGATGCTAGCGACATACGGTTGTAATGCAAACTACAGTAACTTTTTTCTCCAATTTAAGTGAATCACACGATACAACAAACAAAGACAAGACATTACGTAAGTAGCCTGAGCCAACGGGTTACCCAACTGACGTCAAGCGGAGCTTGATTTGGCAGGATTCCTAATCAAATATCACTGTTTGTGTTGTGTTTCTTCGGTCTTTGTAGAGCTTCAGTGCTTTTTTGTGGTTTGGATTAATTATTCTTTATTAAAATTCAAATTCGAGTAATTTGATGCTGTTTCGGTTTCCTATTGACGAAAACATTCAAACGGACAGACCCAATTAATATAAAAACTGCCAGAGACATTTAGATGAATCTTCTTACAAACGTAATCTACGTTTGGAACTTTTGGGCTATACCGCCTGAAATCGTTAATCCAAATGCAAAAAATATTTTAAAAAACAAATCTAAAAAAAACAAATTTCCTAACATTCACAGATCATCTTAAAAGCACCTATATGTTTTATTAATAGTTGATAAAATGGTACTTAACCCGTTATTATAATATCAAAACGTCATTTTAAATACCTACTCCAAAAAAATTAGTTTGATAAGTGCAAATGCCATTAATCAAATTCGCGCCTATTTTTAAATTACCTTATAATACATTTTATAAAACAAAACGTAAACATTTTTTGATACGTTTCTGCATATTTGGTTTCTACAAATATTTTATTTATTTATTTATTATAAGAAGGTACCCTAACATGACGAACTAACGTCGCAATTTACAAAGGTACACTAAACATTTATATTAATTAAAAATAGCAAAGTAGTAAGCAAAACTATTTCTAAATCCAAAAAAAAAGAAAACCAAGAAAGAATGTAAAAATAAATTTAATTTCGTCCTAGCGCAACGCCCTTATTACTTATTCCTAACTGAATTGGGTGACAAAGTAAAAATATCTATGTGCAAAAAGTAACTGTTATAATTTCTTGGTCAGTTGCTTCCTAAATCAGGCGTTCTACTGAATTGGGTGACAAAGTAAAAATATCTATGTGCAAAAAGTAACTGTTATAATTTCTTGGTCAGTTGCTTCCTAAATCAGGCGTTCTAGTCATCACCACCTTAAAATTAAAGGATAATTTTTTTGCAACAGTCCTCTGTTATGTACAATATTGTGCTAAAAAATATTGTTTGCCTAACAGATAATTTCAATATATGATAGAAGCCAAGGCTTTCTTCATACGATACACCTTTTAGATTATGCATATATCTAACGTTTATGAGAAAAATGCTTCCAATTCTGTTTACATACTTAGGATATTGGAGCTTTCTTCATTATGTTTTCAATATGAATTTAAAAACTCACTTTGGCTAGATCCCTGATATGCTTTATTCCTTTAACACTTACTCCATTTTTTAAATTTACTGAACTTAAGATAGTAACATTTGTCAATATTTAACAGTCGATTTACTAAGCAGTAGTCATAAAATCTATCAAGGTCCTCCTGAAACATGCGACAGTCGTCGAGCCTCCAGGTGCATACACCTTTTGGTTGGTTTTGGTTGGTTTTGTTGTAAAACGAAAACATTTACCTGCGTCCGCTATGAACAAAGAAAACAGGATAGATCCCAAGTGCGATCCCTGGGGTATGTTAGACGTGATATCAATAGATTTAGATTTAGTTCCATTTAACACAACAACCTTTGTCCTAGAACTAATCTACGAGGGAGAGTTTTGTAAAGAGAACCGTGCACATCGAAGTTTTTTAGTTTTACTCCATTTGCAATCTATTATCTAACGCATCAGACAAAAATGAATATACAGTGAGAGATCTAGCAGCCCTGTTGCAAACATCGAAGTTTTTGAGTTTTACTAACATTGTAGAAGAAATCGGTGTACACAACATACATTTGCAATATATTATCTAACGCCTCAGACACATTCTGAATATACGGTGAGAGATCTAGTAGCCCTGTTGCGTTTCACCAACAACGTACCTAAGTTTAAAAAATAACTCCTCTTATAATTGCCCCAAGAATTTTGCCTGGAATAGAAAGAAGTGATATCAATCTTACTGCCACTCCTGTGAACAGGTACTTCTTTGCCACATTTCCAAATAGTCGAGAAGTACCCATGTGATAAGCTTATATTAAAGATTAAAAATAACGGTGACAGTAGAGATTCCTTACAAGATTTAAAAAATATTGGAGGCAACTTGTCTGGCCCAGTGCCTTTATTTATATCTAGTTTGTTTAACTTTGCCTGCTCTTCAGAAATGGAGTTTAAAGTAACTGTGGCATGGCGTATTCAGCAACAGAATATTTGCAGGAGTTGTTTCTGGCTCATAAACACTAGAAAAAAAAAAGCAGAAAACGACTAACAGATATCCGCGCCCGTATTATAAGTGCTGTTCTGATATGTTACAGACTTTGGGACGTTCACTGTTTTCCTCTGATTGCTTTCAAAATTTCATAATAATTTGAAGTTTTTTTAAAGTTTATTTTCTCTATTTTTGCAGTAATTTTTATAGTTCAAACTATTCGCTGCCCTAACTTTCTTCCGTAGTTCAGAAAAAGTGACCAATGTAATAGCAACTTGCTTTTTACCCTCAACAATTATAATTAAAAAACTTTAGCAATTGTACTGTCAACGAGTATCACATCGCATAAGTACTCTGCGTCAAATTCAAATTTTTAGCTCCGCGTGATGTCATGCGCACGCCAGATGAATTTAAATTGGCGATCTGTCATATCTTTGTTTGTTGTATCATGTATGTAGTACAGACATTTAGTATTTTTACTTGGAAAGTTTTCCGGGAGTTTTGAATATTGGCATTTTTATAGATTTTGATGCGCTCTTTCCAAATAAAATAAATAGTTTCGGCGGCCGAACGCCGTAACTTGTAATTTAATGCACGTTTCGGCAGAAACACTCATTTCCACACTACCATGAGGTTTTTTATCGTGGTATCCTCAGTAGGCCTATTCCACATCTGACTCACTATTTCAAAATTTAGTTAAATTTCCGTTGCTTTCATCGTGGTCCTCTTTTTGACAACTTTTCTTGCATTTGGAAGAAATAAGTTTCAGTAAGCTTTCCGGAGCAGTAACAGTAGCAGTAGTAACAGGAATGAGCCGGTTCTTGTCTTTTTTCCATCCCCATTGGTATACATTTTGTTCGTTTCCATACCACTGCTGAACCTGGTGATAAGTTCGAAATGAATATTGTCCTTCTGCTGGTTCTGTTGGTAGTAGCGACGCAATATTAAATTTTCTCTTATATGCTAATGCTGTGAAACACGCATATCTATCGCTAGAGCCAGATGTTTCTTAAAAGGGAGAGAAGTGTGGAAAAGGAGAAGAATGGTTTACCGAGCTTGTACGGCGAAACTACTGATTTTAGGAAAAAAATATACATAAATTGTAACAAATTTTCTCGGAAAGGAGTTATTATCCAATTTGTCAATATGGCGGCGTGAGCGGTAAAGATACGAGGTGGCAAAGTTGAAATTTGGAAAGAGCGCATCAAAATCTATAAAAATGCCAATATTCAAAATTCCCGGAAAACTTTCCAAGTAAAAATACTAAATGACTGTACTACATACATGATACAACAAACAAAGATATGACAGATCGCCGATTTAAATTCATCTGGCGTGTGCATGACGTCACGCGGAGCTAAAAATTTGAATTTGACGCAGAGTACTTATGCGATGTGATACTCGTTGACAGTACAATTGCTCAAGTTTTTTAATTATAATTGTTGAGGGTAAAAAGAAAGCTGTTATTACATTGGTCACTTTTCCTGAACTACAGAAGAGAGTTAGGGCAGCGAGAAGTTTGAACTATAAAAATTACTGCAAAAATAGAGAAGAAGAGCACATCAAAATCTACAAAATTGTCAATTTTCAAAACTCCCGGAAAACTTTCCAGGTAACCTCTATTTTTTCGACCATATGACTGTACTAGAGTTAAAGATCTATTTCTTTTCTTCATGGTGCTACACCCGGTACGTTAAACGGAGCGCACGATTCCTCATCGACTACGGTGCGTCGTCGTTTGAAAATGCCATTCGGTCTAGACGTCGCCACGTCGTGCTTAACTTTGTTCCGGTACCGCGCCGCCGGCTTGCAGCAGGAAATATTTTTCACGATCCGTGCGCCACGAGACTGGCGCAGCTTGCGATAAGGTTGACGGGCGCCACTGACGCCGCGCGTTTTTTATCGAAGATCCTCTGTCCCGCTGCGAAGGTGTTACTTAGCTACGTGAGAACCGGACTGGGCGCTGCACATAAAAATGCAAAATATGCCACTATTTATGCGGCGCAATTTACTTAATAAATGTACGTCTCTTCCCGATTCGCGACTGACAAATTGTCTAGGAAAAATTGTTTTTTTTTGCCGACAGTAACCAACCCCAAGGTCTGCGGGACGAAGGGGGAATTTTCCGGGGCGGTACATCCGGGGGGCGGCATGAATATAAGAAAATATTTAATAATACCCGGCATTTAGATTTGCCGATTTTTTTTTGAGGAAAATTAAAATTGATTTAGTATATTCTTTGGATTTTACGAAAGGACTGAAAGGCCACATATTTGGATTTATTTTCCACAAATACTGACTTATTTATGGAAAATCTGATTTATTTTGCCACTAACCTGCACTTTGAGTCATTTCCTTTATAAACAGAGATTTCCACACACTTAACTCGTTTTCCCAGAACATTTAATGACATCAAGGCATATTTTGAGAAAATACTGCCGTAAAAATGCTGTATCCGAACTTACTGTCTGTCAGCGGCAATGTTGGATGTTGAATGCCGCAATTTCATTGATTGACAATAACATCAATAACAATGTAATTATAACAAAAATAACAGTATTTATTTCAAATTTGTTACATAATATACCAAAGTAAAATGATTTAAAACCGAAGTGTCGTACAAACATAGACTAAACATACAGAAAAAAAAACAAATCATTAAAGCAGTACGCGTTGTCTCTCAATCCTATCAATCTGTTTGATATTCACATTTTGACACACATGAGGTGTGAGGAGTGAGGGGTGAGGGGTCATTAAAATTGTTAGCTCTGGTTGCTCCAGTAAATGTCGAAAAAGGCCCAAATTTCTACGTAAAATCATTAGATATTCGAACATATATGGATGGTAAAGATATCCAATTCGGCCCATTTTATTTACAATTCGAATTATTCTTTTTTGGGATACAAGAATATCTTGAATTCTACTCTGATGACCCCAAAGATCCCAAAATATTATTCCATACTTAAGTACCGATTCAAAGTTTGCAAAATAAACTATTTTTAATATTCTATTACCTGAATATTTACCAAGGACCCTAATTCCGTAACAAATCTAGTTTAATCGATTTTGCAGCTTTTTGTTTTTAAACGTATTTATTACCTACGCTTTATTTGTGTTAATAATGATTTTATTTTGAATACATTGATTTAATTATTGCTTAACAACTGGGCCATGTTCTTGATGCCAGTTATCAAACTTGTATCATATGCATAGTTAAGTATTCTTTGATCTGGTTGTTACTAGATGTACTGAATTATCCATTTTTATTAACTCCTACCACTTGGGTCCGTTCATTTTAAAATCAAGCGTACACAAATGCTGCTGCAGAAATCGAGCTTCGAACCAATTAGAATTGGAATATGAAGTAGAGACATGATCAAAGCGTCTCAATCCATAACAAAACCTTATAACACTGTCTTGTGATTTTTGGAGTATGCCGATGTAGCTAAAATAATGGTGTCATGTAGTTTCAATTGCGGGTAAGAAAATTTTTGAACAGATATAAAATCTTAAGTTTACAATAACTTAGGAAGGAATTTAGGAAGGATAGATAGGACACGTGAAGTCTAAATCTCATTTTTATCACAAGATAGGCCCAAATTTTTCCAATTTAAATTCGTTGCTATTGCTGACATTTAGAGCTGTTAAGGTGAAGTTAGTAAACTAAACCTAAAAGATATAATTGAAAGACATCTGCAAATTGAAGCGAGCTGCGAAAGTTAAGATAGTTCAGATAATTGGATAGTTAATAGTGAGATAGATCGTTAAGATAGTATAAACTAACCAAAACTAAATAGCCATATTTCTTACGAATTGTGATTTATGGCTAGTAACAGAAGAGTTGTAAAGCGAGAACAGTTCTGGCTCCAAAACACTTCCCTTCGAACCACGTCCAAGAAATCAGAGTATAAGACGTTTTAAAAAATAAATTGCAGAAGAATCCCAACCAAAGAATTTAAGTTTGCTTCACAAAATATTATGAACGAGAATGTGAAATGCTCTGCTATAATCAACAAAACATTTTTTTCGTCGTTCTCATTCAGCGTATTTTCTACAACAGAAAAAACGAGGAAACTCCCAATTAAGCATCCTTTCAATTACCCAAAATTAATGGACAACGCGTAACGAATAGCATGACTCACACCGATCAATTAAAATAGTTAATATCAATTCGAAACTTTACGACATATCTAAATATAAATCAGATCTCAGATGCGCCTTTTGCAAAACAATTATTACTTTCAAACGCACATCCGTTCATAGAGTACGAAAGTCAATAAATGCAATTTTCTTACGATGCACACGCTATCGGTTATAAAATGACACTTAATTGCGTAATTGCCGTTTATTTTAAAGCTTTATAATAAACGTAAATGCCCAGCCTGGTGGCGGTTTTCGCACCTTTTGACTCCTCGTTATTAATTTACAATATATGAAATCCGATAATTAATATTGCGCAAAGAAGTCATTATCTTAAAATCAACCCCCGTCGCGCTTTATTTTTTGATCAATTTGAAATTTCAAGTTGAAATTTCATCAACACCTTGATGAGAATATTTTTGGCGGCCACCACATTCTAGGTGGTTTTACTGCATCAACTGACGCCATTTTCCTATGTCTCTAAAATATTTGAAGTTTTTAGGACGTTGTGAAAAATTTGAATTATTTAAAATCAAAATAGTATATTACGCAACAAGCTTCATAAATTCCACTTTATTCTTTTTCCATAATACATAAATTTTTAATTCTTCTAACCAAAGAAACTAAAACTGGAGAACGCATCCACCCGAATCAAGAATTGCAAGTACCATTTAGTTGGATGATCAGTTAAGCGAAAGTTATATAAACAAACAAAAATATAAATAAATATAAATGTTAATCGCCTTTTGGTTCGGTTGTTCATTTTGTGCCTACTTAGATACTTAATAAAGAATAAATTGGATTTCTAAAACACTTCGCTTCCAAACCTGTGACTAAAATACCGGAATGTATGTGTACAATGTACCTTCGAAGAACTTCAAGCTAATATCTATTTACAACGATATTTTTTCAAATATTTCGCGCTACGTATGATAGAGGAATACCGTAAATATGAAAAGTGTAGCTCTCGATACGGTTTACGGCTAATAATTTACCTGCTAGAACGGCAATTTTAAGGATCTTTTATATTTTTGTTTATAACTTACACACTCTCTACATAACAGAAAAAATGTTCGAAGTAAGGATTATAGCCCGGAGCTTAGGAGCTTCTTGGTCCCTGATTTTTTCAATGGCATAAATGGTTTGCGAGAAAATAAGTTTTCCTGAAACTATGCAGCACACCATCTAGTTTGAGCACACGAAATATCTCGAGCAGCGTGTGTGCCAGACGAAAACTGTAAGTACGAAAGTTGTAGCTCTAGTCTACGCTCGGTCAACAGTACTGTTTAAACTAAATGGCCATATTTCTTACGAATTGTAATTTACCTCTAGTAACAGAAGAGTGGTAAAGCGAGAACAGTTCTGGCTCCAAAACACTTCCCTTCGACCCACGACCAAGAAATCAGAGTATAAGACGTTTTAAAAAATATACTGCTGAAGAATCCCAACCAAAGAATTTAAATTTGGTTCACAAAATATTATGAACAAGAATGTCAAATGCTCTGCTATAATCAATCAACAAAACATTTTTTTTTCGCCGTTCTTACTCAGCGTATTTTCTACAACAAAAAAAACGAGAAAACTCCCAATTAAGCATCTTTTCAATTACCCAAAATTAATGGACAACGTGTGCTAGACGACAATCGTAAATACGAAAATTGTAGCTCTAGATGCGGTCTACAGCAGGGCTTCTTAAACTGTGGGGTCGCGAGACTAATGAAAGGGGGTTGCAAAGATCTGATACTTTTCAATCATAATAAATAAAATTTAAAATTAGTATACACACTACGTACAAATATAAATACAAATAAAAATCATACAAAATACTATTGTAGTTTTATTATAACTATTTTTTGAAAAAAGTGGCAATGCAAAACTGATATGTAGGGCCTATAAATGAAAATATGGAAGTAGCATATTATACAAGTTTATTGCTACATGCTGAAGTTAGGTGGCTATCAAGAGGTCGAAGTTTGAAAGGATTATTAACTTTAAAAGATGAAGTTCTTATATTTCTAACAGAGCAAAATTCTAATTTGGCCGATTATTTTCACGATAATTTACGGCTTCTCAAGCTATGCTATTTGGCAGATATTTTTGATAAAATCAATGATATGAATTTATCAATGCAGGGAGTCTGCGTTAATATGTTTATGTTAAAAAATAAACTTGAGGCCTTTATTAAAAAAATTCTTATATGGAAGAACAGAGTAGAAAGTGGATCGCTCGAAATGTTTCCATTTACTGACGAGTATATAATTAGTAACAATATTTCAAAAAAAGATATAACAAAAATTATAGTTAATCATTTGAAGCATATGCAAGTTTACATGCATAGGTATTTTCCCAATGATATCGATACACAACAATGGATTTGCAATCCATTTTCAATTGAAATGGAAGAAATTAATTTTTTAAAGTTAAAAGCACAAGAAGAATTTGCCGAATTAACAAGTGATACTACCTTGCGACTAAGATTTTCTCAAGTGCCTGTGCATGAATTTTCGATAGAAATCAAATCAGAATATCCCCTACTATCGAAAATGGCAATGGCAAATTATGTGAATCAGCCTTTTCCACATTAATTTACATAAAATCAAAATACCGTTCAATATTAATAAACGTTGAAAATTTATTACGATCTGCACTAACTGAAATTGATCCTAGATTTAATTATTTGTGTAAAAATAAACAATCACATCCGTCACATTAATATTGTTTGATGTTAATAATATGTTTTTATTAAAAAAATTGTTACAAAAGTTTATTTTTTCTATGGAATATATATATATATATATATATATATATATATATATATATATATATATATATATATATATATATATATATATATATATATATATATATATATATATATATATATATATATATATATATATATATATATATATATATATATATATATATATATATATATATATATATATATATATATATATATATATATATATATATATATATATATATATATATATATATATATATATATATATATATATATATATAATATAACCCGTAGCTGGGGTGGACAAAAACCAGCACAGTGTGAGTTATGGTAGTTATAGTAGCAGGTCAACTCAAGTGAAAATCCGAACGCTGTTAGAGCTACCAATAGGAATACCAATACCAGGGAATACAAATAGGTATTCGGGGGTGGCAGACAACCAGACTGATTCTGTTCGGAATCGTTGACGGGATATTGGTCGTTATAAAACACAATAGATAGAATGACATAAAACTATATATATATATATATATATATATATATATATATATATATATATATATATATATATATATATATATATATATATATATATATATATATATGATGACACTATATTCCGGGATATCATCCGTTCGCTCGTTGAACTCCGACTGGAATCCTGCATCCGACTGGAATCCTGCAAATCCTGCATCCGACTGGAATCCTGCAGACGTTTCGCCAAAATCTTACTTGGCATCTTCCATGCTCGCGCTCCGAAAACACTTCGAACACTGTGTTCAGTTCAAAAAGACATGACAATTGTTTCCACAACACCGTGTCTTTATCAAAAGTAATATTTACAAACTACCTGCTACTATATATACCGAAAAATGACCATAAAACCTTAATTAATGTTGTTTGCGAGAATTTAAGTTCAATAAAGGCGAGGTATTTAAATCTAATTGATCGTTAAGCAATACATTTGAATGTCTCATTTTGTTAATCTCCATGGCTTCCAATAAATTTAATTTTCTACTTTTTGTGGCTGTATGTAAAATATCAAAATTGTCGTCAAAAATGTGTTTTTCTGTGTATAAGTGTGTAGCATAATTAGAATCTAAACTATTGTTTTTAAACGCTTTTTTATGTTTGTTAATGCGTTTCTTGAAGGATCTATCTGTTTGTCCAATACACATTTTAGGACAAGATCCACATTTCAACCTGTAGACACCTGATTTTTGGGATTTTGGACATTTCGTTTTATTGTTTTTTTAAATATTTTCCTACTGTGTTGTTAGTTCTGAAAGCTATTTTTAAACCACATTTTGACAAATGTTTTGAAACTTTTTCACTAGGTTCTCCTGTGTATGTAATTGTTTTAAATTGTTCGTGTTCTGTATTAGGTTTGGGATAAATAGAGTTTACTGTTGTCTGTATTTTTTTTATTTATAATTTTATCTATAATGAACAGATTGTAACCGTTGTTCGGTGCAATTTGTTTAATGATATTAAGTTCTTTGTTGTAATTTTCTGTCGAGAGTGGCGTATTAAGAAGTCTGTGTATAAAAGAGTTAAATACAGCCATTTTATCTGTATAAGGGTGATTTGAGCTTTTATGTGTCCGTGTGTGAAATTTTATGATATTTTGAAAAATCTAATTTATTTTACGCTTTTGTAATAGTTAAGTGTAAAAAAATAACAGAGTTATCCTGTTCAATCTCGATATTGAATTTTATACGATTATGTAATGAATTAATCTAATTTAAAAAATAATTCAATTGTCTGTACGTTCCAACAAAGCAAGCAAAGATATCATCCACGTATCAATACCACCATAAAAAACTTTTACTTAAAGGATGTTCTAGTATGATATTTTCCAAATTATCAATAAAAATCTCGGCTAACAAAGGACTAAGTGGGTTTGCCATAATCAAACCTTCTTTAGTGATATAAATCTGTCCATTAAATTCAAAATAATTTTAGTCTAAAGATACTATTAAGCAATCTAATAAATCTTGTTTCACGAATGGGTTAACCTGTTTCCGAGTTAGGGTAAAATCTACTAAATCTATCACATCCATCGGTGGAATACTGGGAAATAAGTTTTGTACATCAAAAGAGAATAGTGTTGCGTTAGAACGTTGCGCTCTAACCAGGTAGTTTGTAAATATTACATTTGATAAAGACACGGTGTTTTCGAAACAATTGTCGTGTCATAATATATAATTTCGTGAAAATCTGAACTTTTAGTTTTTATTTATTTTGATAAATGGATTTTCATCAAGTAAAAGCCACCTCAGTTCGAATTTTAATAAAAAGTTCCGCCACGTTGTCATATTTCCTATTCGGTTTTTTCTATGATGTGTTGAACATAATTTCTCCAATTTTGGAATTGTTCATTGCCACATATCGCTTTACTTGATTGCATACCATTTCGATAGGGGTAAGCTCACAGTGATGTAGTAGTCAACGCAACTCATCTGTCTCGTATTTTGCAGCTATTTCTTTAATTTTATAGTTGTGATACTCATTTAGGTGTGCATGGGCAATATCTGTTTGCTCTAACATTACACTTTTGTGACTATGCTTCACGTATTCAAAAGTTATGTCTTTCATTAATCTACCTAAGGTACTTAAAGAAAAACTTGGCAAATCCTTAGCTAATCATTATAATTATAAATATTATATTATAATTTTATAAAATGCAATTAAAGCTGGAGGAATGCTTTTACTACCTATTTTCCGAACGAATTCACAACATGGTGTTCTAATATTAGTAAAAGTAATCCATTTAATTTGTCTATTTATATGTATTTAAAATTCTTAAAAACCGACTCTGTTTTTGAAATGCATTGCCCATGCTACCCACACTGTATTCTCAGTGAACTATAGCAAAGAGTGACAATACACGAAAACACTGAGGTCGTGCTATTAATTTGCCTTTACGATTTTGTAATAAATGAAATGAAATATTTAAAACCACCGTTTTTTTAACAAATTTATACAATTGCATTTCACTGAATGTCGATCCTTAGCGGCACGACGTACCACTTCAGGTAGATTCTGTTAAAGAAATTCATTAATATAAAATATATCCCTCGATATAAAAAAACTCGTCCTTTTTTTCAGAATCCGCTGTATCTGATTTTAACGATTCAGTAGGCGCCACAATGAATAACATTTAGCGCCATTGTGTCGCTACGAATTTATTATACGTGTCGATTTATTCTAAGAATTTAGTAATGGGGTTGCGGATCAAATCAAAAATGTTTTAGCACCGGATCTGACGACTTCAATATGGCCAATTAGTGTTTAAAATGGAAACCGCAATTAGCGTCATCTCACGCCTGGTTTGATAAATTAAACGAAGGTAGATCCCTAAAGCAGTGCTTAATTATTTGTTATTGTTTGTCGATGACTTTCGGAAAATAACATTATTTGTCGTCACTGCGATTGTGGGAATGAATAAGAAAATGTTCGTTGCGATAACATTTTCCATTACTTCCCTATTTCTTGCGGTGTGCGTTAACGACTGTACATCGTGTAGTCATGTCCATTGTCTGATATTTCGTAGCAAGGACATTTTTTCTCTTCCGATCAAGGTCAGGCCTTCGATCCGTAGCATTTCATTAATCTGATTATTAGGTTAAGGTCAAAAACGGAACATCTAAGCACCATTCGAAACTTCTAGAATGCCTGTAGAGCCTGTCCAATATGAACTTTTATTTCTTTATCTGATGTCCATTCTTCGCAAAGCCAGATGTCCAGGTACTTAAACTAATCCATGGGCTTTGCGTTAAATGTTATGGTGGATATTTAGGTTTCTACAGATAACCATAAATTTTGTTTTTTTGGTGCTGATATTCAGGCCCATTGAATTGCTCTGTTCTTATTGTGTGTAGGTCGTGTATGTTTTCAGCAATTAAGACCGTATCGTCAGCATAGCGGATATTGTTGATCCACACTCCCCACCTTACGTTTTCCCAATTTAAGGAAAAAGCGGAAGAGCTATTTATTCACAACTCACTGTAAGATTTTTCAGATACTAAAGAAACAAAATTATGCCTTATTTATTATTATTTATGTATTTACATAATTTGTTTCGTGTTGTAAACAATGGTTTTTTCTTTTCATTGTAATATTATTTTTGTTGTTGCTCATGAATGTGCAGGGTGTCCATTTACTGATACGTTTGCGGGATGTCCTCATCAGTGTACTTTTCCGTTAAACTAGAGACGCTCTTAACAAATTTTTTATAGCCCTCTTAGTTTTTAAGTTAAATTAGTAAGTTTTTGGTTTTTAAATTGAAAATACTTCCTAGTATCTCTAATATCTCAACTAAATTATCGAAAATGTAAAAAATAACTCATGTTCGTCTTCCAAATTGGTATTACTACACAGTTTAGTATACAGGGTCAGGTCAAAAAGTTACCGGACCCTATTTTATTATTTGAAATTGAACATCGTGGATATTTATAGACTATTATTTTTTTTTACGCTAGCGATGACACCAAGACTATTCTTATGGTATTTGCTGGTGTCATCATTATGATCATCATCATCAATCATCAATCAATCATAGGGTTATTGTTTATGACAACAAACGAAAGTAAAATTTAAACTTAAAGTAGTTTATTTACGTTTGATTGATAATTTATCAATTTCTTTTAATAATGTCACCTTATGAGAATTATGTGCTTATTAAACACCCAGAAGGAAGGCAATCGTTTTTTGAGATATTTTGTCGTTTAAAAGCAAATTTTATCTAAACGCCAAATCTTCGAGAGTGCTTTAGCAAGTCTTCCACACAATTGTTCCGGATTGCAGGAAACAAAATTATCCCAGCCAGAATGATAGCCAACGTTCGTAGCGGACAGGCACCCTAAGAAGAAGAAGAAGAAGTGTCATTTGGTTACTTGCATTTGGTGCGATTGTCCTCATACCGAGACATCAAAAAGGTTACATACACATGTTTTATTGACTTCAAAGAAGCGTTTGATGAAGCACGACATTAAAAAGTCATAGATATGTGAAAGTGGAAAAACCGTAGATAGTCACCAGATCAGACTAAAATTAGAATGCTTGTTGTTAAAGTGCAAAGCAACCTTTGAAGAGGCCCTGTCGGGGAATATTGGAGGGGTTACTAATACCATCATTGCGCTTATAGACTTACAATTAAGAATTCGAATGCTTAGATACTATGTATTCTCAAGAATGCTATTTAGGGCAGAGGCTTGCACACTTAAACAAGCGGAAATGCAAACGTTTAAGCGTTCGAAACATGGTGTTACCGTCGGATCCTAAGCATATCGTTTGTTGATAAGGTTACAACTGCAGAAGTATTGCAGGAAAAGCAGGAAGAAATAATAAGAATGCTTAAAAGGAAAAAACCTGCACACCTAATTAGAGTTGAAAATATATGATGCTGCAAAACATCATGAAGGGCAAAATAAAGGGAAATCGTGGTACAATTTGAAGAAATGGTTTGGAATGTGCTACGACCAACAGTTCAGGATAGCCATGAAGGACAAGAGAAAAGGCTCACTTTAACAAAATGAAAATTAGAATTTATTGGAAACGATTAGAGTCGGTAGGTGAATTTTGTGAAAGTTTGCAAAATTGGAAATTATTCATTCTCCAGACAATACACGGGAACTTTCTAAAGAATCAGTAAATACGTAGAGGTTGATTTTATAGTAAGAACAACCCTAAAATATTTCGGATGATTTTGTCTGTCTGGGCATACGGTAAGGAATAGCTTTCGAGTGTTCGTAAACATGTCAGTATTCTTCTAACCATAAAGAAAACCTACCGACGGTATCACACTAGAAGAGATTAAAATTACCCATCAAGAGAATTACCAGTTTACTACACTGTCGTTGCTTTCCTACTGTGGAAGTTTTACGATTTGAGAGACTTTACTTTATTAAGCTCAGTTGCTTGTCTTATTTCGTACGATAGAGCTCCGCTAAATTCACGTGTTGTTATTTTGTGTAATGAAAAAATTTGACAGATGAAAATAAATTCAGTTATTCAGTTAAAAGTTTTAGGAGTTCAAAGTTATCAATTTGGATCGATTTTTGCAACTTAGGGCATTTTGACGTAAAGTTTTGCAATCACGTATGGTGGCAGAAAAAGCATAGTACGCAACTAATAATATAGTTTTAAAAAAAAATTTACAGTGTAGTATTTCACAATCATAAATTAAGTGGCGTTTATCAAAC
This sequence comes from Cylas formicarius, assembly GCF_029955315.1. NCBI lineage: Eukaryota > Metazoa > Arthropoda > Insecta > Coleoptera > Brentidae > Cylas > Cylas formicarius. The sequence continues at coordinate 11,175,144 of NW_026844347.1, forward strand.
TTGTTTTTATGTTTATTATATACTATACATGTCACGAAAGCTATGATGTCACGACGAACTCTAGAATGTCTATTCATAGGTTTCATTTCTGTCTTCGTTAACTTTATCGTTATCTTCAGCGATAAGCTTATAGATAACTGCAGTCACAACCAAAATATTTCGCACATAGCTCTCCATCGTGTGGTACTGACCACCATTTACTAACAGCAAATATAATGTTTACCATCAGAAATACCCCTAAAAAAAACGAAAAATGACAGGGAGGTAAATATGAATGACTAAAATTTTCATTCAATGGATCAATTTATTCATAAAAACTATCTGTTTAATGAGTTACACTCAATAAAGTAATTTCAAAATATTAAAATCAATATAGGCATTGTACTTGTAATAGTTCTTACATGTTACATATTTTTGAAAAGTTCATAACAAGCCTAATAAAATTATTAGAGTAAATGGTAGGTGTTTCGTTAAAAAACACAAGTTTGCTTTATAAGTCGAAATGCCTAAGTTTCAGAAAATAACTGGCTACACCACCCTATCCGAACCAGTTTTTAAAAATTTGATAAATTTTTCACGCATAACTGTGCTAAAAAGGGTATAATAAACTAGATAGGAATGATATTTCAGTTTTTGCTACCTTTCATGTCATAAGCAGCATTGGCTCAAGAAAACCGCAATATGCTAGCTTTCTTAATAAGGAAGATACACCGTAAAATCATCAAATATCTTTATACAGGGTATCCCAAAATCGAGGGGGACTACTGGGATCTCCAAAACCGTAGGATATACAAAATCTACTAAATAAAGGCAAAAGTTGTGCATTTCAGCGCTTAATTTAGAACCCTTTCAAAATCTAGGGAAAACTGGTTAGTTCCGGAGATATCCGAAGAAAACAAAAATCCGAATATTTTCCCAATATTTTCCCGGCATTATTTAAAACAATGTTTGAAAACAAATGACACTTTCTCATTGTAACTTTTTTCCGCCTGGCAATATTAGGTTTTAGTAGTAGTGGTAGTAGTAGTTTTAGTAGTAGTAGTATTAGTAGTAGTAGTATTACGTTTCGGTTTTGTGTGCCCATCATCAACTCGTTTTTTGAAATATAGAAAAAAGAGGTAGCCATGAAGCGAAAGCATTATTATGTCAAACCGTTTGGAAGTATTTGTTAAATATTAGAGTTTTGATTTTATTTGACTTTGGTAACTGATTATTACAGTGACAAAAAAGACGTTTTTGAAAATATAAAAAAATATTTTATTATCGTAAATCAATAAGGAAACAACTGAGAACCTGCGAAGATCATACTTATTAAATTAACATTGAGAATATAAAATTTCTTTGATCAATAAAAGTAGGTAATAATACAGCCTAGAATCATGTATTTTGCGATAAGCCTTCGCAAGTTTCATATTGCACGTTGAATGAAGCGAGCAAGAGTAGCTATGATTTGTCGAACTAAATCGAGCCATGTGGGGTCTTTATTTTCAGATAAGAATATGACACTTGATTTGAAGATAACAACATGTTCACAATTCACACCGATTTGTAAAAAGCATAAAAAACATGGCTTAAACAATGGATTAATACTAATTATCTTGACATTTGCTTTAATAAAAGTCGGTCTTGTTTTCTAAAACCATTTTGGCCAGACAAATTCATGCTTCCTTCGCCAATCGGTACATAGAAACTATTTTAAACCTGCTAGCTATTGGACAAGTAAAGATTGTACGAACGAAGTGCGCTCGGTATTTTTCGGGATAAGCACTGTCCTAAAGCCAAATAATTCGAAATGTACTTTAGCTTTTTGTAGGAGATTTTAGGCAATAACCACAAATATTAAAAAAAAACTCAAATTTGGTGTTCGGCTATTAATCAAAATTAAATACATCGCATGCAAATAAAAATCGGTTATTTGTTATTTGCTTTAATTTTTCGAAAAAGTAAGTGCAAAGAATTTTGCAAGCTGTTACCAGGATCCAACTGTGATAATATCAGTGTCTTTTGGTGTTTACAAAAACGTCCTTGGATCTTGAGGTAATGTTTTTGGAAATCGCTTTTTTATTATCCCCAAAAGTTGTTTTTTAAGTTCTTTCAAATATTGTATGTTTTTCTGATTGTTTCTGATTTCTGCTGTATCTGTTTTATTTTTTGTAAGCTCTAGTAACCAGCTGCTTTCCTGGGTTCCTGGGTTCACAAAGAAGTGACTGTCTTCTTTGGGGATGACTCTGGTAGTCAATGCAATTCTGTAACTGATTTTGATTTGCCTTTTAAAGTGTCATTTTTTTTATCTTTAATGAGCTGTTCCTCCGTTCATTCCATTTATTCTTTCTTTAGTTAATAATTTTAAATTAAATATTTACAAATATAAGTAATGCTACACACAGGGTATAATAACATCATATACCCTCTCTTAAAATGCAATTAAAGTTATTGATGACATGTCAAGAGTGTTTAGATCTGGTATTGTATGAGAGTTTACTGATAGTAGTAATAGTAGTAATAGTAAAAGATAAAATCTATTAGGTTGGATTAGATATTATTATCCAGGGCATTGTTACCCTAGAGGTAATTTAATTTATAATAAAGAAATATGTGTAAGTATCTCACATAACTTTGGAGAATATTTGGTCTCATAAATGGTAAATATTTTTTTGCAGTACTTTTGAAGTACCTTATTGGGCATTTTTACAAGAACTCAAAAAATGAATCATAAAAATGATTGATCCTTAAGAAAATATATATTTATAGCCTTAGAATAAATCTAAATGGCTTTGAGTGTAAAATAAATAGACAGCATCAAAAAACTTTGAAAAAACTTATTTAAAAACGTTTTGACTGCAAAATGTTTCTTCATATATTGTTGGACAGATAATTTTATTATTCCACAAGCCTAGGCAAACATTAAAAGGGGCTCGCCCCTTGTGCTTGATGTTTCCTCGGATTTTCTATGGATCAGTAATGTTCATTATGCCTAGTAATCAAACCGTGAATTGGAAAACTATTTTCATCAGCCCAATATATTTTTAATAAAAAGTCATCTGCTTCACCCTGATTTTGGAGCCAATTACAGAATTCTAGCGGACTAATTTCATCATTAGGTCTAAGTTTTTTAATTAAGTGGATTTTGTGGGGATTTTAATGTAATTTAGCCCCTATTCGCATTTTTTAAATATTCAGTTCATTTTCAAAATGTCCGGTCTTCGAGGTTATTAACAAAATTTCAAAAAAACAATTAGAGATCTAAAATCTTACTAAATTTTTAATATTACTCATTTCTTGGCTTGCTCAAACTGCCTAACTCCAACGAATTTCTATCCAATTTCGCAAACAAATTTGGATGCGGTTGCACTCGCTGGGGATATTGATTTAGGTAACTTCACTGGCAATTCTTGAATTTCCGAGTGAACTGAAATAAATAAGAAATCTATTTAAACCTAAAATCTGAATTTTGTTCGAAATGTTAAAAAAATGCAGGTCTGTATTAACTTAAAATGTCAACTGGAAGGGAGAAAAATATGTTTAAATTATGGCCAGGAAAAAAATCAAAAGAAATTGGTGATTCTCGATATTTCCTGATATTCGTGGACCCATACAATGACCTATCAGAGGTCCAGATATAAATACACTGGATTACTTTGGATGGTGATTGAAAAATGCTTTATATCGTAAGAACCCGAATGACATAAATGACCTAAGGCTCAATTTAGTTCGAGAAATCATAGCTATTCCTACCCGCTCCATTCAACGCGCAATATGAAACTTTTGAAGGCTTATCGCAAAATGCATTGAAGCAGATCGCAGAAGGCAGGTCGCGGTTTTAATTTAAGCACCAAAATGCGCAACTTTAGAAGACTCGTTACAATAATTCTTGCATTTCAGAAATACTCGATTGTGTGGAGCCGGCTTAATAATAATACCACAATAATAATATATGTCTGCGTCTCGAAAAGTGGCGGCGCTGTCGCCGTCGTCCTTGGATCTTTGTCGTTGAGCTACAGGTCGCATTCCTTTGACCTACAACAAGAAAAACTATTATCCCTCGACTTATTAATGACAAATATAAGCGTGCATAATCGCGCGAAGACGACTGTAACGGACTGCTAGATCAGAGGTTCTGAGAAGAACACAAAGCCACATGACCACAGGAACGCCTCTTCGAGCCGTTGCCAACTGCGCGACTCGGATAAATCATTGCCGGTTCATTTTTACCCGTTCGCGACTAATAGCGTAAAACACCTACGCGAATGGTCGAATGTTCTTTTGTATTTTACGGTTCAGTGGCGTTTTTCAAATGAGCCTGGGATTCCGATATCGCTCCGGGGGTCGGCTCCAAACGCGCCGATAATCCCAGTAACGATTCCAAATATGATGCGACCAAATGGGTCGTCTTTAACATTAAACGATTTTTAAATTTCTGTTCACTAAATGTGAAACGTATTCAAAATCTTACCAGCTGATTCCTGTAACACAAACCGTCCTGGGTGTTTCCACTTAATTCGTCACTGCTCTTAATATTTTTATTATTTGAAGAGATAAAAAAAAGTTTTTTTTTATGAAAGAGGTATAGCTAATCTTAACTTTTCTAAATTGATACGAGTTAAAATAACAAATTATAAAGATTTGTTTTTTTTTGTATCCAGTTGGTTAAGCGAGATAACCGTTTATTATGCAACAAGTGTGGAAAACGGCATTTCAGTGACGAGTTTATTAATACAGGAGTGACCTCAACAGTTTTTATAAACCTTTCTGTAAAATTCCTAATTACACACCGTTCTAGCGTGCAGGAAGCGTCACTTTACCGCGTTAGTTTCGTTTCCCACGAATCGGAGCCACTTCGGACATTTCTGTAATTTTTCCGCACGGGTTTGGAGCGATCGGATGTTTTCGGAGATATTACTGCTCGAGTTGAATTTTAGCGGTCATGTCAGTGAATGTGTTGGTGTTGTTTTGCAAAAATGTTCCCAAAAACTAACGTAGAAAAAGTATAGTATGCAACATGTATATAACGGCAAAAGGCGTGGGAAATATCTCCGAAAACATCCGTTTGCTTCCAAACCCGTGCGGTAAAATCTCGGAAATGTCCGAAGTGGCTCGGGAGAAACGAAACTGACATGGTAAAGAGGCGCGTCTCTCATGCTAGATCGGTGTGTAATTAGGTATTTTACAGACGGGAATAGAAAAAACCTTTTAAGTCATTCGTAACTTAAATGCCGTTTACTTTACTTGTTGCATTCTATACTATTTCTACGACGGTTAGCTTTTGGGTACATTTTTGCAAAACAAATATATTTACCGACATGACCGTCGAATTGACAAATGCCGTGGCAAATATCTCCGAAAACATCCGATTGCTCCCTCACCCGTGCGATAATATCCCGGAAATTTACGAAGTGGTTTTTAAGATACACAGTTATATGTAAAATTAGAAACATGTCTAACATATCAAAATGTAGTAATGAATATTTTTAGAATATAAAGTGCCTATTTAAATTTTCCTTTATTGACTTGTTCGTCAATTTAAACAATCATAAAAAAAACAATTTTATTAAAATTTTAGTTTGTCATATAACCAAAAACAAAAAATAGCGCCATGTTTTAGCAAAATTATATGCGTATCAATAGGTCCTAACAAAGTTTTCTTCGTGGACTATGAATCTAAGTTTTTTTGCTTTCTAAATACAGTACCGAATTTATTAATAGTATATTATGCAACAAATGCGGTAAACGGCATTTGACTCACGAGTGACTTAAAAAATTTAACAAACGTGTTGCATACCATACTTTTTCTACGACTGTTAGTTTGTGGGTACAGTTTTGCAAAACAACAAGAATACATTCACCGTCAGGATTGACAAACGGCAAAATTCAAGCAGTGCAGTGATATCTCCGCAAACATCTGATTGCTTCCAAACTTGTGCTGTAACATCCCGAAACATCCTAAGCGGCTCGGGAACGTGGGAAACAAATTTTACTTGGAAATTTTCCGCGCTCTGAATCGTTATATAATTGGGCATTTTAGAGAAAGCAGTAAAAAAACGATTTACTAGTGAGGAAAAATTTTATATTTTTTGATATTTGATATGTTTTTCTGAACATTGGTTTGACAGTAACTGTACAAGTGTAGTCCAAATTAAAAACTATTATTTAGTTACTCATTTTTGTAGAAGTACTGGTTAACATGATGGAACTGCAATTTAAAATTTTTTTAGAAATTATGCAACTTCATTCATTTTACAATGTGAAGCTTGTTGTACGACTTTCTATGTACTGCTATGCATCTAAAAAGGAATAAACGCTACTCTTTCTAATACATTTTTAAATTGGACATATTATTCTACAGAAAGATACTATTTGCTGCTTTATAAAATTTAGGGTTTGTTAAACTGATTTTGAAAGGTTTTTTAAAAGTTTGAAGCTAAATGTTTTAAAAACCTTTCAAAATGAATCAGACAAATAGGAAAAAAAGAGCTTTTTTCTCTGATATACAGGGTGTCCCGTTCAAAATTTATAACTTTATACAAAAATACCAAAATATTTGAACAGTGCCTCTACAAAAGTCCCTTTAATTTTAATAGTAGTAATGATTTATTTATATATTTACTACTTTTGCGGAGTACTTCCGTTATTTTTATTATAATACACCTTTCTCCAATTGTAAGAGGACCTGCTACCTTGACTACGTGCTGTCGACTGACTATATATGTGTATATGTATATCAGTTGCTTAACGTTATTTATTTACTATAACAACATTTTTAGTTTTTAAGCTACAGATAATTTTTAAAAATGTTGCATTTTGGGATCCCTCAAGTATCTTTGTTTTCCTTAAACTTTTCGAAAAGGCAAAATAATATTCTTTTCGATTTGTTGAGCTACAAACCAAACTTATGTTTTTAAAAATTTCTTCCTATTTTTACCACTTTAAAAATGCATAACAATATGCACTATGCAAAAATAGCACATAAAAGCATATTTTTTTTGCAATTATCTATAGAATTTTTTTTGAACAGTAAGTTTTTAACAACATAAAGGAACAAAACAAGAAACAAAAACAACTTTATTAAAAAAAGATAAACGCGATGTTCGAAAATGTACCACCGTACCAAAGTTCTGCTATACCGTCACATCATATTTTATATACTTCATTTTTCATACATATCTATAAAAAAATATTTCTAAAATTGAGAAGAGATGCCCTTATAAACCTAGAGTTATGACACGAAGCAAATTGGGCTAACGGAATATTTTTGAGCGGTACTACAGTAACTGTCTTATTGATTCTAGGAACCTACGAGCTGTAACTTTTTTATGAACCAAATGTATGTCCAAAATAACACATGACACTCCCTTGTTGTACCCTTTCAAACAATAAATGTTTAATTTTTTTAAGTCAGTTTGTGCTGTTGTTCTCTCTGTGTATCATTTTTTCCTGGGAGGTGGACTGCCAGCTGTCCTTTCATCTCTTAGGGGGACTCTCAGTGCCTATTTTTGAGTTTCCTTTTATAGTATCTTCATTTAAGTTTCTCGCAACACGCTTTTCGTTCTGTTGGTTTCTTATCGGTTTTAATAATAATAATACGGAGTCTTTATTTCTTCATACTTTAACGAAAAGATTACAGTTAAATAAATGAAGAAAGGGCGGTATCCAACTAAGTTGCTCTAATACAATCCTAACTGTGTTAAACCTTATTAGGAAAAGAAAAAGTCTTACAAGCTATAAATAATAATTTTAATACAACAAAAAAAAACTATTATTCTTTTCACTAACAAAACAAAATAAAATAAAATATTATAGGCAGGTAATAATAATAAAAAATAAATAAATTTAACTTAAAGGAAAAGAAAATCATGTGTTAAATCTTCTCCAGTGTGTTACTTTCGGTCTCTGACTTGCGTTATATATCATTTAAATTTATATTTAAATGATGAATGAGCAGTTAGTTTGAGGTGCTGAGGAAGCCTATTGTGGTTTTTAGTAAAACTCCGTTGAAAAGGAGCCGTGCTGAGTTTGAGAATAGTAAATAAATCTCTGTAACGTGCATTCTACGTGTGAATATCCGAATAACGAACAAGTCTGGAATATAAATATTTCGACTCCTAAAGAGAGAACTATAAGAGATTTGACCGAAAACGCTCTTTCAAGGATTGCCAACGTGACTGATGGAACTTATCTGATATGTGGTCAAACTCATTTTGTTCTTCTGCCTAAGAGCAGGTCAATAAACACTGGGAGCATAGGATAAGTTAGATAAGTGAGTCGGTCAGTTTTAGTTAAGGGGTCAATATGTCTCTGTGCCAATAAAGTGTTCGAAATTTTACAAAAGACTTTTGGAGTAATGAGGAAACGTGGGTATCAAATCGTAAGTTGGTATCTATTAATAAACCAAGGTTTTTGCAGCATTCTGTAGAGTTCAGAATAACGTTGTTTAAAATTATGTTTGGTAAGAGGTCATTAGCTAGAATACGTAGTCTATCTTTGTCAACAACAATTAGTTGAGTTTTCTTTTCATTAATTAAGAGCCCGTGATTCTGTGAGACCCGTCTCAGAGCTTTTAGATCTCGATTAATTTTATTAATAGCCGCTGTAGCTTTTAGGTATTTGAGTGAGAAGCAGAGTTGAGTGTCATCCGCATATTGGTAAGAATAGCAATTAATTTACTGAAGTCTGAGGTATAGATAGATAACATCAGCGGACCAATAATAATACCTTGAGCGACAGCTTTGTTGGAATTGATGTAGGCTCAGTAGGTGCTGTTAAAATATAATCTTTGAACTCTTCTTTTGAAGTAATTTTGCAAAAAAATGTATGGCATTATCACTCAAGCCGTAGTGCTTGAATTTAGCGAACAGTAATTAGTGGTTTATGGTGTCAAAAGCTTTACTGCAATCCAACAGTACCAAGCAGGTATTATCTCCTATATCGATGGCACGGAATATATCATCAGTAATGTCTAAAAGTGCGATACTAGTGCTGTGGTTGCTTCTAAAGCCATATTGACTAGAGGGTAAAATGTTGTTTCTGTTAATAAACTCTCTGAGCTGTTCATCGACAACTCTCTCTAGTATCTTTGACGAAAGTTTGAGAAATAGGTTGGCTTATTTCCAACACTCAGGAAACGCATTATGGGACAAACAGTGGTTTATAATATGCGTAATATGTGGTAAAACGAGGGTAATAATGTATCACAGCGTCTTGATATTTATAAAAATAAATAAGAACTAAATGTTCAGATTTTCACGAAATTATATATTATGACATGACAATTGTTTCGACAACACCGTGTCTTTATTTCTTCTTAGTTCTTATTTATTTTGATAAATGGATTTTCATCAAGTAAAAGCCACCTCAGTTCAATTGATATTTATACCATGCGAACCCCATGACATGAATTACTTTTTCAATTTTATTTGAGTCAGCAGGGGTAATTGTGGAACTTATTGAATTTAGACGTTATCTTTATAATAGGCATTATTGAAGTCCTCATTATGAAAGTTAGATTTCGAAGTTTTATAACAGAAGTAGTTATTTAAGTCTTCGGCTTGAGGAAAGCTTGAATCAGATTTAATCTGGGAAGAAATTTTTTGCAGAAATTTTTGGGATCACTGCGGAATGAGTGCAGAAGGAAAGTTTTTCCACATTTGATTGCCATCTAAGACTGATCAGTTTTGAGTTTTTTTATATTTAGACGATACTTTGCGGTTTAATTTTATATTAGATGTAAGTCATGGGGCCGGTTTTTTACTAATTCTAGTGGTCTTAACCGGGGCGTGAACATTGAATAAGGTCATGATATTAATATTAAAATACTCAATCATTTCGTAAATGTCAGGTTAATCCCAGTGGACATTTGATAGGTCAGGTAAAAAAGATTCGTGATTAAAGGTGGAAAAGTCTCGGTTAGTTTTAAAGAATGGTTTAAACTTCTCCTTAGGTATCTACATCTTGCAGCATACTATATGATGATCTGAAATGTCATCCATTCTCAAAACACCAATCCCGCAGAAGTGCTAACGGTCAAATCTAATGTAGTATTGGTGTCAGTGATCCTGGACATGTTGAGTTCATTTCGATTCTGTCATGATCGCCCTGATACTTATATATCTTAATCTTGCTGTGCTTACGCATGTATTCATTCGCCCATACTATCCGCCTTAAGCAGCCCGACATGGCAGTCGAGACTTGTCAGATCCCTCGCTGCGTCATATTGACTCGACAGATCTATACCCAGATGTTTAATTTGTGAGACTTGCTCAATGGTTTTGTGTTGTACTACAAGGTTATGGTCTCTTTGGTAAAGATTATCCTTTTTTTTGTTATTGATTTCTTCATGTTCATCTTTAGGCTTTAAGCGTAGAATCAGTATAGCACACCATGCTGATCATTTTATTCTGTTTCATTCGATATTCGTTATTTGAAAATGTAACTTCCTCTATAATTCTGTCCATCAAAAGATTATACAGGAATAGTTTAACGCATGTACAGAAAAGGATCTTCTAAAGTTCCTTTTGCTTCTTATAGTATTACGTTCTCGAATGTGTGTTTTATATCAAAGTTCGCGGAATAATATTACTCTCTATGGAAATTGTTTTGACACAGTTTCTGATTAATAAAACAACTTAAATTCGGATTTTAATTAATTCCGTATGTTCTGTTGGGTTGGGAGTTGTACCATTGTATGTCACATTTCCTTTGTCAATATCGACAATGTATGTAAACAACCAATTGCGGATTATTGAAATTTTCAACCTTTTCGTACAGTAATTATAAAATATAAGTCTTTCGAAAACTATGTGGGAAAGTTCACTTAGCGCTTAAAAAACGATTTTTCTGAAAGAACTTGATTGTGCCACTGTAATCACGAAATTCAGATCTTGAAATCCCCTAAACCATCTTTCATTATTAACATTTTTTCAACAAGAATTAAACTTTTCAATTTTAATTAACAAAAAAACTATTGGTCAAGTTTAAAACGCTTAATTGAAAATTTTAAAATATGTTTGAAACTCTGGAATTTGCCTTGAGGCCAACGAATTTTTAACTTACAATTTGGGATCTGAATGAAATAAACACACCTTAATAACCAAGGTTTAATGTAAATAAACCTTTTACCCAAACAGGAACAAATTCATAAATCTGAAATTTTCTTGGCTAACGTTTGCAATACAATGACTCACTGGGGTATAATTAGATAACTTTAAATCGATTTTAGCCTACAAACTAAAAAAAATTGACGATTTGAAAGAAGACCAGTTAAGTTAAGTTTAAGAGTCGTAGAATAGCATTTTCATCCTCCCAACATGTGAATGTTATTAACTCATGTGCAACCAGATACGTTAATGAAAGAAAATATCATGGCAAAAGTTCTTTTAAAATAAAAACGAGGCACGCGCAATATATTGCATACAATGAATTATTAAGGATTATGCAAAACGACTTTTTAATGCCAGAGTCGGACTTTAGAGAATCTAGAGATCGTAATACGAATGGGTGGCATATACTGCTTATAGGGGGTGCTAATTTCCAAAAATATATCTGATAGATGTCAAATTTTGGAATTACTTTTATTTTGGTTTTTTATAATTCTTTCAATTTAATTCGTTACTACAACTATAAATATTTCGAATGTAAATATTAACACTTTTTTTGTATTAAATGAAGCAAAGCATTCTGTAATATCGTGTATAATATAGTTATTATTCCATAAAACAATACGCAAATTATTAAGTGTGTCAAGGAGAAGCATAGAAGATATTATTATTATATGGAAATTTCAAAATCTTTAATCAGTTAGGTACAATATTTTCCAATGAAAATGCTAATGTTTATATCGATTTTTCTCCAATTTGTTAAGTTAATTCTTTTCTTTAAGTTAAAAAAAAGGATCGAGACCGATCCTGATGGTACTGGCGTAGGTGGCCCGTATTCTTATTAAATCTTTGGGATCTTGTTGGAAGGTCAAGATTTTGAATTAAAGTATATTCACCTTCAGACACTGTTCATTGAATCGACGTTATCCGTAAATTATAAACTTTCTAACTTTGTGTATTATCTGGGGTGAAGGCTGTGATTTTTACCGTACTACTATCGCAATTTCCTCCAAATTGGCTTCCTTAATCATTTATTGCTGTCGTTATCTGGACTGATACCTACAAACATTATTTAAAAAAATAATAGTAATAGTCAGTAGTAAGTAATAATGTTTATTTGTTTGCGCGGATAGCTAGCTATAGAAGAATAGTTATACGGGGTAATATAAAATATATATGCCAAAATAAACTTACTTTTACAAACGGAATATCCTGTATATTATTCGATATTTCAATTCCCAAAATTTTGTAAAATATGTCGAATATTTAAAAATAAAGTTGTTACTTTTATCTTTGCAACTGACTTAGCAGTTTACACATATAAGGTGGTACTGGGTGATTCAAACTTGGTCTTTCAACAAATGGGAAAGTTAAGGTTAATTTGCTATGGAAATTAATTTTATAACACAAAAGCGACAGATTATTTTTCCTTCAATTATCTCAATTACCTCAACATCTCTCTAATTATTATTAAAGAAATACACTTTTTTTTCAATTAAGCAGACATTTAGATTTGTGTGTAACTCCACTGCTTCCCGAACTGCGTGGCACCGTCTTAGTTGGAGAAACATATCAAACCACAAAAACTCCGTTAACAGTGATAACAAACCCCATTAGCTCATTTCCAATTTTTTGAAGATATACGGTCTAATCACTCCTTCAGACCCATAATTCTGCAGTTTTACTTATTTACATACCCGTTTAGTTAAAAAAATATCTTTTTCGATATATTTACGCTAATTTGGTGTTTCTCCAACACTCAATCAACGAATCCGCGCTTCCCATGGTCCCTTTGCTTCAGTTCTGGCATGGCTTGAATATTGTACGCGTGCAAATGCAGATCTGTTGTTATGCCCAATGAAAATGAATTCCACACTACCCCTCACGGTGGCTATGTCTAAAATGGATGGAGGACGGTGATGAACACTGGTTTCAAAGTTTTTGGTGCATTGTTGCGACCAAATACTATCTGACAATTGTTTTCGCAAAACTTTCTACACAATAATTAAAAGTTGTTCGTTTAAATAATGCTTTATAGCTTTAAGCGCTTGGTTTTTAACACAAACAAATATTATATTGGTTAATTTGTAAATGACAGCTGCCTCGCACAAACAAAAGGGCGGCAAATTCAAATTTGGCGGTCTCATCCGTTACAATTATTATTATAATTAATAAGTAATTTAGAAATCGTTTGAGGTATTAAAACTAAAATACGGAATTTCTAAAAACTGAACTTTATGATATAAGCTTAAAGATGACCACCCTATTTAACGATCTCTTTCTGGGTGTAACTGAAAAACATTTGACCATGATAGCAGCGCCGGTTTTATATACCTTTGACTTTTGGGCAATCAACAATCAAAAATCGGGAACAACCATGACAGCTTTTGTTTCTTTTTATTTTGAAAATCGAAACAAATCGAACAGAAAAATAGGTATCTAAATGTTTTACTTATTATCACTCAATAGTATTGCAAAAGCAATTAAGTAATCCATGTAACTTTTGACTAATTTTGACTAATTACAAAACAGAAAATGATCTATCTCCTGAAACGTTACTCACAGGAATTGTGAGAAACATGTGAAGGGCTGTTTACATATTAGGCAACGCTGTTGTTAAATCGTTAGAATAAATTAAGTGCTGAATGATTTTTAAAACTGTATTTAAAAATGGTTTAAAAATAAGGCATTCCTCTTCTAACTCATCTTATTATCATCATTATACAGTTTTATTGAAGTGTGTACTTCTTGTTGCAAATCTTCGTTATGAGGTTCAGTGAGTTGGGTTAAAAAGCTGAAATGTTTTTCAATAAAACTGTATTTCTTTAACCATTTTTGCATTTCCTCATTCCACATCTATAATAACAAAACAAGTATGTACTTTGAAATACTCTGACGCATGTTTACTTCTTTCATAATAATAATGAAATTTATCTGTAACTGGGTTATATACTTAATCAATATACGTCATTACGATTTGATGTTAACTTTATAAATTATCTGGTTACTTTTATCAAACAACGACAGAATGTCTTCCAGAAAAACGTTAAAAAGGCTATCCTTACTGTGAATTGTTTTTTGTGTAGACTTTTATTTTTTTTATTTAACTGTTAAACATTTAAAACGTTGTTAAAAGAATGATCGTAATGACAAAGCTTTACATGTGTCGGGCCTAGTAGAACAAAAATGGCTAAGTCTGTATGTCTGTCTGTCTGTCTGTCTAAGACTATCTAAGTCTAGGCTAAGTTGTTTTTTTGGCCTATTTTTGATTGTAAACCGCTATATATTCCAGCCATATTGCTGCCAAAATCATAAAATCACCCCTACAATTTGCAATATTCAAATATAAGTCCTTTAGGACATTATTAAGAGTGATTTCCATATCTGCCGCTTTATGCCCTAAGGAAATAAATCTAACTAATCTCTCAACAATATTTCCTTTACACACATCAGGTTTGGTTATATCTGAAGTGGAATCCGTGATTATTGAAAAATATTTGTTTGTTGATTCTTATATCTAAAAAATATTTTATTATTTTATAGCTAATATTTGAAAAATAATAGTATGTTATGCAACACGAGCGGAGCGAGTGTATAATAAACGAGTGACTTAAAAAGATTACCGAAAGTGTTGGTTGCACACTATACTTTTTCTACGATAGTTAGTTTTTGAGTATATTTTCACACGAACACATTCACTGACATGGCCGTCAGAATTGACAAACGTGTAAATTCAATGCGTAGAAAATATCTCCAAAATCATCCGATTGCTCCCAAACCCCTGCGGTAAAATCCCGAAAATGTCCGAAGTGGCTCGGATCCGTGGGAAATAAAACTCACGTGGTAAAGTGACGCTTCCCGCACGCTAGGTCGGTGTGTAATTATGTATGGTCTGTTCATAGATATAACAAAATGACCAATAGCTTTTGAATGGGATTATCCGAGGGTGGTCATTAACATACAATGAAACAAGATTATTACCTATAGTTTCGGAATTTAAAATCAGGTAAAATTGTGATTCGTAATGGAAAATACTTTTATACCTACCTGTGTTTAATATTCTTTGGTTTGGTATACTATTTAGTTTAAGTTTACTAGTAAGCATTCTTATTTTGTGTGTAATACAGCGTGTGTTGAATCGTGTGCGAATTATGCAAAATATGTGCGAGTCTAGTGTATCTCAGGAGATGCTCCCGCCCAAATGTAGAAAACAGTATTCAAACTATGTTTATTTGACTCTCGCAAGCATGCATCTTTAGAAGAAACGGCCACATTGACGAAAATTCCAACATCAACTGTATGGAAAATTGTGACTAATCCCATTTCAGCGAGGAAAAAAAGAAGCGATGCTGACATTTTTTCGAGTGTAGATGTAAAGTGATCAAGATATAATACGGCTTAAAATTTACCTGTTATACGAAGAACAAAGCGTGCCTACATTAGATATCTTAATTAGGAGGTTTGAAAAAGATGTGGCAGAACTACTTTATGGAAGTGTATTCAACACATGGATTTTAGATTTAACAAAATTGACAAAAGGCAAGTTTTAAGTTTTAAAATCCGGAAATGGCGACTGGAATATCTAGAAAAAATTAGGATTTACAGAGAACAACAAAAGCCAATTATTTACTTGGATGAAACCTGCTTCGACACTTATGATACCCCGGTAAAGGGTTGGGTTGACTCAACTGAAAAGTGTACAACAAACGCGTTATCAAAAAGAGGTAAAATAATAACTATTTTGCATGCTGGCTCTAAAGATGGTTAGATTCCAAATGGACTTGCTCTGTCTGCAAAAAATATTAAAAATCTTCTCTGGATTACCATGAAGACACCACCGCTGATTTATTTGAAAGTTGGTTTAAAAACAAACTAGTTTCAAACATACCTCCTAATAGCGTAATTGTAATGGACAATGCAAGTTATCACAGTAGACAGTTGACTAAAACCCCTTATGCAAAAAATTAGGGCATACAGTTTTAAGGCTTCCACTTACCACTGTATATTTAATCCCATTGAACATGTTTGGCACCAAATAACATCTGCCATTCGTCGTAACAATGTTTTTCCCCGTGTTAACTCCAATGCCCTCAAACTTATAGAAACCGAAGTTTTTAACATTCCTCGACAAAGTTGTTCTGTTAAACATATAGAAAAAGCAGAGCAATCGCATATCCATATGCAAATAATATAGAACAAATAATAATTAGGACAGGCGATGATAGCGATATTGATACTGATATATTATGTGAATAATTTTAAGTAATTTGAGTAGGAAATAAAAATAATTTGTTATTTTATTTTAGCTTTAAACATAAATACTTACATAAATAAATAAATATTGTTTAGTATCTTTACTAAAAAAAACCCTTGCCCGGGTCTTTCCTTAATTCGTATCAGTTAGTCACTTCGTATATCGTATATAGTCGTATATCTATGACCAGACTTTATTTTGCAGACGGGAGTAGAAAAAGTTCTTTACCTGAGATACTAACATATTTAGTAACACCGCTGCTGAGGTCTTTGACAGATAGGTAGCTCTTCTGCTGTTCCGCTTCCAAAATTACCATATGTTTCAATGGATTTTTTAAGAAATTAATCGAATTCTGCTATAAGCTAGTAAAAATTTCCATTTTAGCATGAACCATATACTTCTCGGGTAACAATATATTTAATTACAATAAATACTCATTTGAAGGCATCCTTAAAATATTGTTTTCTCTCTAGTCTTACCTACTACCTAATATTTGCCTACCTAAGATTTTGAGAACGGGTAATAAAATGTATTGATCGAATATGCATGGTCTAAAGTTTGGTTAGGTATATAATCACAATGCCTCACAATGTCATTATGCTCTTCGTTATATTCGTTGTTTTTTGAACAAAATGATTTACATTACAGTACACTGTTTTGTTGTCTCTGAGCAATGAAGCCATGAACGCCTTGCACTTTTTCCATTTGAAAGACGGTAAAAAATCGTCTTTTTTCTATTTTTGCATTCATATCGTCGACCAGAAATTGAAAAATCTATATTTTTAATTTGAGACTTTTTTCTAATATAATTAATATTTTTTTCATTAAGCTGCTCACTACTTATTCTCTCCCATCAAGTTATAATCAGAATATTCAAAACATGTTATTGACCTGTTATTATATAGATTAGGAATATTGTTATTTTTGTTTTGTTTGACGTTATCGTTATTAGTTGTGAAGAGATGTGGCTGAAAAAGATACATTTATCTCGCTATCTTGATTAGTTTTTGATGTAGACTGGGACTTCATCTTGAATTTGAATATTTTGAATTTGAAAATTAATATTTATTATTTATATTAATAAATGTTTTTTTTTTATTTTTAACTTCTCTTAATTTTGCTTCCTTTTTCTTTTTAGCGCCACTGTCGTAAAGTCGCTTAGACATAACTAAAAATAAATTTGCATTCCTTATTTATCGCAATAATACCTAATTGGCAATTAAAAAAGGCTTAAACTAAATTTTCCCTTATTTTTGCAGAATGCACCTTAAATATATTTTTCGTGTTAAGTTCGATTTTTCTTTAATGCTTTAAATAGGCGATAAAACTGACTCTGAAATGAAGTCAATTTAATAATTCAAAATTATAAAAAAATCCTTATAATAATAATTTCAGAAAAAATACAAAAAAATATATCATAACAGTGCTGATCTAAAACAACTAAAGTTTAAACTAAAGATGAGTTTTTTATTTGAAAATTCGTCTACTTCCTGCAATTATTTCATGTCGGAAAAATGTGAATGTGTAATTTCCTAAAAATCGATCCCTTTGGCTTTGGCGGTATCGTAAATATTTCTGGTTAACTTGCCACACAAATTTTTTCGCCTCTTGCGCCTCTTTATCATAGATTTTTTTTAACTAATACACAATTTTCGTGAATAACAGCGTACAGGCACATTTAACCTGCGTACCGGATTTTAAATCCCATCCACTGCACACTCGAAAGTAAAAAATGGTCGTGTACAGGTGTAACAGTATATCGTCCTGTTCACAAAGAATCCTACTCTGAAAGTAATACAAAAGGCGCGACAGAGCGGCGCCAGCAGATTCATTCAGATTTACCTCAGAATACGTCCTGTCTTTTGTTCCATTGACCGGTTATTCTCTAGAAAAGTAGTTATTCGCCCGAAAAATAGTAGTTTCGGAATTTCAAGTTTGCTGCAAAGGTTTACGCACGACAGCACGTATTTCCTACTACTTTTGACGAGACCCATTGTCGGGTTTGATTTGACAAAGGGACTCTTTTCACACCTGCCCAGTCTCATTCATAAATATTTTCGGTATTTCGTGCCAAAATAAACGGTCCATTGTGTTTAGGTGTAAAATATATTTCTGCCGAACTTGGGTTACGAATTTGTCATTCTACCTGCCGTTTGCGCTAAGTAAAATTACATCGATTTATTACTTTTGATTATTTGTCAGTTAAAGTCTGTTTCATAATAGTATGGAGTAATAAACGGGACAATTCCGTTCAGTACGACTAAAATAGAGCATCGCCTACACAAAAATTAGCCGGACGCTTTTTTAACACAATGATAATATATTAAGGGAATATATAATATACAGGTTTTCCAAATTAAGGTTGTCTATCGTGGGGATATTTCAAGTCATAAGGGATACGAAGATGGTTAATTTGGAAAAAAATTGCAAAATTTAAAGTTTAATAACGTGTTGTTTATTAAATCAAATTTACATTTTCACATGGTATGTGGAAACACTAGATCATTTATGTACGATGTACGATACAACAGGGTCCTACATTGTTTTAACCACAAAAAAGATTTTTTATTAAATTTTCAAATTTTTGGTGCATTAGGCAATTTTTTTTACATATTTGTACATGGCGTTTTTTAACGTTATTGTTGCGTCTTTTTGCTTCTTGTTCTTTTTTGCTATACAAAATGTAATGTGCGTTTTTATGTGAGGAAAAGTTATACATGCTACAATGTTATATTTTATGCAATAGTAACGCCGTAGAAGCTGGGCGTACGTATTTAAATAAATAACTACCCAGAGAGAAGACAACAGTTTTTGGAAGATTCACTAAAAATTTTAAGCACTCTGGTGCGTTTATGAAACCCATTTTATCCATAATGAAGAAAAGTAAATAACGCATTGTTAGATGTAACTGAAGATTATTGTTATTATTATTATTATTATTATTATCATTATTGTTATTATTGTTGTGCCTTTTTTATTATTATTATCCAAAAATCAGGAAGGTTAATATAAGACATAAAAAATAGGAAAATAGTAAAGCCTTATCCGAAGGGTGCTTTTAAATTCAAGCTTTTATACGTAAAAAAAAGGAAAGAAAGACACTTACGGGTATCAATCTAAACAGTCAAGACACATTGACAATCCTACACATTTTTAACGTTTATGCTTTTTTTATATATTGACGATATTAGGGCATTCTTCCCACTCTCCTGGGGATTCTCGCAGAATAGAATTTTTCACAATACTGATGAGGTAATTTTTTATTAGTTCAATGCTAATTTTTGCAAGCCCGGATGCTTTTTTATTTGTCATGGCTTCTTTTGTTTCATTAAAAGTGATACCCTCGATATTTGCTTCAATTATATTTATGTTTCTAGTTTCAGGGTTGGTTATAAATTCCTCCCTGTCCTCGGTCATCAACTTCTTGTAATATCCAACCCACTCAATCATGTGTATCAATATTTATGTCACCTCTTCTTACGTTCGATGTCGCAGACCATTCACAACTTTCCAACCACAGGCTTTTTGCCAGTTAGCATTTTTGGATTTCTTTCTTTTTTTCTGAGCTTCCTTTCTTTTCATTTGGTGAGTAGCTTTACTTTCTTGGACACACATTAAATTTAATGTTATTTACAGTTTCGTTACAGTTACGTAATTGTAATGCAATTACCTATATTGAGCTAACACCAAGTCGTCCTTTTAAACGTATGACGAGGTTTTTTTAAAAATCAACGGGCATGGCATTAAAATGTATGATCTCCTGACGTCAATCGGCAATTAGGAACAGCTTATTATATATCGTGTCAATTCTTTATTTACCTGTGTGTCAAAAGTTAATTTAAGTAGATGAAAACATTACCGAGGCTTGTAAATTGGCGTGTTATTAGCGTGTGATTGTAAAGCTGACTGGGCTACGCTAAGCGCAGCTGTAAAATTTACATATAAAAAAATCTACTGAACGAAATATGAAGGAAGTTTGTACAACCTTGGCCCTGGACATAAAGGGTATCCCAGAAAAACGTTGTTATCGTATTTTGGTTGTGCCGATAGGGGGGTGTTCTTTTTTAATACCAGATCAATGGTACCATATTCTTTCATTTCTATTGAGGTATCAAAATTTATCAGCAATGGAAGGCAGGAAGTGTGCTTGCTTTTATTCTCGTTTAATATCGTAATACATTATAATAACACTTGATTTGACATTTTAAAAACAGCAACCGCCATGTACACCGATCGATACACTTAATGCAGAGACCACAGACCAAATTACAGTATTAAATATTTAAAAAATGATTGCAAACCATTTAACAAGAAGTTCACATTACAGACAGATTACCCAGCTGGTGAGGTCACAATAACTCCAAAAGTTGCTGTCAACTTGTCTATTTCAAAGAGAACACCCCGTATATTATTACATTTTGAGAATCTGTGTAAAATTATAAAGATTTTTTCTGTATAATATGGTACATCTATAAACTTGAAAAAAATTGTGCCTTCAGCTTAATCAAATTAACCATATTTGGGCAAATATTAAAAAAAGTAGGTTGTTATTTTTGTCATTTTTTTTTGTTTTAATACAGGGTGTCCAAAATTAGGTCGCAAAAATTCACATTTTCAAAATCGCTAAACTCGTTTTTTTCGAAGTTGAGTACCTTGTAACTTTAAATGTTATCAAGTCCAAGACTTATTTCTCCATAAAACTGTATTAGGATTACTAATACCTATTTTTAACCATATTCGAAATTAGTTTTTTTTGATAGTATTGATATTGATAGTAGTATAGACAGTGTTGATCATATATTTTCAGACGAACCTTTTACCCTCACCTACTTGGCTATAAAAAACCAATTATTGTGGTCTAATGACAAACATGACAACTAATAATTGAAACGGAAGTGAAAGGACGTTGACAATGGTTTAGCAAAGAAGTATAATTGACAGTTAGCCCAACCTCAATAATTGAAAGGTTTTTAATTATGGGGTTGGGCGAAAAATCCTGTATATTATTAATTTAATTATTAATTTTCCAATTTTCCATAGGTAGAATGAAAAATATGAAACGAATTTGTGTTTTACTAGATAGTAAATAGCAGTAAAACGAAAATGAATTTATTTCGAACAAAATAAAGTCAAATCACCTTGATACCTTATTAAACTAAAAAATAAACAAATCCATAGCACGCGGGACAGTTAGTCAGCGTGGTGATTTTAAGAAATAATATTTTTTAATGTTTGCTTTACTTTTAAAATTAAATGAGTTCAGACTGAAAATAAATATTTTGCGTTTAACTGTAAGTTTTAGTTTTAACTTTACGTGGTACAACTACGCAGAATTAAGAAAAAAGAAAAACAGCAAATTTGTTGAACATTAGTGTTGAAGATTTTGTCTTCAATGTAACGGGCGACAGAAGAAAGTGGAAACATTTTATAGGTATTTTTTAAACTATTTTATGCGTCGATTTTGAATTTAATTGTGTTCAGTATGAAGGAGTTGCGGAATTCCTATAATTTTATTATAAACTTTGCAGGCGAAAAAATTCAATAAAATTTAAAATTTAAAATTTAAATTTTAATTTAAAAAATTTAAAAAAGCAATTATCTAAAGATATATGAGCCCTTGATTCTGAAAGTGGTACAAGTCAAAAAAAAAAGTCTTGTTTATCATCTATTTCATATTATATCCTAATGGTTGGCAAACAAAATACAATTACTGTTTTTTTTTTATAGTGGTATACGTCAGTCTGTTATCCAAGTTTGGTAAAATAATTATTAGTACTTATGCCATATCTTCAGATAGCCGGTATGATCAGGAAATCCTATTAATGTAAAAATGTACTAGCTACAGTTAAATGTAGACCGTATACGGCGAAGATGTATAAGTTATGAACCAAAGGAATCGAAACGAATAGGACTAATATCGTCTTACTACGAATCAGTTCATACTTTAAAAGTGAAATCGGAACCCTTGCAAATGGAAGAAAGCAACATGAAATCAAGAAAGAGAACAAGAAGTCTCTAATTATGCACAAAATATAGGAAAAATGAAGAGACATAGTGATGAACAATATGAAACAAAGAGTTTGAGCATGTGAGTGGAAAAGCTGTGGAAAAGTGGAATTTTCATTCTTTTTGGAAATGAGCAAATTTTGAAAATAATCAATAAAAGAAAGACGCCCCAGAAATGTTATAAAGTCATGCGGTTAATTTTGCAAATGGTATTAGTCATTTCAATCTTTCACACACCACACTTCCTTTTGAAAATGCTTATAAATTTTATAATCATAATAAATAATTATTTGTTGGGTTCATATTAGCTGGGCTAAACGAAAAATAGAAATAGCGAAAACAAAGAAAGAAAGAAAAAAATAATATTAATAATGAATCTAGTAAGAATTTTTTGTTCTAGACTTAATCAATTTTTTAAATCTCGGTGGAGAAAATGGTCCAGCATCACCATTCCCACCTTTCGCCAAAATAATAAACATGCCAATCCGATTGTTTAAAACCAATTTCTTTGACACCTTGGGTAAAATGGTTGGAAAAATTGCCCGCCATTCGAAAAAAACGCGCGATACGGTGTATCGACGATGTATTCTTCCCACAATGTAATCTCGGAAAGCTCATTAAAAACTTTTGATTTCGGCTGTACCTCGTACAAGAACTTAATAATAATTTATTAGTCTCCAACCCTTTCTTCACACTTCTGCCCCCCGCAGCGCAAACCCGCGCTTAAAACGTGGAATTCGACCTGAAAAAGGAGCCGCCACACAACGACATAAGATTCGAGACAAGCGGCCACCAACATTGTTAAAGCGAGGTATCAGATTATCACGAACCGTGTCAATCAGGTGAGAGGAGAGCTGGCGTCATTTGAAAGAGAGGGACGGCGTACCAACGAGCACTTGATCATGCAGTGTTTATGATTTAAATGCGGCTCGAAACCATTTATACAGATCCTCATAACGTTTGCCGAGCGTTATATACTGTGTGCCACAGAAATACGCAACACCGAATACAAAGGATGATTCACGTTGTCCTAGTAGAAGTTCTGGAGAACTAAATGCTTTTTTTTTCAATTTGATGTATGATCATGGTGACAAATGATCCATCTTTTTGAGTATTTACGTACCCGCAGCGTTGCCAAGTCAATTCAAAACAGACTCCAACATTGGCAATTCAAATAAAACACTATATAGGTATATTATAGTTTGCGTCCTAATGTGAGATTAATAAAATGTCAAATGCATTGACACATCTTAGTCATTCCTAAATTACAGTTGCATAAAAGTAAGCCCAGTATGGCAAATGAAAGTAATGTCACAGCGGCATTTACTGCAGGTAGTTTGTTAAAATAATAAATATAATAATAATTATACATGATTATTATGATAGAGATAGAGAATATCATGTACATAGGGATGTTGGAAACTGTAAGAGATACAGCGTCGCTTAAATGGAAGAAAAGTATAAGCTAAAAAATAATCTTGTTTTGTTTTATTTTAAATCGATACCCTTACGTAGATACAGGCTTAAAACGGAAAATGTCTATTTTTGAAAAACCACAATATTTTCCTTAATATGTAAAATGTTCAAATTTTCAACTTTTATTTTTCTTATGGGCGCCTTATTGAAAAAAGTCTGCTGTTTTCAAACTCCTGTTTAAAAATACTTTTCAACCATGTGTAACACATTTATGTTTGGTCAAGATAAAACCAGAAAAATAACATAAATAAGATTTTAGGCTTTGATATTGTCAATAGTCAGTCAGTTGTGTAAAGTCAATAAATTGTTAGTTTTAAAACGAATTACTTTTCCAATATTGATAAGTATGATGTAAGTGAGTGTTTTATAATCATCCATAGAAACTTCAACCGGGTAGAGATATGTTTAATCGTGTGAAAGACAACCTGTCACCTAAGGGAGTTTTGCTAAAGTAAAAAAGGATGACATTTGGTCTTGCAAAGTGTGGTTGAGTGAGATACCAAACTTTGGTCGGATGAGTGTCGATTTACTAATTGTAGAATTGGGCAGATGTAAATCAACGGCTAGCTTGTGAAGTTAGGTAACAGGTGACGTGGGGAGTTAACGTTTGGTTTGGTATTTCGGGTACCAAAAAATTTAAATTCTGAGAGATTTTAAACCTTGTACAAACGATCGTAACAGAATATCTTACGAATCTTCCACTAGCGGTCTGTCACACAATGCACAGATTATTACGAACTTTTTAGGGAACTTGGGACTAGCATATGGTCTGCGAGATCCCCAGACATAACACCCCTTGACTTCTTTGTATGGAGTCACTTCAAAAATCAAGTATACAGTAGGGGCTATGGAAAAATGTTAAAACAGTCCTTTGAAGCAGCGTAGAAAGAAAAGTTGTTTATGCGGGCAACAAAACGGCGGATTATTTGAACAGTTACTCTAATACTATTGACAAATTCTGTGTATTTCTCGATCCTTTCGCTTGAATTTTATTGTCTTCTTTCTTGTCCACTCATTATTTAAATGTGTTTCAAAATTAAATAAGCTACTATCCTAGAAAAAGAAAAACAAAAGTTGACTTCTGCCGCCCGCAATAGGTCTAAATTTTTTTGAAACCATTTTCAGCATCGCCGTATCCTTTTACACGTATCCTGAAAATTTGAACGTTTAAGCTCCTATAATAAAAAAATATAGTGGTTTTTCACAATTTGTCATTTTCCTTTTTCACCCTGTATCTATATAAGGGTGTCGATTTAAAATAAAATAAAGTTAGATTATTTTTTGGCGTATACATACGCTACTTCTCTTCCATTTAAGCGACGCTGTATCTCTTGCAATTTCCAATATCCCCATGTATATGAATTTATATAGAAATAAGCGAAAAAATGAACATAAATAAATTGTAAAAAATATTATATTTAAGAATGAGATGAAATATGGTCGTTAGATATTAACAAGGAACTTTAAAGTGTTATGGGCTTCCCACATTCTACGAGCTTTTAATTAAGCACATACAGGAGAGAGAGAGAGAGAGAGAGTGAGTATGAAACAAGGTTTGCATTTATTTATAATATTCTTACTGCTTTCTACAAAACTTCTGGATTTCTCCTGGGTCGGTTTTTGCTTAGTCGAAATTGCTGACGTAAGAATAGCTTCCATCTCAATGGTAAAACGTATGTTAGGGTGTATCGAGTTTAAATGTCTAAGAAAAGCTACTAGGGTTTCTTGACCATGAGGCCAAATAACAAAAGTATCATCGACGTAGCGTTTCCATAATTTTGGTTTTAGATGGAAGGTGTCGAGAGCTTTGTTCTCAAAGGCTTCCATAAATATATTCGCGATGACTGGTGATAGTGGAGAACCCATAGCTGTTCCCGGCGTTTGTTCAAAAATTTGACCCTTATAAGAAAAATAGGTTCAAGATAAGCATTTTTCAATTAACGTGAGAAGGTTTGATTCCAGATGCTCGGATTTTAATATATCTGAAATGATGTCGAGAGTTTCAGGAATAGGAACTTTGGTAAAGACGGATTCTACGTCGAAAGTAACTAGAATATCTTGTTTATCTGATGTAATGCTTTTTAATTGTTCAATGAAGCGAAAGGAATTAAGTACGAAACTGTCAGTTTTCCCTGTAAGGGGTTTTAATAAGGAAGGTAGATATTTTGCTAGAGAATATGTTGGAGAACCAATGGTGCTGACAATAGGTCGAAGGGGTAATCCTAGTTTGTGAATCTTTGGAAGTCCGTAGAGACGAGGAATTTTAGAGTCATGAGGGGTAACAGATTTTTTCACGGAGTCTGATAGAGAAAAAGCCTTAATAACAGATTTAAGGTTGCGATCCATAGATGGCGTAGGATCTTTTTTAAGTTGACGATATGATCCGTCTGTAAGAATATCTTGAATCTTTTCCTGATATTCATTTGTATCCATGACTACCGTAGCATTTCGTTTATCTACTTTTAGGATCACGATGTCTGGATTGAACTTTAGAGATTTTAGAGCGATGCGTTCAGGCTTTGCAATATTGGATTTAGGAGGTTATGATTTTTTGATTTTGTTTGTACCCCTCATTAGCGCCCCCCTCAAACAATATATAAGCAGGTACACAGTAAAATACGAGCCAGTTTCAGTGAAGCTCTGAAGAAGCCACCAGGATGATTGGCGAAACGTCAGCAATTTCGACTAAGCAAAAACCGACGCAGGAGGAATCCAGAGGTTTTGTAAGAAGCATTACAGTAGTCTGTGGAAGTTTCTTTGAAAAATTAATATTCCTACTTTTTATAAACTACTAGTCCTACATTTTGCGTTTTTGTTTATCTTAATGTCTTTAAAAACAAAAAATTACACGCGCAATTTTATGATTCAGTCTCAAAAAATCTAAATATTCACTTGAAACAATATTTGCATATCTTAAAACTTTGTCACATAGCGCTCGCCGTAATTGCATATATTTTATCCTCGCCCGACAGGGAACTAGCCCGTCTCCAAAGCCTTTTGGCAAAATATTCACATTATCACTATATTTTTAGAATATTTAGCGCCACTTAACGCGTCTAAATTATTACCCGTTTTATCTATTTGTTTTTCTACCTCCCGCATTCTTTCACCGGTCTTATAGCCGTGTTTGTTTTCGTCTAAGTTTATAGTTACAACTAAAATACAGTCTAGACTAGACGCAACAATTTTTAAATTGGCCTTTGTAGATACGAAGAATTGAATGCGATTACGATAAATAAATTTTTGGCGCGTTTCCGGCGCCACGCGATGTTTTTTTTTTTTTTTTGGTTTTGATTTACTATTTAGAAACGCCCCTAAAATGGTTATCACATCCTCCCCAAATACCCACCAAAAGATGAAAAAACACGATGTGAAATATTATTCAAAGATATTTTTTTTTGTTTGATAATTAAACGACACTATAATTAAATTTTTATCCTTCAATAATACGGGATGATTCACGTAGATGGTCCATTAGATGTCGAACAAGGACTTTTTATAATATTCTGAATTTTGGTAGGAGTATATATGAGTAGTCTTTTAGAAATATTTTCAAATATACTGGGTGTAATATAGCTTTTTTATTTTCAATTAAACTCCCTATTTGCATCTTTGGACTCTAAATAAAATTGTGAACAGTTTTTAATTAATGTATAGTCCAGCACACGATAAGTCCTTATAACTTGCCTGCCCTCAGTAAACCGACCACACTCTAAATTTATCCTCGAATTTGACAGTAACATTAATCGTAATAATTAAATAAAATTTACCAATGTGAACTGTGAATTTAAAATAATTATTAAAGTTACTTCAGTTTTGTAAAACCTGAGTCCTTTTGCTATCTGCACATTAATTTTGATTCAAAATTCATGTACCATGCGTTCAATTTATCTTGATAAAATTTTAATTGGCTGCAACTTTTGTTTTAGTGATATCAAGGTAAACAAAAAAACAAAATCTAGGGTTAGTGGCCAAGTTTTTTTCCAAGTGACGTATAAAACAAAACACTATCAATGTTCCCTTAAGCCTACCTCGTATTTTTTTAAAGGGGACACCCTGTATATTATATATTTTTTTAATAGAATATCTTATTCCGATTACAATGATGTAACACATTTTTTGTTTTAGGGGAAGGGAAAGGGAATGAGCATAGTATTGTGTGTTAATGTTAGGGATTAGTAAACTGGAGAGATTATTCTGTTAAGGAATAGGTAAGTAATATGAATTTTTGTTATGTAA
This sequence comes from Cylas formicarius, assembly GCF_029955315.1. Taxonomy (NCBI): domain Eukaryota; kingdom Metazoa; phylum Arthropoda; class Insecta; order Coleoptera; family Brentidae; genus Cylas; species Cylas formicarius. The sequence goes on from NW_026844347.1 coordinate 11,203,209, forward strand.
GGTTAATATTATTGAAATTGATGAACATTATTCAGTTTTACCTGTATTACATGTTTTAATTGTTTATTCTTATAAGTATTATGTGTGTTACTTATTTTGTTAAATTTGCCATTTTTATATTTTATATTAATATAGTTTATTTAATTATATGTTAGCGGGTAACTTATCAGTTCCTATTTTAATGGCAATTGAGACTGAAATATTTGGTGATTCTAGCTGTAAATTTACAGACTACCTTTAAGTGTTAAGTGTGTGTTACACTTGATAACGAGTAGTGATACAACTGTCCGAAACGTTGTGTAAGTTAAAAATACCCCATATTAAAACTCACCAGCGCTACGAGTCTGTTTCAGTGAAATTGGCATATAATTAAAAATATTTTATGGCAAAACAACCTCACTATTGTATAGACAATTTATGCATGTGACTTTTTTTTATCAAAATTTTGAACTGGCTCATAGCTACTAGAATTAGATTTAACAATGAATACACAATTATAAATGAAAAGACCAGACCTCGAAATAGTTGACCACAAAAGAGAAACTTAGGTTTAAATAACATTGTTCTTGTGATTCGCTTTTACAATTTAGCCTAGTATTATATTTTAGGCACGGATGAACATGTACAAAATAATATAAATCTCCATATTACGTAGCAATACTTAGATTTTCTTTTAAATATGGTCTATTTCATTAGTCCAAGTTAACTTCTCCCTGGTGGATAGTTTTTGTTATTCAATCTAACTAAAACGTTTTTGTTTAAATCCCTGCAAGAGAACACAAGCAACTGCGTGTTCTCCGCATTTAAAATAAGATTATTAGATCGATAATGCCAAGGACGTTAGCGTTAGTACTATTGCCCAGCTCTTCAAAACTATTGGTATCAGATGCGGAAGCCGCATCATCAGCAAACAGACATGGATAAGTGTCCTTAAAAAGTGGGGAGCTGTCGTTTAAACAGTAGAGGTCCTAGCAGACTGCCCTGAGGAACCTCGCTAAAAATCGGCTTCGATTCAGAAATATAAGTGGTGTTACCATCTTTAACCTTAACTGCTTGACTTCTATCAGTCAAAAAGGATTATAACCATTCAAATGCATTTCCACGGACACCATAACCAAATAGTTTATCGAGAAGCATATCAATATATAAATCGATCAATACAAATCAATATAACGTCCAGTGTTCTTTGAAAATCAAACAATACAGAAGCAGTTCTCTGGACTTGATTTAAATTGAGAGAGAGTGAGAGGATTGCATGATCTGTTGAACGCATTCTCCGACAACGAATGATTTTCATCCAAAAATAATAAGAGGCTTATGTGGAAGGCTTTTTCAGAGATTTTAGAAAATTCTGACAACAATGCTAAACCTCTTTAGTTCGAAATTAACCTAATGTCAAGTACCAGTGGAGAAAGAATAGTTTCCAAGATATGCTAATGGCACAGTGATGGTAATAGTATAGTATAGTGTAGTAGTGATAGTAATAATAGCAATTGGGTCAACATAAAGACTATTAGAAGTGGTAAACAAATCCATGCCCTGCAAGAGCATCGTTTGACGAGCTAATGAAGGTAAAATATATGTAATCTTATATTATCGTTAATATCGGACAATGACACAATTGATTTCTACGTATTTAGCTACCATTGGGAGGACAGGACAGGAGGAGAGATTACTGGCATTCCAAGGTCAACTTTCAGTCGATTCCTTGATTATTATGCAAAAAATAGGTATTGCAAGAATTCCCTAGTCAAAAAGCAACTAGTTGAAGTTGAAGTTTTAAGAACCAAATCCTATGATAAAACTTATTTCATAGACAACTCACAAAAAAGCCGGTAATATATCCATTTGATTAGTACCTTATCACTGCAGTTTGAATTGTTTGAAAATTAAAAAACAAAGTTAGAGGCAATAATATAAACCTAAAAATGTCCGCCAATATAATTGATGTAATTAAAACTCATTGTGAATTAATACCAGAGAGCAGTTAAAGAGAATGTGTTAATCTTATACGTGAAGTGGAAAATAATCATAAAAAAACTTGGAACAACGTAAAACCATTAATTATAGCACAGATCCATACTATTCTCATGACAAATTTTATTTAATTTGTATTTATTGTATATATAATCCCAATTAAACTGTACGCTATGTAACGGAATGTATTCATTTACTTTGTGTTTCCATTTCCTTACTACCATGGACTGGTTTGATTTATTGGCATAAAAATGTCTACGAGCGAATAAAAACGTTGTTGTCATTTCCTTTTATAGTCTGTCGTACTATAGTATAGAAATAGCTCCACCAGTGATGAAGCCGAATATTGTCATATTTCCGAAGAATCACAGCACACCACACATTTTTTTTTAATTGAAAATGCTGTGTTGAAACACTTCTTATGTTTCTTTTCGATTGCTGCCCAGGTGAAATTTACCATGCCTTACACAACATTTTCTTACCTCTCTTTATTTGTTACCACCTTCTATCGGCAGACAGGTATTTCTCCCAGTTCTATCCACTTAGTTGTGATTAACTTAAAATCAATATATGCATCTTCTAAAGAAGATGTGCTCCTAAATATATCAACACAAATAATATGGCGCCTCATCTAAATATGGAATATTCGAGGCTTGGGATAGAGAATAGGAAAACTATGGGTTGACCAGACAATAGCCTAGACTTGGCATTAATGGATTTCTTCTTTTGGTAGCCCATAAAAATCAGGTACACAAAACTGTTTTGTGATAATGTCTTAGCAAATAATTTAAAGATTTTACAGTGGTAATCAATCAGTCAAGAGACAATTCCAAACTAGTATATTCAGGGTGTTCTATTTAAAAATATATCGAGTATGATCAGGTCTCAGAAAATCGATGGAATTTTGTTTTAAATGTGATTCACGTACAAGCGAAAAAATGACATTTCTACCACGCAAGTAATAAGAATGTTGAAATTAGCATTTCCTTTAAAGTCATCAGCTTCTTTTATCACATAACACCTCTCGCCGTAGTTAGAAACAACAGCGATAAGAAATTGGTCCTGCTCATGTTTCCCTTGAAGTGACGAGACCCTGGCATTTCTAAAATGAACAGTATCTGAGATATTTGATAATTCACTAGGTAAACTACTTTGAAGGAAGATTTAGAAATGGGAATAATATCCAGCAAGCAATTCTGGTCTTGTGGAAAATTTTCCAGGCGCTTTCTTTCCAAATATCTGGCCCGTACAATTATTTGGACCCTGTTGATAATATCATTGGAATAATTTAAGAAAAGGTTGTAGTCAATACTTATAAGGCGAACAATTATTAAATTATTGTGCAAATTCGTATAATAACTGTCCGGAAAAACGCTGTCTGGTTTTAGCGTATAATTACCGTAAAAAAACATTTTCTCTTAAGGAAATAGGTACCCGCATTCTGCAAACAGATTCGCGCAAATTAATTGCAATTGTCTAAGCATTTCTACAATCAAATAAAGCCATAATTACTAATAATATAATCACTTTTGCCAAGTGAAAAATTACTTCATGAAATATTCACGCGACTCCGTAATTACCGGTTGGTTTATGAGAAATAAATTAAAATATTTCGTACGAATAAGGTAAGAACTGGCAATAAATAAATAAAGTATAGTTAAAATTTGCCGGCGGGTAGAGCACATAGAGAATGTAATGAACTCGTGTTCCTATATAATAAGCGACATTGTATTATTTGGCGAAACGGATTTTATGAATCTCGATTCATAGATGAACGGAACTGTGTCCGCTTAATGTATCGAAAAGAAAAATCGGCTAAGGCACGCGAAGGCCGTTATGGCGGAATTATTTGCATGTTTTCAGGAAGTTGATAGTATAATCTTACATTATGATAATAATAAGGGAAGCCCCCAATATATTTCCACTAGGGTACTTAACGATATCTGTGAATTCCATACATGTGTAGTGCAGTCTCATATGTGTAGAAACAGATGGATATAAGCATATTTGTTTTACGGTAAGTGTTTTTGTGGTATTTATTAACATTTATGTTTAAATTTCGGAAAGTTGCTGTGTTAAAATAGAGACGGGTGTTTGATATTCTAAAAGAAAAACTAACCTAAATACTCAGTGGAAAAGAAATAAGATTTTTCAAAAAACTTCCACAGGCTACTGTAATATTATTTACAAATCATCTGGATTCCTCCTGCTGCGGTGTTTCATGAATCGAACTCTTTGACATTTCGCCGATCATTCTGTTGGCTTCTTCAGAGCTTAACTGAGACTGCCGTGCATTCTACTCTGTACCTGCTTGAGGGGGCGGAGCTATACGAGAGGAATGAATATTGTTTCGGATGACTGATTCGCATATTGGTGAAAGGCTTTTTGGTTGGTAGAAGAATTGATTACTGTGAGACATATTAACTATTCTCAAAGAACATGAAAGAGCCTCAAGACTACGACAAATAAAGTCATCAGCCATTGCCCTCCTTTAGCTCCGCCCCTCCACCCCCCAGAATAGAATGCGAACCAGTTTCAGTTAAGCTCTGAATAAGTCAACAGGATGATTAACAAAACGTCAGCAAGTTCGATTCATCAACAACCGATGCAGTCGGAATTGTAAATAGTAAGAAAAAATAACGTCGTGGACTTTTAATATGGGCGGATTATAAGACTGCGCTCATATTCGAGCCAAATATTGATAAAGTATTTCTTTTGCGGTTCATTATATCACGAAGCAAATTGACGGTTATATCACAAAACTTAAGACAAACATCTAGACGTGATGATATGGTGAAGTTAAGAATAAAACTGCAAGCGAACAGTTCAGTGAGTCACGATCTAAAGCTATTTTAAATGTCATTGATGTGCTTAAAACTCAACTAGGAAAGGAACCGAAGGAAGAACTTATAGTTCACATAGCTCATTCATTTGAAAATGATGTGGCGTGGCGTTAGATGCACAAAAAGTACACTGTTCGAATACCAGGAGGAACTTCCTTCGGAAGAGCATTAGGCTGCAATATAGAAAATGTTGAGCAATTTTTTGACCATTTGGAGAGTGACTACTTAAAAATAACTTTTCGACTCACCAAAGTTGCAATATTGGGCCTGTTAGTTCCTCAAAGTAAGGCGGCATAGCTTCAACCACCTTACTAGTAACGTTTTTAGTTGGAATGAACGTTGGAGGTCAATTTGTACCACCCATGTTTATTTTCCTAAAAAAAAATTGAAACAAACAGCTGATGCGATGGTCTCAACCTGGTTCAATCTACGCAGTACATCCAAGTGGGTACAATAGAATCTGTTTTCTGAGAGGATGAGGTATTTCGTCAATTTTGTTAAACCAACGAAATAATGTACAGTTCTGCTAGTGTCTCCTCATTCGATGCATAAAATCCAATCTCTTGATAAAACCTTCATAGTAAGTTTCAAAGTCTATTACAGTGAGGAAATTAGCTTGACACACAGCTTGACCTGGCAGAAATTTTTGGTAAAGCGTTTGTAAAAACACAATTTGCTGATATAGATGCTAGTGGTTTTAAGGCGACAGGAATTTACCTCTTCAATCGTCGCATTGTCGCCGATGCAAATTTGATATCCGAACAAATTCAGGCTGATAAAAACTGGCATTTGCAACTTCACTTTCCGTCTCAAAAAAAATACCACTCGGGAATAAAATCAACTAAATTTCAGGTGATCACCTCTTCGCCTTGTGAGTTGGAGAAGTCCATCATCAGCACTCCTAAGATAAGTCTTTTCAAAAGCAATTGAGGTTAACAACTCCGAAGATGGAAGTTACGTGTGAGTCCCAGGCTATAAGGGTATGGATATGGTTAAAATTGGACAATATGTTCCTGATGACGCAGCATGCCCATTTTGTGATGGTCGCTTTTACGATGACCAGGCGACATAGTTATGGATGAAATGTTTTTTCATTTTCATTTTCTGATTTTTTGGTTTAAAGAAATATACGTTATTTCAAACTATTAGTTACCTTTCGGTTGTTTCACTAGGAGGCCCGTATTCCATGTAGTCTGATCCAGAAGTTGATTTGTATATATTTTATTTTTTTTACAAAAATTTAACTCTTTTGATATACTATATGCTATAAATATCTGAGCTTGGAGTGTGTCATTTACTGGATATTTATTGATAAGATTCCAAAATTTATTTTAAAAAATAGAAGAGGGGCTCATCTTCGGACCACTCTCTCTGATAATATTGTTTATGTAAATAATTCAATAAAATAAAAGCAGCATTTGTAAATAAACGAAAAATTCATTGAAATAATGAAAACTGCTTGGGTGTGGTGAATGGCACATGCGGTATAGAATGACCATTATATGACGAGCCATTAAATAGCGATTCCAAATGCAGTTAAAATCCTTTTTACAAAACTTCTGGATTCCTACTGAAACAGTCAAGCTCTGAAGAAACCAACAGGATGATTGGCGAAACTTCAGCAAGTTCGTCTCAGCAAAAACGGATGCAGGAGGAACCCAGAAGTTTTGTAAAAAATATCACAGTAGCCTGTGGAAGTTTCTTTGAAAAATTAGCAGTTAAAATCGGTATGTCATAACAAATGAGGGAATTTTTTTCTTTGCTTAAAGCTTTTTGTTTTAACTATTACCTTACGGGTATGAGATACTACTTCAAATAATTTTGGAGCTAAATGTTGACAATTTCTTGGGTCAATAGCATTTGAGTTAAATGGTATAGTCCGACGCAGGATAAATGGTCGTGGTTGTAATAATGCTATTAATGCTTTCATCTGCTCGCAGATATTTTTGAGCCAATATATCAGACCGGTAGAGGGTAGTACTAAGAAAATTAAAAACACAAAATATATTAATATATTCTGTTGTATGCGTACTGTGTAATGGTAATTATATGAATAACAAATTCATATTAAATAAAATTATTGGTGTGTGTATTGTCAGCTTCGATAGCGTTATAGCTAAAGCAGTGTTTAAATTGGGTTGAATTATGCTTTGGAATAGCAAACAGTTCCTTATGGCGTATATTAACTGAATAGATATCCGAGCCACAAGCAAGTTTCTCGAATAAATATGTTGACCTTTGCAGGGTGAGAATTTCTTTAGTTAAATCTGAAAATAGCAATCTAAACCGCTCGTCTAGCCAGCGTGATTCCTCAAGGTCCGCAGAAAAATTATCAAACTTAGATGACCCTATGAAAATCTGAGACACGCATTCTGAAGACGCTGGCTGCTGAACTTATCTTTCTGAAGCAAAGTAGGACAGTAAACTAAATTATAATATGAAATATTAGACAGTGATAGAGAATCGACCAGTTTTAACTTCATTTTTATGAGGTTAGAGGATCCGAAGTTTATAGAACGACTTTCGCATTAAAGAATTACTTAAGATTACTATCAAGATAAACACCGAAATATTTACATAAAAATATAGTGTGTAAATAAATTTTTAGCATTATTTTGGTCAATTATTCTAGCTATTCTTTGCCAAAAATTGAAAGTAGAGTCTTATTTTTGTTCAATAATAAGCCATGCTTACTAGATATGGACATATTCCGAATAACTCTTATTATAATGCACTCTTTAGAAAAGACCAGAGAAGCAATTTTTGAAAAAGTCCTCAGCATTTAATTAGTTAATGACAAACGGTGGTCTACATTAAAGAGGTATTTAAACCTTCATCGTTAGCACAAAAAATTTCAGCACATACTTTTAAGACAGCCCTATTGGCACTATGAACTGCCCTAAATATTACGGCCAACTTAGAAATCACTTAATTACTGCTCAACAGTTTTTTCAAGTAATTTAGATATAGTGGGCAAAATTCTAATATGCAGGAAATTACAAAGATCATGTGGCTGAGTGATCTTGGGGGCAGGAATGATGTTAGCATAGTTAATAAATATTTATTGATATATAGATGGTATGAGGTAAGAGACCTGATTTGATATGTTAATTTTGCAACTATGTTAGGATCCACAGTGGAGAATGAAATTTTTTATTGATTTACAGAGCTTCGAAAACTTTCACGAGAGTATTGTTCTAGTGACTTGAGGGATGTTAGTATAAAAATAGTTAATTAAATACCCTAGCACCTGTAACATTTGAAAGCGTACTAGACCGGGACCCCGGACAAACATTAAGGTAATTTAGTACTTAGTCACAAATGATCAGTTTGCAATTTATATTAAGGAAAGGCCTTCTCGGACGATTAGCATTTCTCTCTGGTATCAGTTAACATTGAGTTTTTTATTTCGGCCTATATCATTTCTATAGGATTTAATCTCAGTCAGTCAGTCTAAGGGGTATATTTCCGGAGTTTTTTTAGGACCTCGTCTGCGAAATGCTCAGAATGCCATTGCCAAGTTTTGGTTTCATCAACACCAACAAAGCGACACCAAGTAGTTGAGCTGAACTACCATTCGTAATAGCTTTATTAGTTGAAATTGCCAAGGTTTAGTTTTATGGCGTTATCGTCTAATCAATTGGTTGCAAATTATTCAAGAGTACCCCATTTACACTTAATTCTTGAAAATTTTAAGCATTTAAATGGAAGAATCGAAAGACTAAGGTCGTTGATATATATGACAAATCGTAAAGGCCCTAAAACTGATGTCCACCATGAAGCCGAAGGAAAAACAAATTTTTTATGGAATGTCTAACAGAAGAGGTTTGTCTCGGAATAAGTTTAAGGAATGTAAATAGGTGTCTCGTTCGACGCGGATCGGTTAGCGAGGACACGATACAAAAGCTTTTTTTTAAATAAGCTGGCCTCGCCAGACGGTCCCCAAAAATCCGATCTTTATTACTGAAAGGACCCGTCAAAATCCCGCATGCCTTAAATAGCGAAATAAAGTGAACTTGCTGCTGTCCCTATCGTAACGTAAGCCGATTTTTATTGAAATATTGTTGAGATTTTACGATTTTGTGCGTTGTCGACCGCGACGCTCTTTTATGAAAAAATAAATTTCAAATTACCTAACTGGATGAAAAAGATGAAAATGGGAAGCAGGTGAATCCTGCGTCTCATTTGATGGAAAGTAAATATCTCATGTTGTCTAGCTTTATTTCTAGCTTTAGATAATTACATTTTGGGAAGTAATTCATAATATTCGTGTTGTGTTTTTGTTTTTGATTCCTTAGACCCTTTAACCCTAATCGTCGATAACTTGCTGAAAGAGGGGCCGAAAATGACAAATGAAAACTGTTAGGAAACATATCTAGACATTTCGCAAACCATCACAACTATTTTTTTATTTATTTCAAATTGAAGTATTCTTTTGCCAATAACTAAGGAACGGACCCATTACTATTTAAAAAAAAAGTAAGGCGCTATCAGCTTATTTGATTTCTTTTACTTAATATATTATTAAAGTCTATTTTAGAACTGCGTGAAGTAATATAATTTAAATAGGTGTCCAAATATAACAGAATGTGACAACGAACACTTCAGCAAATTTGATTGATTGGTAATGCAAAATTATTTCTTTTTATCGAGTCTGGGTTATGCGTTTTGCCTATTGCTATCCATTTACCAACCGAAAATTGTGCTCCAAAGGCGATAGGATACTCTTAAATAATGGCATCGCAACAGAATAAAAATTAGATATTATGTACATAGTATTAGGTACTTTGATTTTTTATTAACTATTATGCACATTATAGAAAAAGTAAATTATAAAAAAATATATTATGTTGGTTGTCTGAAGAAATTTGATCTCCTCTTGACATTTCTCTGATGTTGTGTCTTCCTTTCACTAGCGCCACAGTATTAAATACATTTTAATTTTAATTTAATAATTTAAAATTAACTTCGTTTAATATTATTGATGGTCAACCATTCGACAGTTTCCTGTTTTCTCGAAAATGAAGTTGGAGTCATCCATATCAGCCAGAAGATATTTTATTAGTTCACCAAGAACAAGGGGACGATTACTAGTCTCTTCTCTTTACCCATAGGCACTTTAACAGCCTTTGACACTATACAGGCTGTTTTGAACCATATTATAAAAACTTAAGGGGGTGATTCATAGTTAAAAATGAAGGGTCGTTTGTTATACAAACGTTAGATCAGAAGACAACCAATATTGCGCTACAAATGTGACGAAAAAATAATGTTTTTACTTTTTATTTTAAAAAAGAAAATAGATAGAATAAGAAAATCTTGCGAAAGACTCACGAAATTATCAGTTTTTTCCTGTAAAGGGTTTTAATACAGAAGTTAGATATTTTAATGTAGCGAATATGCTGTCAATGCTGGTAATTCTCGTTTGTAAATCTTAAGGAGTCCGTAGAAACGAATTTTATAGTCATGAGAGGTTTCAGACTATTTCACGGATTCTGATATGACAGAAAGAGTTAAAAGGACCTTTTTTAAGTTAATGATAGAATATATTCATAGTCAGTTGCGTTCATTATCACGCTGTTCCTTTATCTGCTTTTAGTATTACGATGTTGAGATTTTATTTTATAGATTTTAGACCTATGCGTCCAGAGTTCGGATTATTAGATTTAGGAGGTTTGTATTTTTTAAGAATTTATGATATTGTTTTGGGTTTTATTCATTTTTATTTTATTATTAATCTTTTAATGTCAATGCATACGTTTTAGTTTTAGGAAAAATGGAGTAATTCAATACCCTCCACTAACCAAAAAAAAAAGTGAAAAACATTGCAGAAAATGTGTTTTTATCATCATATATTTTATTATCATATCCCTTATATTTGACTTTTAGACCGTTTTTACCAACATTTATTTATTCGTGCAATAAAATGTTATTTATTTTATCCTTTTTATTATAATAAGACGTGGATAATTGAAGATTATACCTGGCGTCCATTTCTCAATGGATTTTAAGGAATATCTATTACTTATTACTAAAGTTAGAGTGATGCGGTTTTTGCGACACTGAGCTACTTTTTCGAGAAATAAAAGACGCTCTAAACGGACTTTTCATAACCCTTCGGATTTTGGGAATACGAGATTTTTTGGAAACTTTGCATTTTGGGACATCCCTCGTATCTCGGTCATTTTAAAGCTTATTGGAAAAGTAAAAAGTGTGTGTGTTGACATTTCGCAGAATTCAGTACGATACACAGATTTTATATTTAAATTATTTTTGAGAAATAAACCAAATGTAAATATTTTTAAATGACTCACCCTACATATTTTAGGTTAATACGGTTAATACACCCCCGTCATATTCAGAATACTGCGGTTTGTTGTGTTTGGTGATCTGCGTTATAAAATTTAATTTAATATTTAAAAACAGCTATGGTAGCCAATATTAAATCTAAAAACTATGAATCTCTAGTTTGTTATATTTACTGCAGCGAAAAGGCTAATGATAAAGTCTATTTTAGCTAGTTTGCATTGTTATATTTTCTTCTAGTCAAAACTATTTATAGTCATCTGTTACTTATACGCAGGATAAAAGATGATTTCTAACGTTAAAATCAAATTTAGTTCAATATTTTGTAAACCCCGGCCCAAGATTTCCAAAATAGAAAAGAAGGAAATTGATGAAATCAATGTATTTGATTCAATTCGAATAAATCCAAGTAATTGTTGGAGGAAACTAGAAGCGTGAATGATTAAATCACGGGTTCAAACGATCTTAAAAAAACACATTCAAGTCATAAAAATGTCATCTGGTCCACGACTTATGTCCTGGCGGCACACAACGCTGAATGGAGTTTTATAAATGGTGTTTGAAACTCTGTTATATGGCCCGTATAACCGTATTGCACAACTGTTGGTATATTCAATCAACAAAACTCCAGATTTTTATGTCAAGAAAATGCTGGTTTGGTTTTAATATTTTATGTTTTATACTGGGACAAAAATGTTGTATCTTGACACTACTTTTCCTGACCACTGGATTGGAACAAATGAACCTATAAAATGGCCAACTAGGACACAAGGTTTATCAATAATAGCAAATTTTAGAATTCATCTGAAATAGCCTTTAAAGAGCTACAAGCATGCCCATTTATTGTTTTTAATGCAATAAGACGGAGAAGAACCGTGCGTGAAAAATATGTTTATGACAATTTTCGCAACACTTGTGATCAAGTTTCATAATCCATCCATTTTTTTCCATAATTAAAACAAAGTTCATTATTATTTTTTACCAATAATAAGCAGTTTTAATATATTAGGGATCTCAAAATATGTACCTTAAGTAAATAACAATTTAAGAAATTGTTTTTTTTTAATTAAATATTAAAAAATATTTAAAAAATGTAAGTCTATTTCTGGAAAATAATTAGAATGGAATAGAATAGAATAGACGGCAACAAACTCTTTTCTAATAATAAGCTTTAGAATAACTCCAAGGGTGTCCCAAAATGCAACGCTTCCAAAAACAACCCGTGTCTGAAAAATCAAAATTTGTTTAATAGCACAGTGTGGAATAGACCACATATAATCACTTCTCCTCGAAATAAAATATGTTCTTCTACTCTCTTCGGTATGCTTTATTCTTCGCCAACATACAACAAGGGATCAGAATAGTATATTATGCAACAAGTGCGGTAAAGGGCATTTGACTCACGATTTTATTTGGCACGAGCGGGAGTGTTTAATAAACAAGTGACTTAAAAAGTTTACCGAACGTGTTGCATACTATACTTTTTCTACGACCGTTAGTTTTTGGGTACATTTTCTCAAAACAAGACGACTGACGCGACTGTCAGAATTGACAAACGTCAAAATTCAAATCGTAGGAAATATCTCTGAAAACATCCGATTGCCACCAAACCCGTACGGTAAAATCCCGGAAATGTACGAAGTGGCTCGGATCCGTGGGAAACAAAACTGACGTGGTAAAGTGACGCTTCTTGGACGCTAGATCGGAGTGTAATTAGGTATTTTACAAACGGGAGTAGGAAAACAATTTTATGGCACTCATATGGATGACACCGAAAATGAACGGACTTTTCCATTTCATTACTCTACAATATTCTGAATTAGTCTATAGAATATTTGGGTATTTGCTGATGAATATGCTGCGTGCAAGTTTTACCTACCCTGGCTAACCAAAATTTTGCAGTTATCTACAGAAAACTAGAAAAAAATATTGATGTTTGTTAAAATGTATTGACCAAACATTTCCAAGGTCAATCAAATAAACTTTCGTATTTACACTCTACCTTCGTTTCTGCACGGAAATAGTTCTTGAAACATCCTTTTTTGATATTGGTTGACCCCGAAAAATCCTAGTTCTCTGCACCTTTCGTGCTCGATTACGTCCTAAATGTTTCGTAGCGTAATTAAAGGCCGCAAAAGAAATGTTTATGTCACGAGGGAGCGTTTATCGATGAACCATAAATCACTATCTCTCGACTACAGTGTCCGTATCCTGAAATTAGTAATTATCAAATTTGTTGGGTAAACAACGTCCAATTAAAATATGATTTAATGTGACTGGGTGAATAAAAATCATTCTTAAAATAGACATAAACGCCACGACTGTATTTTTTCGTGATAGTCGTGAGGTGCCACATTATCGCATGTTCAAATAAACAACTCGTAACAGGTACGTAAGTCACCGTCTTCGTGATTATTCGCAAATTTACAACTAATTAATTAAAATATTCCCAAAAAACTGGTGTAATTGTGAAAGTAAAAGGCCCTAATTATTCCATCACAATTTTATTTATTTATTAATTAAACTTTACCGTTTGGGACAGTTTGTCGCTACAATTTTGGTAGTTCACATTTGTCACATTTTCAACGATACAAGCATTCATTTTACTTCTGATTTAAAACCCTAGGGCAGAGGGTTGTATATTCGTATATTTAAAGGTAATTTTTATAATAAGGGCTTTTAAAAATGAATTTTACAATTTCTCCAGAGTTGTGGAGAAGCAGTTATTAATAATATATTTTTTCTACTTGACTTTCTTGTCCCTTGGATTTCAGCCACTTCGGACATTTCCGGGATTTTACCGCACGAGTTTGGCAACAATCGGATGTTTTCGGAAATTTTAACGCAATATATCAGACAATTTAAATACTACGGGCTATAAGCTACAATTAAAATCTAATTGACTAGTCCGTAAGTAAAGTGACATTTATAATTTAAGTTTCCCACAGAAATGTTACATACCGTTCGCAGGAACTTTAGTGGTTTTTACAGTTTTTATATTAATATCTTGTCAAGACCAATTGTACCATTTTCAAATATCCATGTCGCATTAGTACAAACAAAACAAAATTGAAGGTTAGGATCGACTTTTTCTTGCATATACGATTTTAAAAATGTAATCCTCTTAAAAGCTCTATTCTTGGAATACGGCGTAGGATTTAAATGAATTATACACGATTCTTCTAATATCAATTTTATTAAGTCTGTTCAGTAGGATTCGATGTGCCATAGTGTTAAAGACCATAGCTAAGTCCAGAAATACTCCCACTTCCATTTATGTTCCAGTATTTGATTGATCCGTGGCATTTTTTTTTATATTTCACACAAGTCCTCCTCCTCCTAAGTGCCGTCTCTGCTGAGGTTGGCGACCATTGTGGCATACATTTCTCTGTTCTGGGCTTGATGTATGAGGGCATTTCCATCTGTGTGGGTCCAGTCCCGGATATTTCTCAGCCATGATTTCTTCTTTCGGCCTATGTTCCGTCTACCCTCTATCTTCCCTTCCAATATCAGCTGAAGCTGTTCGTGCTCTTGGTGGTGCATGATGTGTCCGAGGTAAGCGGTTTTACGTATTTTAATGAGCGTGTACAAGTATGCTCGTGTGTTCATTTTACGTAGCACCGTCTCGTTAGTTGTGTGGCTTGTCCAACTGACCCGAAGCATACGTCGATAAAGCCACATCTCGAATGCGTTGAGTTTCTTGATGTCGTCTTGCTTAAGTGTCCATGTCTCACAGCCATAAAGCAATAGAGCCCATACGTAGCATTTAAGTGCTCTTAGTCTGAGAGTTATTGATAGTCTCGGATGACATAGCACTTTACGCATATTTAGAAATCCAGTTCTGGCGATTTCTATTCTTCTTCTTATTTCTTTTGAGTGGTCCAGTTGGTTGTTGACTTCTCTGCCCAGGTAGATGTAGTGCTGCACCGTTTGAAGTCTGAGACCATTTATCATAATGTTGGTTATGTGCCCCTGTGAGGATCTGTCAAATACCATGGTCTTGGTCTTAGCGGTATTGATTTCCAGGCCCATTCTTGAGCTTTCTTCATTTAGGATGCTCATCAAAGTTTGCAGTTGTTCTTCCGAATCTGCTATCACCACGGTGTCGTCGGCGTACCTTATGTTGTTGATAATGTTCCCATTTATTTTAGCTCCTTCGGGGCAGGTCTGTAATGATGCTTTCATTATAGACTCCGCGTACACGTTGAATAGGAGTGGGGACAGTATGCATCCTTGTCTTACCCCTCTTTCTATATTTACGTATTCGGTGTTTCCAGTCTCCGTTCGTACGCAGCCCTTATGGTCCCAGTACATGTTGCGGATGATGATTATATCTCTACCATCCAGTCCTATTTCCATCAGGATTCGTATTAATTCCTCATGCTTTATAAGGTCGAAGGCCTTTTTGTAATCGACGTAGCACACATAGAGTTTCCTTTGGACTTCCATGTACCTCTCTGCTATTAGAGTTAATCCCAGAGTAGCTTCCCTTGTGCCTGTGCGTTTCCTAAACCCGTACTGCGATCGGCTCAGATATTCTTCACATTTGTTATAGATTCTGTTGAATATTATTCGCATGAAGATTTTTGCTGCATGGCACACAAGTATCGGTCACTTATTTATTACAAATAAAAAATATATATTTCGATTGTACCGGATGTTTCATAAAAACGTAGCAACACAAAAATGTAGATTTTCAATGGGATATCATACATTTTTGAGTTTAAATGCGACTCTTATTTTTGTTTGAGTGTTATGCGAAAATCTATTAAACTATTTTTCCAAAATGGTGATTAATATTAAAGTTATAGTACTTCGTTACAGCATTGCTTCCCCTGCATGTATAGTTTGGCTTAATTTGTATTAGCAAGATGCTAATTATGAGCAGCGGTCGTATACTGGTTCCTATCTGACGCTTGCACCTAGCGGTTGCAAGACTAAGAAACTGCCCCGATGTTAGGGTGCCGGAATAAGGTGACACTGACATCGATTGTCCAGGGCCTAGTGGACTGGGAGGTAATGAAAAAAGCAACCTGCTGTTCAAGGACGGGACTAAAGACACCACTAATACGTGTCAAGAAATGCAATCAAACCTTGATAGCAGAGGAAACTTAAGCACACTGGTGACGATTTTCAGGGTTGAGCCATTCTAGCCTATCTAGCCTTGAGCAGATCAAGTCTGAAAATTATCTTACGGATGTACACCGGACCCTGCAGCCTCACACACCATATGCACAAGATTGGCATCGCTAATTATGACGAGTGCCGGTTGTGTATGGAAGATGAAAAAACGGCAGAGCACATATTATGCGTTCGTGGAAGTCGAAATCCTCGTAGTACGCTGCAATAGATCACCAGGTCGCCAATCACAACAAGTCCTAAATTCTAATCTTAAAGTTTGCTAGACTCGCCCCTAAGTCATTCTCGTTAAAAAAGGTTAAAATTTGTTTTGCATTGGAAGATTTTGCGGGGGTTGAGGCAGTTGATCTAAGAAATGTATAGTATTATGGTGGGCACATGCAGGCTGTGTTTATTTAGAGTACTGAGCTACCTAATGCACAACCAGCCAACTAAGTAAAATAGAAAATAAAAATTTACACGAGTGTATATAATTCATAGACAACTTTCCCCACTCTTATCAATTGCCATGAACTGGGGAGTTTAATTTTTAAACTCGGAACACAGTCCAATGCCACATTTAAGAGCAACGGAGATAGAATCTCGATTTTTCCATCATTTATGTCAAATAGTTCTGAAAAGTAATTACCAATCTTTACTTCGCTACCTGAGCTACTATCGAGGCATTTTGACTAGTTTTCTTTAGTAGTTCAGGTTTTCAATTGCTTATCATAGTTTTATCCTCTGAATACCACTGTCTAAAGTCTCCAAACAGGTAATGCAAATCTCGATTGATTTCAAAACATTTTTTCATAGTTGCCATTTGGTGAATATTTGATCTAATGTGGATCGACTTCCCCTAAAACCGCAATAATAATGCTCTATGCATAAGATTTCACTCTTTCTAATGGTATATTTGCAAAGATTTTATAGGCTGTCCTCTATAAAAAGAAACAATTTTGAAATCAAATAACCAATAATGAAAGTAGTGTAAATATTTGTTTGGTTACTCTTCATAATCTACACACGTTTGCATACATATTCTTTCTTCTTTCAACTCAATTTACTGTCGTCCAAGTCACACTAAGAACGCAGTGTGGGTAGTATACGCATCAAATTTCAAACGGGGGTATGCGGCATAGCGTGGACAAGAATCGCAAAGCATTCGAGGTTCAGCGTAAAAGATATTGTTATACAAAAAGATTAGAATAACATATTTTTAATATGTTGGTAAAATAGGCAATACAAGCTGAATAGTATCAGTGTTTAAGGTCAAGTATATTGGGTTAGTTTAATCAGGTATTAATGACTCATATGGTGTTGGGGCTCTCAATTGCCTGTCAATTGACCACTTCCCAATTAACTAGTCAATTCGTTTAAATTATTTTAAATAGCATCTTGAAATTGTGTTAACTACCATTATTTGATAATAACATATATTTTATAATAAATTATTATGCGTTTCTGATGTCGAATCTACCTCTTCAAGGAATACTCTGCCTGCGAGTAAGAATGGGTGAACCGAGTAGCCTATTCGAATGGCAGCCTGTCGCAAGCCCGGATAAAAGAGGAGGGAACCTCATATAAAACTACCGACCTGCCTGAGGGTACGACAGTGCTCAAAGTAAATATACTACTGCCTCGGACAGGACTTGAATAAAAGTTGATGACACGGCATAGAAACGCACTTGACTATGGAAACCATTCAGACTTGGTTGCTAGAACGTTACATCCATGAACAACAAATGTCAAGAGGTGTTGCTGGAAATAAAAAAACACAACATTGAAATGTATGCACTTTCAGAAACCGCAAAGAAAGGCAAAGGCAACACAAAATATGGCGAACACATCTTTATCTATAGTGGCAAGGACATGAATGAAAGAGCAGTATCTGGTGTCGAACTACTCTTACACGAAAGGTTGCAAAATAACATCTCTGACACAAAATATATCTCTGATGGAACACTGCAAGTTACCATCAGCTTACACAAGTCAAAACTCACCCAACGAATAAGTGTCTAGGCTCCGGATAACGGCAAACCGAAATAGAACAATTCTATATGAACATTCAGGCAGCACTGGATGATATCCCAAGACAAGACGAGGTCATAATACTTGGAGACCTCAATGCGTGAATTGGGAACACTGTGATACCTGGTGTAATAAATCGTTTTAATCAAGAAACTAATAACGAAAGCAGAGAACAACTAATATCTGAATATGCGCAATTACCGAGCTAAAAATCAATAACACATACTTTCCTCACAAACCATAAATTGAAAACACCAGAGGGCAGGAGTCAGTAATCGCCTATATAATCACAGACAAAAACATTCATCCTAACAGAATCCAAGATGTCAGAGTCCTAACATCCGCAAACGTTGGAACCAACCACAACCTAGTTTGGCTAAAATAGTTATGGGAAACTCAATATTGAATCACTGATATTCCCATCAACCAAACAACTGTATCAACACAGACTCAAAGACAAATCCAAGCTGCCTGGCAAAGAATAAAATCAAACATTCTGGAAGCCGCCGAAGAAGTTGTAGGAAGAAAAATTTCACACTAATCTACCATACCAAACACTAAACCATGGTTCACAGATGAGGTAAAACAACTGGCAAATAAAAAACGAAAACCATAAGTGAAACAGATCGCAAAACCTAATACTTGATGAATTCAAGGTCGTAAGAAACACAGTAAACACAAAAAATCAGCACATTGGGAAAAGCTCTCGGCAGACATGGAACATGATCTTTACGGAGGCCAGAGGAAGATTTGGAACATACTAAGGAATAGGAAAAAGCCAATAAATGTAACAAAAATAACACTCAATGACTGGGAACGATACTTATGCACTACACATGCAGCACACATTGTGTCTAAGGAGAGAATTGAACAAACAACCATCAAACTAAAAAACCGCAAGTCTGCTGCAGAAGACGAAATATCTAACGAGTTACTGAAGTACGGAGGAGAGGAACTAGCAAAGGAGCTGCACCTATTCTTTAATAAAATAATTAAGACGAACAAAGTACCAACTGAATGGAAGGTAAGCATAACATCCCAATATTTAAGAAAGGAAGCAGAAAAGACCCAGCAAACTATCGGGGAATCACGCTGCGTAAGATCCCATAATGTTGGGAGACTTCTCAAGAAAAAAAACGTCAACTCAGACTTAATAAAGGTCGTGGTTAAGTTAAATATCCACAATATGACCCAAATACAGGTGGAGGACAAAAAAACTTGAAAAATACCCATGCAGACAGGAATAAGACAAGGCGAGAGTCTGAGCCCTATCCTTTTCAATCTGATTATGGATGAGCTAATATCTGAAGTGAAGACGATTGAAAAGGGATATCGACTAGGGAACAAAGAAATAAAGATAATCTGCTTTGCTGACGATGCCGTGTTGATATCAGAAGATGAAGACAACCTACAGAGAATGCTCTTTAAGTTCGAAAACATGGCCTTCAAGTACAATATGGAGATATCGGTAGCAAAATCTAAATCACTAAGGATATCAAAAGATCCCAGAAGATGTAAATTGGCCATATACAATTGTAAATAAAATATATCCTTTAGTTTAGTTTTCGCCAGCGCGATAATCCTTTGTTCATTGCTTCTGCATGCAATTATAAAGGGTTATGTTTACATTATTTCTTTTGACGGACGTCAGCCGACCTCAAAAGGAAGCCTTTTTGCGGTGTTTCCTGAGAGTTCGGGTCTACTTTTGATGCGTACCGACGAAAGGTTTAAAAGCAGGTCACGACACTTGACCACGGGCAATAAGTATTAGACGATTAAACTAAAAAGACGTGGGTAACGCGGAAAGCCGTTCCTCTTTCTCTTTTTTTTTTAATTCGAAAGGCCAGTAGACGAATTGTAAGACGAAAGACGGGTACACGAATTGTTGTTGTCCATGCCAAGTGTAAAAGAAGTTGTTGTTGTGCGCTGTGTAAATAAGTGAAAATATAGTCTTATTTAATTTGCCAGAAAGTCGGATTGCGTTTATTTCCTCAGAAACTTAGACTAGCGACAAACAATCCTACACAATGAACCTCTAGAGCATTACATCTCCATAAAGAAGTAAAATGGCAAACAACCAAGGCAATCTTAATAGCAGGGTACCTGCGAGATGTAGTATGGGGAAACAAACATATGACCATAGAAGGTAAAACTCGTATATATAAGACCTGTATGAGGCCCGTTATGACGTACGCTTTAGAAACAAGAGCGGCAAACCCTACAACAAAAAGAACAGCAGAGATGAGAACTCTAAGATCTATAACAGGCTACGCACTGAGGGACCACAAAAGAAGCGAAGACAGCAGAAAGTTGGTGGTGTTCTTGATATTGTACGATGGTCCTGAAGCAGCGGATGGAGAGATTATGTTGAACGGATGGATGACCACAGAATTCCAAAAATTGCGAGAGATGGCCTTCCAAGATCGAGCAGACCTCCTGGACACCTCCCTCCCATACGATGCTACGTATCTGACTACAAAGTACAAGGCATAAGCCGTATAAAAAGAAGAAAAAGAAGAAGAGAAGGAATACCCGCGAATACTCAGCGATTCGGCGAATCCTAACAAAAATATCTTCTCCATTTATACAATAACCAATTTATTTTTCAACAGGTCTTAAAGCACCTACAAAAAAGGCTCACGTTTCGTTCTGCTTCATGCAGAATATGCGAAAGGAGAAGCGACGGCGATTATCATGACGAACTTATTATTATGGCGAATAGCAAGAGTTTGAGGAGTCGTTAATTCCTAGTTTAACTAACACTGGGCAAAAAAATGTTGTTGTGGATAATAAAGCGTCATCTTCATCATTCTTGTAAATTTACGTATCGAGTGACCTCATAGAGAAATGGCATGGCATATCGCATAGAGATGGTATAGAACCTATGTGGTAATGAGTAACTCCGATTTTAATTCAGAATATGTTCGCTCGTTAATAGATGAAATTTTTGAACATGTTACTAAACAAAATTGGCGTAATTATGTTCAATATGTCATAGAAAATAGCAAATAGGAAATGTGGTTCGCTAATAATCTCCAAGACAACTTATTATTAGTATAAATTATGGTGGCAATTCCGATCTTGATCAAAAATAAAAATTTTTATCGATACGACCGTGCACTCCATAAGACTACACGTGCGACTTGGACTATAGTCAAATGACGGGTTCCACCGCTGCACAATTTCCATATATAAAAATCCGAATGGCAGGTCGACTCGTCGCGATGACGGAAACAATCGAGAAAGGATTTCTAATAATAAATCATCGTCGGTTATTATCTAAAAGCCGCGTCGTGAATGAGAGAGTTAAATACATGGTGGCTGGCGCCTGCTTTCGCATAAACATCGCAGCAATAATAAATACGGTGGATATGGGAGCGTTTCGAAAAAAAAGACGGTTAACAATAATTATCCGTGGCGGATCGGGTTTATTTGGCTTTGGGACGAACAAATATACGGCACCGCGTCGTAGCCGCTTTTTAGAATCGTTACCCTTAATTCGTGTTTGTTTTTGTTTCCGCGGCACAAGTATTTTTCGAATTTCTCGCATATTGGAGGAAGCGATTCCACTCAAATTCGATACTTAAAGTGCACTCGTTTTTACGGTGCGATGAAGACAGACAAAACGGTAGGTGGTCTTCTTAGCTATCTGGTTTTCTATAACCGTGCCGTTGCTTAAAATACCAGTTATCCCACTCTTAGTTAAAGAGTATCGACGTCATGTAATTAAGGAATCACCCACAGGGAATTTCTAAAGATATATTGACGCCACCCGATTTCGCCCATTAGGGAGAAACCTTGTTTACTTTCTAAAAATAGATATAAAATGCCAACCTTCCTAAATTGTAGCCAGTGTTAATACGAGGGGGTACCCAAAAAAAACCCTAATCATTTTTTATAAACTGTATATTGTTTTGAAAATCACAGAACGACCTTATCTCCTTCAAAATACTCTCCATTATAACTAATACATTTGTCCCAGCGGTGCTTCCACTGTTCGAAACATTTTTTATATTCATCTTTGGCTATAGCCGACACCTCATCCCTCGTTTGTTTCTTGACCTCTTCAATGTTGTCAAATCGCTGTCCTTTCATGTCCCTTTTCATACGTGGAAATAAGAAGTCACACGGAGCGAGATCAGGCGAGTAAGGTGCATGGGGCAAAGGAACTATGCCATTTTTAGCCAAAAACTGCTTAACAGAAATGGTTGTGTGTGCAGGTGCATTATCGTGGTGAAAGAACCAGTCCCCTGTCCGCCACAAATCGGGTCTTTTTTGTCGAATACTGTTGCGCAATCTTCTTAAAACTTCCAGATAAAAAGCTTGATTAACGGTCTCACCTGGTGGAACGAACGAACGAAAAGCAAAACAGCATGGTTTTGATGTTTGATTTGACCTGACAACATTTTTTTGGAAGGGGAGACAGTGACGTCTTCCATTGGCTGGACTGTTGCTTCGTTTCTGGATCGTAACCATAGCACCATGACTCGTCACCAGTAATGATCTTTGAAAGAAAATCTGGATCCGTTTAAAGCTGTTGATTCAAAGCACGACATGTTTCAACTCGATGTTCTTTTTGCATGTCAGTCAGAACACGAGGAACAAACTTGGCAGCAACTCTTTTCATTCCCAAATCTTCGGTTAAAATTCGCTGAACCGTGCTCCAAGACAACCCACTAATCTTTGATAATTGTTCAATTGTCTGTCGACGGTCTGTGAGCACGGACTCTCGAATCATTTCAATATTTTCGTCGATTCGAGCAGTTGACGGACGTCGAGAACGAGGTCCGTCATCAATTGACTCGTCGCCATTTTTGAAGCGAACAAATCACTGATACGCTTGAGTTTTTCCCATCGCATCGTCTTTATAAGTTGTTTTTAACATTGAAATAGTTTCAGCAGCACTTTTACCGAGCAGAAAACAAAATTTCACAGCTGCACGTTGTTCTTTTAACCTTGCCATCTAAAAAAACGAAATAACAAAAAAACAGCGTTAACAAAAAATGGCACTGCAAGTGAACAAAACAAGTTAAATTTAAAACGAAAGTGGCGTTGAACTCGCAATAAGTTGTACTATCCACAACCTAGCCTCAGAAAGGTGTACTATACAATTCAATTCCGGTTTTTTATGGGTACCCCCTCGTATAGTAGAGTTCGAGTAAAGTAGTTGTGTGTTTTTTAAAAAACGATATTTTCAAGATGGAAATTTAATTGGCCCTGCGAACAGAGAGCTTTAACTCCTTAGAAGCAAATTCACTTAACGAACACTAACCCTACTAAGAAGAACAAGCTGCGCCCGTCGAGGAAGTCCCCAGAGAAAATCTTGGGTCGACTACAATTGCCATGAGCACTTACCGCTAGACAAAGGCGAAAACGGAAAAGAACTGGTCAGCTACGACATCTCCAATCCGCTTTTTATCCGATGTTATTAGCATTAGTTTTGTACGTAATAATTCCAAAGAATTTCTAACACATTGTTTAAAATAAGTGTAACTTTAACAAACTCTTTGGTTGGGATCATTTCAACATAATTATTTAAAACTAAAGATTATTTACATTATTATATGGTTCGCGATAGATCTCCCGTAGAAAGAGAAATAAATCACGAAAATAACATAGCTATCTCATACGCAGACTTTCAATGTCGTTTCAATTTTGAAAAATGCATGGTTCCTGATTACTTCGGTACTTAGGATTTAGACCTCAATAGATATTTCCTACAGTATGTAATCTCTCAAATTAAAGGAAAAGCCAAAAGACATTATAACTTGAAATAATCCCAGAACATTCGACGAAATCAAAACAATTCCACTTAACAAACGTAGGGATTCTAGCAGACAAGAAAATCTTCTGACAAATTTAATCACTAATTTTCAACAACATAATCAGAATTTCGAATAATTTGCATTAGAAATAAACCAAATATTACACAAACTTAAAGAAAACGCCCAAATAGAATATTCAAATAATGAGGCTCTTCGCAGGTTAAAATATAAGGATTTCGATAGACAAGTTCTTTAATATTGTTTAATACAATCGAAGGAATATATCTCCTACTCATGGAAACGTCCGATATAATTGAAAGGGAAAAATCATTAGCCTCAATCTTTTCTTCACATGAACTTTTACCAATGTCACAACTTTATTACATCGAAATTCTCTATGCAAGTTAAATACTCTAATACCTGATAATGAGGTAGTTAATCTTTGTTTTAAAAATCCTAATCGTCTATAGTGTTGTTTTTAATTACGAAAAACTGTTTCCTATACTGTTTAACTGAGTCAATTTACTTGTACTATCAAGCTCTTATGTATTGGAAGTTAAAAATATCCACATTCACAGCATTAACCATGTAATCTGCTATAGAAGAATACGGGATCAATGTAATTTAAGAACCTTGAAAACCCATAATTATTCACATATAAACAGCATGGAAAGCAATCAACTATTGATAAATACCAGCTAAAAAATTGTAATTTTCGAGCATTGTAATAAAAGTGAAATTGTAATTACTACTCCTTCTAAAATTAAGGATTATTGTGAAATTTCTGCCATAGATAACACATCTGTTTATAAAGAAACACTTAATTTCAGTGTAAAAATACCTGGTATGGATTTGTATCAGTTTCAAGCAAAATAGATACAATTTAATCAATCATAGAATCGTGAATAGAATTGAAACTCTACAGCAGAAGATAGTACTAGAAAATGTACAATGGAAACAGATCGTTGTCCATTACTTTATACATCATTGTATGTCTATTATGTTCAGCGTATATAGGTTACAAATATAGGACAAAACTCTGGCATTGGATGAAAAACCCACAAGTTAAGGAAGAAATTGACCAGTTCACACCTCTTTAAGCCATACGAATTACTCCAACCTTGTCTCAGGAGATTAAAGCCTATGGGAGGAGGAATTAAGGAATCACCCATAGGGACCTTCTAACGTTATATTAACGACACCGATTTCATCGATTAGGGAGAAGCCTTGTTTACTTGCAAATGTTTACTTTCTAAAAATAGATATAAAAGAGCCAACCTTCCTAAATTGTAGTCAGTGTTAATATAGTAAAGTTCGAGTAAAGTTGTTGTCTTTTCAAGACAGAAATTTAATTGAAATAACAAAAACTGATAATTTTTATTGCAAGATATGTTAAATTCGGTTCTATAAAAGAGTAGTACCAAAAACAAATCACACAGATCTAATTCTAAGAGAGAAAATCTTCTTTCTTAGTAGATCTCCCTATTGTAATCATTAAGAAATTATAGCATTGTAGTCATGTCCATCTTTTTCGATGCATATGTCTGAATGGCACACTGATAAAAATTACGCCATTACTTTGGGTTTCTTGCTATTTTTTCTCTTATGTCAAAGCAGGCGAATTTAATCCAATTGCGTTACTCTCAATCCAAGGAAATTGAATTTCTTGGTTCAAATCCTACATTCTTTTGCCATTTTATTATTTAATGATAAATTCAAAATCCCGGGAATTTGACTCAAAAGCATGTCAGGGTATATTGTTAATTTTGTTTTCCCACCCCACTCCGGGTATTCGCAGTCAACGAGTCGCTACTGGTCAGTTTGTATTTGAATGTGTAAGGCTCCGCAGGAATGGGTGAATAACTGAAATTATTATTAGAATAGTGGTGTGTTGGCCATTTGTGGCCAAAGTTTATGGGTAAGTTCATATATATCTAATTGCCGTACTACAAATATAAAAAAAAGTTAAGTCTCACACCCTAAACAAAAGTAAAATATCATCACCTTGTCGTGGTGAAGGGGCTCAGTAGCCTTTATCCATAGAGCGATGCCGGTGGTAGCGTAGCCACCGGTAGGATCAACCACGCCGGTAAGGTCTCGAAGTGACGAAGTTGAAGCTAAGAAGGTTCCCAAGTAGCATCTGATACAGATTGGGCGGCTGCAAACAGTGTCTTTTCTCCAGGTTAGTTGCGGCCGAGATAAAAGTTAGCAAAGCAAGGGGAAACTACCTAGCTAAATACTTCCCCAAGACAATCATGATGGATTAAAGCTATTCAGAAGAGGGCCTCAGTCCCGGGCACCCCCTAAGTGGGGAGAGGGTATGAAGAATCCCTCAATGCTAAGGTGGGCAAATGTTCTGTTGATGGTGTTGTGGGAAATTTTGGACTGGGGTTATGAAATGATAGGGGAGACTGCCTAATCCAGTTTTGTAAAGAAGCAGACAATATGATAAAAAGTCGTTGGGAATCAGATTGACTTTATCATCATGAATAATAGCTTCCAAAACTCCGTAAAATCTGTAGAGACGTGTCCAGAAGCGGACATCCTGTCAGACCATCAACTTCTGCTTAGTAAAATCAGAATACGTATAAAGAAAATCCGCAAAAGAAAATCTCAAAATCGCCAGAAGCTGAAGAATAACACCACAAAAAGGGAAGTTAAAAAGGAACTAAACAACAACATTAACAGCATATCTCTAGATCTAAATTATGAAGACATGGATATAGAAGACACTTGGGGCAAAACAAAAAATGTCTGTATCCATGTAGTAGATAATAAACTAAACCCTGGAAAAGAACAAAAAAGCAGCAATGGCCGCTGAGGAAATTCTGAATCTTATGGACGAACGATGAAAATATAGGAATAGGAACGAAAAAAAGGAGAAGGAAATAAATAACAGAATCAACAAAAATATCAAAGAAGCAAAGGAACAATGGTTACAGAACATTTGTAGAGATATTGTAGCTTTGGAACGAAGGCATGACACCTTAAACCTGCACTAGGAAGGACTAGTTTACGCAGCAATCACTGGATCGTAGACAAACAAGGTAATCTTATAACTTATAACAAGGAAAGGTTATTTTAAAGATGGAGACAATAGATGGGAGAGCTGTTCGAGGAAGAACGACAGGCGGAATCTACGATCCATGCTGACTCAGGCCCATAAATAACACACAGACTCCCACCTCCTACTGAAAATATTAGTTAATAAAATATATGAAACAAGAGAATTGCCTAGATACTGGCTGGTTTCGACATTTATTCCTCTTCCTAAGAAAGCAAATGCTACTAGATGCTCTGATTACCGAATTATAAGTCTGATGAGTCATGTACTGAATATCCTATCCACTCGTATATACAGAAAGCTCGAATAAAACATGGAAAACGTTCAGTTCGGGTTTAGAAATGGAATGGGAACGCGAGAGGCCTTGGTTTCTATTCGGGTCCTGATGCCAAGGGCCAGGGACGTCCACTACGATGTCTACGCTTATTTTATCGACTTCGAGGAGGCATTTGTCAGGGTGCAATACCACAAATTATTTCAAACACTAATGGAGTCTGGTATCGACGGCACAGACTTGCGACTCATAACTAATCTGTGTTTGCACCAGAGAGCGACTGTGCGTATAGACAACGAAACCTCCCAGGAATTTACAGTTAAGCGGGGAGTACGCCAGGGATGCCTACTATCATCAATAATATTGCCTTTTGCTGAGCTTTAAAGTTCAATTTTTTTATACGTTCAGTCGATCACAGATTTTGCAAGTATTCAACCTTGGGAGGAAAGATGGGTTCGATAAATTTTTCAAAACTTGCAATGTGTGCATCGAAATCATCGCTCAAATCCTCTTTCTCCGACCTATATCGATTGTAGTGACCAACATCTATCGACGATCATTGATACTGACGATTGACTATTTCATTGACAACAAATTTCCTATACGGAGGTTTATTCAAATTTACAAACATAAGCATATCCCCCTGAAATTGCTTCTTATTGTAAAAATAGTAAATGAATGAATAAAGCTGGTGTTAGCCCATTAATCATGATTATAAAAAAAAATCCAAGCGGAATACGATCCAACATGTGCTAGAAGTACATACCTTCTAGATTTTTAGTGCGTCGCCTAAATGTTTGACTAATGCAATTTTTTTTGTAATGCCAGTAAATTTTACTTAATATTAATAAAAACACAACAATAAAACGAAAAAAAATGCTAACATCAATCTTTAATACAATATAATTATTATGCAGGGTGTTTACAAAAAAATCTATATTTACAAATAGTTGTTAATTAAATCATGAAAACGGTTTAATAACACTACACAAAATGTGGAAACATTTTGAAATAGTTATATTTAAGTAAATAAAAAATAATAATACAGGATGCCCCAAAAGTAACAATTTAACAACAAAAAAATTATTATTTATTATATTATATATAGAAGGTGGGAGTAAGATTGTGTCTTACATGTAACATTACAAAATGTTACTTTAATAAATAGTATCAACAGCATCCCTAAATTATGCTAAAATTGTAACATATTGCTTAATAAATTACAAACATATTTTTGGGCTATTTTTTTAATATGGCTCAAAACAATGTAGAATTTTTTAAGAATAATTGCCTTTTAAAGTAATTTACTTAGCATAAAATTAGTCCCAAAACTTACCTTTATTGGCTTTCTGCATTTTAAATTTTATTAAAAGCTAATTTCCTTAAAAAAATCCCCTCCACTTTTCACACGGAAAATTGTATTAATAAAACATTCTCAAAATGACACTGACAACAAAGGTTAGAAAATTATTGTTGACGTTTCCATTGTAACAAGACGACTTAAAGCGCTTGTTTTGTGAATGTGCATTTCCTACTTAATTTGTTTGTGATAAGGAAAATGTTCATTGTACGAAATGTATGATGGGTTTATTTCAATAGTTTGGGCTCTTCCTGGCCCATCGTGCGTCGGGTGTAGATTCTATGTCACAAAAACATGCTCTTTAGATTGCTCTCTGAAACTTATGCACGCACCTTAAATACCTGCCAGGGAGATCACGAATGAACGAAGCCCAAATGGAAAACACCTGTGTCGCGGGTTATATTATTGGGGTGCTGGATTATTTAGATAGACTCACGAATTTTTCTAGGTTAGAAGAAAGGACTAAATGTAAGTATATCGTGGCAAAGTATATTTCTTAATTCACTTTACCAAAATTACTTACACAAATTAATTCCGTAAATGACCCCACACCCCCCATTGTGATACTATAATAGATTCAAAATATCGCTGATCAAATATGAAAAATCCTTCTTCCTTTCATCTAAAATCTTTTAATTTAAAATTTCTCTCGAGGCAGCATACCGAACAACTGTGGCAAAGAATACATCGTGCAAATAGTTCGAAAAACACCAACCAGGCTCAAAAAGCATCAGATTTCGCCAAGTAACTACATCAACGGTTTCTGAATATCGTAACGAAACAGGACACCACATTTTATTTCATAAGATCAAAATGCTTGCATCTAGCCCTTGTTTCTGTCATAGAAAAATTCGCAAATCGATCGAACTATTCCTACACCTCCAATAATATAAATCGCGATAAAGGTTTTTACATAGGATTTGGTTATCCGAAATGTCATTAAAGCTCCCTCCATTCGGCCTTCTCCGGCATGTATTCCAGGTGTGTGCAAAGCATCACCCGACTCAGAAGAAATCCAAAAGGTGCAAGTTCCACAG
Source organism: Cylas formicarius (assembly GCF_029955315.1). Lineage (NCBI taxonomy): Eukaryota > Metazoa > Arthropoda > Insecta > Coleoptera > Brentidae > Cylas > Cylas formicarius. Next base: position 11,232,984 of record NW_026844347.1, read on the forward strand.
CCTGCGGAAGTTTCTTTCTAAAACCGAAAAAGTAGTCTTCAGAAACATCAGCATTAATATAATAGTATAAATTCTCCATCTAGCAGCTGAGGCTTTTCCTGGAATTTACAGTTTATTCTTTATTCAAAATCAAACGAAGTACGAGAGTATGATAAAACTTAAAAAATCGCAAAAAACTTGTAAAATTAGAGGTCCATTTCCACAACAAAAGCATATTTTAAACCGGGTTTTCACATTAGAACATTCAATGACAGAGAAGCTACTTATATTTAAGGTAAATATACTACATTCATTGAATGTAATTATCGTGGCCGGATTTAGCATTAAACAGTGTTTATTAGTCTAGTCAGAAAATTGATAGGGTCGAAATTAAATTAAAATTTGAGCCTCTTTCATCACCGTGTATTTTGAGAAAATGTGTAATTTAAGAAAGTGTGCTATAGAAGGAATTCCCTAAAATGGTCATTAAATTTGCTAGTTTTAATGGCTTTTCTCCTTTTAAGTGTGTAATGTACGAGTTTAAGAAAAAAAAAAGAAAAAAAATTACTATTTTGTAATGAAATTATTAAAACTAAATTAAAAATTATAAAATCAAAACTTTCCTCAAAAATTTAATATTATTTTATAATCATTTAGATTACAGTTCTGAAATAAACTGCATAGCAATTAGGAACACATAAAAATAATTCACTACAAAAAAAATATTACAAGAACTAGTTCTCATTAGTATACTTAATGTTAAACTAACCAAAACTTTGTTTAATTTAGGTGATATCACAAACCAAATAAATGGTGACACAACTAAACATGAATCAAAGAGAGTTAAAATCACAGAAAAAAAATGAAAATTTTCAAAAATTTTGATGGTGTTGTTTGGGTTGAACTAACCAAAACTAGTTTCCAAAATATTAATAAAACATATTTACATTTTTTTGTCACAAAGTAGATTCGAGTTGTACAACTCCCTAAATGACTAAAGAATGGTAATAAAGTTGGTGAGCCAACTTCTCCAATGACTCCCGAACATTTTCAATACAATGCAAAATTTAAATGTCTTGTAAACCCTCAAACATATTTTTTTGTCATTTTTTGGTTCTAATGAATTTTGATCCATTTTTACTCAATCCTGCTTAGTTTTAGTTAAATAAGAAGAACATTAAAATAAAGTTGGAAAAAAAAAATTAGCTATCGCTCGTTATTTGCTTAAATTAAACTGTTTTTATTACTTTTTTTCTTACTTATATTACTATTAATTTTTGTTATTGCTATAAGTAAAAATTCTGACCATATTCTATGTCATTCTCAGTTTTTGAGACAGTGTTTTCTTTTAAACCTGAAAATAAAATGCAGTCCGTCAGCTGAAACTCTTTTGGCTTCAAATTTTACAGTTCATAATAAGTATAAATCATTCAACAAAATTATATCCCAAAATAAGAACGAAAAATAAGCACGAATATATGATAAAAGTTCAAAAATCGCGAAACAAAAATAAAATTGAAGGTCAATTTAATTTATATTTAAAATGAATATATCGTATTCATGGAATGCAATCATCTTGAACTGGTTTAGGTTTAAAAAGTGTTCAAGTTATTAAAAGTTTAAAAATACTAGTCACAAAATGTTGAATTTATAACTAAACTACACTAAAATCTCAACAATTCATAGTTTTTTTTACGTTTTTAAATATATCATCTAGTCAAACATTGAGTCTTATTCATCACCCTATATTTTAAAAATCATACAATTTAAGAAATTTTGCTAAAGATTGTAAACCTTGAAATCGCCCTCAAAAGATCTTTGTTAATTAACTTTCAGCACAAATCATCAAATCAACGATTTCCTTCACAATTAACTACAACAAAATTATTACAAAAACTCACTAGTTTTTATTAGCGTAACTGAGAGTTAATTTGTCATAAAAAAATTTTGTGGTGATATTACAAACCAAATAAGTGATGTCAGAATTGAGTGCAAAAAAGAGGGAAAATGGAAAAAATAGAAAATTTCAAAAAGTTTGGTCCTTTTGTTCGGCCTAGCCAATTACTTGTAGGTACTCAAAAATCCAGAAGAGTTCTTTTAAAGCAATTATTCCTAAAGTGTATTTTTTTCTCATTATTTGCACTTTTAAATTTACTGAAAACTTTGTAATTAAATATTATGATGCATTTATTGGTAAGCCGGACATATGTGCAAAATTTTCACTTCACTTGCCAATTTAATGCAGTTTTAATTTGTCGACACTTTTAGTTCATCTGGTATACCAATATTTATGTAACGAAATAATATGCGTAATTTCACGCGACAGAGACTGGCGATATTTTGTCGACATTTAAATTATTAATATTATTTATTTTAGCGTGGCGCCTCCAAAACTTATTTTTAGATTGAGGTCAATAAATCGACCAAGCTGTAAATTTAGTCGAATTTTATTGCTTTCTTGATTTAACGGGGCCTAAAAATAAACGAGGAATATGTTGTGTTATTGTTTATGGGCTATTTTGCCCCAACTTTAACGCACATCAATATTAAATAAAAACAACATGGTCAATGGTGACACAATTTGTTAACGCGGAAGCGTTAGACACTGTACTCAAAATTTCTCAGGTCCGTTTAAAGTATTTCATAACACGATGTATCCTTAAAAAGGGTAAATGCAAAGACACCAAGCAATTTGAACTGCGAATAATCTCCTGAGAGAAAACCTCTATTTTCCGAAGAAGACACAACTTAATTAATAGAAATAATGTAATGGTTTCAAAGAGGAATAACAAGTCATAAGTTAAAATAATTATATAACGTCTAAAGTAAAAGACACTAACTCGACTTGTAAAAACTAACACAAACACAAACCAGCAGAAAAATGCAGGAGTACAATCGTTGATTTCTTGGAATTTATTTGAACGATCTACTTTTATTTGCAGGGCCTACTTGCTTAAAGTTGAAACCTGCTAACTTTTGAAGGTCATTGTTTTTAAAAATATTATATTTAAACCATTGCTTTGATATTGTTACTGTTTATTTACAAAACAGTTAAAACAGGTAAAATCCAATTACAAGGCAGTAAAGCTTAAAAAAAAGGAAACATTAAACATTATTCCCACAAAATTATGAATGGAAAAGAAGTAGACAAACAGGACGAGAAATAAATTTACAGTTTTCAGGGTATTATAAAAAATGTCAAGGTTACTTACATTATTGTACTTATCACACATTGCATGCAACGGATAAAATTTGAGAACGTTAGTGCCGCAAGTCGATAGTACTCCCAACTCCAGAATTTATGGGCGGTATCTTCAATTGAAATTTCTCTAGTAAAAATGAAAATTATCCCGCTTTCTCAGTAAGTGAAACTAATTTTTGTCTAAAACTTATATATTTTAATAATTTCTTCTGAACATCTTCTATATCAGAAATATTCACGTTGTAACTGGGAGGCCAAAGAAGCAAAACTAGAGCTTAGACGGAACAAAGCCATTTTCAACGAATTCGTTACTATAGAGTCATAATGTGCCGTGAATGAAAACCTGTCCTCAAATTAAAAGTGTTAGACTATATCATATGCTTTCTGCCTAAACTATGATTAAAATAAATTGCTTGTTTGCTTTCTTAGTGAAGGACACGCCACTTTACTCCTCAATAATAATTTGAAGTTTATTATTTTTGCACACCTAAAATCGTTTGCATATTATTTATTAGCCTATATAATTTATTAAAAATTACCTGACCTGACTATCGAGACTTGCGAGACCCCTCATGTGGTTGCAAATTTAGCACATTGTAAGCCGTTAATAGTTACATATTGACTGCGCTTAGAGAGATAACATTTAAAGAGGTTTAAATCAGAAAAAAACATTCCAAAGAGTTTCGGTATAAGTAGCATATGATCTAGCCACTCGAAAGCTTTGGAAAAATTGAAATATACGCCTGTTAACATTCGTCAATATGTATTAAGTACAAAGCTTCATTTACATTCACTATGGTGTGCTGTTTGCACCTCCGAGTACTCATTGATACATTGATTTGATATTGATCTTGACATGACCACCGGCTGAAAGAATATTGCTGAAGAACTTTCCCTCACTTGCAAATTCTCGCAACAGTGCTTTGGCCTACCCTGCTACAATACCATATGAAGTTATCGCTAATAGACCAGCTTGGCGTTTCCGGAATGGTGTTTTTGTTAACTTTTTCACGCAACGGAGTCTTAGATTCTCAAAAATTTTTGACAACTTTTGAACTTATCCAAAGAGTGGGACTGACCGATACTAATCACTGAAAGGTGCAGCAAATAAGAGCGACGCCAATTTATATTTATAAAATTATTAACTGAATGGAATTAATGGAAACCTGACTTTTAAAAATACTCATCGTATATCGAGCATTACAGAAAAGTATTAGTTTTGTGCAATTTTATTTCACATGATACAAATTGATGAATATCGGCTTTGAACACGGTTTACGCTTCAATGAAATTTCCAATTTGCCATGTGCTTATAGGTTTTGAAAGGAAATAAATTGCATTGCTGGGATTTCTTTTAAATTCAGTCGTTTATGTCTTTAGTGAAATATATACATGCATGTTTTAAATTTTACTTTCTAGATAAATCTGTTTAAGGACACTATTACTGTTTGCAGTAGGGAATGGAAACAAATTGAAGGTAATATAAATTACTGATTGGCCAAAATTTAACTTTATAAAATTCTGAGAATGCAAAGTACCTACTGTATGCCGGAAACCCTTTGTCATCCAGATGAATGGTGAATTTTTTTATTACTGTTGTGTATTCTGCTTTCCGGACTGGAGTAGGTATAGTCAATAATACACGATCCGACAGTCTAGAGCTTAAATGAGGGTTTACAATAAAATCTTCAGCATTTACTAAATTGGTCAAAAGGACATCGTTTAAAATATTTTTAGATTTCGAAAATGGTCACCAAGGAGCGTAACTGCCATCTTACATTCTTAAACTTGGAGTAAATTTGATATCTTCTTTAGAATTGTAATAGGTCGAATCAAAATTTAATCTTTGTTGACATGCTACTATTTTTCAATCACCAATCAGTGTCAAACTTAGAAAGCAAAACGCGATAAGTTGTAGCAGACATCCACCTTTCTATTTTGCCTTCCCTCAGTTTGTTTTTAAGATTATTTTTTTTATTTTTTGAAAATGTAAGTCTAAATAAATTGTACCTTCTGTTTTCTTAGATTTTTTAAAGGAAACAACAAATCTGATAAATTTAGTAAATATCGCAAATAACGCTTTTTTGTTGGCCAGATCTTTCAACTGCAATAAAGCTTTTACCTACTTGAGGATCTGGTTTCAATCTTTTGCTGCATGTTATTGTCACGAAACTGGAACCACACTTCCAGAAGATTTTATATTACAATAACCTACTAAAAGCTATGTTTGCAATTGACACCATCTTACATTTTATATCTCAAAAAATATACAGTGAACGGCTACGGAACGGAACAAATTCATTAGAAAAAAAATTGAAAAATTGATTTCAAGGAAAATGCACCTACATCAAAATTTTTTCTTTCGAATTTTTTGCAGAATGTTCCTATTTTTAAATGGAACAACATTTTTTAAATTCCGTTTTCTAATTCTTCGTCAGATTTTAAAAAAATGCCTGCGTTGGTTCTAAAATAAATTTTGCATCAAAATTAATGCACTAATAAATCTTGTGGTTTTTTCTTATGTACTTTTGATTAGGAAATATCCCCAGAGGAAAAAATCCAGTTAAGTAATATCTAGAGATCCTGCAGGCCATTCTATTATTAGGAAAAGAAACTGCGAGAATAGATAAATCATTTTGAAGAAATTATAAATTTTTGATTGAGTAAGATTTGATCGAAGAAATAACTTTCAGTAATTTTGGTATTTAAAATACTAATCAAATATGTTTGTTTATATTGTGTATGATTTTCTGCCATCCATCGAGGATTTCTTGTATTCCACAACCTTTGTTTACTTACCGACGATTTAATCAAAACGTGACTTTATCACTAAACAGTATCTGACGATGAACAAATGGATTTAATAATTTTACGAAACTGTAGTCTCCCGTCTGGATAATCTTTGTTCTTGTTCTGTTATATTTGAAGTTACTTCAGAAGATGCACGATGGGGATTATCCTCTGCCTCTATTGAAATGTTTAAACTCGTGTTCCCATTAGTTTTTGGACGACGATGTTTTCAATTTTACTCAGTGCGGATCTTGTAATGGATTTTTCTGGATATTTTCCCTTAAACGAACTCCAAACTTCTTAGGTTTTCGTTTTTTCTCCAATATTCAATAAAAATGACAATTTCAATGCTCTGTGTTTCATTTAGATGCGCCATTTTCACGTTTTTTTACTGACAGACTAGCTACATACCTGTTTATTTTAAAATTAAAATACTCTTTAGTATTATTTTGCTCATAAAAAGTAATAGGGCATGCTACAGAATTCAACAAAGTTTTTTTTAAATGTCCATTTCAAGAAAGAAATTTCTTCTTGAGTCGCCTGTATATTTCCTGTTTACTGCAAAAAATGCTAGCATTTTCCTTAAAATCCAATGCTCTATTATGCTCTATTATTAAATGAATTAGTTCCATATTGTAGCAGTTATCGAGTTCATACTAAAGTAGTGTTCATTTATTTATTTTTTAATCAATATTGATCGTTCACAAGAAAAATATTTCAGTCCGATAGGTCTCATAACTAATAATGAACCCTACCATAATTTTCCCATAGCAGAACCCGCGTGGCGCCCGCTATTTGTACAGACTAAATAGTTCGTTTAGTTTAAGAACGTTCAGAGGCCGTTTTATCTTTTCCTGCCAAGGTCCCTCATTATAAAATTACATGCCATACTGTATTTAGGGTTTAATAAGAGAGAAGTTTTAGTTAAAAGTAAAAAATCGTTTATTCCCACAAACACGTAAACGGAAACATTGTCGCTGCTTATTCAACTGTTTAACAGCTTTCGCTCTGTTGCAAAATGTTTGACGTGTAATTTTAAGGGCGTAGTTAATTTTCTTTAATTTTTGTTTTTGGAGGCATAATTCATGTCGATGTCATCTCGTCGTCACGGGAAGACAGCAGCTTGCATGTTTTAATAGCATACAGTAATAATAATGATGATTTATGACGGATGAAATTATATGTCGACAATAAACCTATTGTGTGTGGTCTGATAAAAATCTGGGTCTATGTATTGATGAGAATATGGAGTTTTTGGATCATGTCGTGCATGTCTCCCAAGAGTATTATATGAGTTTGAGATTGCTGTATTCAAATAAAGATGTATTGTCGTATGACATGAAAATACAGTTATGTGTTGGTAAGTGTTGGAGGTGTATAAATTGTTCCCAGACACAACGTTTTCCCTTCGATCTTAATAGACAATGCTATAACCATGAATGTTTAGACCATCATTAAGTGCCAGAGTTGAAAGCCAAGTTTCTAAAAGACCCACAAAGTCAAGTCCAGAATCCAAAATAAATTGGGAAAAATGATCAAAGTTAGAACAAAGTGATCTTACATTTAAATGAGCAAAAGCGCAAGAATCGCTAGACATGCGTATCCTAAACAACTAAATTACTTAACAAAAATAAGGAATTTACACGCAAAAAAGCACTGAGAAGTTAGGAGACTCCCAAACAAAACAATAAACAAACGTGACTGTTGGGTCTAGTACATGTCGTTTAGCATAAATCAATGAAAGTTCTCATAAATCCCATAAAAAGAAAAGCATACAAATAAGAAAAAATAATTAAACTTGGTTCTACAAATACCCAGTAGCGTTTTTATTAACAAATAAGTAAAAAAAATTCTCAAAAACGAGACGAGATCTCATATATCCCATACACCGAAAAGCATTCAAATCAGCAAGTCTCGTATTAACAAATCCGCAATATAAATCGCAAAACAAGGCAAAAGTAAGATTTATGAAGATAAGCGAATTTGTATAAAATAAACCAAAGTTTACCGATAAAAAGTAAAATAAAATGATAAGTTTTTCTCCAGGTCCATACCAAGTGCAAACCATAGCCGTACCGGAGCAATAAATACGTGGGCATGCTCAGGCAGTATTTTGAAGCGGCACCTGGATCTTCTTCTCGTTCAAATAAAATATTTTACCGTTTGCAGACCAGACCTGTCTATGTCCGTATCTAGCTTTAGTCGCTGTTAGTAGTTTATGTCTTTGGGGAGACAGATCTTCGTAGACCGATACCTGCTCTTCTAGCAGTAAAAACTTCGTTCTTTTTAATATTTGATATAAAAGTAACCAGCACTGTGGGATGTTTTTGGCAGTTATCTTTCTCCTTAAGCCTAAAACCAATCTATCTCACAGAAAGAACAAGAGATTTTCAGAGTATCCTTTATAAAACAAGTTATATCAGTCAGCAAATCCTCGTTCGGTTTAACTTATAATCCATTAAAACGCAGTTCGTTGCGCCTACTATGCTGCTCCAAATTGTCAAGCCTCTTTTACAGCTTGACAATATGCTCAGAATTTTGGAGAATACTTTGGTTAACGCAGTCTAAGTTACTACTAATTTGGGACAATTTGTTATCAAGGGCGGCAAACTTCGCATCGATTTTTGTTTCGAGGTGCGGGATAAAGTTTGCACATACCCTGGACACAATCCTTTCCATGTTCTGGTTCTCCAATTTGCTAGAACTTGCGAAGCACATCACATCATTACGATGTCTGGATTGGATTTTAGAGATTTTAGGGCGATGCGTTCAGGCTTTGCAATATTGGATTTAGGAGGTTTTGATTTTTTAAGGATTTTTGCGGTTTCAAATCGAATTTCATTAGCTGTTTGAGATGGCAGTTTGTTTAGGATAGACTCGACATTTGAAATGATTTCCTCTTTTGGGATAACGCGTGGCGCAAGATCGAAGTTGGAACCTTTTGAAAGAACTAATTTTTCAGTTTCCGAAAGTTGGTGCGGTGATACATTTATTACAGTGTTTGGTAGTTTAGAAGAGTTTGATGGTTTTCCTAGTGTTGACGTTAGTTTTTCAAATTTCTGAATGTGATTTTTGGGTAGTATATAATTGAAGATTTAAAGCTTTGTCATAAATCATGTTTGAAAGGATATCGAATTCGGATGGGAACAAAATAGAAGAAATTTCAAGGTGTAGAGACAGAAGAGCCCTATTGATTTGGTCTATTTCCTTACGGGTATGATGAATTCTTTCTTGAAGTAAAGCGAAACTAGTTTTTCGAAGAATTTTATAAGCGGATGAGGTTGTGACGTGATGGGATATTTTAAGAAAATTGGGGATAACGTTCGCGCCCCCTCAAACAATATATAAACAGGTACAGAGTAAAATACGAGTCAGTTTCAGTCAAGCTACTTTTACTTGAGATGTGTAGATTTTATTTATATATGGGTTAAGTATGGGTAAGAGTGGCTTTAATGCCAGACTTCTCCGCGTAATCTTATTAGATAGGCGTAATAATTATTATTTCCAAGTTCTGCTTTATAAGTACCAATGACATACGTTGACTTTTATTTAAATTTCGCATCAAAATTAACACACCACTAAAATTTGGGTCAAATTCAAAATTAATGTTACTGCTGCTGACACCTGGATTCGTTGGCAGTATCAAAACACGGGAAAGAACAATGGTCGCCTCGACGAGCAGCGATTTTTGAAATACTCTAGTCTTTATGGAAAAATAAAGATACGACTATTCTGTATTTTACTAGTATTCAACTTACAGTATTCAAAACATATCTTATTAATATAATATAAAAAGATATCTAATTCTTCATCCTGCTTTAAGCACTCCGTTGCGCTTCGCTCGTGCCAAATGAACCCGTGACTAAGATGTCGTCTACACACTCACCTGCTTAATATAGTAACCTCAATGAGACGTTCATTTGGTCATCATAATCACTGTCTCTATTCTATCCTAAGAAAATCATTTTGCATATACTGCATGAAGCAGAACGAAACATGGCTTCTTTTTGTACGTGCGTTAGGATCTGTTGTAAAATACTATAAAGGGCGATTTTCTGTGGTATTGTCATACCAAGCACATTTAATCGTATGACCCATATTGTTCACCATCTAAATAAATGATATTACAATTTAGAAATCTCGCCAATCAGTAATTTCTGTTCGCTCTACTTTATATATTTATATTCAAAACCCTTATCTTTCATTGATCTGCCTAAGGTATTTAAAGAAAAACTTGACAAATCCTTATCCCCTCGGACATTTCCGGGATTTTACCGCACGGGTTTCGGAGCAGACGGATGATTTCGGAGATATTTCCCACGCCTTGAATTTGGCGTTTATCAATTCTGACAGCCATGTCAGTGAATGGATTCTTGTTGTTATGCTAAAATGTAGCCAAAAACTAACGGTCGTAGAAAAAGTATAGTATGAAAATATAGTATACAACTCGTTTATGCCGTTTACCGCATTTGTTGTATAATATACTATTCCCGCTCCCTTCTGCAGAACACCTAATTATACTCCGATCTAGAGTGCGTAAAGTGTCATTTTACAACGTCCGCTTCGTTTCCTATTGTTGCCAGCCATTTTGAACATTTCCGAGATATTACCACACGAGTTATGACGCAATCGGATGTTTTCGGATATATTTCCAACGGCTTGAATTCTGACAGTCATGTCAGTGAATATATCGGTGTTGTTTTGCCAAAAAGTACCCAAAATCTAATGGTCGTAGACAAGGTATTGTATGCAACACGTTTGATAAACTTTTTAAGTCACTCGTTTATTAAACATTAGCTCCGCTACTATCAATAGTAGTTTATACTATTAATAGAATATTAAGCAACAAGTGCCATCACCGTGGATCCATATATCTATATAAAAAATAGAAAAAAGAATTTAGTGGGTTGCGGTCACATGTCACGTAGTAATTTAATATTATTTGGCTTCGTTCAGTTAGTTTAAACACAAATTGCGACTAATTTAATTAAAACTTTATTATTTAATCATTTAGTTTTCAACAATAAAAGTCTTAATTCAATTATGGTAGATTAAACTAATGCAGAAATTCTTTGGAAGGTTCCGAGTTTGTACGCAAGGGTAATTTTAATAGTAGACCTCCTCATCACAGTATATTTACCGGGCTTGATCAAAGGTAAGTTAAATCTGGAAGTTCCCAAAAAAGGAGTTTCCATATCGAGCACTCGAATTAGAAGTTGCTGTGGTAAATATTACTGAAGGGCAATTGGAGACCATTAGGAAAATTTCAGCAGAATTTTGAATGTATGTAAGTATGAATGGTATAATGGTTCGAGTTTTTTTATTTTATTCTTTACTGTTTAGTGAAAAAAATTGCGGGAAACAACAAAGTCTCCAATAAACTCATCTATCGAAATTTTACTTTTCCCATGTTTTCGTTTAAATTTAGTTAAGAATGACAGGGGTGGTAAAAGTAAAGTAAGATAAAATTATTTTTCTGCTATGTTTTCAACATTTGTAAGATTTCTTTTGAGACACTCTCTATAGGCAGTGTAGTATATACAGTAAAGCTAATAACTTTTTCGTACTGTGATGAAGCTGTTGATATTAGAATACCATTTTAATAAAAAAATATTACAATTTTTGAGTTTCCTTGCATTCTTATCTGACCACCCTGTTCATGTTAAATTGATGTCATTGTTTGAGATTCTAACGGTTTATCAGCCATGTTATCAAGATCCCAGATTTGTTGTTAGTCTTTAGTTACCTTTCTTCTTTGGGGTCACTTCCAGAATAGCTTTGTTGAACCAACAACGTTATCTCTTTCATTATAAGTGTCGTGTTTTTACTGGCAAACGATCCTTTCATACTTGCAAATATGGGTTCCACTTTTAAACATAAGATGGCAATATTTTACTTTTCGAAGAACGATATATCTATAAATTCACCATAGCAAATAGTTCACTGATAGTTTGTTGGTAAGAAAGTCGATAGGTTATTGTTTTCTTCAAAACGAACGTGTTTTCCAATGCATCTTGAATGATAACTGGCATTTTCCATAATGAATACAGCGATAGAAGGAAAATAATGTAGCATTTCTCTAAACAAATCTTCCAAACCATCTTTTTGGAATCCGTTAATCTTCTTTCTTTTCGGGGCGACAATTAAATACACATCAACCAGCAATTCACGAAATTCTTGACTCTTAAGTTTTTGTGCTTTGTACCTCCTAAGTATTCTCTTAGCCAAGCAAAATCAAGGTTTTCCATAATAGGTTGGGTTTTTTCTTTTTAAAATAGTTTTCATCGCAATCGCATATTTTGCTTTTGCGAATTTTTGCTGGTCTTGGTAGACTTTTTTTAATTACTGTTCCTGTTAGCGCTATAAATTGACATGTCATATTCTGCTGTTAGGAGTGTTTATTATAAGGTTTTATGGGATAGTTTCTTACCTACGCCTTAAATTTGATAGTACTGAACAGTATTTCTAATTTACATTTACAAACAATTTTAAATACATTACGTCAAGGGACAATAAAATCATAATGTTTATAATAAAGAAATTATCATCTTAGCAACGAGCGTGATTTATTTTAACTGTTTTTTAATTGCAATAGTTTGTATGTCCATGAAGTGATTTTTATAGCGAAATTCAAAAATAAGTCGAGAGGCATACAAGGTTATTTTTAGTTGCTTAATTTGAGAACAATTAATATTGGTGAAGAAACACTTCAGGACAGCTGCGGATGTAATAATTCCAGTCTACTTGGCCCTTAAGGAGCTTACAGTGTCAACATTTGAGCAATATCGACCAAAGAGTGTTTCAAATACTAATAGATAGCCGATGATTGTAAAAGAAGTAACTTTGACACTCTGTACCTAAAGAAAAAACAAATATTTTATTCCACATGTTTATATGAAATCTCAAAGCTTAAAATGGTTCAGGAATAGATAGATAATTTATTGATTTAACGTGTTCTGTACAACTTCGTCTAAATACCTAGCAATAAGTAATACATAAGTAAAATAACAAAAATATACACAATACACAGAAAAATTATAACTCGTTCAAAAACGCAAACATTAAAAAAGAACAAAGTTGTAAATTTTACATTAAAAATTATCCTTAGTTTGTTAAAAATTTGAAAGTCAAAAAATTATTTTCTTTTGCACCACAAATGCAAATTTGACTGCAAACTGTCAGTACATACGAAAATTGTGAACGAAATATTCCAAAATAATAACTTTTTAAAATGAAAATACCGAGAGAGGGCTTTAGTCTACTAAAAAGAATGATTAAACTTGAAAGACTTGAAAATACAGACTCCCCATGTGCCGACCAGTTCAAACTATAGTCAATCGTGGCTGCTAGGACTTTGATGTGCATTTTTTCTGAAAGATGGTTATCTGTCTTCACGAGCAATATTTTCGTGTTTTCACCATTTAGCAGTAGTAGACATTCCTCACCCCGGCCACTTTCCTCCGTACCCGTTTGCACTCCTTTATCAACAAGTGCGCACGTCATTTTAGCGCCATAAGTGCAGCTCTCCTGTCAGAGTAGAAGATTCTGCTACCGTGGTTGAGCCGAAGCACCTCTCTAGCCGCCATCAACATAGCGAAAATTTCGGCCTGAGAGGGACCGACAAGCTCGATCCCGTTGTCTCGCAGTACGCTCCAGCTCCGGCGAAATCTCCCTTTCTGGACCCGCCCTTGTACCAGAGGAGTTCATCCCAAGAGCCAAATCTGCCCTTTTTCCATTCCTCCCTTGATGGCACGAGAAAGGTCCATTTGTCAAAGAAGGTTATCTCATGGATCATGACGTCACTCGGCATGCCCATGACACCGCGATTCCCGGGTCAGCCCTCTAAAATGTCCTACGGGCCCCGCTTGAAGGTTCCCTCTCTCCAGAGCCTGCAGCTCGCTAGCCTTTCAGCCGTCCTGTCCGCCTCCATCCGCACCCGATCCGCCAAAGAAGGCAGACCCACGAGAGCATCTAGGGCCCTCGTGGGTGCCATCCTCATGGCGCCCGTTATGCAAAGGCATGCCAATCTCTGCAGTTTATCAGGAAATAGTCTTGCTCCTAAACTTTTGGTCGCCGGTCACCATGCCACTGCCCCATGCGTGAGCAAAGAGCCTTGATCTTATGTGTTCCTTTAAGGTCAGCTTGGAGTCCAACCATACCCTCAAGTACTTGACGATTCCGTTCCATCGAAATGTTGAGGTTACGCTCCACCTTCCTTTTTCTGGTGAAGATGACCACCTCCACCTTGCCAGGATTGCGAGTTAACTTGCTGTTCCGGCACCATTTTCAGAATATTGCCAATGCCCCTTTCAGAAGCCCCTGCATCCGTCCCATTTCTGTCCCATGTGTCATTATCACAAGATCGTCTGCATATGCCTGGACATAGGGACATTCTGAGCTACCAGGCAGCGGACTAGTGCCTAGTTCGAGACACCCGCACCCAGGCCCGTAATCCAGATCGCCGCCCTTCTGAGCCTCAATCCTTCTGGATTGACTTCCACCAGGTTTGCGAGCCCCCAGGGCCTGACGTTGATCAGCTCCCTACGAACCCACTACCTGGTTTCCTCATTCATCATTTCGATCAGGATATGGCTCCTCCATAGCCTAACCGAGCGTATCCGGGGGAGGGGGGTGCTTTGCCACCACTGCATAATATACATGCTTACGCGGAGGTTAAGAGACCATATGAACTGCAGTAGTTCTTCGGAAGACAGGTCATTCTTCTGCCCTATGAGACCCACCACCAGTTCAGATCCCCGGGCCGCCGCTTACACATAGGATTGGACTCTCCTGTCAGAGCCCCCCGAGACGGCCCGCCTTCGCCGGGCCCAGCTTTTGCGACTACCGACTCCCGACAGGTGACCTGGGTGGTCTCTCCCGCTTTTCGCATGCCGTTTCCGGTGTGCCCCCTATGAAGCCCTCCATTGACGACGTGGTGGGATTTGTGGGCACCGAAAGAGAGCCCGTCCGCGTTTCAGGAACCGTCACCGCGAGTCTCTTCTTCTTCGCCCTCCTTTTTTCTGCCCCATTCCGGTGTCCGAGGTAGTTTTCCCAGTTTGTTCTGATCCCCCACCTCGCTCGCGGTCTGGGGATCCTCCTCAGATCGCCCTTGTAGGAGACCTTCCTAAGAACGCCCCTGTATGCTGCAGCCCTCCTGGGGCCCCTTCTCTCCTTCCTCCTTCTTCTCTTTTTTCTTTTTCTGGTTCCATATCGGTCCCACGAGCAGGAAAAAAATATACATAAGACACGCCTTCTGCACCTATTCTGTGATGTTCTGGGATAATCCAATTTCCTGAAGATTTCCTGGGAGACTCTTCGAAATAATCCTGTGTGGAACAAAACTAACACTAGTCAGCTGTCAGATGTTCTTCAGCTCCATTATTATTATTATTTTTGCCGGAAGTTGTGACACCAAGGCAAAATAACCCACCTCCTTATGGGAATATCTGCGGAATATCACACCAGGCCAACTAAAACTAACGAGTCAACAGACTGTTCAGGTTTTATCTTAAGAAAACAAGCAAATAATAATAATGAGATCTGTTAATAAAAACAACCCGTCGAATAATTTACAAACATTTTATTAAGCGTCGAAAATAATATACGTTTCAATACGCAATCAAAGAAGAACTAACTTAAAAAGCAAAACAAAGTTCCTTAAAACCCGCACACTACGTACCGAAGGCGAGAGTAAAAATCGATAAAAAAATGTCTATTTTTACATTGTGATTTTGCTGGCAGGTCAAATCTTAAATATTTGTTCCAAATATGATTATTTTATTCGTACATGTTAACACTCCCACTTATTTAAGATTTTACCCACGCTTTTACAACACAAAAAACTTATATTACCAAATTTAACTTACTCAATAAATTGTCTGTTTTCACACTCATCTCTAACAAACTGAACCTTAATATCAATGTGCTTGGTTCTACGATGAAATTGCTGTGCTTGAGTTAGCTTAATGGCTGATTGATTATCAACAAAGATTTTAACAGTTGAGACATTAACTTCAAGTTCCTTTAGGAAACGTTTTAGCCACAAAACTTCTCTAACACCAATAGCCAAAGACAAATATTCGGCCTCTGTGGTTGATTGAGCAACTACGTTGTGTTTTTGGCTCTTCCAAGTAATAGGACTATCAGCCAGTATAAATACATCACCACTGGTGGATTTTCTAGTATTCACACAACCTGAATAATCAGCATCGGTATAACCTATAACCTCAATCTGTGAAGTTTTTCGATACATAATTTTAAAATGTACAGTATATTTTAAATATCTAAAAATTCTTTTGACTGCATGCCAATGTTCATTATTATAATTATTAAAGAATCTGCTGACCTGATTAACTGCATATGTAATGTCTGGATGACTTGTAGCTAAGAAAATTAAAGAACCTACTGCCTCACGATAAGGTATAGATTTATTAAAATTCAAATTGTTTCCTGCAGACAAGGGCGTATTAGGTTCTGCAGGTATCTTTAACGGATTGGCATTAGTCATATTAAACCTATTAAGCAATTTTTCAATATACATTTGTTGATGAATAGCAATTGTACCTGCTTTAAGATCTTGTTCGATCTCAAGCCCAACAAATTGTAACTTATTACTATTTAAATTTACAGTTATTTTAAACATTTGCTGCAAAGTTTTTATAAGTTCATTAATGGCACTTTCTGATTGAGACATAACTAGTCCATCATCAACGTATATTGCCAAATAAATTTCAGCATTAGCAAAATTAGCAATGAAAACACACTGATCACTTTTCAATTGTCTAAAGTCAAATTTATTGAGAAAGGAGACAAACTTACGATTCCAGCATCTTGGTGATTGCTTAAGTCCATATAGGCTCTTATTCAGCTTGCAGACTAAGTTCCCTGTCTTCTTGCTTTCAAAACCAGTTGGCTGCTTCATGTACACACACTCACTCAAGTCACCATATAAAAATGCAGTCTGTACATCAAAGTTAGCAATTTTCAGGTCTTTTTCTACTGCCAATGATAATAGAATTCGCACTGAGTCATACCGCACAACCGGTGCGAAAGTGTCTTCATAGTCTATTCCTCGTTCCTGCATAAAACCCCGTGCGACCAGGCGTGTTTTATAACGAACAGGGTTACCATCCGAATCTGTTTTAACGCGATAAACCCACTTATTGTCTATCACTTTTGCACCAACAGGAAATTTTACCAAATCCCAAGTGTTGTTTGACTTGAGAGCGTCCATCTCTTCCTCCATTGCTCGCTGCCACTTGCTGGAATCCTCACATCTTATTGCACTTTCATAAGTGACAGGTTCAAGAATCTCACAGTAGTCTGCTACACCAAAATAATGAGGCTTAGACAGTGCATTTCTGTTACATAGCTGTCTTTCGTTGATATTCGCATCTTCCACATCAAAGAACAGATTACAATTAAAATCTTCATCATCATGATCTGTATCTTCAATGCTACCATTCTGTGATATCTCTGAATTTTCTCCCGTGTCACTCTCCTGAGATTCATGTTCAATATCGTGATTTCGTTCATTGTCCTCTAGGATTTCTAATTTATATGAATAATTTTCTTTTCTAGTTCCGACTGTGTCAGCTTCGTTAAAGTTAACATTGCAGCTTACCTCAATTCTTCTTTTCTCTGAATCCCAAAGCCTATAGTTTGATGAATGGCCATCATATACAATAATTTTCTTGCTTTTGGGTCAAACCTCTTACGAAATTGTGATGGTATTAATATGTAGGCAGTGCTGCCAAAAACTCTGAGGTGTTTTACGTCTGGTTTCCGTTCAAACCATTTTTCATATGGCGTCTAGTTTGTATTTGAGTTGAAGCTGTTCGGTTAAGAACATACACAGCAGTGCTTACTGCTTCACTCCACAATTCTTGTGCGACATTTTTATTGATAAGCATAGCTCTGGCACTCTCAACAATAGTCCTCAACTGCCTCTCACTGCGACCATTCTGTTGAGGTGTATATGGTACCGAACATTCATGTAATATGCCATTTTCTTTGAGAAAGTCCTGAAAGTCAATAAATATATATTCTCCTTTACCTTGGTCGCTTCTTAAAATTTTGATCTTGTTACCAGTTTGATTTTCCATCAATATTTTAAATTCCTTGAATTTGCTTAGGACACCTGATTTCTGCTTTAAACACTGCAGTAACCACTACAATCGTGTTTAAACAACACAAAATATTTTGATCCACTGGGAGACAAAATATTTACTGGTCCACACACATCTGTGTGAATTATTTCCCCTGGTTTGGTTGATCTGCTTCGTGCTTGAAGACTTTTATGAGACTTTCTTGACTGCTTTCCATACTGGCAAGTCTCACAGAAAAATTTTTTGTCATCAACTGCCATATTGTTAACCAATGCAGCTGTTTTCTTTATTGTAGTAAAGTTAACATGTCCAAATCGATCATGCCATAATTTCAGTGGTAATTTACTGACCAAATTACACTCTGGAGTAGGCTTAGCTCTGAACTGCATGACCCACAAATTATCTCTACGGACTCCGATACGTGACACTTTTCCACTGGGCTCTATAAATTCACATGAATTTTTATAAGAGCGACATGTAAAAGTTCTATTTGTCATAGCTCCCACTGAAAATAAGTTGTGACTGAGTTCTGGGATGCAAAAGAGCATTATTGATAGTACGGTCATATTATTGACCTTGGTCAAGGGCTTGCACTTCAATGACACCTTTACCTTCCGCAGGGATCAACTTATTATTCGCGATTCTTACAAACATTGGTCCACTGAGTGATTCTAATCTGGAAATCCATCCTTTTTCTCCAGTCATGTTGAGGCTTGCCCCTGACTCACATATCCACTCATTTTTATTTGCATTGGTATTTGATAGGTACATGGCAATGTCGTAAATGTAAGCTGATGAACTAGATGAATTGTTTTGCAATGTCTTATTTTTAAAGTCTTGTATCCTTTTCCTGCATTCTCTCACCCAATGCCCTTTCTGTTTTCAGTAATTGCAGGTAGTTTTCTTCTTCAAATCCTGTATATTGGTTTTCTTCTTATTGGTGGCTTCCAATTTACTCTGTAAAGCTTCTACCTGCAAAGCTAGACGAGATATTTCTGATTCATCATTATTCATTCTAGTCTCCTCTTTAAGCAGCCTCGCTGCCAAATTTTAAAATGTTTGCTGGTCACTTGCCACTGAGTCCCAGGCAGTGCGAAAGGTATTAAATCCTGGTGGCAAACTATTAATTACTTTGGAACAAATTGCACTATTGCTAATCGTTTCTTTTACGTCCTTTAGTTGTCTAACTAACAGCTCTATTGTAGATATATGCTCAGCAATTTTCCCTTTTTCAGGCATTTTATACTCATAAAACTTTCGCCAAAGTAATTCACTGGAAATTTCTGTTTTTTGCTCATGTATTGTGATCATTATCACAATTTATTATTTTTAAATGTTGTATTTGAGTTCTTCACATCCCATTCTTTCCAATCATTGCTGGTTTGGTCTGTAGGCTCTACGATTGTTCCATTCACGATTGGAAGCAAATTCTCTGCCTTAAATAAAATAGCCACACTGAATTTCCAAAGTTGAAAATTAGATCCATCAAACTTGGCAATATCGCCGGAATCGAGTTTAACAGCACTCGACGCCATCGCTATTGTTTATTTTAATAATACGACTCGAACGTATATAGCGGAAAATAAACAAAACTTATTGTCCACGACTTTAACGCGAACACAAAAAAAAACCGACAGGCTGCTCAATAATAAACTTTTCCCGTGACTGGGCCCATAACCTGTTAATAAAAACAACCCGTCGAATAATTTACAAACGTTTTATTAAGCATCGAAAATAATATACGTTTCAATACGCAATCGAAGAAGAACTAACTTAAAAAGCAAAACAAAGTTCCTTAAAACGCGCACACTACGTACCGAAGACGAGAGCAAAAATCGATAAAAAAATGTCTATTTTTAGATTGTGGTTCTTAAATATTTGTTCCAAATATGATTATTTTATTCGTACATGTTAACAAGATCATTTAATTCAAATTCTCTGGAGCCCGAAATTAAGCACCTACGTTTTGGATAATTAGACACAACCAGCCGACAGCGACGACTAACGGCATGCAAAAACAATTAATGTCACATTAAATTCGCCATTATGGACAAATTTATTTCAGCAACTTGCTTGTGGTCCGATCAGCGAAACTAGCGTATTTTCTAAACTTACAATGTAAACACAATAAAAGGACAGTGGCGAAATAAATCGCATTAAACTTAAGTGACGTATTTAGGAGCACAAATTGTCTTATAAATAGCGTGAGAAATAAAAGCGATTTTATAGCTACTAGTTTACGTTTACATATCGGGACATAATACCGTGGAGACCGAGTAGCCATTTCTACTTAATATTTCAATGAGATTTCACAAATTTCTGTGGTTTTGAGTTTAATAACTTGCATACGTTCTTTTAGCTTCTAAAAACATAGCAGGGCAGGTGAATATTTGAAGGATGGCTTCGAAAACCTAAAGAAAATAATGTTCCGATTTTTCCTGATTGACCCGTCCTATATACTTGTCCCGGTGTGACTATTGACTCTTAGTTGTGACATGACATCATGTTCCTATAATACCTACGGTTTTTTAATATTAATTAATTGTAGGAATAAATTATCTGTCTTACATTTTTTTTATTTAAATGTGACATAATTACACCGTAGATTATTTATGGCTGTAGTATATATTTGACGCATTTATTATACGCGCTTCTTTTTGACCTGGCAAAAAATATACTTCTTAAAAAATTACTTTAGAAGCGTATGAATGTTTAACAAATGCACAGATTAAAATTTTCAACTCCTTTAAATAAATTTCGAAAATTTCCTTTATTTTAGTCACGGGTTTGCAAGAGATGGTATATTAAACTATGTTAACGTTAGTCAATTAATACTTAATAAGAGACCCCATGTACAGAGATTCAAGTTGTGGACATCGCTCTGAAATCTAATATAGGGTGCTGTCGTACAATGAATGATTTTTCAATTTTTGCCGAGAGTCCCAAACTTTTGTAACTGCTGCAAAAAGGCAATAAAAATTTCTTTATATGTAATTTTACGTTGCTTTTACCATCATCAATTTGATTATTTCCCATTATCATCACTGCGGATTCATTTAAGTACGAGCATATGTTGAGTGAGAGAATCGTAAAATCTATTCCAATGAGAATTAATTCTGTTGCTTACTTCGATAAGGAATTTCTCAGAAAAATAAAAGTACAGTTGAGTGTCATCAGCATAAAGATGCTAATCACAGAACTGTAATGATTTTATAAACTTGGATGTAAAAATCTCAAACAGAACTAGACCTAAAATACTACCCTGGGGTTCCCTCTCGTTTACAGCTGAAAGCCTGGAGGTTGATTCGTTAGATATCACTTTTTATGTTCTGTAATTAAAAAATTATTATACGAATTGACAAGATATTTCCGTTAAATCTTATGTGGTAAAGAATTGAAATAAGGGTTTCATGGTTTTGCTAAAAACAAGTAAAACAAAGGCAGTAATTTTATTATCCACATATTAATTGTTTCTTTACAAAATAGTGTAGATATTGACAAATGCTCTTATTATTATCCATTATGATCGATTATTTTCTCTAGAATCTTAGAGGATGTAGGCAGCAGATTTTCAAAGCATCAATGAACAAATTCTACAGGTTTTGAGGACAAAATACATTCATTAATTCTTTTATTATTATTATTATCGATTATTTTCTCTAGAATCTTAGAGGATGTAGGCAGTAGATTTTCAAAGCATCAATGAACAAATTCTACAGGTTTTGAGGACAAAATACATTCATTAATTATTTCGACAATATACTGTACAAAGTTGTAGTAAAGTGATATTAATACTGTCGGTTCTCATTGCCTTCATCTGAATAGTGTTAATTATATCAAGCACTTCAACTTAAACTGTTCATAAATTCTATCCATAACGTCATTTTTATAAAAGTAAAGAAGTAATTAAACATTAGAGCCAGTGGAGTTTATAAAAAAATATTAATGGCAACTGTATGATTAAGATAATTAGGAAGAATTTTTTTTTTGCTTTTTAACCATTGATTTCTTTGAGTTCACGTCACATCTCTTTAGAATTAAAATTTTCGTTTATTGTAATGAAAATGTACTTTCAGTTTAGTAGAGAGAATGTAAAATATTTTAGTGCTATTTTGTAAAAGCCTACTCAAAAACTAATTGGTCTTAGAAACAGTATCTATATTAGTTGTGAGTGCTTTATAAACGAGTGAATGAAATAGTATACTTGTTTTACGACAAATAATTTTGGGGCATATTTTTACAAAACAACACGAATACATTCTCTGAATGGACAAACGTCAAAATTTAAGCCATGGATAATATCTCAGAAAATATTCTAACGCTCTCAAAACCGTAACTAATATTAAGTAATAAAACTGTAATTTGACTCAAAACTCTGAAATCTTCAAACGAAGAATTTATTTTATTTGGCAAGAAAAATTTATGGAATAATTTTATATTTTATCATTCCTAAAACTAACTAAACAATTTTGGTGAAAACTTGAAAATTAAAGTAATGTTTCATGAAATAGAAAGTAAATAAAATATCTTGGGAATTGTCACCCAACAACCTAACATCATTGTGGCAGACTTTATAAGTTACCAAAACGGTAAAACTTCAGGTAACCCTTCGTAATTGGTAGAAAACTTACACTTACTAAAAGTAAAGCGAAAATGTCAAATTTCGATAATGTAATCACACCATCCCTTTTCAGTTGTTATTTACTTATTGTGCTTACATTTTTATAAATAATTAGAAAAATTTTTGAATTAAAAGAAAAATATTATGTATTACCTTTCGATTTTCGCTAGTTTTTGGATGATTTGTCGCCTTTTGCAATTTTTTAACACACTCTCTATAAAATTTGATACTATTTTTTTTGTCAGTTTTGTTAGCATGTGATTTCCCTATGAAAACATTTGTTTAATATCATATATCATGAAAAGTTTGTTACTAGGCTGTAAGCTTTATAATATTCTTTTGGTTTAATACTAGCTGTAGAATATTTATTAATCGTTTTAAAGTGTATATGAATTTAATAGAGTAAGCTATAAAACACAAGAGTAAAGGTTCTGCAATAAGTTGTTTCAGAACGGTTATTATAAAACTTTTTTAAAACACTTAAAGTATCCAAGACCAAAGGTTTTATAAATAATGCAACGGAAACGGTTTGGATGCGATATTGTTAAACTTACTTTAGTTTTATCGAATTGGTGTTGAATTGAATTGAATTGAAATCGTAACTTTTTCTTCAGACTTGTTGCTCAATATGCTTATAAATTTTTGTTATCACTCAATCAATTTCAACTGTTGAACAAACAGTATTAAAACCGTTTTTCTTTAATTCAAAATTTATTTGTTTAAAGTTTAAAACTACTTAGTTTGAAATTTCATATTTTGTATCAGAATTACAAAAAAAAAGGATTCACTTGTTACATTTCTATGGCCAAAGTGTCAAAGAGAAAAATCGTCCACTGTTGTTAGCTATTCTTCAATTTCTCGGATCTTCTGAAGCAGCTGTTGAACACAAGAGACGGCAGTACGTGGAGGCTATGAATAGTGTGTCATCCTGTGTTTCTTGGTATTTATAGAGTCATGCTCCCTTAAACACTGCTTTATTTGTATGCTTATAAAACTAACCAACGGAATGACATTTAAGTATTCATAAATGACGACGAGAGGCTAACTATATTCTCAAAAAAAAAATAACTTGAAACCGAGCTTATAACTTAATGTTTCTAAGTACCCACACGCTTAAGGTAAAAGTTCAGAATATTAATTTTAGAAATTTAGATGTGAAACCGGACAATATTAAGGTTTATATGTAAATAAGGGTATCCAAAAAGCACACATATTATGGTGATGTTCTGTGTTTAGATAGTTTTGATATAAATAGAATAGATTTACGGCATTCGTAAATACAAAAGAGTGCCCTACAACCAAATGGTTAACCATGGTAAGTTATTTGAAATTTTGTTTAAATATAACAAAATGCCCTCCGATTTTAAAATTCTAAACCTTTTATAAGATGTAATTTTTTGATATTATTTGCTTTTGCTCTGCTTAAATTATGGATATTTATAGGCCCAATTAGGAATTATTAATAGTTGACTTAACAAATATTTTTAACTGCACACACGAAACGTATAACGCCACATTTAATTGACTGACAATAATATATTATAGGTTCTATTGAAACTAATCCAAGTGACATCATTCATATTTCTATTTTTTAAATTGCTATTCGTTTAGGGACTTCTAAATACGTACATGTACGTTGCGGTTACGAAAATTAATTGAGCAATATTAATAAGGCTCAGTATTTATTGCAAACGAGAAGTTTTTAAGAAATCAAAACGGTTTGTAACAATTAATACAGGGTGATCCACGGCAAGTGCTATATTAAAAGTGCTAGTCTTAAATTTGGTAGTGGGGCATACCACTTGTTTGCGAAACGTCGTTTTAGTTATGAGTTTGTATTGACAGAAACGGAGCGAGTGCTTAATAAAGGAGTGAGAAGTTTATCAATGTGTTGCATACTACAGTTTTCCTACAACCATTACGTCATTAATTCAATGAAAACACAACATCTTTAGCTTCATTGATGCTTTTTCATAAATCATATGATATTGCAAGGTATTTTTAAAACATGTGCAGAACAAGTGTTTTTATGAATCGTTCTTAAAATAAAGGGAATATAATTAAATTAGAACAAAACAGATTTTTAATTTTTATGACAGCTGTTTCGGCAATACCGTGCCTTTATCAAATAGAATATGTATATATATATATATATATATATATATATATATATATATATATATATATATATATATATATATATATATATATATATATATATATATATATATGTATATATATATATATATATATATATATATATATATATATATATATATATATATATATATATATATATATATATATATATATATATATATATATATATATATATATATATATATATATATATATATATATATATATATATATATATACTACAGTACATAGGACACTAAAAAGTAGGACCGTCTTATAAATATGCGTATTTAAAATATCAGTGCTAAAAACAAGGAATGTCCATGCGTAAAAGGTAAGAACAAGGAGGGTCTACTGGAACATCAATCAACACATAACAAAAAATAGATAATTATTAATTGTTTAGTTTATTTTGCAGAGTCTTGTTTTTTTTTTTGAGTATTTATCAGTGGTAGTACTAGAAAGAGGAAGAAAACTGGAAGAGTGGCTGATGAAAAGAAGTTTAAATATATTTTAATGGTTTGAAGTCAAATAATGACCAAAACGCATATTTGGCTGGATTGATGTCTCTGGTACCAGTTCAGAGAAGACGACCTCGTCAAGATGAAGAAAAGCCAAAATTTCAAGATGCATATTTTTTCCATAAAATAAGAGTAAAACGTGGCGTAGTTGCAGGGGAAATAAATGTCTGTTTTAAGGCATTCCAGTCAATTCATGGTATCAGTAAGGGCACAATTGAATACCTACAGAAAAACTTTAATGCAACGGGGACTTCTCGAAAAGACATGAGCGGTAACCATAGTTCTAAGAATAGGAAGTTGCCCGTGGAAACTTTTGAAGCTGCATATAACCACATAAACTTTTTTAAAACTAGAATATCGCATTACAGCCTGCATAAATATGAAAAAAGGTATTTGCCGGAAAGTTTAAATATTACAAAAATGTTCAACTTGTTTAAAGAAAAATATCCGACCACTAAAGTTTCTTACGATACATATAGGTACATTTTTAACACGAAGTTTAATTTGTCATTTGGTTATCCAAGATCGGATATATGTTCAGCATGTGACGAATTCAAGGCAAAATTAAAATCATTAAATTCTGAAAGAGATGCAGAAGAAAGTCGTAAATTAACAATACAAAGTAATTTGCATAAACGTAAAGTGCAGTCATTCTATGATTTAAAAAAATGCTGCTCGTAAGAAGTCACAAAAATCAACTGTTTATTTGGCAATTGCTCTGTACTATCAAAAAAATATTTCATTGCCAAACGTCACAACGATTGACGTGTACTATCTGAGTACAGTTTCAATATTCACGTGTTATCTACAGGCCAATCCATTTTTCACTCATATCCTCAAACAATTGCAAAGGACCATATGAAATGTTGTCGTTCCTATTGCATTACATTACTAATTTTATGGATAACAATGCAAAACATATTTTGCGACTCCGCAGGCGGTCAAAACAAAAACTATTCCCTGCTTCGCTTTATTCATTCATGAAACAAAGCTTTTATAATCTGTCAGAATAACATTCCCTGAAAGAGGCCATGCCTATATGCAATGTGATAAAAACATTTAGCTGGTAAATTTAAAAACGCACATGGAAATACCGAATGGCTGGTTCGAGCTTTTGAGGATATCAAGGATAAGACCACCACCGTGTGAAGTAGTTGAAGTGAAACAAGAATGGTTAAAAGATGAGACTTATTTTTAAGTGATAAATATGTTAAGAACGTGCCTTTCCCATACAGAAGATTAAACAAATAGAATTCACCCGGGAGCATCCCAGACTACTTGGACACAAAATCATATTACTGCAGTAAAATCCAAAAGATCTTTAAAAGTCAGAAATGTATTGCCAGAAGGGCAGTTTGAACTTCCATCACCCGCATATACCGCTAAGTTATAATGTGTGTTTTTTATGCATACAACATTTCAGATTAAAGTATTTTTCGAAAATTAAACTTGGAAACTGTTTGTCATACTGGCAATCTGATTCTTTGTGTCTGCAAAACAAGTCCAGCCTATAACACAGTAAAATAAGACACATTTTTGACAAGTTTCTTTAATATTATCATTTTGATTTTAAATTTTCAGGTCTATTACCAATTCCTCCTTTTACCAGTAAGAGTAAGTTAATCTTTTTTTTTCTTTTTTTTTATTAACGGTGATATTTTTTAGCTTTGCTGGAAGTTTGTGTAATCAGAGCTCCACCATGTGACGTTAGGACGTTCCTTGTATTTTTCGATTTTTTCATGTAGTTGAGATTCTTTTTTATTTTCTTTATCTATTCTCGAAAAATTGATGCCCATTTCAAGTTGTAGACTCCGGATTTTTGAGCTTTTCGTAATTTAGTGTTTTCAGGTTTAAAAGCAAACATTTTTTGCTAGGTTCTCCTACATATTTTATTGTTTTATAAATTTTGGGTTGGCTGTTTAATATGGGATAGATGGAGTTCAGAGTTATTTGAAACGGCTTTTTAGTTATAATCTTATCTATCAAAGAGGGGTCATAACCACCGTTAAAAGCTATTTGTTTTTTTATAAATTTAATTCTTTTTCAAAATTTTCTGTAGGAAGAGGTATATTAAGTAGTCTGTGTATTAAAGCATAAAATGGATCATTTTGTGTGTAAGGGTGATTTGAGTTATTATGTATTATTGTGTGTGAGGGTTTATGGTAAATGAAAAAATCTAATTTATTCCGCAGTTTAGTTAGAGTTAGTTCCACAAAGTTTAGAGAATTATCTAGTTCCGTCTCTATGGTAAATTCTATACGGCTAGGTATGGAGTTAATATGATTCAAAAAGGATTGCAGTTACCTTTCCGTTCCAATCAAACATGCATCTATGTAAGTAGTGGACTAAGTGGATTTTCCAACTTAATCCTTCTTCAGCACTGCAAAGTTGACATTAACTTCAAAACAATTTTTGTCAAAACAAACTATTAAACTACAGGGTTGACTTGCCTCTGAATAAGAATATTGTCTATTATGTTTATTACGTCAATTGGTGGAATGATAGGAAATAGATACATATCTAGGTTTAAAGCAGTATGATATTCCAAAATTTTAATTAATCTTCTTGAGAATTTAGCTGATGGGGTTTCTACAAGGGAATACTTGTATTTGAAGTGACAAGCAGAATATCGATATTATAATTGAAGAGATAATAAAATAAATATGTAAATATATTATTTTAATAGCAACATTGAATTTATTTGAAATATTCAAAACAACACTTTAAGGTTTGTCATTGTTAGCGCTGTGGTTTTGTTAAGAAAATATAAGTTAATATATGCAATATTAATATAAATGTAAATTTCAAATGAACTACTAAGTAGCTTGTCCCAGTAAAAAATTGTTAAAATTAAATTTCTGTCAGTAAAGAAAATGAATATTGCGAAATTTAAATTTTTATTGAATATGGGGGCAAAACGAGTTCTCAAAATGTTTTTAATTTTTTTAACTCAAAATATCCAGAACATAAAAGCACTTCTAAACATTTTAATTCATTGCAGTTTCTTGCATAAATCCAAAAACGTCTTTTCTGCTGAGAATGTAAAATCTGCTTCACTCAGTATGGAAGGGTACTCTTTAAAAGATAAATGAACTCCGATCTCTCTCCCTATGGACATGAGATCATCTCAACAACTCTTGATAAATATGTTTCTACCAAGGATAGCTTACAAATATAATCTGAAGAAGCGCGAGACGTTGATCTCGTTGGATCTGAATCATTTCAAGCCAAGATTCTCCTCTAAATTTGTATGTTAGCTTTACAGAATCACAGATTAATTGGAAATAATGAAAAAGAACATTTCGGCCATTCTACAGCAAAACAATTTTTCCGGAATTCTACTCTCAAGTCAGTATCCGCTCTTGCGTCGCCTTTGGAAAGATAAACCAAATATATGCCAATAGCTAAATGAGACATTGCAAAATGGCAAACGAAATTAACCATCGTAGATGATTTTGCCTTCTGTTTTTTTTTTTGCTAAAAATAAGATAAGAAAAGAATCTTTGGTTTTTTAAAAATATAAGCGAACCATTTAAAGATAGTGAGTGATCGCACTTGGAGGGTAAACATTTCATTTTAAATAGTTGGGCATGTTGTTATTATAACCGAAAATGAAAGACTTAGTTTTATAGCACTTTCTTTTAAATGAGAATCCATTTAAAACTAATGTGGAATATTGCTTAATACTCCGTCATTCTAAACATGAAGGAAAAAGCAGTGACTTATTTTTTAGAATAGTGGAGTAAATGATTTAAAATCGTTAACAAAATAGTAGCAGATGTACATAAAATGATTAATTTTCGTTAATTAATTTTTGTGTTTCTATTACAGAGGTGATTTTTCAGCACTCTTGATCTGTTGATACTTCGGTATTTTGTTGTGGAATTAGAAAAACCATATGTTGTTCCACGGCTTATACAATACATGTAAAACTGGCAACTCTTGAAATTCAAAGGTGTATTAAAATCATTTTATTGTATCTTCTAATAGACTTACACAGGGTGATTCAAAATTAGACATCAATATTTTTAGCCGTCCTTAAAATACGAATATAAACGCGTTTCAACAATTTGGAAGAATAAGTGAGACATTAAAAATGGTTTCTCTACGTTTTATAAACGAATGTCTGAAAAAGTGTATCAACGTGTTACATGCTACGATTTTTCTTTTTTTCGATTTTCGATTTTTCATTTGCCATCTGCGTTTGAACAAATAACTAACCAACAAAACTATCTACCTGCTTGTCCCAAAGCTATGACTAAAGTACCGAAAACGCTCGAAGTAGCAGCGACATTGTTTAACAAAGATGACGTTTTTATAGTGACACTTTCGCATGCTTGATTAGTGTTTAATTTGATATTGTAAAGTAAGGAAGTTGAAAAGGGAATTTAAATAATATTTGGTACATTTTGTACAACCTTTTAGCCCCCGTTGAACGAATTCAAACTTGGTGTAGGTTTTTTTTTTTAAATAAATTTTCACATACTGTTTACAAATCTTTCATTTTCTACGGATTCTCAGATTTTTCTTTGGCATTAATTGATTACATCAAGAATTTTGCTTTGGTCGAGTTAGATTTGATGTCCGGTGTTCGGCCATTGCTATTGTCGTAGTCTTATGGCTCTTTCGTGTTTTTTTATTAGGTCGTGATGGAATGTA
Source organism: Cylas formicarius (assembly GCF_029955315.1). Classification (NCBI taxonomy): domain Eukaryota; kingdom Metazoa; phylum Arthropoda; class Insecta; order Coleoptera; family Brentidae; genus Cylas; species Cylas formicarius. The sequence continues at coordinate 11,263,002 of NW_026844347.1, forward strand.
TTCTGTGATGGAACGCTTAATATCTCTAATGTGCCAATTATTAGAGAAAAGAGCAAATATTAGGTGTGTTAATTTGGAATTGCGTGACTCAGATTCAGATTTACGGCTCTGTAAACAAAAAATTTGATAAATAATGATTTTTGAGCCGAGTGGGAAGATATCGGTCTGTGTGCGTAGGTTTTCTATAAATTGAATGGACCGATATTCTATTAATAAGAATATTTAAAAATGGAAAATTGTTATTAGTTTCGTATTCAATGGTAAAACGTATGTTATTGTGTATAGACTTTAAATGGCCAACAAATCTCCAAGGGATTGTTGATAATTAGGCCAAAGTGATTCTACAATTTTAGTTTTACTTGGAAGGTGTTGAATGGTTTCTTCTTCCGTTAATATGTGTGCGGTCACTAGTGATAATGGAGAACCCATAGCTGTTGCTGTAATTTGTTTACTATTCGGCCCAAAAACTATCGGTTCACAACTTTTTTGATTACAGAGTGTTCCATCACAAAATAGACTTCACCACAATTTCCCAAAAGTATTGTCACATTTGTCACTATGGTCCCTCTGATATTCAAAACATCACTGACCACATATCAAACGATTTTAGGAAATATAGTGTGACAACCAGATTTACCACTTGAGCATAAATCCCACAAGATCATCGATCCGTCGAAGACACAATTTCGTTTGACAAACTAAGGGTTTACAACTTCCCAAGCATACTTTTCACGAATATGGCAATCAGTTATGTCCCTCCTTTAGTTGCGCCCTCCTCAAACAGTATATAAAAAGAAGCGAACTGGATAATTGGCAAATTCGATTGTTTAACAACCGTCGCAAAAGGAATCCAAAAAATTTGCAAATAGTATTGGAGTAGGATTAACTAACTTCTTGGGTGGGTAGTACAATAATAAAGTACTTTAAAAAAAATTATAATTAATATAATTATGTAATTAATATAAATTGATGATCCCATGAATTTAACTAATGAACATAATTTTCACTTCTCTAACGGAGGTAAAAATATAATACAAGAAATAGACAATCAAATAAATAATCTAGTGCAAATCCGATGAAATAATAATAATTAAGTATTTTTGGATCTGTGTAATGAATAGGAAATTATGAATATATTATTAGTGTTTCAAAAAACGCAGGCTCCTGGTCATGATCAGGTGACAGTTCAAGATATACTTAATGTTAGGGATGATATTGTAATTATTTTAACTAAGCCTGTCAACGGGGGTTTTGGGCAGTAGTGTTTTACCACATGAATTAAAAATTTATAGAATAAGTCCCATATTTAAGCCTGGTTGTATGCAATAGATGCATAATTATCGCCTTATTAGTGTTCCTTGAGTTTTTCAAAAAATGTTGAGACTGTGATTAAAAAGAAAATGATGCCTTTAATTATTAAGTACATAGATCTCGATGAAATTCATTATGGCTTTATCAAAACGCCGTGATCGATCTTGTAAATGTTTCTACTGAACTATATAAGGGGAACTTAGTAATAACAGTGTTTATAGAAAGTTTTTTTTTGTGGTTAGTATTTCATGAAAAAAAAATCTACTTGTCTGATAACCTGCAGTATGTAAAAACAGGTATCAGCCGTACGGAGGGTTGTAATTTTGGGGTGCACAAGACTCGGTTCCTGGCCCGCTATTTTACTACCTTAGCTCAGTCTGAAAGACACTGGTTTGTTCTCAAGAAAATAAAAATTAATTTTGCTGATTACATAGTGCTTGTATATAGTCTTGGTAATATCAAGGACATTGATTATATTGTGAATGCTGATCTGAAGGTGTATACAAATTTGTTACTACTGAATAAGTCAAAAATCAATCTTAATAAAACCAAATATATATTCTTTAAACAAAAAATAAATAAATATTAAACTAAGCAATAAACGTATTGACTATGAATGAAAAATAAAATACCCTGAACTTTTAATTGATGATAAGCTGAGTTGCACTGAACACATTTCTAGTAAAATTACACCACTGCATAGAAATAGAGACCGCATATCTGACAATATTAGTAATAATTCCTTCTTTTTAATGAACTTTAGATATTTGAGTCCTGCCTGGGACACCTGTGAGTTTGCTAAGTGAAATTGGATGCAAAGCCGATCAACTTTCACGGGTTACCTATACAGGAATTTAGGTATCTGGTAGCTGGATAAAGTATTGCGTTTGGAAGAACGCAATCTTACGTATAGAATATTAAATAAAACCCAAATAACAGGTTTAAAAATAATTCACTGCAGAAATATACATTCAAAGAAATGGACACAAAATTATATACATCATAACATCATTAAAATTAGCAAGGGCTTATATAGCCCTATTTATCAGGCATCTATGAAACTATGAACGATTTGTAATGCGACTAAAATCATTTGTAAACTTCAGCATTAAGTTTATACCAGAAACCCCTATTAGTGTATAATGTTTAACGTTTATTTGTTATTTGTATTAGCTCGTAAACACTGGGGTATATGAAATTAGAACAAGTTTCCTTTGTTAGTCCTCCAGAGCGTTTATTGAGTCACCCTATACATTTAGGTTACGTGACGAAAATGTCGAAGCAAAGCCATGAGCCTTACATTATATTCAAATTAAAATCGGCGCAAATTACGTGGTACCGCTCCGGGAAGAAAATAATTATTTATCTTAAAAGGTTTTGTTACATGTTAATTGCGATTTTTAGATAAAATCGCACTAATTTTATTCATTTCGATTTAAGTGGATGTTTTTCAAAATGATATACGATTGCCATTTAAAAAAACGAGCGCGGCCTGCAAAGTCATTATTTGTTTAATATGTATGAGCAAAAATAATTTGTTTGACGTAAACCTCGACACCGTCAACTTTACATCAAGCAATGTTTCCATTTATTAATACTATTTTATGCAACAAGTTTGATAAATGTCATTTTGTCACGAGTTTGTTTTGACTCAAGCGCAACGGAGCGAGTCTTTAATAAACGAGTGACTGAAGAAGTTCATCGAACGATTTGCATACCATACTTACTCAACGACCTTCAGAACAAAAAATTACAGTTTATCAAATTAATAGAAAATCACTGCTTAACTGTTTAACAACAAACAAAATATTTTGCAATTTGATACTAAATCTAATAGTTTATCGCCCCTAACAGTTCTTCTATTGTTGTCTCCTTTTATAACTGTGTATAATAAACAGAGAAATTTATTTTAGGATACATAATTTAAATAAAGGAATAATCACAATTTTAAAACGTTTTATTATATTATATTTTTATTATATTATGTTAACTTGACTTTAACAAATGAGGGCTAAGCAGTTTTTTTAAGAAATAGGCTTCATAGGATTGATAATTCAATTGGTCTCTTCAATTTTGTTTTTGCTCATGAAACATGGAGATATAAAAATGGTGCGATATGTCGTTCTTAGCAAAGTAGTAGTATAAAAAGTGTAAATATCAGCAATGTTGCTTTAAAAGGTATATAGTTTTCTATATACCATTTCTATATATCATACTTAATACTGGTGCAATTTGTTGATGGCCCAAAAGCTTCCATCCCAAAGGCAACAATGTGACTGCCATGGCGAAATTAAGCCTGAAAGCTTTTCACTGTTGCTCAAATTCAAAAATTTGACTAGGCCATCGATAATTATTTTGGACAATGCTCTGCATCACGACATTTACACCACAAAATTTAAAATATCACCTGCTATTCACGAATGATTTACTAGCAACAATACAATACACGATTTATAGCTGTGACCTTAAAAGCTGAATTATTGGATATTATCGGTAAGTATAGAGAACTGAAATCTGTATGTTGTTTCGACTTAACTAAATCCTGGTTCAAATATTTGAGCATTAAGTAACTGCATCAGACACACGAACGATAAGAATTTCATGTAGAGTAAATAGGGACAATTATTTTATAGACAAAGAATAGTCTTGATGATGATGGTGATTCCGAATTTACTTCCTACTCAAGATCAAAAACTTAATATGAAGTTTGTATTACAGTTAAATGAAATTAGCTTTTGTATAATGTATAATGCTGTATAATTCATCATGTTTAACTTTAACAACTGAGCTACGTCTTTAACCAAACTTTCAAATTGGATGGTACTAACAGTGTGTTTAAAGCATTTTTCTCTTAGATGGTATAAAAACGTATATCTGATGTATAATCAAAATTCACCGCAAATCGACATTAGTTCTTGTATTGAAATTCTTATTTATTACCTGCAATTGCAATCTGATCTTCGAATTTAATCAGTTGGTTTGGTAGTGATCAGATTTTAGTCATGATCATGTTGTAGGCCACTCATTCCTATTCGTGTTGTTTTTCAAAACGTACCTAGTCGTAGAAGCATTGTAACATGCTACAAGTTGACGAACTTCTGGCATTTATCAAACTCGCTGCGTAACATACTGCTCTACAATGTTCACAAATGCATTTTCGAAGCAGGTGCGGCGACATTTTTCACGAACGGTTACCGCGCTTCGTGCTGCTGCAAAGCAAACGCTTTTATCGACATCCCCATCAGAACATTCTACTTACTTTTTATGTATTCTTCATATGTCAAATGGAAAACGTAAGTGTTTCACATTAGTCAGACAAACTGACTTGAATTTTAATTATTAATGACCATATCGAACACCTGATTAATGAAAATTAGTATGCTTACTGTACAAAATCTGGGAACTTAGTATGGAATTCGCCCGAGATTTAAATCGCCTTAAAATATCCCAGTCGAATTTTTTGGAGTAAAAAATCAGTGCCAGACCCGTTTATATCGAAATACTGCATATACAGGGTGGTCCGCGATGAGAGAGATAGTCCAGAGTCGTAGATTTTAGACGTAGATCGACACTGTTTGAACCAAAAATAATTCAATAAAATGTTGCTCGTTGGTCGTTGCAAGGTGTTAAAGTTTCTCGTGGTAAGTACCAAGACATTGTTTTACATTTTGCCTGATGCAATATTCAGATCGGCATTTGGACATAGAACTCGGGCATGCTAGACTGAAATAGCTTCTTCATAATTATCCAGTCCACATATTGCGTAATTACGCCTCATAACACTGATAGATTTTGAAGAAAACAACGTAAACATTCAAGCCAAGGTGTTTTTGGTGATAAGAAATTTGAATTTGATTCCACAGGATATTTTCATTATTACTTTCTAGCCTGAAAAATCTGATAAATTGATTTTTTTTATACAAAAAAATAGTATAATAGTTTAACCAGTATAAAATAAATTTTTACTTTATTCATACTATTCCACGCCACACCTCATGACGCTTTGTGCAATTTGTAATTAGAAAAACAAGTGAATGATGCTGCATTTCTAATCAAGATATCGTTTACGGACGAAGTCACCTCTAAGAGGAGTGGTATTTTCAATTGGAGAAACCATCACACTTGAGAAAAACATTTTAAGCATGAATTTTCAATTAATATGTGGTGTCAGGTATCAACGTGACTTAACAGTGAAGAGCAGTGCATTGTTCGTTATTAACAATTGTTTTGAGATTGCCTGGATGAGTTTCCTACCTCAACCCATTGGATTTTTAGTACACTTGAAAGTTTGTAAGGAAAAAGTCACATCTCATGAAGATCCCTTACAGGAGATTCATAAAGAAGTCCATGGCTGACTGAAATTAAGACAAACAGCATTTAAATATGGGAATGAGGACAAAAATGCTGAGTTTCTGAAATAGTTCTTATTATTTGTTATTGAAAATATTGATTTATCATTTGTTGAGTGTTTATGCCAAAGTTTTTTTTTCAATTGTCAAACCTTACTTGGCTCAATAAACAAAGGATCCATGGACATTTGTTGTCGAGAACTGTGGGTTTTATGTGTTTGGCTTTTCCAAACATTCAAGTTCGAGTCTTTTAAAACAAAACGAATGTTTTGTAACAAACAAAAATATATTTTTTCTACTCCCGTTCGTAAAATACCTAATTACGCACCGATCTAGCGTCACTTTATCACGTCAGTTTCGTATCCCGCGGATCCCAGCCACTTCGGACATTTCCGGGATTTTACCGCACGGGTTTGGGAGCAATCGTATGATTTCGGAGATATTTCCCAAGCCTTGAATTTGACGGTAAACTTTTTAAGTCACTCGCTTATTAAACACTCTCTCGTGTCAAATAAACTCGTGAGTTAAATGCCGTTTACCGCACTTTTTGCATAATATACTATTCCTCATACACATTCACTCTATCAGATCTCATCCAAAATTACGAAAGACTGGGTAAAGAAGTAATAATGAAAATATGAAAATTGCAACTAGCGCCATCTACAAGCAACCTAAAAACTAACTCCAAGTTCAAATTTCCCACATTCAAACTAACCAAAACTAAGCACAAACACCTCATTACGATCTTTCTTCAAAACTGCTCATATTATAAAGTAAATAATAAATTGAAAATGGCACTTTAACAAGGCTTCATTAAGGGTCACCCTGTATATTAAGGTCAGACTGCAGTTGTTATTTAAACAATGTCTTGAATTATATAGAGCGTTGAAACACTTATTGGATATTTAGATTTTACGGTACTGGCCACTCAATAAAAAAGAAGTAACGAGTAAAAATGATAAATGTTTCATACGTAATATGCCGCATCAAATACTTTGTCACACCATACATATATGCCTGATTCGATATGTGCAAACTCTTGTGACGAATGTCGTGCACGATTTATTTTTTGATGGACGATTGAGATTTTTCTCTACACTACATCTTAAATTTTCAAACAGCGGTCAGCTATACAGGGTGATCCAGTATAACATGATGTATGGGGAAATTGGAACCTCAAAGAGATACAGAGACGCTTAAGTGGAGGAAAAGCAGCGTATATATAATGCCAAATAATTCAGCTTTGTATGGGTAAAAGGATTCGGCGATGCTAAAATGGCGTCAAAAAAAATGTGAGACTATTATGTTGCGCACAGCTTTTGTTTTTCTATAGGTCGCCATATTGAACTTATGCTTTTCACACATTTAACACATTTAAGTTTGGTCAAGAAAAATAACAAAAATAATATTTCAGGATTGTACGCTTTGATATCGCTGCGATTATTTTCCCATGTCATTCGTAGTTATTGTCAACACTCAGTGTCAGTTGTGTGAAATTAATAAATTGTAAGTTTTTAAATAAATGACTTAGAAACGAAGTAAAAGCCAAAGAAATGTATTAAAATAAATATCCGAAAAGACGTCAACTGAGTAGAGTTATGTTTGGGCGTCTGAAAGACAAGCTTGAAAATAAAGAAAATTCGTTAGATTAAACAGACAGTGAATACTATTTTAAAGCATCATAAATATTATCCTTATCGTGGTTTATTCAGAAAAATAATGAGATACCAAATTTTTCACTAAAAGTCCTTTGGTCGGATGAGTGTCTATCTCGGAACACTGTATTTTATGCAGATGTAAATCCACGGCTAGCTCGTAAAGTTAGGCATCAAGTGGGGTGGATTTAGCGCTTGGTTTGGTATTTTAAAAACTCAAAAATTGGACCATATTTTTACGATGATAACTTAAATTCTGAGAGATATTTAAACATTGTATAAACAAACGTATCCGAATATCTTACGAACCTTCCACTAGCGGTCCTGCAACAAATATTTTTCCTACAAGATGGCACACCGCCACAGCATACAGATTATTACGAACCTTTTAAATGCAGAATTTCCCAACGGGTGGGTAGGCAACAGTTGGAAACGTTGGATAATCTTATTGTAAAATTCTGTGTATTTCCTTAGTTTTTTTGTGCGTTAAAGAAGTAAAGCAATATATGACAATTTTACTGAGTGTCCTAACTTCTCGTTCATTAATATACGCATCGCCCACGGTAATCAGGGAGCCTGGGTGGAGTCACTCGGCTTGATATAAAGCGGATTGCTCTATTCAGGAAGAAGCACAATAAGCTTGTTGAGGCTTAAGTGCTCTACCCACTTCCAATTACAGACACAGACGTACTTAATTAAAATACTATTTACAAAACTCTGGATCACACCTGCGTCGGTGGCTTCTTCAGAGTTAAACTGAAACTGGCTCGCATTCTATTCTATACCTGCTTATATACTGTTTGAGGGGGCGGAGCTAAAGAAGGGTTCATACCAAACTGCTTTCGCAAACAGCTTATGAAATTCGATTTGAAACCCTAAAAATCATTAAAAAATCAACACCTCCTAAATGTAACATTCCAAAGCCTGAACGCATTGCTGTAAAAATCTCTAAAATCTAATTCCGACGTCGTAATTCTATCCACAAATAAAGCAAATGCTACTACGGTGGTCATGAACACATATGAATATCAGGAAAAGATTCAGGATATTCTCACAGGCGAATCCTACCATCAACTTAAAAAAGATCCTACGTCATCTATGGGACGCCATCTTAAATATGTTATTTAGGCTTCTTCTCTATCAGAATGCGTGGCTCTCATGACTCTAAAATTCCTCGTCTCTACAGACTCCCTAAGATTCACAAACCAGGATTAACCCTTCGACTTATTGTCAGCATCATTGGTTGTACAGCATATTCTCTAGCAAAATATCTAACCTTTACAGGGAAAACCTATAGTTTCGTACTTAATTCTTCCCATTTCATTGAATAATTAAAAAGTATTACATTAGATCCAAACAATATTCTGGTGGGTTTCGACAAGTCGTTTTTGCAAATTTAAATCCGTTTTTAAAAATGTAACAAATTTCCAACACACACATAAAGAGCTATATTCTTCCCTACGTAACTTTTGCATATATGAAGCTATGACGCTAAGATTTAGAGGGAATGTCAGCAACAGATGTACTAACGTAACAAAAAATAACCAAATCTTTTTAATTAAGGGGTTATATCTAATAAAATAATAACAGCTGTAGGAAACATGTCGAATGAATATTTGAATTAATTTGTATAAAAATAAAACCTACTCTAGTTAAGAACTGTATAATCTGTTAATTAATAATAATATACATAGTCAATCTTTCCTTCTGTAAAGGGCTAATGTGTCGAAAATGACAGACCTATAGCTGTACCGTCTGTATTTTTAAAAATATTAGAAAAGGTTTTCAGCAATTAATTGCATTTTTGGCGGAAAATAAAATAATATCATCAACTTACCATTGTTTTCAAAGTGGTAAAAATACCGCAGTACACATATTTTACGAAAAAGGGATAGAAATGATCGACGGAGGAAGGTGCTCTGCTGGTATTTATTGTGATCTCAGTATGACAGTCGATTGTGTCGATCACAGCGTTATGCTGGATACCCTTAGACCTTAGGAGTAGTTGGAAGGCTATTAGAATTGATTACATCTTTTCAACAAAACAGAGGACGATATGTAAATGTAAAAATGTTGGCAATCAAGATAAAATTCGAAATTTTGAACGTGAAAATTTCGGACGGAGTGGCCCAAGACTCTGATATTTCCCCAATTAATGTTTATATTCGCCATAAATAGACTGGATGAAGTGGACGAATTTTTTGCAAAGTTGGCAGGTACGGGTGGTGTGGATTTACAAGGCACTTGTGATTTATTTATGAAGAAGCTAAATAATTGGTTCTCTAACCACAGCTCGCACTGGGTTGAAGAGGGCCCTATACCTCATCTCAAAATCTATAAGTGTAATAAAAAGAAGTTTGAATACAAAATTTCGAAACTTCGAACAGTGTTTTCGGAGCGCGAGCATTGAAGATGCCAAGTGAGATTTTGGCGAAACGTCTGCAGGATTCCAGTCGGAGTTCAACGAGCGAACGGATGATATCCCGGAATATAGCGTCATCACATTTTTTTTTAATCAATACGTGAGAATATATATATATATATATATATATATATATATATATATATATATATATATATATATATATATATATATATATATATATATATATATATATATATATATATATATATTTCATATGTCAATTGCTACACACAATTGCTTTGGAAATAAACTGAGCTGAATTGAACTGAATCCCGACATAAAATCAAAATTTCAAAATTTTTGGGAATAGGGCGGTATTCAACTGCATGTACGATAAGTACTTGACAATATAAAAAAATATGTTCGGTGTAATTGGAATCATCTTAAAATTAGTCTATTAAACTGATCAAAGTCCATTTGCGCAAAACTCACGACATTTTTATTTTTAGTACGCCAACGATTGCATCTTCCCTTGACAATGATCCTATGCTTTCTCAATAATTTCGGGAATCGAATTACGCGCGGTAATTTTTTGCGTTTAATTAAGACGAACACATATTACGGTTATGACTCACGTACACAACTACAATAATTAAATAATCACAACATGAGCTTGCCCAGATGTTCCGACTAGGCAAATATCGTTGTTTTCTGTTAAGACTTGCATCATCCTGTGCGAAACCGTATAATGTCGGCGTTGCGATGAATGAAAAATAAACGTTCCAGATGATTCTGCTTAATTAAACGCAATTGCTAAAGATTTTGTAATATTATACGAGAAACTGTAATGCCGATATCGCATGTCTATGCCCGATTGGTATTGCAATCCAAATAGGCGCCCTTTTTTTGTATGTTTGAATACCTACGGGAGTGACTTTATTTCCACGAAATGTTTGATTAAATGAAGCAATGGCCGCCAGTCTAGTAACGAACCAGTAAGAATTGGATGAGAAATTTCTGACTGGCAGTTTTACGTTATAACCATGATTATTTTTTTTTATTTTATCAGTTTTATAAAGTTTTTGAGAACTTATCATCTTCCGTACTTGAAGATTTTTAACATACATATTTGAACAAAATAGTGACAGACACACGACTAATGGTACAAATTAATTTAAAAATAGAGAATCGGATTTAAAAAAAATGCTGGCACACAACCATCATCATTTTTTCTTGGGCATTTATTGCAGTAAATAGAAAATATACTGGGTTGGTCAAAAAGTAAACCTTCTTTTTTCTTAATGGAACAAAAACAAAATTCGAATTTTACACATAAAGGAATAAGAACCAGAAATTTAATTTTGAAATAGACATGAAAGTAACTAACATTTCTCTCACTAAAGAAAGTGAATAGAGCGCATTGGATATGGAGACAAGCCGAAAATTCAAGTAGAAAAGTTGTAATTTGTTTGCAAAATATTTTTGTACGCTTTTAATTTGAAATATCCCAGAGGAAAAAAATTCAATAGAATAATATCTGTAGAGCTTGCAGGCCATTTTATTGATCCCTTTCCACAAATCAACTTTTTTTTAATATTTGCCCACTTGTGGAGCAAAGTGAGGCGGAGCAGCATTCCGTTGAAATAAAATCTGCCTCTGTTGCATATCTGGCTGATTTCGATTTGGGCAAGAAACTGCTAGAACTGGAATTAAGTTACTTTGGAGAAATGATAAATATCGGGCTCCAGTAAGATTTTGATCGAAGAAATAAGGCCCAATAATTTTGTTATTCAAAATCCCTGCCTAGACATTTATTTGTTGTGGATGAGTTGTTCCATATTCTCTCATCCATCGGGGATTATTTGTACGCCAATATCTGCAATTTTATTTATTTACCGTACCATCTAAACAAAACATGACTGATGATGAACAAAAATTTGGCCTATGATAAGGATCATCCTCCTTCAGCTCAGGTACGGATGATACTTTAATATAAGCAAAGCTGATTAACATCATTATTTGCTACTTCAGAAGATGCATGATTGGAATTATCCTCAATTTCTAATCAAATGTTTAATCTTGCATTTTTATTAGTTTTTACTCGACCTGCTAGTAGAAAATCTTTTACTTGCCCTGTTTCTATAAATTTTCTCTCAACTTTACTTTGGATCTTGTAATGAATCTTTCTTCTCGAGTTCTCGTTTTGCTTTCATATCCAATAAAAATTAAAATGTCAATTCTCTGGGTTTCATTTAGTTGCTCCATATTCACTTTATTTACTAATAGAAATGTACTTGTGACAATTTAAGGACTTTACTGGTAGTAGCAACCTGTTAATTTCAAAATTAAAGGTCTGTTTTTCATTCTTTGCTCATAAAAAGTACTGTTTACTGCAAAAAATGAAAAAAAAATTGATTATGTGCGAGCACTTTTCTTAAAATCCAGTATCTGATTTTTAAATAAAGTTGTTCCATATTTTAACCGTTCACTGTTCACTCTCCCCCTGTAAGTGTTTTATTTTTAATTTTAGGAAAATAAAGGTTAGCAAAAAAATTATAATACAAAGAGGTTTAGCAGGTATTTTTAATACTATACATTTGTTTATATACAAGGTGTAACAAAAACGCATAATATATTAAAGTTATATTTTTTATATTGAAAGCCCTCTATAATATTTCGCAATAAGAAAGGCGCTTTTACGATGATTTCAAAAATAATATGTTATAGTCATTTTTTACATTAACGCCAGAATTAGCAAAACTAAAGATGGTCGTAATTATGACAGTTGTGGCATATCTTAAATATTATTATTGTTCAAAATGGTTCATGGTTAACTAAGTGACAATTTTACTTTTGACTAATTATGTCCTTAATGTAAAAAAAAAACTTTAACACGCAAAAAAGACTTAAAGGGCTTCCGAGTTAAAAAAAATATAACGTTGATATACTATTCTTTTTTGGAAAATTAATTTTCACGTAATGGAGAGTAAGGCTAAGCCAAAAAAAAATTCAATCTTCTTCACCAACTTCGAAAAGAATATATATCGGAATTGGTGTGCAAGCAGAAAAGTACAAAATGGTTCAATTAAATTTAAACTCAGCATTGCAGCAGAACTAACGGTTTATAAGTTGAAAGCAAAATAGATAAAACTAATAAATTTGTGAAAACCACTACTGGCAACACTTGCGCATACAGTTTGGAGATAAAAGCAATACTTGTAGTCAAAACAATTTAAACAACTCAGCTCAGTCTTGAAGTTTGAAAAAAAAATGTTTAACTTTAAATCCAATAGAATCCTCAGACATTTGATGAAGAGGACGAGGACAGACTTTCAAAATTGAAGAGTTGACATTGAGGGATTGAGAATCTTGCATATAACTGCAAGGATTTTTTCTTTTAAATAATAGGTTTACAAAAAGTGCAGAGCTTACCTTAGCTGCATTTTATTATGTATTTGGTTGTCTTTTCTCTGGCTAGTTATTTAAATACCTCCGCACAGCTTCTACGGAGTTGCTATAGTATATAACATTGCTGAATGTCAAACTTCTTAAATGATCAGCACGTTCCATTTGTATAGCAAAAAGAAGGCAAACACGGAAAAGCGCCATCTACCAATATATCAATGAAATTATTTCGCCATTTCTTAACGCCCTCATATCAGCGCCTACTACACCAAAATACTGAAAAATTAATTAAAACCTTTTTTTTTAATTTAAACAATGTAGAATCATATTGTGTCGTACATCGTTGTATTCGTAATAAAAAAATATTATTTAATACATGGTGTAGTTGTTTCACGGACAATATGAAATTGTAAAGTTGATGATGATGTCGCCGAAATGAAAAGTAGTACTTAAAGTTTGTCAACGCTGTTTTATAGAGCTCAAAAAATGACTCGGAGGAAATAACCTCTATTTTTTTTATCTTTTTAAATAACACCAGAAATTTATTTAGTTTTCAGCACGTTATTCTTCGTATCTCTTATGGTTTCCAATATCACCACGATAGACATACTTATCTTAGATGCGCTGTATTGTATATATACTCTCCTTTGCTTTAGTGTAAATTATGCTTTGGATGGCAATTTTACGGAATTCTAAACTTTAAACATCAAAGCTAAACAGGCAAGTAATAACTCCGGAGCTAAGTAAACATTTTAATGGGCTAATACGTCCAACTTCGAATTAGGCCTCTCCCTCGCTTACTACTTGAGGAATTGTCGACTTAGTTGTGCAACTTCCATCTCAACTTGGAAGCGACTTTGTAACTTTATTTTATGGGGTTTTCCTAAGTTTGCGTATTTCGAAGTTTGGTTAAATGATTATTTGAATAATTCCCTGAAAATGTCGAGTTTCGGAATTTTGCCCAATTAAATTGTAAATAACTTCTTGGACATTTTGTCCTCAAAAAGGAATAACCGAATACACCGACACAATGAGATACAACTTAAAGCTTTAAAAAAACTTTAGAAGTACCTTTTGGAGCGCTCAATATTATTTGATCTTAAAGTCTTAAGTCTTATAATAAAATCTTGATTTGCAATAAAATACACGATGTTTCGTTTGAAACTCCAAAGTTACCATTAGTTTCGAATTCATGTGCCAACGTTTCATTTGCAAAAATAATATGTGCTGCTCTTTGTTTTTAATAATAGATGGGTGAAACCATTTCCAATATAAAAAGTCTTATAAACACCGAATTCTTGGTGTTTGTTTTATAATTTTTTCCAGTTATATATTCTATATTACGGCTATGTAAATACATACGGATTTGAAGATTTGCACAGTCATACAGGTCCTTGGTTCAAACTTTTTAAGATACTTAACTGAAATTTAAATTTTAACACGACCTACTGCGAGTCTACAAACGGACAATTTCCGATATTTTTCTTCCCTTTACAGATATTGAAAAAAGTTATCTGAAAAAGTGGTTCCAAATATTATTCTAAATTCTAAATTAATGAATCTAGGCAACAACTTAAATCGACCAGCTTACTTTCAAATCACGTTAGGTTACTGAGTGTTTATTTTAGTTATAGATTTAATTTTTTTGAGTATAAAATACATTGACACCGAAGCAATATTTTAATCGTGGCTACGTTATGGTCAATATAATCCTTGTCTTAGTGTTTGATTTGTTAAGATCTCACCTTTCAAACAGAACTCGTACGTTAAGCGCTGTGGTTTTGCCTCTTAGAGCCTTAAGGTGAGGTGCGGTTTGTGGTATGTGCGGTATCTTAAAGTTCAGTCAGAGCAATTGTGCATCTAGTTCATTATTGGATGTCGTAAATTGACACAGGAATTTTGTTTGTCAGTCTTGAAATCGTTATTTATGGTTATGGTAGTAATATAGCTAAGTTATACGGATCATTTTTGATTACGTCACTGTACGTGACGTAACTGCCCAACTGCTCTGACTGGAAGATTGATATTACAAAATTAATTGAATCTGCTTAATTCCTGACGCAAGTTCAACAACCTTTCTTTAAACGCAGCCAAATGCAGCGCTATGAATTTTACGAGAATTGCTTATTCCATTCTCCATAATTAATAGTAATTACCTATACAGATCTGATTTTGTTACAGATCTGGATATTTTCCTCAGGTATTTGTAACACATTCGCTCTTATACAATGCAGTTGTTATGTCAGAATTGGAATATATCTCCCTAATTTGGCAGCCAGGGTACCATATATATGCATATATATACAGATGGATTGGAAAAATCAATGAAAATTCTTGAAACAGTCAGTCCTAAAAAAGTATAAGTAGTGGAGCAACTAGGGTTATGCGCACCAGCTATTTTATATTAAGCTTCCCAGAATTTCTTGAAAGTCTTCCCGTCGCATTGTATCGCATTGCATTTAGTGTTTTTTTTAACAATAAGAAGCTATGTTTGAAAAATATTAGTTTAGAGAATAGAAATTTCATCTATCTATGGATCCATAAAATTCTCCATACTTTCCATTCTCATATGACTAATCTCATATGACAGAAAATGAGAACCGATCTAGTCCCACCTATTAATTTACAGAGCATATGACTCAAATTATCGGTATAATTATCAAACTATCGACTGTTGATATTGGTACGAACCCATTATTAGGATCTGAATCTGACTTGTCGCAAAATTAGATACAATCAATTTTATCTCCTTTTCTGGCGATAGTAACACACAATCGAAAACATTAAATGGAAATGTTATTTATGAAACAAACTATTTTCTATAATTTTTTCCAGTTTTTCAAAAGTTATTAGAAGTAATTTGAAAAACGAAAGTTCCAACGTTTGCCTTGAACCGTCAGAACTCAAACTGAACAAAGGACCAACGGGAAATGAGAACTGTAATTTTAGAATTTTCGTATAGAACACTCTGTATTTTAGATCACTCTTCTGTAAATTACACCTGCTATGGAATATGTTTATTGCCTTCGCGCCGAAGGCCAATGCGTTTGTACGACATGTGTGTCAAGGAAAAATAATTCCCATGGATAATAAAATAGATCAGTTTTTTAGAGATCTATGGAAATAGCCTTTAGTCAGTTTAGGCTGTATGGCAACAAAAAAAAAGCGTTCTTCCTCCCAGTAATGTTGAAGGAAGGAATAAGATAAGATTAATTATTAAAAATGTGTTGAACGAAGTGAATGTGAATACTGAACGAACTAACGAGATACGTAAAAGTTAATTAGGGTTTTTATGCTCACGTTTGAGACTCATCTTAGAATATTTTGGGTTATAGTGGGAGATTCAACGTCATTTTTTATAAGCGTATCCGATCATTTCGTTCAATGGGAGTATATATTAGTGGGTTTAACCGCAACTAAAATCATTAAATCAATCAGGCGACTATAGCGAAATATACGACAATTTATTTTTAGTTATCGCAGGTAGATTAGTTAAATACGACAAGTTGATAAGATACTGCCCAAATTGAATAAAAATCCTTAAGCGCATTTGAATAACAATTAAAAACTTAAAATTATCAATTTCCAACAGTTAAAAATGTTATGGCATTATTTGAGTTGTAAGCAATGTTGTTATTCGGAGACTTATGGTACTATATTTTAAATACTTGAAAGTACTTGAAAGATAAAGTCAAAAAAACCTTAACATTAATAAAAGTTTTGGAGTTTGCAGATAAAAATGGGACGTTGAAGGAAATTTTATTAAACTAATGTTACAAATAGTTGTAACATAAATTTCGACGTATTTCTTGTACATTTTCTCTCTTAATCAAATTAACACTAGGGACAATGTACATAAGAAATTATTGTAAGTTATTACTAAGAAATTGTCAGAACGAATCCTTTTAAATAATGGAAATTATTACAATTTGCGGTAATTCATTCAGCCTAAAACTCTCTTTTTTAATCGGTAGTATTTGAGAAGGCTTTTTATGTTTGACCGGAATTCATTTCTGTCAAGTCGTACCTTCACCCGAATCCTATCATCATTAAAATTAATTACACACTTACATATTTATTTTTATTATTCTTATTCTTGCTTATGATTGCTTATTGTTGCTCTCTGGTTTCCACTCACCATTATTATTCACAAACTGCCCGATAAACTTCGACAGAAACATTGCTGAATGTTGAAAATAAATACTTTTAATATCTAGACACTTGACTTACGATTTAACTGTTATCTACCTTCGTCTTTATTATAAATTTTTTAAAATGTATTCTTTCTAATTTTCTGTTAATAGTTGTATTAGTTAATAGCAATTCTCGATACAATAAACTTCTATTTTAATTAAATATTGCTACTAATTGGTTAGTGAAGTACAGTACTTCCTAACTCTACTTCTCTGGATCCAAAGTGGGCCTTCAGTCTAAGTTGCGCGAAAGAGCGACTGTTGGTCCTTACAGGATGCATGAAGAAGGCACCTTCATGTCATGGGGATGGGTGGCGACAGCACATTTACGCTGTGTTTAGAACCAAGAGAACTAGTAGCGCAATTCATTACGCCCAATAGGCTAACCAATCTCAAGCAGCACTGACTTTCCTCTCTTCTAGGAGGAGAAGTGAGGATTTGCGAAGATGATGGATAGCAAACTCAAAAAGGAAAGTCCTGAATTTTAAGACAAGGACATTAAGTGTCCAATTTATGTTTTTAATTATAATTATTGCAATGCAAAAGTAGATATTATGAAATGTTTGGGTGTACTAGGGGATATTTCAAAATGTACATTGTAGAAATAGTTAAATGAAAAATACGGCCAATTGCCATTAAGAAACCTTTTAGAATTAAATGTTGTGCCAAAAGCCATTGTCCTCTTTTCCAAAAAGTTAAGCCTAATAGTAAGTTAATATAATGATATATTTTTTTAATTGTAATTTTAAAGACGAGATAATTTTGAGAACTAAAAATCTAGGCTGGTATAACTTGCCTCCCTTAGTCATAAATCCGAATAGGTATTTTTTTTGCAAGGAGGGTCGTACTTACCTGATACGTGTCTTCAGATCCATTGAAGAATGCAAATCCTTCGTGTCTAGTTAAATGCTTAACAACAGAGTTTTCCTGGCAATGGATTTAGAAAATCAAGAAAAACAAGCCTATTAATTTTCTGACTTTTTTAATAATTTTTTAAAGGTTTATATTATGATTCTCGCCATAAGAGGAAATATTGTTATGCATAATAAAAAATATGCCCGATATAACAAGCACCTACGATTTCAATAAATATTAAAATTCAAAATGAAACATTGTATTACGTGTTAAGATAGAGAACTGGTATCGCAGATTAGCGCAAGATATTTTATTATCGGAATGTATTAGATAAAAATATAATATAATTGTACTGAAGTTTTCGAGGTATCGCACAGAAATAAGCTTGATGCTAGGCTCTAAAACAAAAAGTAACATATTTCTTAAAGGGCCATTCACACGAAAATCTTTTTAGAGCAGACCAATGTTTGCTACGTTGCTAGGTAGGAAAATCGCGTGGCAACATCGCTTGTTTAAATAAAATGTTTAACTTTCTGACTGACAAATATAATGAAAATAAGGAAATATTACCACAAGATTTTTGGATTAAACACCAAACAGGGCATGCAAGTTTGGTTGTTTCCGATGTATCAAAAATATAGGATACATATTTTGCGTCTGCGTTTTTGTTTAAGGATGGTTTTGTTGCTTTGAAGAAAAGCAAGACTTGACATTTGGGACCATAAATTTAATAAAAAAACATTTTTTATAATTTTATATTTTTATTTATAATAAAATGAAATTTCCAGAAATCATATTCTTAGAGTAGGTTAGTATATTAGTAAGATGGATAGTGTAAAATTAATCCCCTCCTGAAAATAAGTATTTTTATTTTTAATTTGAGGTACTCAGTCCAGAATTAGGTCAATTCATTGAGTTACAAAAGTAGAAATTTTATTTAAAGTGGCGATTTATTAAACTAGACTGTCCTTTAAGAAGAAAAGGAGCTGGACTAGAAAGTTTCTGTCAACTGAAAGGAAGGTAACCGATATGTTAATTTGTTATGAACCTATGCATATTTTGGGTTTGGTTTGATTGAAATTTGATTTTTACAATAACCACCTACTGCTTGTATGTATCAGTTTTAGTCAAAATTGTTACCTATCAGAAATGAGAATGGGTGAGTTATAATCACTCATTTACTTCTTTATTAATACCTACTGTCGTAGCGGGTGTTGCTAACGCCGTTTCTAATTTCATTGATTCCAAACTACTCAACCGCAATTCGGTGTTTATATAAAGCAAGCTTTACGGGAGAAGTATATTGAAAGCAAAGCTGTTAAATAACCTATATGACTGTATATGACATATTTTCCCTTGCTTTCCCTTGCAAATAGTAAAAGGTTTTTCTTTCTAGATTAACTGCAGGTTACAGAAGAGTTAGGGAGGCAAAATGGCATATGTATTAATGACATCACTCTCACCACGTAGACTCTCATTCACTCAATTTGAGTTTCGGAAAGCGCTTGACAACAGGTGAGGATATTAATTATTAACCACCGAGAGTGCATAAAAGCTACAAACCCTATTAGAGGGTTGAACTGAGGTGGCTTTTACTTGATGAAAATCCATTTATCAAAATAAATAAGAACTAAAAGTTCAGATTTTCACGAAATTATATATTATGACATGACATTTGATAAAGACACGGTGTGGTCGAAACAATTGTCATGTCATAATATATAATTTCGTGAAAATCTGAACTTTTAGACCTTATTTATTTTTATATTAGAGGAAGTTAAGCAAACGTCCGTAGAAGCAAGACTCAACCCTCACAAACTAAATTCATGATAATATACGAATGTCATTCTTTCCATATCGGATGGGAACTGGGACCTTAAACTTGAATTTTTCGGGATGTGGCTCTATATGCGCATATTAAGGCTATCCTGAACACCCTTGATAAAGTTCTGAAAAGTATTGGTTACTACCGAGAGATTCTAACCACTACTAAAGCACGTAAAACAGCTAACCAAACCAACCAAAACTATCCTAAACTATTTACAGGCCAGATCTTGAACAAGAACACATATTCATTGCTACAGACATAGTAATTCACCTTGCAATACTTTCTTTGGCGAATATCAATATCAAAGTAACAATAACCAACTTTTCAATACCTCCCACACGAGCAATGTGTTCTAAAAAAAATCAGCAGACGTCAGCAACAAGACTTATGAGGCAATCGCCATTTTATTATTATATTCTTAGCACATTTGCACTTGCTTACTTATCAATATAAAAACCCAAATTACATCAAAATATTTACGATGACAGTTACGCCATTGGAATAAAGGGAGGCACATTAGCACTTACTTGTTTATCAACATAAAAACCCAAATTACATCAAAATATTTACGATGACAGTTACGCCATTGGAATAAAGGGAGGCACATCTTATAATCGTCAAAAATCGTAACCATCCCATATTCAGCCTTTAAGTTAAAATAAACAAAGTTTCATTTGTTTCCCGTGTTTCCTTTTTCAGCAAAATTTTTAACCCCATTCATTATTTATAAAGACAAAACCACGAAATCAGCAGATTATTCCGCGGCATCGTCGAGAAGACCAAAAAGAAGAAGAGAAAACGATCAAATGATAAACAAAGAAACCCCGAAAATTGACAAAAGAGGAAGTTAAATAAGTCGAACACGTCTTATTAAAAAAAAAGAGAAATAAACTGTTAACAATATTAAAAGGGAAGTAATGCTTTCTAATAGGAGTATTACCTAAATGCTAAAGATTTATTTGTATTGTATATAAGTGCAAGTGATAATTAAAGGTTATCAAGAATAGTTTAGGAATTATTAAGAGTCGTTTAGGGGATACCTAAATAATACAGCAAACGACGTCTAAAGGTGTCATTACGTTTTTGAAACAATTAAACGCCAAAAATTAACGGGACCGAAAATGTATTTAATCCAAAATAAATATTTACGCACTATACTAGCATTAATATATAATGAATAAATAATAAATAAATTATAATTATCAGCAAAAAGGGACTGAAAGCAGTTTAGAACTGGTCAAAGTTCAGCCCCAAAAGTATGTAAAATCGGGAAAAAAGGCAAAGGATGTCCGCAGTATGGTATATCTAGAAGTAATAGCTAAGTTTTGTGATACTAATGTTAGATTTTGCATGAACAACAGAAGATAGAGAAAAAGAGGAAATAAAAATAGGAAAGAACAACACAACACCGCACTAAACATCATCCAGGAGGTACTCTTTGTAGTTTTTTTAAACAATTGATACTTAAGTTGGCGAGGAAAGCTGTGGTATATTATGTAAAGGTTATAAGACAACGATCTTTTATAAATTGAGGTATATCGAGGAGGAGGCGAGATGTAACCCTGAAATCTTAAATTGAAATTATGAACGTCGGTTCTGTATTTAATATTAATCCCTAGCTTATTTATATGTATTATATTTATTTATTTATATAACGTCTATTATTCATATCAGTTGAATATCCCCATCCATGGAGCGGTACTCGCTTTTATAAATCGCAGCGCGTTCTCTCTATGGGAGTCGAATATTCCAAGGGTCTCTCTTAAAGAACAACTAGTACATTTAATAACAAAAAAATGTATTTAAGGAATGGTCCTTAAAAATAGAATTTATAGAAATTATGCAACATGATGTTTTTAAATTAAAGCACCCTGTATAATAGCAGTATTTAACAAAAGTTTGCTAAAAAATTGTTAAAATTGTAATAAAAATTTGGAAATAGTGGATTTCGAGTTCTATCAAAATATATATACAGTATTTGAGAAACCGCTATCATACGAAACTTATATTTTCGGACGCAGCAAAGTAGGAATCAATCGATTACCTCGTATTACCGACGCCGCTCGGCGCCCTGAGACCGATTAAAATTTAAAATAGTTTAAATTTTGATTGAAAATATTACCCTCTTCTTCGAGATCAAAGAAGTCTCTCGCCATCGCTACAATTACTTATTATCGCGCATATCTATACGGGCTATAATGTGTTTTTTGGAGCCGTTAGTCGAAATGTATCGAGCTGGGTATTTAAATTTTCGTTTGAGATGTAGCACGCGGTAATTCATTCTTTTCACCAAGGTTTGGATAATTTTATTGCGCTTTTGTCAATTCGATTCTGTTAGCCTAATCGATAATATAACGTCTGGACTTACATATCAGTGACGAAAGTTGGATGGTAAAAATGTGAATATTTCCTGACGTTTCATTATTCTGCAATAAAGGATATCATGCATTTCTTTCAAAGAGGTCAGTATATTAATAAGTTGAAGAAGTAACACAAAATCTGGATCTCAACCGGTCAGTATTGTTAATTGGTTTTGAAGGTTACACGTATGTCGCTGCAAAATCGAAAAATTCATAAGCTCAGAAGAAGGGTGGTTGACGAAATGTCAACAAGTTCGGTTCAACCTCAACCAACACAGGAGGAATCTGGAAGTTTTGTAAATAGTATTACAGTAGTCTGTGGCAGTTTATCTGAAAAATTAATTCTTAATGCACATCGTTCAAGTTTTCTTCAATAAAATAAAATAACATACGACAAAACCTACATAACGACAAGATATACAGAGGGGTTCAAAAAAAGTTTTAAAAGTCTATAACTTGCAAACTGAATGGCGGAGTGGTCTCGTTTTTGGTGAAAGAGTAGCTTCAACTGCAACACTTAAAGATATCACTGAACAAACATAAGCAGACAAACAACAAAAAAGTAACTAAGAATATAGACTCCTAGGATCGAATCTGGAATTCGCGAGGTACAAAACTATCATCATATGCGCCATTTTATCTAGCAAATCCAACTTGGTACCATTTTGGCAGTCATGCAAAACTGAAGCCTCTGGAAATTTGAATTTGTGACCCGTAGAGAAAAGATGGTTGGCAAATGCAAACCTCGTTAAGTTCTTTGCTCTTTTTGAGCTCTACGCACCACAGCATTTCATTGGATTATATCATAGGCTGCGAATTTGTGAGTATGTGGGGAATTTAAATTCAGTTATATGTTGCATATGTAGCGTAGATCAAGAAAAGCTAGCTTTTCTTGGTGCGTTTTTTGATGCTCATTCAGATGAGGCAAATCACCAAATCAAATTATCCGCCTATGTCTTATACGCCACTATGGAACCTAATTAAATGAATTTTTGTCCCAGACTGTGCATGATCCGATAGCTCAGATGTGTTCCTGAAACAGACAATTATTAAAAATATAGAAATCTTGGCTGATAACGAGTGTCAGATTGTTATGCAATGGGATATGGATATGAATGCATAATAACTGAAGAAAGAGAAGTTTCAAGTCCGTTTCTTAACGGTCAGGTGGGATACTTGGGATTCTCACATCCAGAGAAAGCACGTATCGCATGTGGCATGTCCAGCGTGCTTTCAACTTTGTTGAAATTCTTATGAGTCAAGGTATTTCAGGATATTACTAGCATTCAAATTTCTAGATAACGTTTCAGTTTTGCTCAAGTACCAAGAGGGTGTCACGATGGATTGGCTAGAAAAAGTAGACGTGACAATTTAGATGAATTTAGTTAATCACTCTTATTAATAGTATTAATATTTTGCACTAATTTCTATTATTAGAATGAACGCAATATGTTGTTTTGCAACTCTTTTTATGCATTTAATTTGGTGCATGTTTTATTATTGAGTACTTGGAGGCTTATTGGAATGCAAAGTTCTGCCTCGTAAACTGTCTGTATCATGTCATGTCAGATGTATCCATGTTTCGTGTTTCAGATTTTGAGATTATGTCGGAAAAGTACTTCAGAAAATAAACAAACATTGAGCTCAATTTTTATCTCTACCTATAGTAGAATGCATCTTATCGCTTTGTGTAATTTTCTTCGAAAAATTAATGTTCTTGAACGGCAAGTAAAATTTTTTGTAGGGAGTAAACATTTCCTGGTCCAAACGAAACATTTACTAGTATTGCAATGAATGTCAGTAATGATGTTTATTCTTAGAATAAAAATAAGATAAAATTGGCAATTTGACTTAATTGAACTCTAATTAAAACTCTTTACTATGGAAAAGTTGGGCATGCTGAGCCGTAAACCACAGTCAATCTTAAATATAAAAGACTGCTTCATGAAAACCACGAAAAATCAATCATAAGCGACAGGATAAAGCAGCAAAAAACAGTGTGAGACAAAATAAAAGAATAAAACCTCTGTTTACAGGGTTTGAACTACAAATTTGCTGTACGCTGTAAATAAGCAAATTTTTATGTGACTTTGAATTACACGCATATAGCTACTAGCGATATAAAGGCCCTGAATCTGCTTATAATATTTGTGCCAATTGTTACTGTATCTGATTGAAAACCTCTCTGTTGATATTATATTATAAACATCGCTCAAGGTCAGTCTGCAACTCGTTAATGTCATCAATACATGAGATATTTTTGAGAATCTTTAGGTCACCAGCGTAGAGCAAGCATTGTGATTAACAAAAACACCGTTAAGTGTGGCCATACATAACTTCTTCGTTCCTTTATATTGCCATCTACTGTTTGATTGCTCTTTTGTTTGAGCGTCTAAGTGACTGGTAGGGTTCCTTGATGAACTCTATTATCAGCGACGTCACCAGGCCCTATAAAGTTTAGTCCGAAACTCACCACCGTGAAATACAAAGTGGTGCCAGAAGTGTCCGATAGTTTTCTGCACTGAGCTTTTGACAGCAAGTTTGAGAAATGCGGAGTACACCCCATATCCAGATCTCATTTTACATTTCGGTTTTTCCGGGTTACGGGCAAAGTAAGTTATTGAAAAACACATGTTGCAAATAAAATACCAAAACTATGTCCTGCCATAGTAGAAATTACTATAATCGATTTGTTCCAGCAAAACAGTCGTCACATTTCGAGCTACAACATTTCCATTATCTGTACATTTAGATTTATTGTTAATTCATTTAGCTTTACAATTGCAACGTTTAAAATGTTTACCTCCTAAAAGTGGCGCTCCATTTGCAAGTTTGCAAACTTTTCTTCACTCTTTCCAGATCTAAAAGTTTCTCACTACACACCGCAAAATGATTTCCGGGAAACATCTTCTCCATACCTTCTCTTTGGTCTTCTAGATTATAAAAATTGTCGTCTTTCCTCGATAACTTTCATGAGAATGCTTGTAAAAACGCCCCTTATTAAACTCGATAAGGTTTTCATTTTCTTTGCTTTGTTTCTTAATTTTTTTGGCGTCTAGTGTGGTTAAAAGTACCTTTTTCAATAGGTCTAATTTTCTGAAATTTCTATATCAATGGCATTTTCTATAATTATTGTCCATATTTTCTTCTTTATTGCCACCTGCTGCAAAATCTTTGAGCAGGAAGTTACTTTTAGTAATATCTGCAACATCTGTTTCTAAGTCACCTTCCATAGGATTGACGTCGTTTCGTTCCTATTGAGGCTGTTCACCCACCCCAAATTCACTGACAACTCTACCATGCTCTCCTTCGGTTCGTAGATTTTCATATTTTCTTTTGGACCAGCTGATTTCGACAGACCGATTTAAATATCATGCCCAAACATGGCGACATAAGGACATGGCGTTTAATTCGATCATGATGCCATGTTTTTCATTAACTTGACACTCGATGTTTTTTGATTTTCTCTTTCTGCACTGCCTTGTGACTGACTGTGGTCATGAACTATTTTATGTCCAGTCCACATTGTTCGATTGAAGTATAGATGGGGCAACAAAAATGGAAAATATATGTATCGGACTCTTAGCAACTTCCTCAACCCTTTTCGATTTTAATGCACGTATTTGAGCAAATTTTGTCAAGTTGTCTTAATACACCTTGAAAAATGCATGGGGACTACATAGCAATCAGGTTGGAGGATTTCTGTTTCTTTTGGCAGATTTCACAACAATGGAAATATAATTTACCCACCGCTCATCAAAAATGGGGCACACTATGCAAGGTGCTTATTTATAAAGGAGAGTTGCGGCTTTCGCGTCACTACAGTTAATGGATCCCCAGTTTATGAAATTTAGATGCTATCAACAAAATTTTAGTAGCCTTCTCGATTTCTGTGATATAGAGTGCAATTGAAAAATTGAGTTTTTCAGACACCCAGGGTGTCATTTATTTAAAAATTGATAGCTTACTATTATATGGCTTTTTTCGTCGAATCCAGTGATATATCTAGTTTTAACTGAATGTGTTCCGTTTTTCAGTCATCACTCAATTATGTGTTTTTTTAAAAGGGGTTTAACTTTGTAACAGCACTATAAATTTTAGTTGATATGGTGGGTTACTGGTAGTCATTTAAAGTTTTATAGTAACTCACTGCACGTTTTAATTTGTTAGATTAAACAAAACTAAACAATTTTCTCATGAAAGCTATTTTGTATAATGCAACGATATTAATATTTTTAACATGTCGTGTTACCAATTATTAAGATTCAAAATCTTCAAAATTTTTCGCTTATCTCTATTTATGTCTTTTTTTATATCCCTCGTTTTAAAGCATTCCACTATATTTTAAATGGATATTTGTGCCGCCTGATGGACCATAACTTTAATTACACATAAATTTCACATTTCATGTATGTATGTATAAATATCCTTTTTCAACAAAATAATCATTATTTTTTCCTTTGATATCCCATGCTTTACACTTTTGGTTAGTCCTGGAAAATTTCGACGTCTATATTTTGGAAAAGCAATGAAAATTACAACAAATGTCTAGATATGGTCCCCTCTTATGCGACCTTCAAATGGTTAACCTGTCTTCCATAGTTTTGTTAGGTTTTCATTACCAACAGTCGTGTAGAGCTCGTTTTCTGCGGTAGGATTCTGGGTAGTAAAATGATGCCTGCATTTGTTATCAAAGTCAAATAATTCTAAAACCAAACGACGTCAGTGTCAATTCTTACTGCTGAGACTGAAGTTAATTTTAAAATGTCAAACGTCCAACTTGATTCATGTGCGATAAGAATAACGTAAAATCAAGCAATAAATTTATTCTTTACACCTGTTTTAATTTTTAATGGGTCAGGGGTTTAACTTTGTAACAGCACTATAAATTTTAGTTGATATTATGGGTTACCGGTAGCCATTTAAAGTTTTATAGTAACAGTAATTTATCGCCACGTCTCATAATTTGTTCAGGTTTTTGTAGTCAAGTCAAATGAGTTTAATGAAATTATTATTTATTGGAGCTTTGAATGACTTTTAGTTATCGGCTTCTGAAACCAGTCTACCTAAGAAATAACACTTAAGTATTTTTGGATTTGCCTCGTATATGACAGCAAATATCAGAAGAAATCGTTTTAGACTTTATCTTATCTTTGGTTTCAATTTTTTGTCGTTTTAAAGAATTACCTAAATTTTTCAAATGATGTTAGTCGTAATTCTAGGAGTGCTGTCAAATTTTGATGCATTTCAAGTGGTCTATTTAAACTGTTCCTCGGGTCAGTCCTTGTGACTGATATTTCGTTTACGTTGTTAATTTTTTAGGTAATTTTCTACTCCCGTCTGTAAAATACCTAATTACACACCGATCTAGCGTGGAAGTGTCATTTTACCATGTCAGTTTCGTTTCCCACGCATCCGAGCCACTTCGGACATTTTCGACATTTAACCGCACGGGTTTTTTGAGCAATCAAACCGTGCGAACATCCGATCCGATTGCGCCCAAACCTGTGCGGTAATATCCCGGAAATGTCCGAAGAGGGACCAAGAAACTGACGTATTAAAGTGACGCTTTCCGCACGTTAGGTCTGTGTATAATTAGGTAATTTACAGAAGGCAGTAGAAAAAATAAATTAACGATGTAAGCGTTTTATTTGACATAGTTCTAATAGGGGTTTCATTTAAAAACATAAGTTTAGTTAATGTATTAAGATTTGTGAGATTAAGAAAGAAACTGTCTATGTCACTGAATCCGACGTATAAAAACGAGATCATCCTGTATCTAAAAATCTACGATAGTTATGACACTTCTGCTTGTGTCATCTTTCATTTAATAAAAAAGCAGCTTTGGGTCACAAACGGCGTAACAGGCTACCTTTACTAGTGAAGCCGGATGAAGAATAAATTTAAGAATCAAAATGCTTTTTTTTTCAAGATATTTCTACTACCAGTGGGGTTCCAACTGAAAGACTGAATTTCATTGAAAGATTTAAAGAGAGGCCACTGATTTTTTTTTAAATAATAAACATTTTCGACAGTCTCATTCAATTTATAGTTGATGTGGTCTATTCCTATTTTTTTATTACAACCGGCCGGTTTAGCATGCAAAAAGTGTCACTTTAAGATACTACGATGCCCACAGATTATGTAAGAAATCAAATTAACTGATCATGAATTATTATTATTATTAAGACGTGTATATTTAGATTTATTAATATTATTTATTTATAGCTGAACCACAATGATCAAAAAGTATAATTTTTACGAAGGACTAAAAAGTAATCAATTGAAAATGGTATGTTATGTTGGTGAAAATAAATATTTAATATATAAATAAATACATGCGGTTTTTCAAATGTGCGATTTCGTTATTCTACAGGAGTTAGTTTGTATTCAAGTCAATCTTGAAAAGACAATATATAGAGTGGTTCGTAATAAATGCGCCAAAAAGCAATCCCATATGAAACTATTGAAAATAATCATATTGAGCTGAATCTGCGTTAGGAAAATATCGCTCATTAGTGAGGTACAGAACGTTAAAGTTTCGTTCTGTAAATTGTTATTTTTCCATGACCTAAACCGTTTTTGAAATATCGACACAAATCTCAATTTCGGGGTTTTTCGAGATGGTAAACTCGACTACATTTTATTTTTTCAGATAATACAGGCCTATAATATCTCTATTTAATGCAATATTTTTTTTTGATAGTAGTAGTAGTAGTATAGAGTGATAATTTTAAAGCAAAAATAGTTCATTAAGTTCATAAATAGTCTATGGATTAGAAATTTAATTATCAATTAGATTGACATCCATGAATCTAAATTGATAATTCAATTTCTAATCCACAGACTACTTATGAACTTAATGAACTGTTTTTGCTTAAAAATTATCATAATCATCATCATAAAAAAAAGTAATGTAGCGGTACTAACAAAAAAAATATTGCATTAAACAGACTTTTTAACATTATTTTAAAACGAATCAAAAAATAACTTCTAGTGGTTATACACCATTATTCATTATGCCAAATAAGGATAAATAATAAAAATATCCGGTGGCAATATTTCGGTCATTGTCACACCTATTATGCAGGATGTTTTGAAGGGTGTCAATTGAAAAAAGAAAATTTCATATGAATGTAATATGTTCTAAACGCTTTAACTTTTGAGATACAGAGTGGCAAATTTTTCAAAATTAAAATATATTTTTTTATTATCTACCACTACTACTTTTTATTATTTCATATTTTTTATTTTAATGACATAATTTTGTGTACCACGATTTCTTTAAAATACAACAGTGGTGGGCGTACGGAATTTCACCTGTCTATTTTGGCAGACATTGACGGTACGCCACTGATTTCGCTTAAAATTGAAGCTGTTCTTACAATTCCCAATCATTACAATTCCCAATCATTTCTATTGAAATTTAATTTCTTGATTTTTTTCAATCCGTTGTACGGTTTTCGCTTGAAAAAATAAAAACCTCTCCCTGCATGGTCCTAACAATATCGTTTATATGACAGCATGCAAACGAATTTTTTTAATTTTTTAAGTGGAAGTGAAGAGAAATTAAGAGATCAAATTGCTCATAAATGAATGCAAAGTCATTATTTTTTTAAAGAAATCAGTGGCGTACCACTGACGGTCTATGATTAAATATTATTTTGGTTAATTAGGTCGCCGCTGCACTATTTAAATCGAGCACTTTTTTCGCAAAATATAAAATATCTGTCTAAAACAAACTGTCTAGTTTTTAGTTAGCAACTAATGTCTTTCGGAAAAAAAAAATTAGAAGATTGTGCTTTTTACTTTTATACTCTTCATCAAATCCATAACATCCTAACAAAAAGATGAATAATAAACGATTCTTATTTAAATTTATTTTTAAGTTTACGTACTTCGTATTCCTTCTTCGATTTTTAGTATTTTAATAAAACAGATAGAAAATTGCTTAAGTAAGACATAATAATGATAAAAATTATCTGCATGATTTGAAATTAACAACCATTATGACCATGTAGAGAAAAGATTTCCATTTGTAAAGCTAAAACTGTAAATCGCATTAAAAAAAAAACAAGAAATTATATTTCTTTTCAAATTATTGGAGATGGTAAGAATAATTTTCATTTTAAGAGAAATCAGTGGCGTACTATCAATGTCTGCCTAAATAGATATATGAAAGTCTAATCTAAAGTGGTATTATAGGTTTTAAAAAAATATATTTTTCATTTTTGAAATTGTTGTCACGCTGTATCTCAAAAGTTAAGATGTTTAGGGCATATGTTCATATGAAGTTTTCTTTTTACAATGTATCCAATCCCTTGGTTATTGACATTCAATTAGAAAACATGCCCAAATCAAATTTTAAAAATATATTCTGAAATAAAAATTAGTTACGGTCCCTAGCTCTGCCGTATAACCAATAAAAATAGGATATACTTTATTCATAATTTTTTTGCATCTAAACATATAACATAACTATTAACTATTAATTATTTTTGTTATGTTATATAAAAAAAAATTGCAGTAACAGCACCTGCATTAGATATGTTCTTTGTAGAAAGCAATAACGGTCGTTCAACCTATGCAACTTTGATGTATCCACTTTATCTTTATTCTATTGCGTTAGTAATAAACATAAAAATAATAAACAGTAATTAAATTGGGTCAAATTATATACACGTAACGTGTTAAACCTAGTAGCATTTTTGTGCGCAGATTGTTCGGTCGATGAGCGTATTTAACGGCCCATAAAGTCGACACGCTCGTATCATGGGCAAAGGATTGAATGAACGACCTACCGGTTCACATTCCTGTTGAATTCATTCATAAATAATTCTACAACAAAATCGTTTACAGCGCCGTCAGTAGAATAATATCTAATAACAACGCGATAAGCTAATTCCGGTCCTAATCATTTCAGGACAGATGTTCAGCGGAGCGATGAAACACTACCCGCGTTTACCTGGGACTATTGTTAATTGCATGATTTAAGATTCTTCTAGTGGCGGAACGTGCCTTTAAATGAAATTTCCAACTTAACTCTACCGCCTTCAGTTAGATTATTCCCGGGAAGTAGCTGTTAACTTTTCGACTGTGATTTATAATAGCGTTTTAAACTGGCAAAGGATGCTGCCCCAGAAGAAATCCGACAAGTATCTACGTCGATAACATAACAATAATAATAACGGAAATAATAAAGTGTCTTAAAAATAAAAGTTCTGCTGGCTAAGGAACTCTTGCTAATTTTCATATAATTCAATTGTCATGTTCTGATGGTGGTCTAATAAGCAGTTTTTAACGTTTTTCACTGAAAATAGCGAACCCAACCTTTCCTAAAGCTACAGTATGAAACGCGTTCTCTCTTTATACTGTCATGAGTGTTGAACCAAGTCTCGTCTCAATAATATCTATTTCGTTTTTCCCAAAATTGTCTATATTTTTAAATCTAAATCCGATTGTTTGCAGATATCGGCTCAATGATTCAAGATTTCCACGATTTCCACTATAAGTTGTATTGATACAAATAGAAACACCAACTGACATACATAAATAGTTTACCTACCACAACTGAATAACTGCTTAATAAAAATTACTCTACTTGCCTGATCTTTCACATTTCTATGGCTACCTCAATCTAAAGACCGATTCAGTAAAACTAACTCAATCTGGAATCTAAAAGCTTATTATATCTAAATGATGCCATACTTTACATAGCTACCGATCGACAGATATCCATGAAACATTTGTCGGAAATGGAGCTTGTGGGCTGCGGTAATGCCGTAATCGGCTGGCATTACCGTTAACCAATTGACTTACACTAAAATAAGAAGAACAAGATGGAATTGGATAGCAAAGTCACCTTTTTTTAGGTATTCTTACGATGTTCGTAGACGATGGAGAAGGGCGCCAACTTTAATCTTGCATTTAGTGCGAGACTGGACTTCCTAGAGGCATTACAGTTGCGAAGCAGTTTTCTCAAGTTTTCTTGGACAGAAACAAGTGCGTTCAATTTTAGCTCAGGTATTACAATTTGTCATGTTGCCCTACCTTTAACAACTTCAAGATACCGCTGGATTTACCAGAAGCTCAGTTACAACTAATCACTAGATAATGCGGCACTTCCTCTGCGACTCGCAAGGTCACCCTGAATTACCGCATGTTAAACATGTATGGAATATGAGGCTGAGTCGGTCGTACAAATTATGAGGTAAGATTATAATGGCAACAGGCAGCTACCGATTACCAATATTGAATCATCGAATGTTATTCAATATTGTTATTTTAACGACGCCACTAGTCTCGAATTTCATCTCTTCATTATGTCGGTACCAGGAGAGACAATCTGAGGCTGGTTTTTCTGCGTCAAAAAAAACTCGGGAAAGCGGAAAGAAGCGCCTGTTTTCCTGTGCTCCAATTCGAGAAACAACTGCAACATTCGACCCCGATCACAAGAAAACATATAAATATGGTATACAGTTTCAGCTTTTGGGTACTCCAATTCTTATTTTGGACGAAATTTTAATTACGTTAAGCTTCAGGTGTCGCAAAAATATATATGATTGATTACTAGTAGATCCTTATTTGATATTTCGCTGCAAGTACATCTTACGGCACATTATAATTAATACCAAGTTGGGTAGAGACCTAGCAATTGGAGCAACAAGAAAAGTCGTTAAATATGGAAAATATTCACGGAATGTCTCATAAGTCGGACCCGAAGGTTAAATCTCAAAGAACAAAAGAAAACTAAATAACACCTGAAAATGTTATAATCGTGAATTACAGTAATTGTTTTGTTCACACACCATTATTTACTACCGGCAGTATTAATTGTGCAAATCTGTCATACCGATGCCTCATAAATCGTGCAAGAACGAAAAACATTTAAATAGATACAGTCCGTAATCGTTATGCGCTCTTTCAATACGATTCATGTTTGTATTGTTCCTCTAGTCGTGACTTTCTATTAATTTTACGAAAATAATTCGGCGCTCAGAATGCAGTAAATCCAGACAATTACATCAGCCAATCCGATCCAGATTGATGTATGAATCTATTTCGCGAATATTGACACCAAATATTTCATTAAAATACACAAGGGAGGATTATAACTGCAAAAAAAATTTCTCGTTTATGTGTGGGATAAGATTTAACCCTTAATGTTGGCAATATAACAATTAATATTATTTTTATTCGATGTCTAAAAAAAAAGTCAATAATTGCACTCGCTATTTTTTGAATTTACTTATAACAGACAAATAATATACACTATAAAAAAACAATAAAAATTTAAGTAATCTGCACTATTATGTATTTCAACTGCCTGTCTGCATACCTCTCTGGATATGGGCGAGGTTTTTCTCCATGATTCGCCATTCTTTCGGTGGCAAAATTTTCAAATAGGCAATCTGATACAAACTAAGCCCGCTAAATTTATAAAAATATGATCATTTTTTGTCAGTTTCAATTTTTAACTAATTTATTTTTAAAATATCAACACAGACCACTTAAGTGTATCCCCATCCAGAGGGAAATCATATAGTCCGCAAAATTTATATACTTAGACCTGTGACATAAAATTGAAGATATGTCATAAACTGTAAGATAGGTATGTCTTAAAATAAAACGTATTAAAAATACATTTCTTACTTCTCCACCAGTATACATACAGAATGTATTAAAAATTGTAAAACCATATAGCTAATAGAAATATAGAGGTGCAGCCTATACTGATATTACAGAAATTTATGAAGCAAACACGAAAAAAAATTTGAGAAGATCCATTCAACGCGCATGCGTGAGATTCAAAAAACCCATTTTTAACAGATAACCTTGCCACATACAGTGTAACTCCAAGTTGTTCTAGAAAGTTCGCTTCATTTGAGAGTACAACCATTACTTTCGATTCTGACCTCAGCCTCTCGAAAGCGCCACTCCTCATTTTAATGTGAAAATTGTACTGTCGGATGATTTTATTGGACAAACTTTCCAACAGAACCTAATGGCAGTTGTGTGAAATAAAATTTATTATGGATCAGTGAATGATTGTTCTTAAATAAATAATTATTTTATCTGTTGAAATAGGCAATTGTATTCGATTAGACAACTTCAACTTTTGAAACAACAAAAACTTTTTAATGTGGTTATTGAATAGACGCCATGATTTGTTAAGCTTCATTCAATCTTTTTTCAAAATTAAAAATTAAATTTTGAAAAAGGTTCAATTGTTTTATGGATCGGAGTAAACTGCGGGGAGATGTAATAAAAAAGAAAAAAAAAGTATTGCCTATCTATTTCATTTTGGGTATGAGCTTCTTTATTTCGTTTTTTCCCTCTGAGACTCACGTTGAGAATCTTGCATTTTATTTTGACTCAATGTTTCGTTTCCTTCGCGTGAGTGAGCTAGTAGAAGTGGAATGTTTGGGCCTCCACATCGGACGTCTGCTGATAAGAATCCTCTTCTTCTTAATATACCTTTCTATTTTGTAGGCGATGAGGCTTTTCATTTGAATGAAATTAATGCGCCCTTATGCTCGTTACCACTTAAATTTTGTCAATAGAATATTTAGTTATCGGTTATCCAGAGCACGACGAACAGTAGAGTGCACTTTTGGCATATTAACCAAGAAATTCGCTATATTCGCAATAAATGATAATAATATAATAAATAATTATAAAACTTAATCAATAGGGCTTGCATATTACAAAATTTTATATGCCAAGCTCAAAACGAAAGTGACAAGTTTCTGGAAATGGAATTTTTGGAACAAAACTCAATTAATAATAAACGTTAGTCGTTGAGACCTACAAGTACAGGGCAAATACAAAAGCGATACAGGTCCTAGAAACATTAACAGAGTCTTTTATTTCTCCAAGAGTTTTTGTACCAGATTTGTATATATCTCGCATAAAAACTTATTGTAACAAATTCCAATTTTCTTACCAGTTGTGTTCAATTCTCTGGTTATGCCTCTTCATATAGCAGCAATAAAATCCGGATCTCTGTGTTTTGAGAGTTTAGGATCGTATATTGGCTCTTTTCCTTGCAATTAATGCCTCCACACATCCATTGTACACGCGACTGTCACGACTGGCATAAAAATTATCGACCGGCTGAGTCGCAATCAGTCTTAACAAGTCTTGATGCGATTGGACTTGACACGAAGCGCTTGGTGTGAAACTAGATCTACCCATTGCATTTGTTTTTAACGATAAGTTAATAATTCAAAACATGCAGCGGCCGACTTGACTGGATTCGACTGGACTGGACTGGCTTGATGCGAAACTGCCTTAACTAAAAATATCGTATCCAAACTCGCCAAAACAAAAATGGAAACTACAAGCTCCTCAAAGTCCCAAGACGAGATAGCAAGAACAGAATCCAGTAAAGGTAAATTCCGATAGCGTCCACTGTGTTAGGCGCCCCAAAACCGCATATTACTTGAATCTAGCATTGAATCTGTTAGTGAAATAATAAATCATTTTGGGAGACACAAAGCTATTAAATAATAATGTGTAACAATTAAAAATAATTAATTTATGCGGATAAAACGATGACCTTAATAACACCCATTATCTTTTAAAGTTCTAAACACGCTGCATTCCAATACACAATTATGATTTATTTCTTAGCAACGCAACACTCGGCGTAGTTTTATTCGAAACAGCACAAAACAGTCCGATAACGACACGAAGATTCGAAAACAATTATGTAGGGAACATAAAATTATTGATAATATTATAGGGGCAAGGCGTCCTCGATGGGGCCGGCGCCATGATTATCTAACGAGTTGCTATAACATCGCGAGTTGATACAGGTCAAGATCCACGATCCATAACTTTTTGGTGCTCTTAAATAACTTACGTAACTTGGAGCCACTTTTGTATTTAAATATGTTTGTTTTGTGTAAAAGGCTGGATTCAAAGGTTTAATAAACAAATTTTTGAAAGTTTTCCACGTAGTTTCGATTACAACGACACATACCGGGTGTCCCGAGTAAGAGCAATGAGTTGTAGTATTAAGGAAACGGACGGCCCTAGAAATTTAAGTAAATCGGTCAATAGAAATTATCAGGAATCATAAAAATGACAAAGACAGATAGTAGAGTGAGCGGAACGGAATTGGTAGAAATTAGTTTTTGAAATAAAGACTGTTTCTGCAAAATTTTCTAACTATCCAACTAACCACAACTCGATTGCTTCCAGTTTTGTCGTGGTATATTCAGCAAGCGTCCATGCTTCTGCCAAAACAGAGAACACGTAAGAGCGGAGGAGTCTTATCTTGAAATGCAATGTTATCTGAAATTGAAATGTTTACACCCCAACTCATCAGCATCACTGCTTTATATCCCTAGAAAAGAAGGTGGCTGGGGGCTTCTAAATATAAGCAAAATTTGCAGAAACCAGGTCCATAAAATTAGTGCGAAATTATTAGGATCCACAGACCGTATCATCCAGTCTATAAGAAATGTTGATAAGAACTTTATACCACTCATCTTAAGTATGCCAATAATATCCGGTCCAACATCAACACTACATCAGAAAATACAAACTTGGAACGAAAAAGCACTTCATGGTAAATACCCTCCAACACTCAAAGACACATTCATCGACAAAAGATCATCACCACAGTGGTGATGAAAAACATATCTTTGAAATCAACACCATTGAGAAATGTAGGCAATGTAGCAATACTGGCTAATCAACAGAACACATCATGGCTGGGTGCAGCGCAACTGGGGTTGGAACGGGAACTTTTGTCTAAAGATACGCCTGCATTTTACAAATATGAACCAAATTAATTCTCGAAAATAGGTCACATCTGCCATACTGGGATCGTCCATTACTAACAGATACAACGGTCGCTCACAACAGACCAGATATTTTCCTCATTAAAAAACAGGAAAAAAAAGGGACAATCATTGATACTGTCATACCGTCGACCCACAATTTGAGATCTGCGGAAGCTGAGAATGTTCGAAAATATGAAGACCTGGCCATCCAGCTAAAACAAGTCTGGCGTCTTAACGCAGTAACCATATGTCCATTCGTTGTGTCAACGGAGAAAATTGTTACAAAACATTTCAAGAACAACCTGGAGATACTAGACATGCAGAATAACATCTTTGACGCATCACAAAAAGATATAATACTCCAGAAATATCACATTGTTCGAAAATTTTTGAGTTTAGGTGACGTAGGATAGGAGGACGCTCGTCTCTACCAATAGCAATTAGCAATATCTTCAAAGCAGACAAATCTGAGACCGATAATAATAATAATAATAATAATGATAATAATGATAATAACATATATACAAACAAATAAAAAAGAAACGGAATAATAGTTAAAGATAGAAATTGGAATTTTGAAGATCCAGATATTCTTTAGCCTCAATTGTTC
The DNA here is from genome assembly GCF_029955315.1 of Cylas formicarius. Classification (NCBI taxonomy): domain Eukaryota; kingdom Metazoa; phylum Arthropoda; class Insecta; order Coleoptera; family Brentidae; genus Cylas; species Cylas formicarius. Next base: position 11,300,728 of record NW_026844347.1, read on the forward strand.
CAATGAATTTTAATAAATCCAAAAATATAATCAACTCAATTTACAAGCACCAAAAAGAATTATTTAGCTTTTAATGTTGAATTAGATAGACTTCCATTGTTATTCTGCATTCTGCATTCAGAGCTTTCGATCCATTATGGTGAGTTTGAATAGTTCCTTGGGCTAGTGGTGCGTAGCTGGCTAGGAAATGAATTGAAATTTCCTCCTTCTTGAATGGTAGTGTCCTGTTGTGACTGAGCGCGACTGATAGCCAATGACAATTGTCTTATCTCTTCTCAATATCCGTTTCCAAAAGGGCCTGATACAATTCGATCCGGAGTATACAGTTGTACTTTAAACACAGTTCAAAGTTGAATTTATTTTAAATGTGCAAATCCAGTTGTACAAAGTCAGTTCAAAGCTAATCTTGGTTCACTATTTACTGTTCTAAGGTTGAACTGAGCGCTCGAATTTTGGGGCTTAAACCAAGTTCTACGATCTATGTCACATTATTCATTATCTTACTATTTAACGATTTCCTGTAATTTTACCTAAATTAAGAAATCAATTCTTAAAGTACCTATGTAATGGCTAAACGGCTCCGAGAAAATCTGGAACTAACAAATGACGAAAACTTTGTTGAAGCAATAGAAGTTTTAACAAACGGGAGAAGACAACAAAAGAAAAGCGAAAGAATTGATCATTTTTTACCATTGAATGGTGGTGAATTTATTCAAAGATTTCGACTTTCTAAACAGGGTGTTGGATTTATCATAAACCAGATTGAAGCTTAAATAATATTTTTCAAAGAAACTTCCACAAGCTACTGTACTACTCTTTCTAAAACTTCTGGATTCCTCATGGATCGGTTTATCTTGACTCGAACTTGCTAACTGGAGTTTGCTAACGTTACACCAATCATCCTGTTGGCTTCTTCAGAGCTCGACTGAAACTGGCTCTCATTTTACTCTGTACCTGCTTATATATTGTTTGAGGGCGCGGAGCTAAATGAGGGACATAAACATCGTCTCGGATGACTGAGTCGCCGTTAAGATTGTTAGGTTGCTTATAGGTTTCTATAGACTCTCGGATTTTTTGTTAGTAGAAGATTTGATTACATGCAAGAATTTTAGTTATATCGAATAAAATTTTATTCAAGTCTCGTAATTGTGTTCGGCTCATCAGCAGTTGATGAGTTTATTTGTTTTAGTCTTAAGGCTCTTTCATGTAGTTTGAGCCTAGTTGATATTTTACGGCCAGTTTGTAGCCTGTATTAAAAACACTTTTTTATTAACCATGCTGTAACTGCTGAGCAAATGGTTAACAGCAGAGTTTGGGCGTTTTTCTTTGTGATACCATTTGCTGGTCAAAACCGACAAGCCTTATCCATATAACCCAGTACGCAAGCAGAAATGAAAAACTCAAGGCAAGGGATTAAAACTCTCCATTTCATACAGTCAATTTATCTCCCTAAAGAGTTCTTTTGAGAACATGTGTATAATATGTGTTCTCATTTTCTTCTTCTATTATATCGTCATTATCGTCAGACCTATGAAAGGAAGCAAATACCTACATTATATCTTTTGAATGAAATTTCATTATTGTCATTCGTACTGCCAAAATCTCCTTAATCGTTACGTCAGTAACAGTGATTTCTGGAAGCTTATTAGCTACTTTTTTCTTACTTTTGACAGAACATAACATCTACGCATGTGTAAACGTTACCACATAAATGGCTTGTACAACGGAAACGTATTTTTGAACCCGGTTCATCAATGAGAGTGGTATAGTAGAACTGTAGCTTGAACCGACACTTTACAACCGCTCCTAAATAGTGGATCTCTTAGGGATAGGGATTAATGTGAACTTAGGCAAAGAACGTAACTGTCGGGTTTTTTTCAAATGCTCCAATTTCTTCTAGGCTATGGGCTAGGATTAACTCGCTCGATTTCACCCACAATCTTACTTAAATGACGAATTACGGATTCTAATAAAGCGTCTTCTATTAGGATAATTGACTGCGAGTGGTTCGGCCCTATTAGTAAAGTAAAAAAGTCATACCTTGTGCCACTTTTTTCAGAAACACCATCTGCCGGCAACAATGCTTATAGAAAATAAGCTATTTGGCTGCCCTTTTTCCGAGTTTATTAATAGACGATATTATTACCTGCTGAAGTAAAGCTTAAAATAGATTATAATAATAGACTAATAATAGACACACAATAACAATAATTTTAAAAATTAGAAATGGCAAGAGAGATTTAATACTAATTATCCGATATCGTATAGTAAAGTTCTACATCTATTTCTGTATTCTTATATGAATGGAAACAGAAAAATATCCAAAAGCCAAAAAAGAGAGACGAGCATAATTAAGAAAAGAAAATCTGATCATAAACTGGTAAAATTTGTAGGGAATACAGGTCCAGCCAGAAAAAACAACAGAACAGAAGAATCTCGAACAAAAAATATCCGCGAATGGACTGGTATAAATCTTCAAACACTTCAAACACTCAGAAGAGCAAAAACATCAGAAGAATTTGCTGTAGTCTACGAGGAAGGAGACTAAAGGTAATTTGCCAAAATAACTGACACCACTTGATTGGGTATGATAGTTTGTGATGAAAGACTGTCAATAAACGAGTGACTGAGGAAGTTTATCGACGTGTTGCATATTATACTCTTTTTGCGACTAATAGTATTTGGGTATATTTTTGCAAAACAGCACTGAGTTACAATATACGGGACTGTCAGAAATGACAACTGATAGAACATCCGATCGCTCCCATATCAGTGATTAAAATACTGGAAATGTCTGACGTCACTGTCAACCGTCAGTGATGAAGATAATGTCTTAAAGTGACATTTTCCGCACCCTTCGTCCGTGCATATTTCGATATTTTAGAGTACAGAGTGAAAAAACATTTAACGAACTTTTCTGACTCCTTTACATCTCTCAAAAATTAAGCCCATGACTTGTAAGTCGACTTTCCTCCATCTTGTTCAGAAATAGTTTTTTCTGGCTAGGCACTCCAATCACGACCCTGAACCCCCCTACTTTATTGTGTTATCCCGTAAGGATGGTAATTTAAGTCTTATGCCGTGAAACATCCGTCACCGTCGACCTGTTAAGTCGATTGTATTAGTAATGCATTTAGGGGTGAAAAAAACCGACCGGATAACAATCAATCTTTTCCTAAACTAGCTAGGCACTCCATCTGTTTGATTCGTTTACGCAAATATATGCTTTCAAGCGAAATTAGATTTTCAATCTATTTGTTGGCTTTTCCACCTCCAGAGCGTTAAATCTTTTTATTATTCTTTATGGAAAGAACGCTATCAATCATTATCGCAAAATATTCCTAAAAGCTTTCTGACGTCTAGTCTGGAGAGCACGTGAGTGTAATCTCTATGCTGAACGCATAAAATATTGAAAGCCTGTAACTGCTGAAAATGATAGATTAAATCGCAATAAAACAATATTTTTCTCAATATTCCCCACTTCTCGTTGCTAGACTGTTCAATTTTTGCGCTTTATTAAACCAAATTCCATATTTCCTGCGGTATAAAGAGGGAATTTGGAAAAATTGCAGCGTGGCATAAACTTCTTATTACCCTTTTGAGAGTTTGCTAATCCATTAAATACGTCATCAATAACAAATCTAAAATAATATTTCCAACTAATTTAACTATAAATATAAGTAAATAAAATTTACTTGGGCAATTGAAGGGGATTGTGATATAAATAATTTTGAAATTATTTTTATATAGGGTGGTTCATTAATATACTTACACAACTTAGGTCCATGCTTCTAAGCTCAGAAAAAGAAAAATGTTCGTATACATATGGGTCCAAAAACGGTTTATTACCGAGATACACGATGTTGCAGATTAAAATGTTTTATAATTGCTTGAAAATCACACCCATCTATTACATGCAATTACGTGCTGAATGGTGCGCTAACCGTGGCATGAAGGGTAAGAAATGTATGTAAAGGTATGTTTGTATTTATTGTATGTAAAGGTAAAATATATATGTTGATATATAAAAGAATAAAACGTGATTTTTAATTGATAAATAAAATACTCTCTAAAACGGCCAATTTCAAGGAAAAATGAAAGTTTCTAAATGATGTTGTAAGACCTTCAAAAATTTACCACAATGTAGATGCTAAAAACCGTTGTACTATTCCAAGTACTGTGTTTGGATACGTAACAATTCTACCACAGTTCAGAAAATTGTAGGAGATAAATTGAAAAAAAAGAAATTCTGCCACACAAACAAAGCGTTTTCGAACCCATGTTAAATTTGGCCAAGTCAAAGAGTTTTTCCAATTATGGTTGTAGTGTTAACAAAGTAGTCCGTATTAACGAAAGTCAAAAAATGCTTTAGTTATCGGGATACATCGACTGATTCATAGTTGATGGTAGGTTAGGCATTTAAGGCTAACCAAAAGCAGATTTTTTTTGAAAATATTTTATTAAATTTCTATCTGCCTTCTTTCAATTATTTTGTTAAATACTTTCCATTTTTAAATGTTATTATGGTTTTAAACTTTTAACGCCATTAGCAAAGACCTGAAACTCGAAACAGGGAAATCTAGAAGCGAAGTAAGAAGTTTATTCTTTCCTATACAGGATCATTTAAAATATTTTAGTTCGTAAGTACAAATAAAAAAAAATCCAATTTTCAAAAGTTAAGCCTAGCAAAATTTGAGGTTATCGAATTTAATGATAGAAATAAATATACTCTTATGTGTTCAGATCACATGGTGTTGAAAAATTTCGTTTTTAAAGAAACGTTGTGAAAAATGAGGACAAAACTTTTGGCTCCCAAAACTTGAAGTATAATCTACATATTTTAGGAAGAAAGTTGTTCGTACAACGTTTTGCTTCAAACCGTATCACAACCTTTATTATTACCGTTGTAAATTCATATTCAATTTGCTCTATTTTTTTTTTTTCATTTGGTTAGTAGTAGCACCGTGAGAGCAGTTGGTCAGAAAATGGTTGTGTCGTGAATTTAGAGAAGCTAATGGGAGAGATTTTGAATTGTTTACCTACTTAATGATCAAAATTTAAACTGGGTGGCAAACCTACTTCTTGGGGGAAAATCGTGAAAGAAAAGGAGACACGCTTTCTCCAAACCAACGCTATATGACCACTCCTGGATTTCAAACGAGAGTTGGGGCGAAACTAGCAGTCGATAAGTTGACTTTCCGAAAAAATGCATCTGTTATCAATAATACAATTGAAAAGGCCCATTTGTTGATGAAGTTCCATCAATGCTATCCAAAGTAAACGAAGCACAGCAGGCATGGCTAAATATCAGTTTCCCAGTGTTATCGGTATAATTGATTTGATTTGAAACCGAATCATCATGGTGACGAATATATCAACAAAAAGGAAATGGCGACTTTAAATGTGCTTATATGAAACTTATTAGAAATATAAACATATCAACATGTAAGTTGGAGTTATGTACACAAAGATAGAATTTGAAAGAACTCTGATGTACATGCAACCACCCAACAATTGTATGTTTAACAAAGAAAGAGTGGTAAATGAAAAGTGTTTTGGCCAACTTAAGGGCAGACTTCCAGTTCTGAAATATATGCTGCCAAATTAAATTACAAAACGTTCAATTAATGGCTATTTGTTGTATAGTACTCCACAGTTCGGCGATCGCTTGTTTCAAAACCTCGTACTAATAGATGAGAAACTCGTCGAAAGTTATTTTAGTTATTAGATTTACGTTTACAATGCAATCAAATTAATGCAGACGCAACATCAATCGGCAGCAGCAACTCATTATTTTTATTATTTAATCTAACTATTTTATTCTTTATTTACTTTCTTTTTATTTATGCATTCTTACTGCCCCGTTACAATTAGGGAAGTAAAAAGATTCCGTTCTCTTGTCATGGAATTAGCTAGATATAGCTAGACAGTGTTTGAAGAAGTTAAAATGGGGTACTATCAAAAAGTTGTACCTTCAAAGACAGAAAAACAGAAGACGAGGATTGATAATTTAGGAACTGAATCGTGGGTTTATTCGTTCGTGAATTTAAAAATAATTTATAAATAAACTCAAAAATACATTTTTTTTTAATTTTGCCAAAAACAGGTAGCTCCACTTTTTTAAATTATTTTTTAAAATCTAATATTGTATTATTCATAAATATATATTTTCATATTGATGTTATTGCGATTTGTAAAATGTTAATTTTTTTTTTTCCTATTAATAATCATCTATTATAATTTTTCGGAAACCCCGGTTATGATGTGTTCGTTAAATTTTCAAATATAGGCATTTGTTTAGTGACAAAATTTAAATATTAACACACTCTCAAGCAAACTTCGGCGACAGCAAAATCACACCGATGAAGCGAAAATAGTATTATAATGACAAATTACTGGGGTTTTCCGGTGTTGCGAAATGATATAGCAGTAGGGTATTAAGTGAGATTAACTTCAGGTAATTAAATAAATCGAATTAAGCGATACCAGACTTGAGTAAGCTGTTAGTTTAGAATTGTGGGTTATTATGTTTTTAAAAACAAAGCTATACAAATACAAGATAAACTTATACATTCAATTATTTAAAAGAAATTCTAATTGTAAAATAATTGAAATAAATTTACGGTTCTAGAACAGTAAAATACAATTTTTGCTTCCATTTTTTTCTGCCAGCTCGCGGCTTCCATCTGTTCAAATTTTCTCTTCAAAAATGTGTTCATGTTATGTTTCCGTTATCTACCTCACTTTAAGCAGTCAGACACCACAAAGCCACTTGCGAATATCCCCAATTCAAGAAAAAAGTAAAGGGCACAATAATATATATCGCAGCTCATTTTGTTATTCAAATTTTGTATGCTCCGGCACTGACGAGACACATTAAACCATTTTTGCTTATTCTTCCTTGGATTATAAGTTCCGAAATTTCATACTTGGTGACACCCAAATAGCACAAGGACGTCCGTCAAACATACAGCGTATATCCCAGGGACATCCTGTTTTAGCTAAGGGACATCCTTAAGACGTCTCAAGGATATACGATGTTATTAATTGTAACGTCCACAGTATATCAGAGACGTATGTCCGTAGGATGTTTGTTAGGGCATACTAAGGATATCTAGTTATACTAGTTGAGACGACGTTAGTATATCCGACTGTGAGAATATAAGATCTTATATGCCAGCCTATAAGAAATACTGAAAAGGTAATGTCTAGTAGTCCAATTGGTTGTACGACTACAAAAATTCTATCTCAGTATTTGGTACTCGCGTGTGATGGAATTAACCTATTGGGTATGGTTTGTTTATCAAATGTTTTGTCGGTGTTGTCGAAACAATTGTCATGTCATAATATATAATTTCGTGAAAATCTGAACTTTTAGTTCTTATTTATCTTGGTAAATGGATTTTCATCAAGTAAAAGCCACCTCAGTACAATTTATATTACACTTACGTCCTAGTTATTTTTAAAAAAACATAATACCTACTTACCAAGTATTAATTTGGACAATTTTATTTTCGAAAATTTCTTCTTTTTCTTCATGCTCAACCAATTAAATTTCATTGCAAGTTCATTTGAAATCAGCGTGGTCACAGCTTGTTTTACAAACTCCACCGCCTGATTTTGCTATGTCATTGATCTAGCAAAATAATAAAAAGCAATGCATGACGTTGGTAGACTACAGAACAATGGTACGTTCAGGTTAGAATTTATCAAATCTTTTGTTATATATTACCATAAAGCGTTACTTACATGAATTATTAGTTTTTCAGTAATGATAATACCACAAAAAAATAACTGAAATGAAAGCACTGAAAGCAGTAAGCACAGCACACAAATACTCAAAATAGACGCCAAGAGACCCTATAATTTATACCGCCAACAACAACTCTGAAAAGATGGCGGACGACGAGACGGAGGAGAAGCCGATTTCGTTCCGTTCTTCCGTTCCGTTTTTTTAGGATTTGCCAATACTGACGTCGATGTAGATGTGCACAAAAACGTTGCCAACAAAATATCTCTCAAAACACCACAAATCTAAAAAACTAAGTATTTTCCTTCTCAGTTTTTCAAAATTTAACTTTTTAGGTTTCTATTCTAATGTTTCAATTATGGCGCAAGGGGATATCCTCAGAACATCTATTTCGAGGATATCTGTGGTAGATAGTGTTCAGTAAAGCCGCAAGCTATCCATTCATCCCTGGGATATATTTTACAGTATGTCCTTAGTATAAATGCTAACGCATATCCTAAAAATATCCTCCACATGTCCCGGGACATGCGACTTAAATGGAACATTGACCGGATATGGGGATATTGTGTGATACCTGGGCATGTGACCAAGATATTGTAAATGTCTTTTTTATTTTACTTTATGTAGGATCTGCAGGTCTTTCTTCATTTTTCTGTGCCTGTCCATTATATACTCAACGTCGTAAAGTAGGTCAATACCATACAAGAATTCCAAGAATACATAACATTCAAGCATTCGAGTTCTCGAAGTTCAGTAGCTATTCATTCACAATCAATCTCGCTTTCGCACATTAATAATACCTTTTGGAAACATAACTTTAGAACGATTATTTACAATTATTAAAAAAATTACAATTTTAATCCGAGTTGCGAAATAATTGCATAATTATGAGTATTGTATTATATATTATTAATTTCAGGTAGAGTTTTGAATTCATGTCGAAGCGAAAGCTTTGAAAATGCCAAGTAAGATCTTGGCGAAAATAGAAGTTTAACAAACGAAGGGTAGTAAAAGATAGTAAATAGTAAGATAATCAACAAAGAATACTCTGTATACCTTTATTTAAATATGATTTTGGTGTTTTTTGAAATATAAATTGTTATATAATAAATATTATCCTCCTTCATCTCTTGTTTTCATGTTTTAAATAGCACATAATTTAAAAAACACAAAAAATGTCCAGCTTGCACTTTTGAAATTACTGTATTCTCCTATATTACCTGTTCCGTTCACATTCGTAATTTTATTTATTTTGCTTGTCGCGTTTATTTTATTCTACATTTGCATAGTAGTATAAATATCCGTTAATTCCTACAGACTTTAAAACAGTTATCATTTTTTAATCTAAAATTATCTTGTAATCTTCATTATGATAAATGGACCACCAGGATCAGGAAAAATAATTTATATATAACTATTACGACTTCTGCTTTAAAGATTTTCACAATTTTTGATAGTTAATTTCGATACCCCAGTAATTACTGTGGTCAAATCTACGATTAAATCATTCACAGTAAATGCTTTGTCGTAAATTATCATGAATTTTAACTGCTGCCTTTCCCGAGATATTTCTGAATGAACATAGTAGGTAAAGGGCTACCTGTACTGAACATAACGAATTGATTTATTGTCCGTGTGCTTACTTACTACAGGAAAAACCCGCCATTCTTCTTGACAAATTGCCTTACGTTATTATCATCATTATGCTACTGACTTTGATGCCACAGAAATTTAACGAAATATTTCTGAAATTATAATCATCATTACGCCACTGCCTTTGCTACCACAGAAATTTGACTAAATGTTGATGAACCTTTAGTTTCGGTATTCTGTATTATAAAATGACCGATCATGAGCGATATTTTATGGTTAAACATAATTATTTATGGAAATAAGTTTTGGGTCCATTTTAATATCTAACGTCTTAATTTTTGATGTACAAAGTGGTAAATTTTTTAGTGTAAGCAGATTTAAGCTCTGGCCTAATAAACAAATTCTCTCAGTGATGTTTTTGTCAATAACGTCTATTAAGCTGTCACATGAAACGCCTCTGAGCCTAAAAGTATCAGGCAAGTTGCGAGTTACATTATTGCAATGCTATAAGTACCAAAATGTTCTTTGTCAAATTCCGCACGAACGCCAATAAAGAAGAATTAACTTATAAATTGTTATCATTAGTTACACCCCATTATATTGAATACGGAGAGGTGCCATATTGTGAGAATACTCTCTGCCTTAATTTTATTTGGTGCCAATTTCCTTTTTTAAACTTAATCAGTGCGCAACCAATGATTAGCACCCATAAGAATATTTCATGTTCGCATAATCAATTAGTCACTAAAGGACTTATACAAGCACCGGAAAGTGCATCAAAGTCCCTTATCGGTTGATATCTTGAAAACGGATAGCGACGTCTGGATTCATCCATTAACTAAAAATTAATTCTAAAAATATATATGATTTTTCATTTATAAGGATCCTATTTTCTATGTTAAGCAGGCAGGCAGACATTAAGCAAAAGATATTCAGATATCCTGTTATGAATTTTTTTCCTTACACATATTTGAGACACGCTGTATAGAATTGCAGACCAGCGAGGGTGAAAAGACCTTGCCAGTCATATTTTTGTTTTCCGAAATGCAAATGTCCGAAAAATAATCAGGTTTAGCTTTGTGTGTCTTAAACAAAACATGTTTTTTTAAATTGCATCGAAAACCGCAAAACCTTATGCATTAAAACATGGACAAGTATTAGTACTATTTAACTAAAAGGAATCTGCAAACGTCAAATATTAGTCAACAGCCTTACGGCAACGTTATGGAAAAAAGCAGGCACGACACGCGTACAACGTGTGAGAGCTTAGAAACAAGAATTTCCAGAAATGAAGACCAAGAGACTTCAATCAAGGTGTAAAATATCTTCATTTACCAAAAGCGGAAAACGAAAAGGGGCACAAACAAGCAGCAAAAGATAACTCAACTGTAATAAACGCAATTTATTTTGACCTTGTTGAGAAAACACTTCAAACTCCTATGTTAACTTGCTGTAAATTGTATTATCTAAGTGAATGTTCATGTGGCGCTAGGGTGAAGCCCCAACGAGTAATCAAGAAATAAGGTTTTGCCTTTTTATTCGCAATATGTGGTTTCGCCTAGAAAAAATAATCAGTACACACTATTTTTCAAGGAAACCTTAAATGATGATATGGACTTCACCAAACTACATTTGAAGAAAGACCGAAAGAATCGTCCATCACAGGTCCGCAATTAAATGCACCGTATCCAGAATCACATAGAATAAAAACGGCTAAGTAAATTTTTGTTATCTGGATTTCTAACTAATAGAAAATTTTCAAAATTTGAACTTATCCAGCTTTAAGCTATTATCTTGATTCGGGTTTAAAAGCCGTCGTGGGTTGGAATTACTTCCTAACGTTTCGCTAGCACGAGTGGCGAGCTTCTTCAGAGGTCCTTCCATCTCCGATGTTGGACGTAGACTCGGAGATGGAAGGACCTCTGAAGAAGCTCGCCACTCGTGCTAGCGAAACGTTAGGAAGTAATTCCAACCGACGACGGCCTTTAAACCCGAATCAAGATAATAACTTATCAACGGGCCGCGAAAGCCTTAACCAATTTACTATCCAGCTTTATTTTCTTAGTTACTTAAAATTAGCATGTTAGTAGGAAGCTGTCAGCGACAGCACACCTAACTTCAAGCATCTGTTTTAAAATGCATTTGACAAAAAGCCCATGCACAGTTGAAAAAATGTCGGTAAAAGTCCTAAATGCCTGTTCGATTTTTTAAATGCGATTTCCCATTTTTCTCCAATTTTAACTTTTACCTCTATTTTCCTGAAAACGGTAATTTGTTACCCATAATAGATAAAACATAAGATCAGTTTCTTACGAATTTCTAAGATATTCTGTATTTATTAAAATCATCCTATGCCAAATTCTAATTTATTTTTGTTTTCTGACGCTTGCCGTTTCCAAGATATTAACTGATTACGTACACAATCTGTATATGAACAAGCACAGAATATACATAAGAGAATATTAAATATGACACTTAATTAAATAATAAATGTATTTTTCCTAGCCCTACTTAAGCTAAATAAAAAAAACGGAATTTATTTTAAATAGAAACAAAGCTTCTTACACGGAAAAAACTTTCGGGGTCTGAATTGCTAACAACTCTTTGAACGAAATAAAAAGTTCATACCCCATTACAAAACACAATAACTGAGTGCGCCATATGCATAAAAATAAATAAAAAACTCTATGTGTATCAACTTCTAAAACTGAATGATTTAATTCCAATAAGTTAATTACAATAAATTGCACTTCTGGATGAGCCTAATTCAAAGTCGGTATTTTAAACACGTTGCGCCTCAAACTGTGTGCTAATATAAAAGCCCTAATCCGAAACCGATAAAGTCAAGAATACTTAAAACATTTGTCGGTTACGATGGTAATTATTTTATTGTCCAAATCTCTATACTTAAACAGTCAATAGTTTAATAGCAACCTAAACGATTTCCTCCAATAACTCGGGAAAAACCCAGGATTTCTTCTAATGTTCCAGTGGCAGTAAATCAGGTAGATTTTAACGCTGTGAAATCTTTTCTGGGATTTACAATTTATCTAACAATTATCTGTATTAATTTATTGTTCAATAAATTATTAAATAAATTCAGTTTTGAAAATATATAGTCTTCACTGAAAACAAGATAACGAAACTTACTCTTTAATTAAGTAAAATAATTGTTAAACTTTTGAATTTGCTCCTAATTTCACTTATACCTTTCTGATAGCTGCATTCGACAAAAATCGTATTTTATAAAATAAAATCAGTACAGAAATCCCTTATAAATTAATTAACAATGTAACTACTTCCGCTAACTTTCAAGCAAAGAAGCAACTAACTTTTACAATCCTTATTTGATCCAGCAAATAATAAAAATATTTATCCGGCAGATGTTTTTTATTTCATAATTTGTTATCAATTGGATTTGTTTGCACTTCTAATCTGAAACAAGGCCATTAAATTATAAATACTATGCTTTACCTACACCCATTATTTTTTGAATGCATTTTTCCAAAGCAGCACGAATATACTCACCGAGTTTCATGTCGCGTGACGACTAAAACTGACAAATGGCTAAAATCTACCGATCACTTGTAAACCCCTGACTGAAAGACCGCAAAACTTCCCAAATATATTGCAAAACTTCTTCATATAAGTTTTATATTTCCTTTTTCTGTTTTACAATGTAATAAAATACGACCTAAACGGTATATGGCCTTCTAATGTGCAATAAGTTTCTTGTTTGTGACACTCTGTATGACCTTAATATATGCATATTATTGGCAAAATGAAGAATATCAGCAAAATTATTACATTTGGCTAAATCACATATTTTACAAAGTTCAAAGCTCTATAACTAAATAATTTCTGCCTATTGTTACGTAGAATAAATATTAATATAAAAACTGAATGTTTTTCTGTTTCTATTTCTTTCAGTCAGATGGGAAGACGGTATGTTCAAGCACTCAGTCCTAATAAATCAGTCATCAATTTAAAACTCCTAATCCGAAAACGATGAACTCGAAAATATTTAAAATGTTTATAGGTCACCAGAATAATTACTATTGTCCAAATGTCTGTACTTGGGCGCCAAAAAGGTTAAGACCAACTTGGGAAAACCTGGGATTTATTTTAATATTCCAGTGGTAGTCAGTCAGGTAGCTTTTAACACCTGTCAAGTCTCTTCTGGGATTTGTCAATTTGTTATATTTCAAACAGGAGCATTAAATTCTAAACATAAACTTCAAATATACCAAACAGATTATCTCTAAATCCAATCAAAATATAATTGGTAAAAAAAATCTTACAATTGTTTTTGTTTATAATTCCAGTCTGTAATGTGCCAAGAAGGACAAGTTTTTGGGTATCTTTTAGCAAATAACCACAATGCATTCACTAAATGACGTGACCGTCCGAATTGACGTGAAAACACTAACTCCAAAATATACCCAAAACATCCAATCGTTACTAGACGACGTGACTAAAATACCGAAAAACGGAGAAACGGAGATGACGGTTTAAAGTGCATAGTGCATGCGTGCGTTAGAGTAGGAAGTAGAAAAAAAATCCTTAACCCACGTGCGCTTTTCTGATATCACTCGGTGATAGCACATGGTATCTCTCTGAATAATACGTCAATAAATTTAACTTTAAAAGAAAAATTAACTTCTAAATTGGAACCCCTTATTCGGCAAGAAATCGGAATTGACATTTTAATCGGCAATTTTCCCAACCATAACAGAGAAGGTGCAATGTCTATCCATGAAATTGCTACTGTGAAAATATTACCTGCCTTAATAATGCCTTTTTAATAGCTTAATCAGGTAGCAAAAATTGTAAGGTCGCACATGTTCAGCATATTATCTTGCAAACGGTTTGCGGCAACATATACCTATTTATTCTTGAACCTAATAGTTTTACTGATACTCACAAAAATCTATTTTCGGTTCCTATTTTGCCAAGTAATAAAATACAAGAGTTTTCTAATCAACATGTGATAATTTTTTTCTTATAAAAAGCTAAAGTGAATACGATGCACACACAAGATCTGTTTTGAAATTTATTTCTCCCAAATATAGGATTAGCTAGGACGTATGTTAATAATTAATTACAATGCTGTGCAACTTTCTCATTTATTTTTCTCTAGCCGACGATGACTATGTATATAAACAAATACAGCACAACACACAAGGAGAGAACTTATTCGAAAAAGATAAATAGAAAGCATAAAGTACTCACAAAAGGAATTTTGGTACATTGAATTTGCAACTCTTTGAACAAAACAAAAAGTTCATTCTTCATCAGAAACCACTCTATATAAGCTTCAAGATTAAATAATAATCATTGCCTATTGATAATGAAAATGTATTGTATTTACAAATCTTTTGGATTCCTACTTTTTTAAGTGAAACTGCTCAGATACAGTCGCATGTGGAACTTCCTTTGAAAAATTCAAAAGTATCAATTCAGTGAAATGATCCCAGTTAACCACAATAAATAACACTTCGGTGCGGGTCAAATCGGAATACGGTATATCAAAGCATCTTAGCACCCAGTCCTAATAAATAATATACTAATCCGAAACCGATAAAGTCAAGATTACATTTGTGAGTCACGAAGGTAATTACAATTGTCCAAATGTCTGTACGTAAACAGCCAAAAGGTTAACACCAACGTAAACGACTTTGTTCAATAACGCGGGAAAATCCCATGATTTGTTTTAATTCTTGAGTCAGTCAGGAAGGTTTTAACTCCCATCAGATTGCTTCTAAGGTTTTGACAATTTGTTGTTGTTCAAACAGGAGCATTCTAAACTTCCGAAACATATATCTCCAACAGATTACTCAGTATTCCCTTATATCCATTGTTAATCAAATTGGTAGAAAAATTATATACGTAAGTAGTACTGCTGAAAGTTTAAAAATTTATTTTATAATAAACTAGTAGACTTCGCATTGCCTCAATCATATAATAAATTGTGGCATTTTTACTTTGCCTGCAGCACAACATAATCCAGTAAATTCACCAGTGCATTTTAACGCCTTACAATATTTACACTCAGCAGTAAAGCGTCACAATCACAAAATATCAAAAAACAGAGAGAGCACACAGCAAAAGAGCACATTACTTGCGATATCAGTATCACAAAGGATCACCAAAGTAAAAAAAGTTCTCGCGCACTCATAGATATCGTAATACTTTTTTACGTGTTCTGAAGTGCGACAGGATGGATTGACATATTAGTTGGTTGTCAAATCTAATGTCAAATATTGTGGTTGCGTTCAGAAATTTAATTTGTGACAAAATAATGTGATAGATTATCAACTGAAGTTAGCTAAAATTAGTATCGCGAAGCCGACCAAATTGAAAATCAGTACTACCAATAATCTACATTTTGTGACTATACATTCGCGATAATATCACTTTTGTTGAGTTTCGGAATGCGATGTTAGATCCTCCAATGCGTCGCAAAGACTATTTTGATAGATATGATTGAATTTGAACCCTGTGCAGTGGTAATAAATTGAAAATTGACTCTTTGAAGTTAGGAATACACCTGCATTTCTTAGACAACAATGAGTGATTATACAATAATATGAAGTTTATTGAATAGCAATAAAGTTCAAATTGACTCTACATTTTATTTAGAAAAAAGCGTCTTATTTACCTTTGATATTTTATGTTAACGAGGTCATCAAAAAATCGTCTGCCCGTCTGAAACATCCATATTTTGACATCTTTTTTAAATTTCGTAAAGATGGTTTGTTCTCTTATATATGCTGGTAGCATGTTATATAACCTAGGTGAGAAATGATCGTTGTCCGTGTGTTTTTGTTCTAACTGTGGGATAGACGTCCTTGTTTTGTCTGTTCCGGGTATGATAAGTGTGATTAGCATTAAGAACAAGAATTTTTCCTTTTTGGATGTCTTTTAATATACTAAAGCAGTATAACTGACCTATATCGAGAATTTCTTTCTCCTCAAACAGTAGGTCCGATGGGTAAGTTTTTTGTTTGCTATAAATTATTTTTAGAAACCACTTTTACAACACATTTAGATTTTTCAGGTGATTTTCAGAGACCCCGCCCCAACCCAGGATGCCATAGGAGAGTTGAGTTTGTACTAATGACATATATAGGTTTTCCAATTGATTTCGGCTTAAAAAATCTCGTAGGTAATTAAATTTTGATAGAAATGATCTGATTTTTTCTACTATAGATTTAATTTGCAGATTCCATTTGAGCTGGCAGTCAATAGTAATACCAAGATAATTAAACGATGTTACTTGCGGAATTTCTGTCTTCCAAAAATTACAGTGTCATCGGCAAAACTGAAAACTGTGTTATTGGTGTCTAAATTTAACATATCAGTCACGTATATCGTAAACAGTAGCGGTCCGAGAACTGTACCCTGTGGTACGCCACATGTTACTGTCTTCATATCGCTCAAAACACCGTCTATGCTTACGCACTGTTTACGATTAAACAAATAACTACGCAGCAACTCAAATACTCTCCCTCTCAGTCCACAACGGTTTAGTTTATCAAGTAACTTATTGTGGCAAACAGTATCAAAAGCTTTGCTTAAATCTAAAAAAACGCACATGCAAGGGTTACTTGTTACTTGTATGTTAAAGATTTGATAGCATCATGTGTTGACTTCCCTTTTCGAAATCCAAATTAAAAGTTTGAGATTGTATTGAATTTATCAAGAAATTTAATATATGTATATAGATTACTGGAACAATTCAATTTTCGAATTTTCAACGGAAACCATGTTAGCTAAATGAAATAATTCGCTGTAAATAAAATATTACCTTAATTGAACTTTTGAATTCGTCTGCCAAGAAAAATTAGAAACAGCAAACTTTTCCACGTTGAACATGCAAGTGAAAAAAGTGTCTGGCAGTTTTTTTTCATTTAATCACTTTTTAATTTATCAATTGGTTTTATTTGCACTTCTAATCTGGAATACTGTCATTACGTAATAATTCTGCTAATTTTTACAACGTGCAAATGCTATTGTGTTATCTGACATGATGATACCTGCTTTCATCTGTAGCAAAAAAACTCTTATCAGATAAGTACCATATCAGAACGATTGGTATATTAGAAAGCATTAGAAAGTATTTTAAAGGTATGATGAAACTGAAATGTCTGTTTTCTTTAAAAGTCTAACCTAGCAAAAATGAATTCTGAAAGGATTGAATCATTGCAAAACATTCGACTAGCGTTGTGTGGACTACTGTTTATTTTTATTTAGTCTTTTTTTTGCTATGCTTTTGTTTGTTAATAGTATATTATGAAACAAGTTTGATAAATTCCACTTTAGTTACGAGTATGTTTAGGCACAAGCGGAGCGCACTGCATTTAAGTGTTTCATAAACGAGTGTCTGAAGTTCATTAACCTGTTGAATACTATACCATTAGTTTTGCACGAATAAATTCACAGAATGGCTTATGACGTGGCCTTCAGAATTGACAAACTTCACAAGAGTTTTAAATATCTTTCTAAAAACTTTGACCTATGGTTGAATGTGGATGCTCTAATTCAATCTCGGGTATTTTAGAGTGGAGTATTAGGCACAACCCAGAAAATTAAAATAAAGTGAACTTCGCTACAAGAGAAAAGCTCGTAACTGGCGCCTAATGCAAATAATGCTTTTTGTTACTGCAAATAATATCTTGTTTGTGGTTGGAAAAACCTTTTGCCAATCCACCGAAGTCCTCTTGTCACCTAAATGTTATTGAGAGAAACGTATAAAATCTAAACGCGGGTAGCGAATACCATCTAAAAGAACTAAAATAAATTCTTCCTCTCAAATTTTAAATGTAAGTTTCATTGTCAAACAAAAAAACGCTGTTCTAGAAAAATATGTCCTATCCTAACCTGGATAATATTGATTTGCAATCTAGCCCAATTTCATTACTACAGAACCGAGCGGAAACGAATAAAAGCAAAAACAAAACAAACCTAAAACATTATACTAGATCAGTAGAAAAACATTTCCTATAAAATGCAGAATAATTAATAGAAAAATTTGATACTAATAATACCTTCTTTTTTTTCGTCATTATATAATAAAACCTTATGAAGACGGCCATTTCAATATACTAACTGATTAATCCCAAATAAGCAATAACAATAAATGCCTTACGAAGTGACAGCAGCCCAGTAGATCTGTTTTATCTTTTTTTTTACTTGTTATATAAACGGTAGGAAAGTATTCTTAAAAAATTGCAGAAGGCGAAAGTTTTTCAATATAACACAAAAGACGATTTTTTGTCTTTGGCTAAATGTCTCCTTAAATTTAATTAATAAGGATGATAGGGGCAAATTCAATCCCCTCCACTCATTTTGAAATATAAAAAATATAATAATAGTAATAATTCCGTAATATTTTATTGTCCTAATCTATTTTAGTTTCCAGCCCGATATCTTCGTAACGATTAGTTTTACACTGGGGTGTAAATCACGCATGAAATCTGGTTCTGCACCAGCTCTGTGAAATCCGTGAAATCATAGAATTTTGTAACGATTTTTTATCTATTTTCGTTAAATACTTTTAAATAATGAACAAGTTAAATTCTCCAAAAATGCCAATATGTGATTAAATGACTATTTTCAAGTTATTTGTAGATTGAGCCTAAAGTATGACGCTTGGTTTTACTCTAACCAATTTTGTGAAATATTGAAAAACTGTAATTCCAATGCTTTTTTATATATTTTCTGAAATTCTTCACTAAATGTGTTTAAGTTGAAGACATAAGATAAAATTAAGTGACAATTATGTTGTTTAAATCAGAATATAAAATGTATATTTTTTCATTTAATACTGAATATTGACAATATTCTTTCCCACTTTTGGAAAAGAGGTTTGAAGAATATTTTTTATTATTTCAGCTTAGAAGTTTTTTAATAATCTGGACATTATTTTTCAAAATGGGTGGAATGGAAATCTTTGTGAAATCTGAAATCCGGAAATCTTTATTGAAATTCGTGAAATCTGCCACATCTTACAAATCTTATGGTTGTCGCGTTGCTATGTGAAATCTGGTCCACCAATTTTGGGTGGTGTTTGCGACAGTGTTGGATCCAACGTTTATATAGCAATCCAACGTTTACATCCTATTTCAAACAACTGTATTATCTATGAACAGACCATACCGTCAGCTGACGCAAGCAAGGGCATTTTCAAGCAATTTAATGAAACCAAAAGTCTCAGTTGCAAAAAGAGAACCGTTGTTAGAAATGCAGATGACGACATGAATATTTTGCTCTCTTTTGAAGAGAGCTATATTTTTACGAATAATAATCATAAACAAAATTCATTTCATACAACTTTTTAGAAACTCCCGAAAGTTCCATCTCAATTGTTGCCGCACAATTGGGAATGACATATTACAAGATTTAGTCCACTTTAAAATTTTATAAATATCACCCCTACACTAAATGTGTTCAAGGCTTATCTAAAGGAAATAAAATTCAACAGTCATAATATTTTCAAGAAACATAGAGGCATATAAAACAGGATACTGTTTTTTTTTTTGAAAAATTGTTACGACTTATGAAGCAACAATTGCAAACATTATCATTATTGGGCAATTGAAAATTCACATAAAATTCAACTACTAAAAATGCAGGGTCGTAGATCGACTCCTGTGTGGTATAGCATGTTAGTCAAACAAATATTCGGAATTTTCAATTCAATTTTTCTTGGTGGATATCTGATGGACAATCGATATTTAATTTTAATTTAATTGTAATGGAATTGTAATTTAATTTTAACTTAATTTTAATTTAATATTAATGTAATTTTAATTTATTTCTAATTTAATTTGAATTTAATTTTAATTTAATTTTAATTTAAATTAAATTAAATTTAAATTAAATTAAAATTAAATTTAAATTAAATTTAAATTAAATTTAAATTAAATTTATTTTATTTATTTATTTAATTTTAATTTAATTTAAATTTAAATTAAATTTAAATTAAATTAAAATTAAATTTAAATTAAATTTAAATTAAATTTAAATTAAATTTAAATTAAATTTAAATTAAATTTAAATTTAATTTTAATTTAATTTTAATTTAATTTTAATTGAATTTAATTTAAATTTAAATTTAATTTTAATTTAATTATAATTTAATTTTAATTTAATTTTAATTTAATTTAAATTTATTTTAATTTAATTTTAATTTAATTTAAATTTAATTTAAATTTAATTTAAATTTAATTTAAATTTAATTTTAATTTAATGTAAATTTAATTTAAATTTAATTTAAATTTAATTTAAATTTAATTTAAATTTAATTTAAATTTAATTTAAATTTAATTTAAATTTAATTTAAATTTAATTTAAATTTAATTTAAATTTAATTTAAATTTAATTTAAATTTAATTTAAATTTAATTTAAATTTAATTTAAATTTAATTTAAATTTAATTTTAATTTAATTTTAATTCAATTTAAATTTAATTTTAATTTAATTTTAATTTAATTTTAATTTAATTTTAATTTAATTTTAATTTAATTTTAATTTAATTTTAATTTAATTTTAATTTAATTTTAATTTAATTTTAATTTAATTTTAATTTAATTTTAATTTAATTTTATTTTAATTTTAAATTAATTTTAATTTAATTTTAAATTAATTTTAAATTAATTTTAATTTAATTTTAATTTAATTTTAAATTAATTTTAATTTAATTTTAATTTAATTTTAATTTAATTTTAATTTAATTTTAATTTAATTTTAATTTAATTTTAATTTAATTTTAATTTAATTTTAATTTAATTTTAATTTAATTTTAATTTAATTTTAATTTAATTTTAATTTAATTTTAATTTAATTTTAATTTAATTTTAATTTAATTTTAATTTAATTTTAATTTAATTTTAATTTAATTTTAATTTTATTTTAATTTAATTTTAATTTAATTTTAATTTAATTTTAATTTAATTTTAATTTTATTTTAATTTAATTTTACTTTAATTTTAATTTAATTTTTAATTTCATTTTAATTTAATTAACAATAATAAATAATCAGGACACAATCAAAAAATCTAAAATTTTAAAAGCCTATCCAAAAAAAAAATAAAAAATGAAAAGAATATACTATAAAATAAATATAACAACAAAAAGACAAAAGTAAGGCACCCCAAATACTAATATCGAGAACTATAAGATAACTTGAAAAAAGTAATTGGTTCACTGATAAGAATTATTAACTTAGCCATAGTTACACAGTTAAAGCAGACAGACAAAGGCTTGTTATAAAATAACTTTTAAACAATTTTTTAAATCGGTTTTTCCTTTAATGTTACGGAAATTGTATTATATTCTATAAGGCCTTTTGATATTTTCCTTTGGAGATTTGTAAAAAACGTAGTATACAATGACAGACCTTAAAAGATACGCAAAAGAATTGAACAAGAAATATTCATTATGGTTTGTTGTTGTTGATATTATGTTCTTTAGAATTTTTAGTATTATCGGTTAATTAATACTTATTAAAATAAAAAACACTAACTACTTGAAGCTTTTCTCTTGCTCTATCTTGCTTTTATTAACTGCTGCTACATTTGCTGAACGCCTGGTCAAGTTGATTAACAAGAATTTAAACTTAAACTATTCAGGAACGGCTTGTGTAAATATCAGCCGTCTATATATTTTTGAAACGAGAAAAAGATCTTTTGTCGTAATAGAAAAAGTGTAGGGTGTTCCATTTAAAAATAAAAAAACTTACTACTGTATCCCAACTTTGCGATACGCATTTGTTTTCTTCTACATTTCCAAAAGATAATGCTGCAAAAATTATACAACTTTTTTATAAAAAGTTTTTTTCAGTGGCTTCCGTAACCCTCTGTAAGTGGGTACGCAAATATAACAAAAAAAGTCTGAACATGCCGAATTTTAAAACGTACCGCTGCCAGATTTGCCACTGTTAATAAAAAAAATTTTGACCCCACAGAATTTTGGAAATTCTTGAATAGGTTACTGATTGCAGGATCTGATTACGAGAATTATAAATAGTATCCCGAAATTTGCCTACATTGCGGTCAGCACTTTTGAATTCTGCATTTTCAAAAACTCTGAATTGTCAAGGCACTTTTTTTACCGAAAAAAGCGGTGTTGTCGTAACTCAGTAATTAGTAGAAACAAAATTTTCAATTTACTAATTGCAATTCATTGCAAGCAAGAAGGAATAGGGCATCAAAAACCTCCAGGTATTGAATGTCATCCTTCCAGCTTCAGCAGTTTTGGAGATATTTAAGTGTTCCGGTACTTTTCCCTAACCCGCTATAGAGAGTACGATAGAAGCCAGAACAAACATTCGAAAAAGTTATCCTTTTTTGACTGCACCTCGTATACATACTTTATGTCACTTTGCTTATTAAGCAGTTTTTTTCCTTCACCCTTACTGCCCATATCTCAGAAACGATTAGAGACAGTAAATTTGACTTAAAAAAAAGTAAGTAGTAGTTTAATAGGGTTACGTTGTTTTGACGAGTTTGTTTAGCTAGATGCATGTGCTTCTCAAACCTCGGCAAAAATTTCGGTTTTTCCTTTATCACAAGTGTTAAAAAGTGTTTGTAATTGAATTATTATCAAGGTAAGTGGAACTTAGACAATTTTCCAGGATTATTAAGGCTTTGTTTTCTCCTCATTTACTAGTTTCGAATGTTTCATTTTTATTACTAAAATAATTTAAGAGAGTTTACATTTAATTTTCCAAAGAAACTTCCACAGGCTACTGTAATACTTTTTACAAAAATTCTGTATTCCTCCTGTCAGAAGTTTTGTAAAAATTAGTGTTTACATTTGCCCAAACCATCATTTTGGATAAATGTAAACAGGCTTTTTATATTTTTTAATATTCCAGATACCTCGAAAATACGTGCGCAAGACAAGTGCGCCAGCATATCCAAAAGAATCACATCAAAACTTACCGGAAAGCTCAAGAATAGTAAAATGTCCCTATTGCAGTAATTTCCCAAAAGATTAATAGACGCAAAACTTCCATGGACTCCACTGGTCCAGGCCGCAAAACAGCACTATATGCCCAGATTGAAGATAAAATTGTGGAATGTTTGCTTGCTGGGGCGAAAGCAGGCTACCCTTGTGACAAGGAGGAGCTGTTAAATCTTTTTTCTACTCCCGTCTATAAAATACCTAATTACGCACCGATCTAGAGTGCGGGAAGCGTCGCTTTACCACGTCAGTTTCGTTTTCCACGAATCCGAGCCACTTCGGACATTTCCGGGATTTTACCGCACGGGTTTGGGAGCAATCGGATGTTTTCGGGGATATTTCCCACGCTTTGAATTTTGACGTTTGTCAATTCTGACAGTCATGACAGTGAATGTATTCGTGTTTTGCGAAAATGTACCCAAAAATTAACGGTCGTAGAAAAAGTATAGTATGCACCACGTTCGGTAAACTTTTTAACTCACTCATTTATTAAACACTCGCTCCGCACGTGTCAAATAAACTCTTGAGTCAAATGCCGTTTACCGCACTTGTTGCATAATATACTATTTCAGGATTATGTACAGTCTCACAATATAACAACAACTTTTCTTAATGGAAGACCTGGGGAAGATTGGTGTTACCTGTTCCTGCGAGGACACAATGTCATTTTACCCCTAAAAAATCCAGAGCATTTACAAAAATGAAGGAAAGGAGATAGAAGACCGGACATAAATATTGTTCAACCCACAAGTTCTTCAGAGGCGACTACTATTGTTGAAAGCACACAATCACCCTCAAAAAAGATAGCAATTCCAAAATTAAAACAACTCAGTTATGGAGCAGAGGTATGAAAAAAACTAAAAGAAGGCCAACAAAAAATTTAGAAATGATCAAAAAACAAAAATCAACCTCTTTACTATTTTGTTATTTGTTGTTGAACAATGTTAATTTGTTTTCTTTCCTAACGTATTACTATAACCTTAGTAATAAATTAGAACTAGAAAATGGAGTTTTTTCAAGCGTGTATGCCATGTTCCCCAATGATTTTGGGGAAAATGTAAACACCGGCCAAAATTAATAAAAAATGATCTACTAGCTTATAAAGTTAATGTTTACATATGCCACTCAGGAAAATGCATTTTCTTGACCCTGTCTCGTTATATATTATATATTATATATACAGTGTGTCCAAGATAAGGATGCACAGCATGGGGATCTCGGAAACTATAAGAGATACAGTGTCGGTTAAATTAGACAAAAGTTGCGCATTTTGATACCGAACAAGATCCCGTTTTACAAATTTGAAAATTCCAAGCCGTTCCGGAAATATCCGAGAAAAACCGAAATATTGCGATTTCGTTTTTATTATTTTTTAAAGCTATTTGAGAAGATATGAAAAAACGGAAAACACTTTTCCATTGGCACTTTTTAATCTCTCCAAATTGACGTTAACAAATTTTCATTACAGCGTTTCGATTCTATGGAACCACCATCAACTTTGATTTTTCTTATGGGACGGAAAAAAAGTACACACAGTATTAGGTTGTGCTTTTCATTGCGAATTCAACGATGTACGATACAATACGGTTACTTATGTTTTTATCCAGAAAAATGGCTTTTTAATACATTTCTAGTATTTTATTGTAGTAGGCCATGAGATCCGAACGATGAAAGGCAAAAGAAAATGGTTGACAAGTTCGAGTTAATGTGTTTATTTATTTACTAACTCTAACTGTTCATTTAACATAACAACTAAATCCAACAAGTTAATGAAGAACAAATTCTATAACAAATGTTCGAATAAATGACCTCCATTTTCTAGGCATAAGTACGCCCGTCTCACGGTAGACTCCAAAACACGACTTAACATTTCAGGAGTAATTTTATTAAACGCTGCTCGTACTGATTGACGTAATTGTTCCTCGTTGTCAAAACATTCTTTGAATACCTCATTTTTTATGTAGCCCCATAAGAAAAAATCCAAGGGAGTTAAGTCCGGGGACCTTGGAGGCCAAGGTGTTTCACTGTAAGTCCCAATGTATTTTCCATCAAACCGTTCAGTTAAATATTGGCGAACTTCTCTCGAGTTATGGGCTGGGGCACCATCTTGTTGGAACCAGCAGCCTTGCACAGCGCCTAGCGGTAAATCATCTAAGGCATCTTCTAAATCGTGCCTCAAGATGTCAAGGTACCGCTCGGAAGTTAAGGAATTATTATAGAAAATAGGGCCTATAATCTTGCTACCAAAAATCCCACACCAAATATTAAACCCAAAGCGAACTTGATGTCTGGATAGTCTATTAACACGTGGATTTTGTTGCGACCAATAGTGTGTATTGCGCCTGTTATAAATACCGTTATTGGTCACCATACTTTCATCAGACCAAATCACTTTATATGGAAAATTAAAACTCTCATCACACATCCTGGTATACCACTCACAAAAATGTCTACGTCGTTCGTCGTCACCCGGTTTTAATCTTTGACATATTCTGAATTTGTAAGGCTTAAATTCATTTTTCCTTAAAATAAACTGAGCTGTAGATTTAGCTACCCCATTCTGGTCTTCAATTTCTCTGGTAGAAGTTTGTGGATTTTCGATAACAGATTGTAGAACAATGTATTGGTTTTCTTCATTGGAAGGTTTTTGTCGGGATAATGCAGGCTTCTTAAATGATCCATATTCTTTCAGATTAAATAACAAACGCCGAAAAATACTCTTGTCAGGTTGTCTCCGCTCTGGGTATTTGTTAGAATACATACGCTCGGCTTCCACACAATTTCTTTGGCATCAGATGTAGCAAGACAGCATATCACATTTTTCTTCGTTTGTAAAAATACCTCCCTCCATTGTAGAACAAAATAAATTAGAAAAAGACAACAACAATAAAAATACAAAAACAATAACTAAAGGAATAAACTTATGATCGACTGATAACAAAGACAAATAACATTAATGTGTCATTGAAATTGACTGGATGTCATTTTGTCATGGCCTACTCCATTTAAATGCTGAAATGTATTAAAAATCCATTTTTCTGGATAAAAACATAAGTAACCGTATTGTATCGTACATCGTTGAATTCGCAATGAAAAGCACAACCTAATACTGTGTGTACTTTTTTTCCGTCCCATAAGAAAAATCAAAGTTGATGGTGGTTCCATGGAATCGAAACGCTGTAATGAAAATTTGTTAACGTCAATTTGGAGAGATTAAAAAGTGCCAATGGAAAAGTGTTTTCCGTTTTTTCATATCTTTTCAAATAGTTTTAAAAAATAATAAAAACGAAATCGCAATATTTCGGTTTTTCTCGGATATTTCCGGAACGGCTTGGAATTTTCAAATTTGTAAAACGGGATCTTGTTCGGTATCAAAATGCGCAACTTTTGTCTAATTTAACCGACACTGTATCTCTTATAGTTTCCGAGATCCCCATGCTGTGCATCCTTATCTTGGACACACTGTATATTATATACATTTGCCTCAGAGTGGCAGGGGTAAAGGTAAACACTGACAGATAATTTTTGTAATTTTTTAAAGCAGTCTTGGATTTTCTTTTTGAAAATTAAGTGACTTGTATTCATTCGTGAATTAATCTTATTTAAATCCCGATTTAGTTATTTGTTGTTCAACAATGTTAATTTGTTTTCTTTACCTAATGTATTACTATAAATTCTGTAATACATTCGAACTAGGTTGGCAAAAATTTATATATAATTTTTGAAATTTTTGAAATCAGTCTTGGATTTTTCTTTTTTCTTTTGAAAATAAAGTGACTCATCAAGGCAAATTTGTTTTCTTTACCTAATGCATTACTATAAATTCTGTAATACATTAGAACTAGGTCTTCAAAAATAAACGTCAAATAAACTATTCCAAAATGAAGTCTTTTCAAGCCTATATGCCATGTTCTCCAATAACTCTGTGGGAAATGTAAACATCTGCCAAAATTAACAAAAAAATATCTACTAGCTCATAAGGTTAATGTTTACATATCCCACTCAGGAAAATGCATTTTCTTGAACCTGTTTAAATTTGTCCCAGAGTGGTAGGGGTAAAGGTAAACATTGACAGATAATTTTTGTAATTTTTTAAAAGTAGTCTTGTATTTTTATTTTTAATATAATTCTGCGTTTTAGTAAAGCTTGCCGACTAAACAATGCTATATAAATTATTGTGTAGTTAATATTAGAACAGTGGAGTCATAATTTACAGATGAAATTGAAAAAATATCAAATATTCGGATGTCCCATGCGTGTCACTGGGGATCGTTAACGAAAACCCATCGCCGAAAACGAATCGGCCAACGAAAGTGTAGTGATAAATTAAATCGTGTAAATTAATTGTTATCGTGAAAACGACTCCTACTAATCTTGGCCCGCGATAAGATAAAACAAACCCGACTTAAAAATAAAACCGTTTCAAAAATATCATTTTCGCGTTTGTGTGTTACCGTTGCCGCATCGTACCGTTTCCCATTCCATTGACAAAGTCAGCAGAGTCCACTCCGCCACCTTTAATTAGTTTTAGTATTATGATCGTAATCCGTCTTCGTTATGGAAATAAAGCGATCTCGGACAAGACCGACGAATCACGGCGAAGAGATTCGGGCCTAGCCTGCGTTACCCACCCTCCGATTGGTCAGTGCTCGAAGGCGCATCGTCTGTTTCAAGAGGATTCCGTAGTCCTACAGGATCAAATGAGCCTGCGAGAGCAAGGAGTTTAGAGTAGGGGAACAGTACATAGGCATCACGTTTGACTTTCTTCTCAAGCAGTATAGTCAGCGCTGTAGAAGCGTTTAAACATACAGACGTCAGTTGCACAGGTTGTCACCATTCATTACATAAATAGTTTGCCCGCTGTATCGGCTCGAAGATATGGTATTCGTGAAAATTTAATACGCGAAGAACGTTGATAATTTTATTGTGAAGTGCCCGGTGCGCCGTTGTGTTTTTGTCCTGACTCCGTATTTTGCGAAAATGCATTTCGAAAACTGTTTGATTTTTTTGGTGTTGGTTAGTTTCGGCGGCTCGAGTCACGCGAGGAATAAGGCGCCCTTGCTGGACGAAGACAGCGTGAAGACGAGAAATAAAGCGGCCGGTAAGTTTTGGAATTTTTCGAAATTGTTTTCGAACGCTTAACGCGGGATTTTAAAACAACCGATTAAACGGACGTCGCTGTTTTGCGTTTAATTTCGACCTTATCGAATTTCGCTCTCGCCGCGTTATTTTTACCATTTTGCAATTAAAGTGTTAATTTGGGGGCGTAACTGTACCGTATTTCTGCGTGTGCCGAAATTTTATGTCACCGTTTGGTGTTTTCATGTTATACGCGGCTTTATGTGCGCTAATAAATCCTTTAAGCTATTAGACGAGAAAAACTTTTTTAATAGCTCATTCATTGGTTTTGATTTTTGTTAATTTTATGACATGGCATTTTTTTTCTTCACAAACAATACGAGAAATTACAATGCTGTGTTTAGTTGTTTAGTAGAAAAAATGCACAAAAAGTGAGTGGTCCACGTTGAAGTTGAATCTCCTAGTTAATAATGTTCCTAGCTTACTCTAAATTGCAACAACAAAACAAAAATCAAAAATAAATTAAAAAATGGGTTGCCGCAATCATTTTAACTGTTGACTGAAATTACCTATGAAAATCGCATTTAAGTTTTGCTTATTTTGTTAGATTTAGTTTTTTTTATACCTATATGTTTTTTAAATATTGAAAAGATCAAATTAATACAATTGTCCTCATTAAAAAATATCAGCGGCTTGGGATTTATTTATAATTTATGTTTTAGACCATCTGGGAGTTTGATTCCGAGTCATTATTATTATTTAAGTTAATTAAAAAAAAAATAGCAATAATTTGTGTAACAGTGGTTGATACAAATTATCTATTAAAATTCCAAAGAATGGCTTAAATTTTTGTTTATTTTGATAGTTTTCTTAATTTATTTTTTTAAATATTGGTTTTTGAGCTTGAGCCTTATTTTTTATCATGAATACGAGAGAGAAGACTAAATTAATATAAATATAATCATTATTACTTTTTTTATATTAAATTTTTGCCTTATTTTAAAATGCATCTGTTCTTTCTTAGCGACAACCTGATGTAATGTTTGTATGCAATTATCGTTTTACATTATGAAATTAAATTTAATGAGTTTATTTTTTGGTTTCTTAAAAAAAATGAACAGATGCAAATATTATGTTTAATAAAAAAATGCAGAAAAAGTGAGTGGAATATATTCTATTGGATGTAAAATTATCTTAATATTAGCTCGATATGTGCAAATTGCAACAATGCAACAGAAATAAGAAAAATGATTTTCACATTTTGACAACCGAAGCCATGTTCTCAGGTACCATATGCAATCATTTTTATTACATTTGCTGACCGAGAGAAACTATGTAAGTTCCGGAAAATGGTAATTTCATGGTATTTTGTTACATATGGTTTTTTTTACATATTTTTTCATAGTATTTCTGAATGTACATGTGATTTTTATTTTTCACTGTGAGGCAAATGACGAAATTCATAAAATTTTCAATTTGCATTTGAACCTAAATTCGACTGAAAAAAGATTATTTAAATCGATGTTATTTTTGCTGGATATTCATTTTTTTACTCTTTTTTAAATGCACCTGTTTTTCTCGAGTTATCGTCAGTACTAATTTTATTTTTGTTATTCTTAAAAATGATAAATTAATATTTGAATAATTGCATAAAATTAAAATACTGTGGCATTTCATTGCCACGTTATCATAAAATTTTCTCCTAGTTGATACATTACTCGTTTTATAGAGCCAAATTGCAACAATAATAACAAAAACAAAAGAAAATAGTTTTCACAAAGTGAAACAACCTTTAGCATAACATTTTTATTTATATTATAAACCATTTTTTTACAAAAATGTTGGATGCTGAAAATGAAAAAAAAAACATAATACATAATATTTAAATTAATATATTTGAATACATTAATTAAATTATTTTTTTTAGAACGTAAGTATATGTTTGTCACAATGTTCGCTTTTTTACAAAGTGAATCTGTTTTTTCTTAGCCCAAGGAAAACCTGATGTAATAATACATAATTATCGTTATGACAATTGTTGACTGAAATAAAATATGAAAATACCTAAAAATGCATTTTCATTTCTACCTATTTATATATATATATATATATATATATATATATATATATATATATATATATATATATATATATATATATATATATATATATATATATATATATATATATATATATATATATATATATATAAATGTAATTATTTTTTGAAACCTTAATTTTTTTTTAGAACACATATGTGCAATATTTGAACCTCTTTTTGAATTGAGTCTATTTGTACATTTTAAATTTAAATTAAATTTTTTTTTTGTTTTCCCTAACCCACTACAGGTATTTTGCGAAATCTGCGAAGAGAAAATCGAAACAGAAGTAACCAATATGGCAAAATCGTCGCGTATTATTTTTCCGGACTGTAGTCTTAAAGCAAATTAAGAAAGGTGCCGACTAAACATGCTACTTTTTTATGACGTCGGTAACTCGACCAAACAAGCAGGGATCGTCAATATTTTTCGTGTTGTAGGTCAGATTCGGGATAAGGCATTATTAACTTTTCAATAAACAAGCCAATCTGTCGGTAAATGTTTAGGGCCTTGTTAATGGTATTACAACTGGGTTTCGGTCCTTCAGCTACAACTTTTAACACCCGCGTTTCTCAGTCGTTGGAAGTGTGATTTTATGGTCGAAACAAGCCACCTGTTGACTTTTCTCTTTTTTTTTCCGAGAATTAATAAAATAAGGCACGGGATTGCGATTCAAAACGCGCGTTTTGTTTCGTATATTAAACTGCATTATTAATGATGTTTTTTTCTCCCGTGCCGCGGGAAAACCTGCGGAATATCACGTAATTCTCGGTTTGAAGCAAAGGTGCAAATTGGTATTTTATTGCGAGTGATTTACTATAAAATTTTCGCAGATACTTGCAATAATAACCGTAAATTTTTCTTTTAAACCGTGCTGTTTGACAATCTAATAGACATGAGGAAGTCATATTAACAGCGTTGTTTATTACGGTACGACGCCTAATCTCAGAGCCCGTAAATAATCTCTTAAAACTTGTTTTGATCCACTTATATTAATATTGAAATAGTACACTGGATTTTTCACCCTACCCGTCCATTAAAAAATTATCGAGATGTAATATAGAAACGCCTTCCGATTTTTGGGGATAAGGTAAGTGCCAAGTGTACTAATGATTCAACCGGAAGTTGCTGTCGACTTGCTTATTTTAAATGGAACATTTTCCCTAATATGAGGTTCAAATTTTGAAAAACTACAAAATCATGCATTTTCAAAGTTGGTTGAGCTGCTAGAACAGAGTTTTGTCAAGGTCAACACAAGATATGTTTAGTTCAAACGGAATCTGAATATATAATAATGTACGCCGTGTTCCATTTGAAATAAGCAAGTTGACAGTAACCTCAGGTTAAACCGCAAATGACAGGACCACAAATCCCAAAAATGGAAAGGGTTTTTAAATGACGTCTCAATAAACTTTTAATGAACGGATTGGGTGAAAACCCTTGTATAGAAAAAAGGCTTTCAGATGGAGGGGTCTATGGATATAGTTAGACCTGCATACGTAAATTTTGACCTTTTTCTTTAAGTGTCATATCCTTATTGAACGTTGACGACTGCCATGTTCACGTTGTCGCTATAACTGTCCCGATCCAGTGCTACATGGAGTAACTCATCTGCGTTAAAGCCTGTCCATTGTCTCAGGTTTCTTAGCCATTAAAGCCTCTTACACCCAATCCACTTTTTTCCCTCTATTTTTCCGTTAAGGATAAGCCCAAGAAAGTCATATGGAAGTCCTCTAATTATATGGCCTAAGTATTCAAGTTTTCGTCGCTTGAATGTCGGCAGTAGCCTGTCGTGTCCCATTCTTAAGTACTTTTTCATTTCTGGTTCTCGTGGTACAGTATATTTTAAGCATTCTCCTGTATGTCAACATGTTTCCCATCCATACATAAGAATCGACCATATGTAACATTTTACAAACTTTTCTCTTATTTTGATGTTTAGTGTGTTATTTGAAAGCAAACTGAATTTCTGAAATGCAGGATATATATCTTAATCAATCCAGCAGCCGAGATATTTAAAGTTTGTCACTCTCTCAAACGGTTCTCCGTTTAAAAGTAATAGGATCTGGTCAACTTTACTTACAATCATATATTTAGTTTTATTTATGTTAATAGATAGCCCCCAGTTCTTACCAGCTTTATTTTCTGATTTAATTACGGTATGGTCAGCATATCGCCATATATCAAGGATATGCCAATTTTGACCTAAAATTCAAAATATCTCAAAAACAGCGAGACTTAGGATTATCTGCAGAAAACTCCAAGGAATTAGAAAATGACTTAAAATGTAAGAAGAATTTTTTTTTTATATTTATTATTTACAGGCTCTGTCGAAATGTGTCATTCCCTAATAAACGGACCACCCGGTACTTGCGTGCATGTACATGAGAGTAAAAGGTGGTGGTGTCGCATAACGAAAGTTTCGACTCATTCATTCATATATTTATTTTAAAATCTGGCCGCGTGGAAACGCCCTCCATTAAGTTTTTTCCGAGTGTAATTACTATGGCTTATTACGAAATATTCGACCCGTTGGCATAGGTGCAATTTTTGGCGGATGTGACGTTTTACTTCAATTAAAATTATCCGCGTGATGGAGGTCGTTATTTATTCGAAGAAAAATGGACGGTTCCGCGTACTTTTCCAGGTTACCTGAAAAGATGTTACAATTATTATATTATAAATTAAAGTCAAGTTCATTTAAATTAATATAAAGTTTGCTGAAGCCTGTGGAATGTTTTATGTATTTTTCTTGTACTTCGATTTTTTTATAGCAGTAATAGATTAAATTTTGAAAGAAAGGGCAAGGTTTGATAATGAAAATACAAACAAAAAAAGCTAAAAACTTCACACACTGTTTTAACTAAGGATTTGAATGTTTAAAATTCAACTAATTAACTAAATTTAATGGAAAAAAATGCAATAAAAACGTTAAATTTGATGCTAGATTTAAAACGTCCAGAAAAAATATCAGCAAGTTATTATAGGCTCAACAGAGCACATTATTTTTCTTTTGACTCCAATTTAATATTTTATAAACTTAAAAGCTCTGATGTTTTGTATATAAGCTGGTTACTAGAACTGAAGAACAGCTTTTTGTCAGTTGTTTTTTTAACTAATTAAATTAAACTAAACTAATTGTAACTTTGTGCTGTCTTGCACTGCTGTCTGGGAGGTAGCTAGTGTTTCAAATAAATAATTAGTATACTCTGCTTAAATTAAGAAATAACTTTTGACCTCTGTCGGGTGAAAGGTTTTTCATTTTTCGTATATTTTTTGTTATAAATTATTTTTGAGACGTGTTGCCAAACTCTGTTTAATGTTTTTCTTGTATTTCGATTTCTTGATTTTCGTAACAGTTTTGAAAGAATGGGCGCTACTTGAGAATTAAAATACAAATAGAAAAAGTAGTGTTAACTACAGATTTAAAAAATAATTTTCGACTAATATTTAGAAATCGACTCATAAAATAGAAAATTAACTTAATTTGATTTTAATTTTTAAATTTATCCAACTATTGCATGGACCGGTGCTAGAATTGAAAGTGTTTTAAAAAAAAAATATCAGAGCAGTCAACAGAGCACGACATTGCTTTCTTATGCTGATCCTCTAAACTTAAAAGCCTCGAAGCTTATATGTGCTTTCCATATAAGCTTGTTAATGGCCACATAGACTCATCTATCTGTGTTTTAATGCAACTATCTAGACCGATACCGTACGTTTTGCACAGAAGTTATAATGATGTTTGTTGTAAATATAATGGCAATTGTGATATTTTCCAGTAAAGTTTAAATGGTTATAAGAACCGCTTGTTTCGGGAAAGAAAGTTATCAAGATGCGAGGAACGGGTTTTAGTTTTGACATTACCTTTTGACATTTTGTTTTGTATAAATTTATAACACCTTTGTCGACGAAAAAATTCATCATATTACTGCCTTAGTTGACGCACAATGACCGTTACAGTCATTAGTTAGCAGCAGAGTTAGTTCAAAAATAGATGTCGGGCAGACGCAACAATTTCGTGACAAAAAGCAAAACACCATCAAAGTGCGTTTTATTTAATCGTAAGATTTATGTAATCGGTTAAACCACTTGTCATGCACCGGCTGAGTTTCCTTCCAGATAAATCGCGTTTTTAGACGTCCAGATTTTCAAATTTAAAAATATACCGTCTCGACTGGCTAAATTTATGTTATTATTTTGCAGTCGCGCTCACATTATTCTTCTATTTAATGCCCAATCTTTCTTTTTCGATATCTCGTGTCGATTTGTTCATACTTTGTTGGTATTTGTTGCGATTTCGATGGTACATTAAGAGCGTAAATTAATTAAATTCTGCCGGTGATAATGATAATTGTAAATTTTAAGGTTAAATATGCCCTTAAACACCGTTACGTTATGACGGGCTGTATGGGCTATTTTTATCACATCGGCATATATTTAGAATACATTATCACGACATTTGCACTACTTACTCATCATTTTTTATTGTTAATCAATGTTGATATAGTACGCAACAAGATTGATAAACACCAGTGTAGTCAAAAGTTTGATATGGCACTGACGGAATTTGTTGTAGTAATTTAATCCATAGGATTAAGGTTTCTTCAGTTTTTCAGGAGCAAGTACTATATTCTAATGCTCTATTGATGTTATTATTTTGCATGTAACCTCGGAAAATATAATCGCTTCTATATCTGTAGTTATTTCCCCAAAGTCACACTGACGAGTTAAAAATTTGGTTTTCATCTACTAGGCGTAATGAAACTAGAGGTAACGGGCTACTCTACGAAGTCTAAGTAAGTCTTACTTAGAAAAGCTTTCATACTTTGAAAGGACTGACTATAAAACAGATTGTAGATTACAGTTTTAGGGGTTAGCTTTTAGCTTTCTGATTAAACTACACCGTTTCCATAGTGACTCCTTTGTATAGCGCGTTGCCCCACTCTGTCTATTTCATTTGACGAGTGTGTGTGCATTCAATGTTTTCTTCCATTTCCTTTAATATTGCCTTACCCGACAGTGGCCCTTAGATTTAACATTATTCTGGGATGAAACAATTATTATTAAATAGGAGCTTTTAAGCTTTTAAGCGATAAGTGGACATTTCTCCTCGTAGTCATCTCAATAAATCAATCCGATCCGTGATAGTAGTAAAGAAATTGAAACACAATATATAGTAATACTTGTATCTGTGCTATTACTATCATCCGAGGATAATATTAATGGTTTTATGTTGTCCGAAATTTTTTTATAGTTATTTTACACTTTAAGTATACGATGAACACATTCTCTCTAACTGCCTTCTGGTATACTGACCTTTAATTGCTTCAATTACATGAGCGCACTTTTTTGAGTTTATATTAATGCGTGTAACTTTTTTAATTCGGCCTATATCGTATCTGTCGTCAAAAGTTGGGGTATATTACCTTATTGCTCATCTAGGAAATAAGTTTTGTCATACCATATGATTGTTGAAACTTCAGCTAGTTGTTTTTTTGTATAAGTAAAGTCAAAATAAAGGTCATGTATGTCCTGATGGTGGTCCCATAAGTAGTCTTTAATGCATTTTGCTGAAAGTAGTAAAAAGAACATTCTTTTCCTCTAGATGCTAGTACATTCCAAATTGCAGTTCGATTTTTGTTACCCTTTCTTTTTGAGTGAAATATTTTGGTCTCCATTCTACCAATCGCTGGGTCTCTTAAATGCAACTACGCTTGTCAATATTTTAGATTTAAATCCGATTTTGTGCAAGAACTCTCCTCCTGTCCTGTGCTTCTAAGGGCCGCTAAATACGGAGAAATAGTATGTGCAATTATCCGATAATAAAGATAATATAAGTATTATCTAAATTTTACCTTTACCTTCGTATACTCGTAGCGCATATTCCGAATATACTTTCTTTTTGATGATGTATATAGAATACTTATTCTTTTTAAGGACTAGCACCACTAATGGCAAAGCGAAAATAAATTTAAAATTTTGAAGGTGTCGACACTACTAAAATGAAAATACTTGCCTGGTACCGATAAACGCTTGTAACTTTTTGTCGGTTTATTTATCGATAAAGGGCCTTTTCTTTATGCTTTTGCAGTTTATATCTCGAAATTTACGTACTAATATAATGAATAATGTCAAGAGCATCCTTTTCTCTATAAAGATTTAAAAAAATTAAAAATCTTGCAATTAAATTGCATTTTACCTTAAATATTCTGCCATTAAAACCCGGCCTAACCTAAAACATAAAATGAGCACTCATTTGACGTAAATTTCTATTATAACTTACCTATTAAATATTTGTCCGAAACAAATAGGTATTGACAAATATTCGTTTCTGGTGTTGGTGCTTTTTCATTTTTCGCACTTACTTGTAAAATATTTATTCGCTCGCACAGAAAAAGCGATATGAGTTTTGCCAATATTTAGGTTAAACGTGATGACTCATAGGTCGTCTATTCCTGGAATTAAATATATATCCTCGCCGAATTTTGCAAAATGGGAAATTCAAATCGGACATATAAATAAACACTTGCTAAAATGAGACCGGTTATAAACATTTATTTCGCGATTGAAAAGCATACGCCTGGTACGGTTATTTTAAAAGAAGGGGAGATGAAAGTTCTGTCTCATAATTGTTTTAGGACATATTTTGGAACACAGCGGTAGTTTTCTTGAAACCGTTTTTCCTACTAGTGTGGTATGTTTTATGGTTTGTTATTTGTTCGGAATATCGGGGACGCCCTATACAATAGGTTAAAACTTTAAATACAAACATTTTAGTTATCTATACGGGCTATATCGTTATGTAAAATAAATTGGCAATAATATATAATAATAATAAATAAAAATAATAAGATATACCGATAATTGATTCTTTTCTTGGACTTTTGCAAATGCAGTTTTTAATTTTTCAAAAATACTTCCCGACGAACCAGCTGCCCAATTTCAACAAATTCCGTCAGGGAACTAAACTCTATTAGCATAGTCTGTAGCAAGTCAATAGCTCTAAATTTTGGAGGCCATTTTTACGGATCTTGTACAACCCGCAAGAAGCAAAATTTCAATCGTCTGGCTCAAACCGTACAAGTGTAAAAGTAAAAGCAGAAAAACAGACAACGAACAAACAGACAAAACAAATATTTACAAATATCTCGAGTTTAGTAAGAAACGCGTATACTTTCGCAAATAATCGATTTCATCTATTTGACAAAAGTAACTAGCCCTTATTTTGGACATAGTTTATGCTGTTCTAGTTTGGAACGTTAATAGTGCTTTCAAACAATAACGCGTCCAGATTACGGATAAGCCGACACGTAATTATACGTCCACCGTCCTCTAATCTTCGAAGCATACCAGACGTCGACGACGCTCGTGTTGGAAACATTTAAAAATAACGCTTATCTGCTTGTGCGAAAACTATTGAAACATTCCTCCGTCGTAGTAACCCTGGTGATTCGCATAGTCTGCCGCCTCGGTTGTCGAAAATCGAACAATTTTAGTTTTCGTCGCGACGCAAGGCGTACGTAAGGCCTGTGTCCTGTTTCTATTTGAGGCTGCACTCGATTGGGGTCATCCACACTCGGCGACAACATACATAAAATGAATGCAAAGCTAAATTTGCGGTGCTTAAAAAGCTCCATTCCTTTAACTCACTATATACGGTGAGCCAATTTCATTAAACGCTGATATCGCATCCTGTCTCGAATAATTTAATAATTAACGAGACTCCGGTGGCTTCAATCTCAACAAGAAGATGTCGTGATGCCATAATTATTTCCCCAATGATTTCGAAACAGTAGCAATTTTGACAGTTTTGGGTTGTTTATGCAGAATAATACGCTTTAAATAAAATTTAAAAATAAATAAACTTAATAACAGTATACCAAAAGCACAATCTATTATTAACAGAACTTTACTTCGGTTAATTGCCTTGGATTAATGGATTGGTTATAAAGAAAAGATTTATATTTTTTTCTTAAAGATGTAGGCATCAGTTTTTTTACGTTATTGGGAATAGTTTTATACCATTTGGGGGCACAATAAGAAAACGATGTTTACTTAATATTTGACTATGGATTTTCAAAATTTTATCAATTTCTTTTTCATATTTTTGGTTTTAATATTTATTAACGTGGATCTTCTGTGTAGTTGAAGGGAACTCATTCTGGTGAATATTTCTATAGGCTGCTGCAGCAGGAAACATTGTGTACGATGCAGTATGTGTGTTCCTAGCTTCTAAACAATGTGGTGAGACGAAGATTTACAGGCAGCAGCAGCTGCAATTGTGAAATATTGGCTATATCAAGTCTCTTAGACACAAAGTCAGAAGATGTCATACTTCTTCATTCATTAAAGAAAGCTGATATAATAAGGGCTGTTTTTTTTCGATGTATAAGTATAAATATAAGTTGCAATAAAACAACGATGGATTATTCGATTGACATTAATTTTATTTATCCGAAAGATAATCTTGTGGCATTACATTTTAAATATGATTTCTGGCATATGACCGCCACGGCTAACGCGGATGTAGTCCAATCTGGACGTCCAATTTTCGATGACTTTTTCAAACATTTGTGGCCGTATATCGGCAATAACACGGCAAATGTTGTCTTCCAAATGGTCAAGCGTTTGTGGCTTATCCGCATAGACCAATGTAGAAAGTAGTCTAGCGGTGTTAAATCACAAGATCTTGGAGGCCAATTCACAGGTCCAAAACGTGTCTTTCAATAAATCGATTGTGGCATGAGCTGTGTGACATGTTGCGCCGTCTTGTTGAAACCACATCTCCTGGACATCATGGCTATTCAATTCAGGAATGAAAGAGTTAGTAATCATAGCTCTATACCGATCACCATTGACTGTTAGCTTCTGGCCATCATCGTTTTTGAAGAAGTACGTACCAATGATTCCACCAGCCCATAAAGCGCACCAAACAGTCAGTTTTTCTGGATGGAACAGTGTTTCGACATGCACTTGAGCATTAGCTTCGCTCCAAATGCGGCAGGTTTGTTTGTTGACGTAGCCATTCAACCAGAAGTGCGCTTCATCGCTTATGAAAATCGGAAACAACGGCAATCTCGTTTTGGGCCCATTTGCAAGCGTTGTTCAGGCTTGAGTCTATTCCCGATGAAGTGCCATACCGAACTGACAATAAATCACTTGACAGCTGTTAAAGCAGTCGCCATCTTGAATAGTAATGCCAACTTAAAGTTTTATACATCGAAAAAAAACACCCATTATGTGTGAATGTATTGATAATCTATATTTAAAAAAAAAATGGTATAAGAAGTACTGATTTGCAATGGTTACTGCGCAAAATGTTATTTTAAATCAAAAAGAATATATATTTCCTATTAGCACTTTGATTTCTTGCAACGGGATATTCACATACTTCTCTGAAAACCCATAAAAATTTTCTGTGATCTTTGTCGCTATATATGGAAACAAGTAACTTACAGGAACTTTTGTTACTGCATCTATAAACAATACATTTCTGGCAACATACAGAAACAAGTTTCAGGAACAATCAAGATAATCACAATCCTCCTATGTGTGGACGTAGCTTTAGAATATTTTCCTGTTAAAAAATTTTACAATTTAAGTTTAGCCTAGGCTTAACTTAAAACTTTAATGATTTTGATGTTTCTAACATTGTGTACGTACTGCAGCGGCCCACCTTGACCTCACTGACTTGACTTGTATTTATGAATCGCTATATTTTCGGTTCATGACATTGATCTAATTTTAGGCCCTTTGCTCTTAGAGCACCTTTAGAGACTTTTCCTAAATTAAACAATAATATTATTAGTTTGTTCTGCTTTGTTTTATTCTCTTATAATAAAATACAGCTGGGTAAGTTGAAGCGTTATGTGCACTTTTTGTAAACCTAATGTTAAAAAAGTTTTTGCTTTCCAGTTATATGTAAGGAAATCTCAATGCCTCAATGTTAACTATGTTTGTCATTCAATTTTGAAAGTCTGTCCACGTCCTCTTCGTTAAATGTCTCAGGATATTCCTAGTGGTAAAGTTTTTCTTTAAGACATCTGGTTTGTAAAAGTTTCACGACACGAATTGCTTTTCTCTCCCAACTTTATGCTCAAGTGTTGCCAATAGTGGTTTTCACAACCTTATAAGTTTTTTTTAACTTATAAACCGTCAGTACAGTGGTGAGAATAAATTTAATAGAAGCACTTTGTATTTTCCTGTTTGGTTATTAATTTATAATATAATCTTTTTTACAAGTTGGTGCACTATACGGAAATCGACTACTTTTTTCAAATTCGACATTATTGACTGGAGAATGTCCTGTCTTACTATTAAATCATTACCATAGTTAAAAACAAAGCGTTCCAGATAGCGTAAACAAGTTTTCTGTTTTATTTGATTTTGCTTTTATAGATCTCAAATATTAGAGACAGCCTTTTCTTTTTTCCAAAAATATGAGTTCTTGAAGTCTTTATATTACACAAGTAGGTCATTAGCAAAAATAACTTGATGGTGATCGCACGGAAACGAAATTTGGGAATAAAAAGCATTTCACACAAGAGTAGCAATGTGGAATTTGTTTTAAATTTCATCTTCAAGTTGCAACAGATTTTTTAAAAATTTAGTTGACGTCACTAGCCCTCGTTTCTAGCAAGTCGTACCGTAGTTATTCGTTAATGTATTACTCTTCTTTATGACCGAAGGTTGGGTTTGTGCGCTCCTTCGTTAAGTAAGTGATGACGTTTTGTTAGTGGTGGTTTTTAGAACTTTTGCAAGTTTCGGAGAAGTTTTAAATTATTAAATAAAATGTCATTTACAAGGGCGGTTATGTTTACTGTGTGAATTAAATTGCTACATGGACCTAAATTCCTACAGCGAAGGGATTTGAGCAACTGCTTCGCCTTCTTCTTCATCCCCTTGACTTTTCCTGAAAACAATATCTATACAATACAATACACATACAAATACAAATATTCGAATATAATAGAAGAATTATTTACCACTTGACTGATATAACTAAATAAATGGTTTACTTTATTTTTCATTTTTTCAAAAGATTGCATTAATAATCAACAAACTACTCTCAACATTGACCAAATATAAGTAATTTAGCACAGATACTAGATACTAGAATATTTTTTTACGAAATAGATTATGCACAGATTATCTTTGTTTCTAGTATTTATTGCATATGTTCTTGTGGAGAGTTGGATATAATTTGAAGGTCTCTATTTAATGTTAGTTAATTAGCTTGTGGAAATGCATGCATCCTGCAAAACTGTGAGAGTGTAAGTTGTAAAATATCGGGAAGCCCTCAGATCACCCTCCACTCCTCTGAACACTATGTAATCGTCATCCACAGTCAACAAAAGTGTACACGGAGGAGTGCTTTTAGTAAAATCTTTTGATAGATCATCATCGTTACTAAGTTAAGAAAATTCGATAGGTAAACTGGTAGATGTTCGTGGCCAGCTGTGTAAATTTAATTTATGCTTGAAACTTAAAAGTAAGATATGGGTGCATCCCGGAAAGCGTTTGTTGTACTCCCTGTAGAAGTGCATTTCGCGCGTGCTATGGACCGACGCGTTTCTTTTATAGATCAAAACTGCTAAAAATAGCGTCGCAACGCTCATTTTGTAATCAAACAAGGCTGGTCATAGTACGCCAAATGATCGACCGATACCGATGAAAAAGTTTATTTTTAAAACGCTCGGACAGTCAATTTTTAAATATTTTAAAACTGTTCGAACCGTTTATAAAAGCAAACAAGTCAGTCGACGTGATTTTATTGACCCCCCCCCCCCCAATTAAATTCTGCAACGGATATTTGCTTTAACGGTTAAGTGAAAACCATAAATATTCATTGTGGGGGCGCTGAAAGGACATTTCACAGCAATTTGGGAAATCGGTTTATTGCACTTGCATATCCGATGGAGTATATTTTTGCGCAGATTACCGGTCCCTTTAATTGGTCCGTCTCAGAGGCAATTTTCAAATGGAAGCAAAAATCGTTATGAGAAAAATTCAAAGGATATTACGTGTGAAGTTAACATTGTAGTACAAAACCGATGATTTAAAACACCCACTAACCAAAACTAACCTAAATGTGTCATAATATAAAAACTTATACGCTTAGTAATTCAACAATTATTGTTAGATGACACTTTAAAATGGTTTGTGCAGAGTTTTCATTTAGATTTTGACAGCCACCTATAGAGTTTATGAAAGGGGTGTGGGCAAAAGCTTTTTATACAAAAGTTGTATGATTTTTTCTCCATTATCTCTGGAAGTATAAAAAAATTAACACCTTCACTTTTTTAAATGACACATGCTGGATATTTCTATTTAGGATGGCTAATATATTTATTAAAAATGATATATATTTTAAAGATTCATGATGGAATAACTCTGGACTGGTTTAGATCGCTTTTATCCACTCGTAAGCAGTATGCCAAAAATGAGACAAGAAAAAGGCAACATATGTTCAATGTGTCGAGAGATATTGTTTTATTTATTTTTTTTGTCAATAACTTTCTGCTCGTCTACTTAGTATGGGTTTATTAGAGTTTTTTTTTAGGATTAGAACTCGACGAATGCTTAATCTTAATGCCAATTGCGTTCTTCAAAGCTACATGGTTATTGTTTCATAATAAAAACAATATCTATTTGAGACTGTTCCATTGTATTCTCTTTTGTGTAAATTCATTTTTTTGAATCGCAGGGAGTTTAATTAATGCCTTTAGCGTATATATACACATATTAGAAGTTTGTTTATTGGTGTTTAAAAATTGAAATGAAGATATCCACGACTATAATACTGGCAACAAAGGCTGCTTTTCGATCTAAAAAAATAGACTAGAATTTTCAAAAATATGTTTTACGAACACCGTTGTGATAATCCTTAAGAACATTAAAAATATAAAAATTTAAAATCTGACCCAAAATATTTCTTTTTCATTTCTTTAATTTCACGCTATTGTCATTTGCTAAAAAAATTATAGCAGGTATAAACCAGATAAAGACTAGGAAAGTGTGCCAACACTAAAGGGATAAAATCGAAGATAAGATTACCACATTGGAATATTTCATTCAGCATGGTAATAAGGATCGAAAGGAGATCGTTTCCTCTTTCAGCAGTACACTAATAAGAGCCGTTCAAGAACTCTATACGAATAACACTAGTAAAATTAAGAATGCGCAGGCTCTATCAAAAGGATTCGGTATTAACAAAGGGTTAAACCAATGTTGTTGCTTGTCGACTTTGTTTAAAATGTACTTAGAGCAAGCTCTAAAAATTCAAAAAAAAAGGGAACATAGATTATACACTCTATGCTTTGTGGATGATCAAACAAGACTAGAAGTAAATATCAACTAAATGAATAGGCGGAGAACAGAGAAATATGGGTCTAAAACAATTAAAACAAAGAAAACTATCAAAAATACAAACAGTATCCGAAGAAAATAAATATAGACTTTGTAGTACAATGGAATCCGCGAAATTATGAGAGTGAAGCAGAAATTAACGAATTTACATGGACGGACATGTCAAAAGAATGAAGCAAAACAGATTATCAAAATAAGTACTTAAATGAAACAAGACCAAGGGTGAACTGGTATAGAAACATCGTAGAGACTGAAGACTGAAAACTGATGAGACATATTTATCTGGATTTCCTCAATTCCAAAGATTTTTTTAAGAAAAAGGGTATCATGAGAACAGACGTCAATTCGCCACCAATTTTTTACAAAAAAATGTCCCCCTACCTTTCACGTGTTAAGCAGTTTATGTACAGTTTCTTTGTTTCTTTGCAAAAGGAGAGATTGATAGTTA
The DNA here is from genome assembly GCF_029955315.1 of Cylas formicarius. Classification (NCBI taxonomy): domain Eukaryota; kingdom Metazoa; phylum Arthropoda; class Insecta; order Coleoptera; family Brentidae; genus Cylas; species Cylas formicarius. Next base: position 11,345,039 of record NW_026844347.1, read on the forward strand.
GAGGTTAATAAATATGCGTTTCATAAAAAGCAGACAATTTTGGACACATTCATATGAGCTTATATTCTTGAATCTCGTCGCGCTATTCTGGAATCATGACCTACTATTGAGTCGCTCCCTGTACAACCATAATATCGACTTTTAATGCACTTTGCATCATTTACTTCACTAGAAATCCTTCAATTCAACTAAACTGCGCAGCAGGTTCAAAAATAGAAAAATCTCCCGATCCATAGATAAATAACCTGTTTTTAATATAATTTTTATATTGGGTATCGCGTTGTAATTTCGGTTTGTCTACGAGTTATCGGCGTTAGAAAAAAAAAAGCGAATTGATAGCGTCGGTATCGGTATCCGATTAGTTTGATCTCGAATTTGATTGAACCGAGTTTCGATCTCTTAATCCTATTGTTAATTACGAACGGCGCCAGCTTATATTTGCATTAATTAACGGACGCTGCAAACACCGCTATGGCGAATTTTCGGTCATTTGAAAAGGCAGCGAAAATAGTACGTAGAATTCTACACCCTGTCGAGTGTATTTAGTAAGGTATTTAGTAGATACACTTGTGAAGGTGAGAGTAGTTGGTATACTCGGTTTGCCAAACAGTATACCACTGACCAATCATGTGAGAAATTCCTAAAGGCGATACCAAATTTAATGACCTGTTGCAATTTCCGAAATATTTGAAACAATTCAAATTATTACAGAAATAATAGTTGGATAATCTAATGAGCAAATAGCCAGCCTGCATATTTGTATGGAAAGGTAGTGAGAATTTTATAAAAGTGTGTATGATAAGTAACAATTAATTATGTGATTGTGAATAAGGCTTATGGCATCTATAAATAAATGATTTCACATCACAGTACTAACCCTTAAACAGATCCATTGTACCTTCTCTCAGAGACGGGCAAGTCGAGTGATAGCTTCGAAGGCCAACCTTTAATCATTCCTAGTTTCTATGCTGGTGGGCTCGGCTTATATCTTCATCAAGCTGGTCGCAAATGAAATTGTAATAAAATAGGTTGATTCTATGGCCATAAGATAATTTAGATCTTGTACTGGTGCAATGAATATCAGCAAAGGCAAACTCAGGTCGGTTAGGTAGATTGATTCTCTGCATTGCATTGCATCTATCGGCAAAGATGAACACAATCTTTTTTCTCAATTTAACGTTATCTTTTCTTTTCCGTCAAATAATTAGTTCGTTGTAAAACTACTAAATCCCGGGCGATATTTTGCTACCTATTTCCTAAAAAATAACTAATTTAATTAAGATCTACTTGGATTGTAAATATAAGCAATAAATCAACAAAACCAAGGAACACTGCCTATAGTTTTCGTTTTAATTAATAACGTATTATTTGTAATGTATTCTGAAAGACACACAACCAAAACCGGCATTGACCGTTATAAAGAAACAATGGTTTTTTTCGATATTCTAGATAACCAAAAATAACGTCATTACCACAATGGTTATATGCCAAGTTATAGGTTGGTATTTCTTAATTCCTCAAACAAGGCGATAATGGGAAACTTGGTTTATGCAGTGACAGAGCTTCCTCTATGTTACTGCTGTATACCTGGATACAGATTTATAGGTAGACGAATCGCTTTGTAATAAAATCTACAAAAAATATATATGATATCAATATTGTGGAAATGCTTGTTTAGTCACCAAAACATGTTTAGTTTTTTTATGACATCTGGTATTCGTTTCATGTGTTTCAATTGGTGATGATAGTTTGGATGTATATATTTTAAATATGCCCAACTAATATTGCTTAATTGCTTGTAAAGTTTTTCCTTCCCAATTAATCAGTAATTTCTAGCCGCTACCAGTTCTGTATTTGTCTTCAGGCTTACATTATTACGTTTTCGCACATTGCATTATTTATCACTTTTTATATGTGACGTATATCCGATTCTATTGGTTTAATAAACTGGACAAACACAAACGTTATGCTAATTATAACCTTGCGATAACTAGTTTTCGAATTTGCTAAAACGAAAAATGGGAATCCACGCGCTATCTGCGAATTTTGTGCGATTTTTAAATATGCTTAAGAAATTCGTATCGTAGTATTGCCTAATATTATACGTATATAATAAATAAGCAAAGTAAAATGTCTCGTTTCTCGGAAATTCTAATCTATATACCGTCTCGGTATGAGTCCGCCTACGTTTGCGGATCAGGTTTGTTTTTTATTATGCAAAAGTGTAATTTGTAAGTGTCAATGAAAGACCAACGACACCGGAATGTAAATATTTTGAAATTTTAGCGTAAATACAAAGCAAACAACGGGCACGTTGCTATTTGCGCTTTGCAAAACTTTAAAAGTGCGGTAGTTATTTTATCGAAACTTCCACTTACCACTTATTAGGCAACTATTGAGTCTAGAAATGAATTACATTATCCATTAAGGAGGAACCGTCTTTTTTTTCAAAAGAGCTCAATAGCCCAAAACAAAATTTTAAACTTTAAAAATTAAGTGTGATGAAATATTAACAAGTTCTTACTGGCATCGATACTAGAATAGCTAAAGTAAAACTAAGCTTGTATGTACCAAAATTTTGATTTTCTGGAGGGTTGTGTAATATTAAGCAGAGACGCTTGCTGTTGGCATTAGTACATCGCAACTCGAAAATCTTTGACAAAACACCGTACAATTTCTCGTACCTATCTTTGAATGCAGTAGGGTCGGCATACTTTTGTAGAAGTTTTTGTTATCTTCATATATCAAAATTGCATATTTCTTTTCATCTTTAAAAGAAAGTTTTGAAGCGAGCGATACTCTAAAGAATTTTGGCTTTTATAAAAAGTATATTGAAATAAAAAAATCTCATTTAAAAGCAAAGCTACGACCGAATCTTGTATAAGCATGGAGTCGTTTTAGGTTCATTCTAACAATCGATTGAACTTGGAACGAACTGCCATGAGACCCTGAGAAATCTTGTAGAGAGATCAATAAAATGTGCGTTTAGTATATAGGGTGAGTCGGGGATATATGGTCATAATTTTTTCGGAGATTTTTATAAGTATATGGTTTTTCACTTGTTACTTAAGTCGAAGAAAATGGATGTGATGAAACATTCTTTTAAGAAAAATTAAAAAAAGAGGCAAACATTACTGGTAAGATGGCCATACAAAATTATAAAAAGTTTTTGCCTTTTTTGAGTTACTGTCAAGTTTTTCACATTTCTGACAAAAATTGTCATAAGATATGCAGTTTTCCTGCGGCCGTTGGAGGTAAATTATGAACAAAACAGAAGTCATTGTAATTTTTGCCACACCCTAGACACTTCATTTTTATTGAAATCGTCACTTTCTTCATTGTCACTCTCCAATATAGATTTATATGTTCACGCCACTTCATATGTCAAATTTTACTTTTTTTAGTATTTTTTCTGAGTAAACTCTAGCATAGCACCTTAAATGTGTAATTATTTGTCAAGTCGAAGCAAACCCTCGTGAACAGCGTGTCCGATTTTTCATGCTTTCATTAAGCTGCTTTTTTGTTGCACACACATAAACGATAATATATAAATAATAAATAAATAAATAATGAATGTCTCTTAATAACTATATTAGGCTTGTTATGAGCCTTTCAAAAATATGCAACACATCCACACGATAATAAGACTGGTACGGCGAAAATTATAATTTAAAGTTTGTGACAAATGCCCGAATGTGCGAAGCCAGCGCAAGTTTGTCGCACTAAAGCAAACTCCTTGTAAATTAACGGAGAGAATCATTCCAAATTTGGCGCCTCGAATATCTGGGTTAGGTTGTCACAATATGCGGTGGGATCGGACCTCCCGAATAACAAACAGTGGAGTGCGTACCTCTTCGGCAATGATCGTACAAATAAATAAAACTCTCTACTCGATTATCGAAAACGTTGTTGGAGGTTTCGGCAATCGCGCTTACCATAGTGGCAAATATGAAACGCCATTTATTGTAATAACCAAAATTGTAACAAGTTCTAGTTGAACTGCGATGTCTAATATCTAAAATTTAGCGGATGGTTATTTTTGTTTTGTACAAACCAGAACCTTATTTAAAAAAAACCGTTGTTAAGGTGGCTGTTGTCAAAACAGAAATGTATCTTTTATCTCCTTTCATGGTCAATTTATATAAAAAATTAACAACTATCACGAAAGAAATTCCGACATTGCTTCATAAAAATCAATTAAGTTGTCGTTGAAGATATGGGTATATTTCTAATATACTTTTGAACACAATATTTACATCTATCTATTTTTGCTAAATCTACAGCTGAACCTCTTAGCGTAAATTACTGGACACTTGGATTTTCAAGACAATTGTTAGCAGAAAGTGCAACATTTAATTATTAATTCGTAGTTCTTAATCATTAATTTGATTCTATCTACCCATTTGGTTTCATTACATTGAATAAAGTAAATTATTATTTGTTGATTCTTAATTTAATCATATGGGCACTTGCATTTTCAACTAACACTTAAAATTCAAATTCTAATTATTAAAATAAATTCGATGTGGTTCATTCTTAATTTAAGTCTACGGTGTAACCTGATGCCCGCAAGTTACGCCAGTGGACGGGCACGGTGAGTCGCAGGCGGTCTGCAGAAAATTATCAATTCACATTACTAGTACGTTGACTTTAACGTAGCTGTAATAGTGACATATTGAAAGAGAAATTCGGTACTTTTATATAACTGGGTGATGACCACCATGAATCGAGATCAAATTAAGATACCACTCGGCTTGTTTTTTTGATCGGTCGATTTCGCGATTAAGCTCGGGATAAAGGGTGTTAACGAATATTGTTAAGAAAATGTAAAGCCTCTAAAAATATGAAGAAAAGTCATACAAGCATACGTCCGAAAGTGCTTCATTTCGTAGTTGTTTATAATATGCACGTTTATACTACATTCTTCCGAACAGTTCCCAAAACTTAAACCCCGCCTCGAAAGAATAATAATAATGACTTTATTAGACAAAAATAAATTAATAGTATATTTTCTATATATATATATATATATATATATATATATATATATATATATATATATATATATATATATATACATATATAGCACAGTCTGCACTGAATAGGATTTTATATAAAAACCACGAACAAAATGACCATAGTAGAAGTTAGACAGTTACAGTGCTTTGCTTAAAATATGTCTGCTATTGTATACAGCATTAATGGAGGCAAAACATTTTTCTAAAATAACCCCCAGATTTTAGGTACAGTCTATAAAATTTATTTTTGAATTACTGACGGTAATATTTAAATTGTTATTTAGAAATTTAATACTCTTATCAATACCAGAGACCAAAACGCACGATTAAGGATGAAACTTCCAAGAGGCCTGAACTTCAGATGTGTGAAGAAAAAAGAGGAATTGAAACAACAGCTTATGATTAATTGTATCGAACACCTTTATTAAAGCAATTGATGAATCGAACCCACCACGAAAGTCTCACTGACTGTTGGGAATAACGTTATTTTGACTCCAAAGTCATAAGCAAATTCAATTCAATTTAGGAAATCACCATGTTACTTGAAATATCTCTCACAACATTCCGTCTCAGCCGGCATAGTTAGCAAGTCTTACTGACCAAATCCCCCTGTATTTTGCGGGTCGTTTCGGCAAGTACATTTGTAAGAATAACACACCGACCCGTATTAAGCGATTTAATGCTTTCGTAATGTTGTTTTGGTTAGTTAGCGGCAGGACAAATTTGGCGTTTAATGACATTTCGGTTGCCAACATATTTTTCACACCTCCAGTAGCCAAAAATGTCCCTATCGCAATTAGATGACGATCCCGCGATTTTGTTTCTCCCGTTTAATTAAAAACAACATATGGTCGGCCAACCGCTTGCATCTGGCACGAGATAAAAAATTTATATCTGTAAAGTCACTTTCTAAACATGCCTTCTGGCTGATCTTCGTTACAGGATGTCAAATGTCTTAAACAACGTTAACGTTAAAATTCGATCAATATTTTATATTACTAATAACAAAATTACACCAAAGACAAAGACTCCATAGAAAATCAAAGCAATGTTCTAGGAAAAGTGTGATTCGTTGTACTGCACTTTTCGTTATTCACTGGTAAATTTATGCCAGAAATAAGAATTTCAACAGCCAATTGCCTTGAAATAACACCATCAAGGCATATTTGATAAGAGAATCCAAGTTCTGCAAGTTTTTATTATTTTATCAGCCAAATCACTAGGAACGTACGTAAAATCAATATTTCTGAATAAAGTGGTTCGACTCAATGAATTAGAATGATCATGTCTATTTATTTCACATACTACCCAGCGTAAATCCATTGTTGCACATGAGCATGAGCCAACTAAGAAAATGCCTCAGGCGTCATCAACTGTATTATGAAATATAATTCAATGGCGCGATAGCGTATAGGCTTTTTAATTGTCATTGGGCATTTTAGAGCCAAAAATAGTATTTGATTGAAGGTCACAGACCATTATAAATCTCAATAGACTGCCATGGTCATCTACTTCCACAATGTTTCAACCAGTCAAATATCTCCGATGCCTCTTGATGCTCTCTAGAAGACCATGTAATCATGTAACATTGTTTTTGTTTCAATGTCTTGGTGAAAGGGTTAACTTGTTCCCCAATGAATAGATTGGTTACTGTATTCATTACATCCATGAATAGAATACTAAAAAATAAGTTCTGGTTAATTTAAAAGAAATAATGTATAGAACTTTAAGTCGGCATTACTGTTCAAGATGGCGACCCATTTAACAGCTGTCAAGTGATTTATTCTCAGTTTGCTTTGGCAATTCATCATGAATAGACTCACGCTTGAACAACGCTTGCAAACAGTGCAATTTTATTTCGAAAATAATGGGTCTGTGCGGAATACGTATCGCGCACTACGTCCATTTTATCGTCGACAAAATCGTCCATCAGAGCAGTTAATTCGATTAACCATGGAACGTTTTCGCACCACGTTTACTCTTATTAATAACTCGCATCCCCAGAGACGCCGTACGGTGCGTACAGAAAAAGCTATTGCTGCTATAGAGCGTAGCATTGAGGAACATCCGAATGAGTCTATCCGCCATCGAGCACAGGAATTGGATCTGTGTCTGTGTCCATAAAGTGGATACTTTATGGAAGATTTTGCCTAAGGATCTTGGTTTACGTGCTTATAAACTCGTGCAAGAATTGAAGCCAAACGATCATCAAGTAAGGCGTAGATTCGTCGAATGGGCCCAAAACGAGATTGGCGTTGTTCCCGATTTTCATAAGCGAATTTTGTTGAGCGATGAAGCTCACTTCTTGTTGAATGGCTACGTCAACAAACAAAACTGCCGCATTTGGAGCGAAGCTAATCCTCAAGTGTATGTCGAAACACCGTTACATCCAGAAAAACTGACTCTTTGGTGCGCTTTATGGGCTGGTAGAATCATTGGTCCGTACTTCTTCAAAAACGATGATGGCCAGAACGTTACAGTCAATGGTGATCGGTATAGAGCTATGATTACTAACTCTTTCATTCCTGAATTGAATAACCATGATGTACAGGAGATGTAGTTTCAACAAGACGGCGCAACATGTCACACAGCTCGTGCCACAATCGATTTATTGAAAGACACGTTTGGTGACCGCCTAATTTCACGTTTTGGACCTGTGAATTGGCCTCCAAGATCTTGTGATTTAACACCGCTAGACTACTTTCTGTGGGGCTATATGAAATAATTTTTCTATGCGGATAAGCCACAAACGCTTGACCATTTCCACAAATGTTGGAAAAAGTCATCGAAAATTGGACGTCCAGATTGGACTATATCCGCGCCAGCAGTTGCGGTCATATGCCAGAAATCATATTTAAAATGTAATGCCACAAGATTATCTTTCGGATGAATAAAATTCATGTCAATCGAATAATCCATCGTTTTTTTATTGCAACTTAAAGTTCTATAAATCGAAAAAAAACTCCCCTTATAAACATATAATTGGAATTTTAGATTGGTGTGGGATATGTTGAAATGGCAACAAAATGCCAGCCTGATTGACACACTCTAATTCAGATAATCTAATCTTTTATTTCGTGACCATTGCGATCTAAGGAATTTACCCTGCTTACAATAATACGGATAATTAGGCACAAGTATTTAGAAATGGTAATAACCATATGACGAAGTGGTACTAAAACAACTGTCATAATTAAATCTATATATCAATCGAGAATGTTTTTATTTTGTTTTATAAATGAAGACTTGGGACCATCGAAGCAGATATTATAAGGATGCGTGTTTACGCGAAAGTCTTGCATCGTAGCCAGTTTTTATTGAATATGGCGCCCCTGACACATAATCTTGGTCTAAGATACAATAATATTACCGCTGACTACGCCAGTTGCGACTGCTGTGGCATTTTCTTAGAAGCACTCCAATAACTGAGTAATAATATATAATAATATAAAGAACAAAATAGGTGTTTGAAATTTCAATGAAATTATATTAATCCGTTAACTGTTTGCTGGTAAATAAGACCTTTATGGGAATATATTTTAATAGAAAATATGCACATTGCCGGACAACCGATTCGTAACTTCTTTTACTAAAAGTTCGTAAATTATGAAAACATCGAAAAGAGAAAACTTTATTTTATTTTATCTTTTAGTTAGAAACTCTTAGAAATAGGTCCTTATTGAACTCGACATTCTCCACTTCCCAGTTTTCCAGGTTAGTGCGAGTCCTGTGTGATATTATATGGTTTTCGAAAAATTACTTCAAATATTCAAAAAATTGTCGATCGTAAATTTATAGTCAAGGTTACTATATCGGCAAATCGGCAAATAAATTATGTGTATTAATTAATTCACATGAAAACGATAATATACATTCGTTATAATGCACCGCGCGGTTTTCTCGTAATCGTAGCACTCGTAGCAGGTTTTATAAATTGTTAATGTTGTGTGATATTGTAAAACTCCTACAATGTTGGGTAAGTTGCGCTTTTTCCACAATGGTGTTGTGAGCTCTACAAATTTCTGCAAGGCATCAAGTATACCGATATGTTATAAGCACCTTTGACTGGTCCCTTCCCTTCACACGTCATGGTGACATCATTTATTTATTTATTTAAGAAATAATGTTCTAGGGTCGTGTAGACTTAACAAACAATAGTATAAAACTAAAGACAAGAGTTAGTAAAATGGTCATAAAACTGCTGGTTTAACAACATTTTTGAAAGCAGCGAGACTGTCTGTTCCGTTGAATCGAAATTGGAAACAAAGAAAACTGTCGACAGTATTGAAATTGACATTTTATAATATTACGGTATGGTAAGGAAGCCTGATCTTAGAGAAAGTAACCATTTCAGAGAGCGCTCTACTGGTCTCCAGTGACAGTACCCCAAATAGATAGATAGATAGATAGATAGATTATTTATTCACAAAACCAGGTGGTACAGTGGATGTTTCGTCAATAAATACAAATAATAAATTACAAGTTTCATTGTAAAAACAATGTATATCATAATCTTAAGTAATGTATAGAACGAATACGAGTATATATTTATATAACAAATATGACAAACAAGTTAATGTAATTTAAAATAAAAGAGAGTATACATTAGAAAAATCTCGGTAAACTTTTAACGTTATTTACGATGCTCTCAGGTACGCTTCCAATTCTTTCAGGCTATAGAAAGCATTGGCCTACAGGAGCCTCTTGATGTGTTTTTTAAATTGATTTATAGATAAATTTTTTAAGCTTGGAGATAGCAAATTATAATAATATGGTCCCGCGTAACTTAGTGATTTTTTATAAAACGTATGGTTGAGTTTTGGCTTCAGCAGATGTTCTCTATTGCGAGTATTGTAACTGTGGATATCAGTATGTTTCCTATGTGAATATTTATTTTTATGTCTGATCAAAAGATATTTTAAATAGGTATATACAAGGCATTGTTAATAATTTGTGCTGTTGAAATGTCTCTTTGCATGATTGCCTCGGAGGAAGTTTAAAAATCAGCCTAAGTATTCTTTTTTGCTCTATAAACACTCTCTCAGCATCATTCGCTTGTCCCCAGTTGACAATATTGTGTGAAATGGAAGAGTAAGCTGACGCGTAGTAAAAAGCTATTAGTGCCTTCTCAAGAAATGAATCTCTAATTGTTAATATTGCGAAAAAGGTTTTATTTAGTTTATTGCAGACATTGTCAATGTCCCGGTCCCATCTCAAGGAGCTATCAGTATAAGAACCAAGAAACTTCGTGGTCTGATTTATTTCCAATGGCGAACCAGCAAAACTGATCGATAAGCCAGCTAAAGGTTTACTGACCAGTAAACTCAACCACGACTGTCTTTTCCACATTCACGATCAAATGATTTTGCCTACAGAAGTTATTAAACTGTGAGACAACAAGAGATACATCATCCATCAACACTTCTGCATCTCTTCCAGAGACAAAGACGGACGTATCGTCCGCGTACATAAAGACACGACAGTCGCTGTTGAGAAATTCCGGCAAATCGTTCACGTATAAAAGAAACAATAATGGACCCAAAGTTCCAGCTACTGAACGGTAATTAATTCTGTAAATAATTTTTGTGCCCTGCTTTCAAAAAGCGTGTACGACAATTAAGAAACTGATTCCGGTGCACTTCAAAATGTCAACTCAGCTACTGCTGAAAGTAGCAACAATAACTAATTTGATGTTATGATTTATTATTTTATTTTTTCTCAAATAATTTACAAAGAGGGAAAATAAGTTTAAATAAGCAAGTTTGTTTTTGCTTCTCCAGAAAATCAAAAATAATAAAATGATACCGAGGTCCTCAATTGCGCACTCGCACTTTGTTTTTCTAGCCGTTTTAAAGCGTCGGCATTATGCAAATTTAAACATTGACCAAAACGAATAAAACTGGATGTCACTTATTTTAAAATATGCAAACAATCGATGAGACCGACGATAATCTCCAGAAGGAAAAAATGAAATTCAATGGGCTATTTTGGAACAATCGCCGTTCCAACGTTGCCTCGGTGGGTTCGGCTTTAATAGCTTTATTTCTTTTAAACATGATATAATGTGGCATAATTTTCAAGGTCGTGTCGCTAATGGGATGCGCAAAGTGCCATGTAATAAAAGCCTCAGGAATCATACGTCACAGAATTGAATTATCTACTAGAGTGAATCATATTAACTGGTAACAAACATCTAAAAAAATTCACATTAGTTTGTAATATTGGGTTCATACCATCACTATCATACCATGGTTGGTTGCCTATCCCATCTCAATTCAAGACATGTTGGCGAACCGTCAGAACTGTTTTTTACAATTGATAGTTTTATGGCCACTATTTTGAACTATTGTCGTCGCATCTAGCATTGTATCCAGTCATTGTAATAAAATTATATTTTTACCACAACCAAAGCTATCTATCTGCCTTTATTTGAAATTCGTCTTCTGGTGGCTTTTTTCGAAAACTTTGGGAGGGTGCCTTAATTAAGATAGACTGAAAAGGACGATATGCCTCCAATATTCAACGATGAAAGGCAATGAAATTACCATTACACACTGAAAGAAAGCTGCAAATACTTTTAGCGAATACTCTATGCTATGATGAACGAGAATAGAATTCAGTGACAAATCCTTTATGTAAGGAGAAATGAATTTGCCAATATCCTCCCATATTCAGAAAATCCATAGCGGAAGTCTTTAGCGTTCACAATTCCTGGATTGCACGTCATATATTTTGGACTATTCCATGGCGTCTAATATTTGACCCAACTGTGCTAATAACATTGTATCTTTCAGCCGTACCAGAACTGTCTGTCATAAACTCATCTGAAATATCGTCTGTTAATCGCTCTTCTTTTTTTCATTTTTAAATTCTAAAGCTTTTCTCTTCAATTTTTTCTCCGTCTTTTTTTCTTAAAATATCAGAGAGACTTTTGATAGGACTATGTAACCCAAAATGGAAGAACAAAAAGAAAGAATTAAGACGATCACTTTAGTCATGAGTTTGAATTGGCACTAGCGGAAAGCAGCTGAACGAGTGTAATAAATATAGTGCACTGCTAGATACTAACTATATGAAAAATAACTGCCATTTATAATACATATCAATCTACTGTTTTTATTTATATATTAAGCTAAAAGAAACAATTAAAATATTACAAAATACAAAATTCCATATGTGTCGCTTTTTAATTAAACTGTTATTTGATTTCTCATATATTTTGACTTTGGAGCTTCGTGGTTGAAATGAGCAAATAAACAAATGCATAATATATTCGTTTTAGTCCATTACCTTAATTTAAAAAAAGAGACTATTTTCAAAAGTATTAAATCAAGTGCTCAAAATCGCATTAAAACGCAAAAAAACTGCTCATACCACTGACTACACTTGGAATTTTACTGTCAGGGAAATTATCTGAACATTTTTCGATACCGATTATTACCAATGAACTTAAACAACACTAGAAGCGTTACTCTAAAACCTGCTTTTAAAGTTTGCTTCTCACTTTTCCTTCTTCCTTATCGAATTGATATCTCAAATACCTACATTGGGGTATTGGGGTAAATATAATTTTATAGTTAACTGCATAAGTATTATTTCTATTTTTTACATATTTATTTGGTAACATCTGTATGCAAACGGCTGAAAACTGCTATATGTCAAAATGCGAACGTACAGTCACGAATATGGTCAAAACTGCGAACGGTATTATGCAATTCGCGGCCCGAGCGTGCGAACAATGGAGCTTCTTGTCGTCAGTTGATGCATTTAGCAAGTTTTTTTTATTTGCGTCACTCACTTTCATTAATTGGCAACGAAACCGACTAGCAACATAGACGTGCAGCATATTATTGACACGCTCGACAAAAGTAAATATCCGTTCTATGTATGGGTATCGCAATGGAAACAGTTTCCGATTCCTCATTTAATTTTCTCGATACGCAGTCCTTGACTTAACACGTATAATTCATACAATACATCTTATGTACGCCCAGACTAGGTGGGTGATGAACGTCTAGAGTTCAAGAGCAAATACGTTGAGTCGAAAAAGTTCTCGCCATTGTTAGCCGCGTAAAAAAATAGCGAAGTATTCCTTTAAGAGCCAACCTTTCTGTCATATATATTTCAAAACACCTGCGCGATTATGCAAGAGGTGTACATTTAATATACATATAATGCGGTAGATTAAATTTGACTAGAAACACCAGTGGGCGAACTATTTGTCGGCAAAATGTCGGCATTTATTAATTTAGTTGTTATATCACCGGCCCTCGGAGTTTTTATCATAGCTTTATGAATTGTTTAGTTAGCTTGAAACGATCAGAACAAGCGTAGATGAAATGCTGAGTCACAATCAACCATCCGGACTCCATGCCTCCTTCTCTTTGCAAAATCCATTTGCGATCACATATCCGCTTAAAGTCATACTCAGAGGTTAACACAGGTTTGATAACCATACCTGTCAAGGTGATTAATTATCCCTGTTAAGAGTACGGCGGGTAAAGCATTACAGTTTCTTCCTTCTGAATCAAGATTTTATTGTTTTAACGGGTTATGTGCACAATTTTCACTGAATCCGCTACAGTCTGCTGAATAGAAGAGTATTTACTATTTGCAAATCGAACTTTGAAATTGGTTTGCATTCTACTCCATACCTGCTTATATACAGACACGGACGTTGTCTCAGATAAGTGATATTGGTAAAAAGGAAATATCTAAGTCACAGTTAAGATTCTTTGGTTGTTTAGAGATTTTTATTGCTTCTCGGATTTTTCTACGGCATACAGGCTGCCTATTATCTTCCTGGCCAAAAAAAAAATCACAGCCGTAAAACTATCTCAGTACGAGTCACTGTACTCAGAATTAAAACACCTTATTCTCTTTTCTCTAATAATTTGCACATTAAAGATATTAAGCGTTCTATCGCAAAATGCACTTTTCCACAACCTGACAAAGACAATGTGTCTGAAAGCAAACCCATACTTAGCACGGTTGTCCTTCCTTACATACAAAACATCGCTGACATATCAAAAGTTCTTAAGAAACATAACGTCAAAACCAGTTCAAATTCTGTTCGACACCAGGACTTTACATGCATATGCGTCAAAGAGTACGCTGTGGAAACAGGACGAAAAAGAACATGAAAGAGCCTTAAGAATACGAAAAATAAATTCATCATCAGTTGCCGAACACAATTATGAAACTCGACATCAAGTCTCATTCGACCAAACTAAAATTCTTGCATGTAATCAATTATTCTCCAAAGACAAATTTAGTAATTGCACTAACCAAAACCATCTATCCATTTGGTTATTTTTAAAATCTTCGTCCAACTAAAATTAGCTCCACTCTAGTTTGAATATTATTTAATCAGTTTACAGACTATAATAACATTTGTATACTAAGCAACATTTTCTGTTCTTTACTATCATTTTATTGAGCTCGCTCCGCTCGTACCAAATGGAACTAGTGTCTAAAATGGTGTTTTAATTAACTTATTTAAGTAATTTATTTAATATTTCACATTAAATTATTATTAATATTGTTATGCCTTGAATTTCTAGTGGCTTCGTATTATCTTATCGAATAGTAGGGGGATTATGTAGAATAAACTTAGGAGATTATTTATTTAACCGATAGGGTATTTGAAGAAACTTTAGGGTTATATTTACTAGTATTAACAGCTCGTAGATGTGGTATTGGTTATGCGGTAAATATTACTGTCACAAATGTTCTCGACATTTTTTTTACTTCCGGGTAAATCATCGAAAAAAAATTATATACTAAACACAGAGTAAGTTATTATCTATTACTAGGCAATATTAAGTTTGCATTTTATCCTCACCTTTTTCATGGTTTTTATTTTCTAGACAAAGCTCTGGTCTTTAGATTATTTAGATTATTATTAGGGGAAAGCTAGTATTCTACCAAGTACAAAAATTAAATTCATGAAAATCCCTCAGCTAAATGTTCAATGCACCTTTAGGTACTGACGAGACGACAGAACGGACAATGGACGTTATGGACCACCATAAACTTTATCGAAGCCTAAGACCATGGTTGGGCCTTCTCAACAGATTAACTTTAGTACAAAAACCATGAAGGTTAAAATGTTCATTCTAAAAAAAATATACTTAATGTGTAGGATTATAATTTTTGCTGTCTGACAGATGGAGGAAAAAAGCGGTTCTGCCGCCGAAAAAGAAAAATAGCTTATACCACATAATTCGTCGAATAACGCACGGCCAGCAAAATGTTGTTACTGGATATGCATGAGAAGATTAAACGCGAGATTACTACATTCATTTTATTTTCTCGTAAATAATAAAACAGTGTAGGATTGCCGTCTACAAAAATTCATATCGACAAATTACAGATATACCGGTATCCCGTCCGAGACAATTAATAATTATCAAATAAAAGGTGCAAACACAGTAAGAGGAATGTCTTTATGGTTGGCTTAACAAATTATTATGCGCACGCGAAGGATTTCGCGAACGCGAAACTGCATTAACGTTACTCGGAAAAGCACGTAGCCCGAGAGTTGAATATGGACATTTATAATTATTTTACATACGGGCGCCGAGGCTTTCGAAATGAACGAGATTTTTCCTTTAGAAATACCGAAACGTTTAATAATTCGAGTTCACTCTTATTGCTTGAAACTCCCACGCTTTCAATAGGTTCTAGGATAGGGCACAGAAAAATAAAGTTGGCCCAGAAAACTATAACACACCAATCTTACAATTTCGCGTTTCAGCTCGAAATTTAAATTTAATTTTTTTAATTTAATAAAACAACTTGTGCGGCACAATAGCATGATGTGAGATAACATTTTTTCTGAGGTGAGGATTTGAAGGCTTCTTCTGGATTTTCAAAACCTAATCTTAGGAAAAAGTGCATCGTCCACCCGTAGTCCGACGAAGTTCAATTACAGGACTTTAATGTCAAAATGATCCCCAATAAGGGCAGAAATAATCTCACATAACCTTCAAAACCCGAGAAGGACTGGTAGCTAGAAGATATGAACCCAGGACGAACAAAAAGGTTCCAATAGTATTCCAAGAAAAACAAAGATAAAAAAGAATTCTTAACAAAACAATTGGAATAAATGGGAGCGGTAATAAAAGCTATGCAATCCAGCAAAATAACATTTAAGTTAGTTTCGAATTAGCAGAAGATATTAAACTAGATAGCAAGACAGAATAATGTTACGCTGTCGTGGGTATCAAGATACGAAGTGCACCAAGGAAATGGAAGCGCTGACAATGTAGCCTGCTCGTCAAGGTACATGATTTCGCAAGAAGCCTGGCGTGAGGTAGTGCTGGAGGGATGTGCCACAGGAAACATCCAGGAGTCCTGAGAAGTGCATCGGTCAACAATGAATCTGCTGACTGGCCACCGACGGTTTAAATTAGATGCCTTTAATCCTTATAGAAGGGAAGAAACCAGTAAATGCAGATTCTGCCAAAAGAAAATGTGGTTCCAAACCAGAGGCAACGGGCTACACCAAGGAGCCACTAATCAGCGAGACATCTGTATAAATAAGGAGAAAGTCACAATAGATTGCTAACCCTCTCCATTTTAATCTTGATTCTTGAGTACTTTGGATAGAAAAAGTAAAATGGCAAAATTCTGGACCGCCTACAGCCACCTTCAAATCAATTATTTAATGTTGAATTCCGTTTCCTTTTCACATTTTTAAAGCGTCCCATTTATACACTATAGAAAGAATCTGTACAATTTGAAGTCAATAGACTAAATTGCTTTTTTCGCTATGGTACTTGTTAATACATTTAATGGTTTTTATTTATTATGGTGATTCTTTGGATAAGTTCTTCTTTAAATTTAGTTAAGAAGTATGATGTAGTTTTTATAGTAGTAATACTTCCGCAATATTTTATTGTCCGATTTTGCTTTTTAAGATATAAAATTAATACATTATTTTATAGCATTTGTTGCGCGATATCTCGCTTTTGGGACCACGTTAGTATAATAAACTATCATCTATTTTAAACAAGAAATTATCCGCTTAATTTTTATACCTTTTACAGTCCTGAAGAAGCCTACACCACATAAGAATATGATTTTGTAGAAATGCAGTCCAAAACCCGTGAATTTCTTAATATTATTTCGGTTACTGAGGACTCTGATTTTGGCTTTTCGATGCTGTTAGTGGCGAAATCTTCGCAAACTAACGAAGTCGAGTTAAATATTTAAAAACAATCAAAACGTTATCCTCCCGCAAGACCGCAAGAAGCAAGCGATGCGTGTGCACCGAAACAAGCAAATCTTTGTCCGTAAGCGGCGGATTAAATTTTTTTAATATTTCTTTCCGTCTGCTCAGAACCGTACACGGACAAGGTCGTCTCAAACTCGATAATAAATGCTCATTCATAAAGTAGTGGCCGAAGAAAGGGAAACGGATAAACCCCTTAAGTTTTAATGGCCATCGAAGTATACGGTGCCCGTTAAAAGTGGGCATAGCCTTGCTAAATAGTTCCTTTAAATTTTAATGTATGCGACAATATCGTTAATGGGTATAAATTTGCTGATATTATCTTTGGACTGATTGGCATCCATGTTAATGTCTGCGGCGACGTATGCTGCAAATTTTCGAGTGCTTTCAAAAAAATATTTTATGGGCTATCGATGTGTTGTTCCAACTGCGTTTTAAATTAAATAATTGCCAATATGCAACGCTATAAACCATTTTTTCGCAAATTCCCACAGAGCGATTTATATATTTTTGCCAGTTTTTTTCTAAAATTTGTTTTTAAACTTCCATCTATTTAAAATATTCTTCTTATCTTTATCTAGTATGACATATTCATTTTTAACTTGACATACGAGGCCTTTAAAAATTATCTGTCACTTGAATAGATCTCATTAATAAAATTTGCGTTTGTTTAGGCTGGCAAACCAACATTTTTACAAAAATTTTCTTGCGATTCCCAATTTATACAGTGTTATAGTGTTTTTCATTTTTCTTTCAATTGAAAAAATGAGGTAAAAATATGTTGTGGAGGCATTTTGCTTGTGAAATTTCCAGTACCGTCTTATTCTTAACCCATTTTGTCCCAGTGGTGCGTTAATGCACCACCTGTTCTATGATTTTTTTGTCACATCCAGGAAATATTTTTGCACATCCATTTAGAAATTTCATTATTATCACTACTAAAGGACATAAAACCGTAGAAATCGCTAATTTATGTGTAAAGGAAGGATCTTATATATGACTTCAAAAGTTAACAAAAGCGGTACATAAATTTGTATCAAATTTTCAAGTAAATCCAAAATAGAAAAAAAAATATTTTGGATTTTTATTGCCATTTTTGTTAAGTCTATAGCATATAGATTACATCGCAGAAAACATAGATCGGGAATGCTATATGGATTATGCTTTATTTTTTGGAAATATTTACTGGTGCGTGAATTCACCACTGGTTTTATCTGTGAAACAAAACTTATTGCAAGTCTAGACAAGTCAGCGCATGTAGAATAAACATCCAACAGTTAGCGTGTTCTTTAGTATTAGTTTGTGCCTTGTGCAGTGAACGTTACAGTTCGTAACATATGGCATTTCCGAGGTATTTGACTCAAAAGAAATTAGGAAATGAAGACAATAACAATGAAAGTCGTAAGTATTATTTGGATTGAGGTATTCTTATGTATTGTAGCAATCCAGTCCTTGTAAATTTATGCTCAAAATAACGTGAAAAAATATTTACACTGTCTATATTCCACCCGACGTGAATACCTCGACTGACGAAGAAGATATGAACGATAACATAAATCTACAGGAGTTTGAGGGTTGATAGAATTGGAACTTTCGAGTTACATACACCGAATGATACAGCTGTCCTTCAACAGTCCTGTAATTCATCAACTACTGAACCTGAATGGGACTCATCAGATGATGAAACCCTGGAATTCAAAAGAAGCTTATGCTTTCTGCAAACGACAGTCTTGCTTCTACTGTCAAATGAATGAAAGGTCAGATTGAGTACACTAACACACCTCCGGTTGAAATATTTTTTGTTTTTTGATGACGAAGTGATTGATTTGATTTTAAATTTTATATTGCTTTGCGACATTTAAAAACTGATAAAACAATTACTCAAAGAAATCTTGCACCTGCCATAGATGAAGTGCGTTATGATAATCAAGGTCACCTCATGATTGTTCATGCAAATAAATAATTTTTTTTTATGCTTGGGACAATCTAGGTTAAGTTGGCAATTGTGAGATGTTTATTATTAACTGGATGTTGGTGAAGGTTATAATGATTATTTTTCCAGTATGAATTCGATAGCTTTCAGTATTGCAATAATATAAATTAAAAGGTCAAAAGATCAATGTGATTTAGGTATCACAATTTTGCTTGTAATTAGAAAATCACCTAAAAATGCAAGATATTTGAATTTGAATTTGTCAGATGAGTAATGAAGTAGTTTGCATTTACAGTTACAGGATGCTTGTTTAATGTGCTTTCGTCGTATTTGTTCTTTCTTTTCTTCTCAGGCATGAACTTGTTTGCATCCAGTTCCAACAGTCAAAATGTTCAGATTTTTATTTGACTTCTTTTTTACTGTTTTTTTCCCCTTACTTAATTCAATTTCGCTTCATCCTTCATTTAGCGGGCTCTCTAGTTTGTAGGCATCGAAAAATAATCAAATCAATCGTATAAACATAGGGATAAGGTTTAAAAATAACACAGAAATTGAGACTAGAAATTATCTGTTACGGGTAAATTTTTACAGCAACAAGTTTTAAAATATGCTTTTCTATAACACCCGGTATTGCGAAACTTATAAATCAGAATGTTAAATTATATATATATATATATATATATATATATATATATATATATATATATATATATATATATATATATATATATATATATATATATATATACATATGATGACACTATATTCCGGGATATCATCCGTTCGCTTGTTGAACTCCGACTGGAATCCTGCAGACGTTTCTTGGCGTCTTTTCCTATAAGCTAGACGTTTCCTACTTTAAGGAAACATACATGACCAGGCACACACCTCGACCACTTTAGAACTATCCGAGAATAATATTCTTATATAACAAATTCGAGAGACAGTAAGTCTAGCTGAGCACACGAGTGGCATGTACGTTAGGAAAGGTCAAACCAAAATTAACATCGATACAGTCGGCACTGTTATCTCACTACAATTAGATACGTAATAATTTGCTCTAATTATGAAGACGGCAATTTTATCGTTTGGTGCGGCCAAGAGGGTACAAAGCCCATGAACGCATGTTCCTATAATTGACAATGCGCTGACAGGGTCGATATGTCGCCGTGCTGCTTTGTGTTAATAAAATTGAAACAACGATTATTGTTTTATGCGAGACAATAAAACATCGAACGTTGCCTTCAGGCGTCCATAGATTGTTTTGATTGACCAAGCTAATTTCGAGGAGCTGTCCTGGGGACCATTTTAATACATAGAAACGTATCGATACATCCACAAAAGCGAGTTAACATTTCAATTTTATGTTTTGCTCTAAGTTCCGACCATTTAGGTGGACCTACTCACTCATTATTTTATTTAAAACATATAGCTTATAGATTACCTCACGATATGACTTCCAACAGAGGACATTCTCACATAAAAATGTCTGAGTTGTAATTTCAATGTCTCTGTCTTCTGTCTCGCTTTGTAATATCTAGGACCTTTCATAGGTACTTTATTTCCATGCTTTGAATCCTATATTTTGCTTTCACATCAAAATGTTTAAATTGGGATGAATATTGTCTATTTTGGTTTTAACTGATATTTCCCTCTTCCCTATGAAGCTTAATTTTAAAGTGTGAAATAGTCTTGAGGCAATCTCTATTCTCGCATTTAGTCCTGTTTAGTGCCACCCGTTGCTATTTAGTTGTATCCCCCGATATTTTCTTAACTCCCTTTCAATTCTTCATTCAAATACAACCAAATCATCTGCAAAAGCACATTCGCGTATCCAAACGGGTTCCAGATTTTTATACCCTACTAAGAAACCGGATGTATTAGTTTTTGTTTTTTTTTTATTACATAACTAAGTTAAATAGTAGCGGACTCAAAACTAATAATAATAATCATAACAATATTAATAAATACCCTTAATTCAGACAAAGAAGCTGTAGTACTATTTAAATCTGAACTGGCGAAGTTCAGCTCTATCTTTAAAAATAAAGAAGATATCGCGCAGCAATTATATACATATTTAGTTACATATAAATGGAATCTAGAGAAAAAAAATCCATGAACAAGGAAACAAGAATATTTTATCAGGTGAAACACTCCACTCTGCTTTATGATATTTGCTATAGAAGTTTTGGTTAGTTTTGGTTAAAGATCATCTGGGATACACACATAAAAGGTAGAGACATTATACGAGAAGCTTCATTCAAGAATTGCTGTTCTGTCTAACAGAGGCGTTAGAACAATATCTTTCTATAGAGATATGGTGGGTTTTTAAAGGAAATTACTTTGTGATGCATTAATGCACAGCGCAGTTTTGGTCTACACTTGATATTAAGCCAGTTTATATCTTTTAATTTGTGACTAACTGGTCGACTATGAAATCATAGAAATTAAAACTGGAAAAAAATAAGCGAATTATATAACATTGTCCTCAGATCAGAATTTAGTTATAATAGTTATAATTTGAAAATTAATTTCTTAGTACACTCAGATATGTGCTTTTCAAATCGTAGGTCAACATCTAACCAGTGTCCAAGGCCTTTTGCTACATTACAAGGTGGTTATGTAAAGACTAATCTTACTTCACTTTAGAATATGCTTTTTGTTTCGAATAGAGAAAAAAATATTATGGACTATGGGCGTAATAATAAATCGGTAAACAAATTCAAAATTAAAAATTATAATGTACCTACCGGGTGGACAGATCAATATTTTCGAAACCACGATATAACCCATGTTGCCAAAAGAAAATACTGGGACTAATTCTCAAGTTCATATCTATGCCACTAGGGGACGATATAATGTCTCGAGGGAGATGTTTGAGTGATTGGAATGCCTGCAATATTAGTTTAACTCAACATATTTGAACAAAATAGCTGTCGTGTAAAAACGTCCCTTCGTTTCCGTTTTACTAATTTTTGATCGGAAATTTGTATCTTTTTAGATCGGTTATTTTTTAGTTGTAAATTCAATTTATAAAAAAAAGTGAAGCAGCCTATTATTGATTGAGATCATATCGTCAACGGGATTTTCGATAAGATTTTTTTTGCAATTTACGTTTAATAACAAAACGCTTATCAGGCGTTGGTTAAACCATAGTAAAATTGCCTGAGATACGATTGCGAAACTGATACGAGTCGTCCGTTATCTCATTACTTTCTACCAGTTGTATCAGATTATTGTAATATGACATTAACATTCGTTAGTACTTTTAACATTAGCGTCAGTTCAATTTTTATTTAAATTATGTAGATCTCTTGTAGACTGCTGTGAATTGTTATCGCAGATCGGTTTTCACGTTCCTTCCATTTCCAATATTCCACCTTCCAATTCCCTCCACAAACTTATTGGTCACAAGTCCACTCTTTAAACCAATGGACATTGTTAATTGTATTTGTAGTAATTGGTACGTTGTCCAATTCCATTGGCCAATACTCAGTCATCTTAAACATATCACAATAATTATTAATCGAACTTCATATAGTATGATTATATTTTTAAATTCATAAAAAATGTTCGGGTTCGACAAACGTGACGGTGAAATTAAACAGGTTACTCCTCGTACAACTTTTATTTCGTCCAATCGTAACAAAGTTACTATCTAGTTACATACCGCTATGCACATATACATTAGTAATAATTTATATCCGTTTATTATTTATATTTGCATGCTTCGGCTTTTCTTTTCGACTAACTGACTGGCCGAAGCTCGGCGCTCCTCTTTTATAGAACGCATGGGGATGAAACATTCGAGCCGTTTCTGCGTACTCCGAGTTCCTGTCTCGTATCACTACATTAAAAGTAATGCGAAGAAAAATTTTCTCTAATTACTTAAGATGTTAAAATCTATTTTAGGACTGTCTATTATTAACATTCCTCTACGATATTTAGATGTAGTTCCGATATAAAATAACTAAAAAAAAGGTAGTTACGAAAACTTTTAAATATTAAAGCAATGCACAATATACATTTTCAAATAACTTTTCTTTGTATTTTACGTTATATCGTGCGTCTAGTCTTTCACTCCGTTTTCATTCGTCATATGCCTTCTCCCCTCAATCTTTCTTGCTCTACACTTGCAATCCTTTTCTTTCGTTCCGTTCTTTTTATTTACCTCCAGGTGTCTGTTACTAGCTTGTAATGCTCTATCTTTTCTCAGGTACTCTTTCTCCTTCATATTGCTAATTCCGACCACAATTGTTCTACTTTTGAGCTGTTTAACTAATTCATGTAATTAATTCTAATAATACACTCAAAACGCCCTGTATACTTCCATAGCGAGCCAAGTGAGGAAAAATGGTTGAAAAAAAAAAAACGTTTATCGAATTTTTTTATGTTTTAACCGGCAAAGGCGCTTAATATTCACCGCATGTCAAAAACAAGGACAAATTCCGATAGTTAAACTTTTTCTCTCGCTTTGGATAAAAATGAAAAAGAATGCATTGAACAATATTCTTGAAATTGCAATGCCGCAGCACAGTAGGCAAACTACTTCTGTATTTGGAAAAGTTAACAATAAAACACATAATGAGGTTTCTATATAAGATGTGCCAAAGGATTCGCGTTCCGAGTCTCCTTCTCCCTTCTACTATCTTGCAAAATTTGCACGAGTACAGTGTGAGCGCGAAACATTTTCCGTTATTTAGATTTATCTCGAGATTTTTAAATAGCAAAAAGCTAGAATTTTGATTTGTTTTCTCTATTAAATATGATTCGAATGTAACGTTAGTTTAAAAGTTAAACAAGAATGATATTTTATACTTCCAGAACCAACAAAATAACTAATAATGATGTAAATTAAATTAGTAAACATTTATTTGACTGCTTTTTTATATTTCTTAATACGCTTATAATAAGTTTATGCCTCAGTTATCGAAAACCTGTGGTTGGTCAGAATGACATTCTGGGATCCACTCATTTTTATTGTTGAATATAAAAATGAGACATTCATAAATATAGATTTCAAAACTTCTTCTGCAAAGTATTTGTTAATTATTTTTTTTATTGGCCTTATATATATAGTCAGTCCTGATACATTATGTCACAAGCAGCACCCTAAAATCGTAAGACAGATTCAAAACTACCCCAATAGACAATTCTTAAGTCCTCTGACAACATAACCTACCCTGTTTAATTTTTTATATACAATTTGTATCTGAGAGTCCCATTCCGGGTATTCTTTTCTGAGGATTCCTGGGAAATTTGTATTTTCTATATACTTGGAAGTTGTTTTATTTAACTAATCAGGGTGAGTGGACTTTGTGTTTTTCGAAATAAAATCATTTTTGATTCACTGTTACTTACATGACTTTGTTTTGCCTAAACCACAAATTTCGTTAAATGCATTTTT
The DNA here is from genome assembly GCF_029955315.1 of Cylas formicarius. Lineage (NCBI taxonomy): Eukaryota > Metazoa > Arthropoda > Insecta > Coleoptera > Brentidae > Cylas > Cylas formicarius. Next base: position 11,369,635 of record NW_026844347.1, read on the forward strand.
GGTTTTTTTGTTTGTTACCTTGGATATGTTTTCTCCAGGCACTAGGATCTTGTGTCGCTCGCAAAGTTTATAACCAAGAAATTATCTGACTTATTGGTATTTGGTGGTTCAAATAGCTTTGGTTTCATGTTGGAAAATTTTGGAAAGCTATGATTTTAACCAACTGAATTGAGTTCAAAATTTCATGGTTTAGGCAATCAAACACCTTACTCAAATCTAATAATAATCATATGGGTAAGTTTTTCTTCTCAAATTGTTTGAGAAATACTTTTAGTAGTTGATCTATCTTTGAGAATTCCTAATTTAAGTTGCCCTGGAAATGGAATTATTTACTAAATAGCACGAAGCTTATGGCATTTCTGAAATCGATAATTTTATTATAGTACCTGAAATTTAATTAATTCTATTGAAGAGTCCAGTAACTCATTTTGTGTCAAGATGTATTGATTGATAACTTTCTTTGATGGCCCTACCACCAATAAAACTGCAATTTGCACTATGCACTAGTATAATACGCAGTTTAATCTAATTGCTATCAAACAAATACAAACGCATGTTGGATTTGGTAAATTTTGCCTTTTAACCTTAACTACGACAAACTGTTGCAATCGCTGTTTAAAATATGTATTTTTAAGTCTAATAAAATAAATAACTATATATTTTATTGTATTATATAATTCTATATTTTGTTTGAACAGAAAAGTGATTATATAGTAAATACAGATGATCCAAAAATTCTGCATACTGTTTTTAGGAAGGTGTAAAATTGTGCAAACCATTTTTTGGAAGGTGTGACCGAATATTTTATAGCGACAGCGGATTTCGAAAGTCAAAAATGATTGCGAAAAGTTATTGCTTTTGTTTTTCATGTTGTAGCAGATGATAGATAAAGATAGCAATGATAGGGGTAGTCTAATTCATTGACATCCGTTCATAACAAAAAACCTGGTTGTAGAAGATCTCTTGTTTCTATAAATTTTCCCTCACTTTTACTAACTGAATTTGTTCCATCTTTTAGCCTTTCGCTGTATTTGCTTCAGCCTGCAAAGTTTCGTTATTAATGATTCGAAGAAAATATAACTAAAAAAATCTGACTTTTCTTTTTTCAAGCAAAACATTAAAATATTACGGCTTTTCCGTATTATTGGACTGCTAGAGGTATTGCTTTCCGATAAAAAGTAATTTGTGAAGTATTTGAAAGGAATTCCTAAAAATCTAATAGTATATCCTAGCCGGCTAAGACTACTACTATACCTCATTCATATTCTCATTGACTATACGATACGCGACGCATTCCTGTGATATTTTCAATGTCCCAAAGACCATAAAATTAAATAGTTCACAGCAAATTTGAGTAGTTTTTAACACGTTTCCAAACTATTATCGCCAAATGACCAAGCATAAAAAAAATATTGGATTGTGAAAATTCCTTGATTCTGAAATTGCGTTTAGGAAACGAAGTTTATCGCAATCAGAAGATGAGATTATTATCAATGTCGCTAAAAAAACTTTTGAAACTCCACTTTCGTGATAATATTTGATGTTTCAAGTTACAGTCAATTTTGTTCGAAACCCATGTCGCTATTTCGATATGCGAAAGTTAATTCGCTGCGCAGTGAAGTTGTTATCAAACCATTTTATGTTAAACAGAATAATAATTTTCTTGTTTTATAATCTTCAAGCTTTTCGCTTCACGGTGGGCCTCACCGGCGTCTCCAACGTTCTTTTCTCTTTCGTAGGATGCAACAGGTTTCGTTTTTTGTGCGTAACTAGTGCACTTACCTTACGTCTACAGTAACATTCTCACTAACTTGTTAACATTTTTCCTTTTTCTCGGAATAAATTTGAAGAGACCGGACTGTTTATAATTAAGTTAGTCAGTCGCAGGTTGTACTGATGCGTAGGAAATGATATGTTTGTACAGCTTTTCTTCAGTTGGGTGCTTGATAATGGATATATTGACGTGGTTCATTCCATCAACATGCAAGAAAAATATGTTAAGCTAGGTCAAGGGGCAATGTGTTGAAGATTTAAATAAATTAACAACCTATATAACTGATAGAAAGCTATAAAAATTGTAAGTTGGGGCAACTAGGGAATCCAATCTCACAACAAAACCTCAATCGCGAAATTGACTGCGGGAGTTCCAACAAAAATAATACTCAACTCATTGAACAGACTAACAACAAGCAAGCGACAGAAAAAATACGTTGGACTTTTTAAATGCAAATAAGTCAAAAACCTTTCCTTTCTATAAAAAATACCTAATTTTCATTATTACGCTATAAAAAATTTCTTAATGAATTCAGAATAAAATTAAAATCGTGTACGCCCTGTATTTCCGAAACACGCGATATTTGCATGTTGAAGTTATGTTGGTGTCTAGTACATTCGGTTTAGAGAGAGACTTATGGAACAAATTCTGACCTTTTTCTGACTTATATCAGAAATTCTTACTTATTTTGCTAAAATTTTTCAAAGTTAACTAAAACCTATATGTTAATTTTGGTGGCCTGTCAGCTCTCTCGTGCTATATACTATTTATTGCCCATGCGTCAAATGAAATTTATATTTATTGATATTGTGCATTACGTCGTTATTCCGCGAACTAAATGGAATCGCTAAATATCGTATTTGGGTATTCCTTGAATAAGGTTATGCACTCGTAAGATTTAAAGAAACGCTAACGATTTGATCAAAATTAAATATGATTTTGCTTCGTTGGTGCTTCTTAATAAATCAATAAGGCCTTATATGATTCTTTATAATGTCTTGTGAAACTAACATGTGCATGATAATTTTTGTTACTTATTATTATTAAAACAAAAGTATTGTCTGCATTTGGATTGGAAAGGAAACCATTCAAATTATACTTAACAGATAATAAAATAAGCATCACAAAATATTATTTTAAATGTTTAAAATAACAATTTAAACATGTTATAGATTTAAAACAAAGATATCATCATTATAAATTGAAAGGAAAGTCATTTTTTTCTGTTAACGCCATCCTTAGACTAGATAGGTCTATTTTTGAGTTTCAGCCACATTAATGTAACAGGTTTTCTTATAAAATATGATATTATATTGGAATTAAATTTGTCCCGACTTTGTATTATTAATGTCAGTCTTACTTAATATAAAACCAACAGATTTTGTTTCAGTCATACCTAAATGCCCTTTAACAATGTTTGGGTGTGATCTTTCACCTCTCCTTGGTTTCACTCTTTTGTAATTCATAATTTTGTACAGTCCATATGTGATACATACACTACATTGCTTATCACCAATGATCTAAGAGACACTGAAAATGAAAACTCTCTAATAACACAACAAGTCGACTACTTTGTTCTATTGGCTAGGAAAAGTCCCCTATTTTCTTTTTAAAATGTTGAAGAAATCCTTTAGAATTAACAACCGGTCGCCCTTAAAATATAAACGTTCAAGTTTGATTAATGTAGCCATTTTTTATTATAAGAGAACGGAACACATCACACTTTTGTAATAAGCAAGTAATAATTTGTTTTAAATTTAAATATAATTCGCTTTAAAACAAATACGCGATACATTAAATATAGGAAAAGAAATATCGTTGATGTTTCAAACTTATTAAACAAATAATTTATAAACAAATGAATATCAAAATATTTTCAAACGTACATAAAATCATATCACGAACGCATAATAATTTATTATAAACAACATATTATTATTAAATAATGATGATAGATAACACTCTACAATTGCCAGAGGTTATTTATTTATTTTATTTTGATCGAATTTTACTAGTAGTGGTCAATTGACCAGCCCCAATACTAGCCCGTAATAATGGGTCGCGATATTTCCATTTGCGGACACCGGGTATAAACACTTGATTAACTTATGCAATGTTATTAATTCCTTAACGGAATTATTACTTTTACTTTAATTAATTTCATTTGTCGGAACAGGACCTATTAGTGTTCTTATTGAATATTTATCTACTTTGTGGCGTGTCGCCCATAACTTATGTCAAATCGCAAATGAAAGGCTAGCTCGCAAACAATTTTTAAAACAAATACATTACCGCGGCGAAGAGAGACGTAAACCGGAAATGCCTCTCGTAACTCATAATTTTATTTCGCTGGATTTATCTTAATAGCTAATACTACGAAAACATCGTAAAAGGTTAACACCCATGGTTTATAACAGGTGTTACAGGCGAACGACAAATACGGGGGAAATGGTTAGAATCACGAACACGATGTCCACAACGAGTTATATTATCTTTTCGAAATAGATATCGGGCCAGGTAAAGTCGATGCGCCGGAATTCGCGATGGCCAATTTTTAAGACTTACTGCCTAATTTTACATTTTAAACGTTAGTAAATTGTAATGGTTTGTTATTTGGTTTAATAATTGAACTGAGGTGGCTTTTACTTGATGAAAATCCATTTATCAAAGTAAATAAGAACTAAATGTTCAGATTTTCACGAAATTATATATTATGACGTGACAATTGTTTCGACAACAGATTTGATAAAGACACGGTGTTGTCGAAACAATTGTCATGTCATAATATATAATTTCGTGAAAATCTGAACTTTTAGTTCTTATTTATTTTGATTTGTTTTAATCGTTTTGACGGCTTCTTTTCTCTTTGCCGAAGGTCATAAATTTTCCAAAGCAAAGTGCGACCTAATTATGCAACTATCAAACTGTATTAGACTCAATAAACGAATTATTTTTTGGAAATACGCTTGCGTAAGAAATCAATTCACGGAAACACTGTGTTTGAAAACTATAGTGTACAGGGTAGCTTACTAACGAAATAATAACTTATTTCCGCAAAAACATTAGGTTTCTTAAGGTTTCCCTATCCTTAATTCCAATAGTTTCGTTCGTACGACTTACGACTTATTTTTGATTGATTGTAATCGACTCTATAGTAAACTCAAACGAAATTAGTATTGACAATTGATTTATCGACTACAGGGTGTCCAAGATTTCTATCAAAAAGTCAATGAAACTCCAAAATTCTTGATTGATTTGAACATTTTTGACATGCTTTTGGTTTTACTTATGTCACACGAGTTAAGGAACTGGTTATCCATATCATTCGATTGGTAGCCGTAGTAGTTTTAAATTCAAATATTCTGTATTGTGCTAATTAAAGTGAAATTTAGCCATTTGTTATGTTTAAGATGTTTCTTAAAATAAAATTATCCCTTCATAGTGTCTACCAAATGTCACATTAAGATAAAAAATGCAGAACAAGAAAATTGTTGAAAATATTTACAGGAAAAAGATGAATACGTAATTAATCTACATCTCACCATAATAATGTAGAGGGTGTCATATTTAAAAACGAAAAGGAAACTGGGATAAATCACTTGATAAACTATTTGTGCTGCCCCATGCGGCATAAGCGTTTGTCAACAATTACAAAAGGCCTCAAATCATCAAATCTAAGTTCTGAGGTAGAGAAAACCAGAAACATATCGAACTTTGTCAAAATAAATATATTGCGTTTAATATAATATATTTTCGACACATCAGACAATCAAGATTTGTAAGAAGGTTTATTAATTCCAAAATTCTGGACTAATTTACGTATTTTATATTGGAATCTACTATTATTTCAAAAATTATTTTTTAATGTTTGATTCTTTCTTGAACTTCTTGATATTTATGTATAATAAATTTTAATCCTTGTTGCCATTGTTGAGTTCATTGTGTGTATTGTGTGTGTGTGTGTGTGTGTGTGTGTGTGTGTGTGTGTGTGTGTGTGTGTGCGTGTGTGTGTGTGGGTATAAAATTTTTAGCTTAACATTTCCTCCAAATCAAGTTCTTGGTTAGCGGGAGGTTAAATTGAATAACCATAACTAACCAAAACTCCTAAGTAAAAAATTGAACCAAAGTCGGTTTTTTAATGCACTAACCAGTTTTGATTGACTTAATCTTGACATTGTTAAGTAAAACAAAAAGATGAAACGTGTGAACAGCAAATCAATGGTACAACGACAAAATTTGATTTTTTTGCATTGGTAGAAATACCAAGGAACTTTAAACTTAATTGTAATAAATGGTGTTTTATTATTTTCCTCAAATGGCTAAGTTTTGCCTGATATCGATTAGTTAGTGGTAGATGTAATAATTTACTGAGAAATTTAAAGAAAATACCACAATTGCATTTTGTGCTCCCTACTCTAAAATAGCCTCTTGTGCAAGACGTCAGCTCCGTTACTCAAAGTGACTAGCTATTACTTAGCTTATTTACTTGGTAACATGTTTCAGAACGATCGGATGTTTTCGATTGATATTAGTCATGGTATTGTGACATTGCTTTTTTGCAAAAATTTACCCAAAAAACGCATGGTTGTGGAAAAAATATAGTACGCAACACGTTGACTGGAATATTAAGCACTCGCTCAATCAACCTAGTGATTAATATGGCATTAATCAAACTGGTTGCAGGATCTAATATTAATGGGGTACTACCTAATGAATATCAATATATTCTACAAAATTGTGATGTTTTGGGCATATGCCATGCGTGTAATAATAATGAACAAAAAAATATCGAAATTTCGCCATAGACAAATTCGTCGCGATGATCCGTATATTTTTATAGCTAGATTTCGTCGTTGTCGCTCTACGCTAGACGACGCGGTAAGAAATGCCAACGGCTGCGAGTTTGTTTCGATTTAAATTATCCAGATGGGCCCCCAGGATATATTAGTCACGTTATATCGAGTTTGGCGCGGTTTCAATGCCACAGACACGACAACACACCTCTAGACGTATCCGCGCACCATGGCGGCAGAACCGCTCGCGTTTCCAACTCTTCTTACTCATCTCCGCGCCGCAGTTCCCGCGTGGTTATTATTTAACTTTTAAACATTGAGTAGTGACAAAAAAAATGCGGGAAATTTCAAAATTTTGGAAAAAAAAACAAATGAAATACGTCAATCGCAGATTTAATGAGTCCATCGTTGAACTTATCCCATTTTTTTCTGGTATCTAAATTATTTATTTATTTTTCGTTATTGCTTTCCTTAGTGTAATATTTTACTTAAAACGTGACGTTTTATGCACAAAAAATTATATAGGGTGTTTGAAAAAACTTGCGCCAACTCTCAACTGGCATGAAATTAAGCGGATGGTGATTTGATGCTTAATTTTACAAATTAAAGCTAAGCCAGGGCCAAAAAAGTTGTAAATTTAGTAACAAAACTGCAAAATGGTAGCGTACTTTGAGGATACTCTTTTTGCAATTTTAATCAAATCAACATAGTTTAAATAATTGGGCAAAAAATATTTAATAAATTGTAAATAACCCGTGACTTAGAAACTAAGCATTTCCGGACGTATGTTTTTTAAAACACCCTATATACTATATGTTTTTTTTAAAACAAAAAGTGGGCGGAAGCAAAGTTGCGACGTAATATATTAAAAGATAATAAAATATAAATAAACATTTTTAATTATTGATAACATGCTATCAACAATTTTCTTAGGCTGAAACTTTATTTGTCTTGTGAACGTCATATTGGACGTTTTATTTTTAGAAATCTTCAACCGTTTATAGCATGCTTACCTTTAGGCAAGGCAGCTAAATAAGTGGCGGAATAGGTGGCATTTGTTGTCTCTTTTTTTTCATTATTTACCGCCTAAAGTAGCATGTAGTTAATGCATTGCAATTATTTCAAAGCGAAGCATAGTGCCTTGTCTAAAGTAGACATCCGCCATATAAACTGAAATTAACAAAGACAGTGCATAAAAAAAGGAATTTCTATCTTTCTAGGAGGGGAAGAGCTGTTAATGTTTTTCATATATGCAAGATCCAAAAATTGTAGCGTACTCCTATATGAATATGAAATAATCTTTTCTTTCTTCTTTTTTTTTATTTTTCGCCTCACATCTTCGTTCTTCGTAATACTCTTTGTTACAATTCGAACTTGTAAATTGTCCTGTTGTATTTTTTTCTCATATATTTCTATTTATTCTTTTCCGCCCATATTTACCTATACACCACCGATGAATGCATTGCTTCCTCAGACGTTCCTCAATGTTCAATACTGCGGCTATTATTATTACTAAATTATTACAATTATTATTAAATTGATTGCATAAGTTCCCTTAAGGGGCTCAATCAAATTTGTGTTAACGTTATTGCGTCGCTTTTTTGAAAATGGTCCTCGAGCTTGAAATATAGTATTGGATAGTTGAAGATTTGTACTTTGCCTTTTGCGAAATCATTTTTTTTTACTTTCAGAATGCGTGTTCGGGAAACAAGTACGCGAACTAGGTTCCACGTGGATACCAGACCTGGGTGTCCCGATTGGCGTTCTATATTGTATGAGATGCGAGTGCGTCGCTGTGAGTATTCAGTCTATTTGTACTTATCTTTAAATATATTGTGAAAATTGATACAAATCGAGGATAAGCATTGCTCAAAACCAAAATAATGCACGTTCACTATCGTCGTTCTTGAAATTTCGAGTGTTCTGTTTAGGTTAACAATTTGTTTAACCTGAATTGTCGTTGGGCAAGTATTTATTTGTACGAGGGCCGTTCGGATGTTATTATAGACCATGAAATGGGCAGTCGCATGGATTCACCGCCCCTGTAGCATTTATAGATTTTCATTTCAGAATTGCGTGATTTCTCTATTAACAACGTTTCTGAGAGATGGGTTTTATGTCCGCCATTCATAAAGCAGGATTCAAAATTTTTAAATAATTTAGCCGCTGAGCTTATAGCGGCTACCGTATATTATTGTCCTCAAAGAATACCTTTGTGTAATTTATTTTAGAATGACCAAGAATTTAAAAAATCGCATTCTCGGCATTTTTTATCAAATCCCAATAATATTTAACTGGCCATTGTAGAGTATTGATTTGAAAACTGCGATTACCTTATCTCCGGACCACCGCCATTAACAAAAAATAGACGGAGGTGTACACACGGACACTACAATGTATTTCTGTGTTACAATATGTTGGTTTCAAAAATTATTCACGTGCAGGTTCACATTGCCAAAAGGATGTCGATATGAATAAGTTTATTCGACATGACCATATGTTTCAAGTTCAGTTCAACTTCCTTTTATAGGTCGAAATTAAATGCCGCAAACTTGACTCGATTGGCTTTTTAATAGCATTTAAACATAAGATTTTACGAGTTGTTTGAACAGTGTTTTGTTTCAACTAATATGGTTATTGGTTCTAATTATCTAATTCGTTCTTGGTTTGTAACCCATTGGTCCTCGAGATTTAATGGTCGCTTTTGTAATTATACAGGGTTTTTAGCCAACCCGTTCATTAAACGTTTATTAATATATAATTTAGAAACGCCCTTTAGCGTTTGGGGTTAAGGTAAGTGTACTTCTTTTATAAAATAATAATATTAATATGATTATTACAAATGGAACACCTCGTATATTATTATATTTGGAGGTTCGGGCTGAAATTTTAAACATAACTTGCATAACTGCAGCTTAATTTTGAAAATGCATATTTTTTAGTTTTTGAAAATATGATCCTCATATTTGACAAAATGTTAAAAAAGTGGCTTAAGCCCACATTTTTTTTATTGTTTTTGTGTATACAGGGTGTTCGAAATTAGGCGCTAAACAATTACATACTTCTTTTGCAAACCCTGTAAGTATTCTCAAATCCAGAACTTTTATTATTATTGCATTCTGATGCACACATGACAACTAATAATTAGTATGCATTATGTATTGGCAGCTCTCACTAATAAAGTTAGTTTAAATATGTTGAACGAGTTGGGTTAAAAATATGAAATTTGCAACAAGCACCTGTTACACCAATAACAACTAAACATTAAATAACCTTACAAAAAAATTATGAAAACTACTCGAAATAATTAAATGAGATGTGAAATTATTTTTTTCACTTGTCATTGTCAGATCAAAACAAATAGATGAAATTGTGCGAACATTATTTGCACGATCGTAGCACATACGTTGTTTATGTTGCTATAGAGCAAAAATTGTTTCTTGCAAGAAGCAGCATCTGAAGACCCAGTTGAAAGCTGAGACGATGCAATTTTTATGAATGACAGTTTGCTATTGATAATAATAAGTTTCTCGCAATATACAGGTTGTTTCCAATTGCAGTATAGTATCTAAAGTTTTAAGAAAGAAAAATATTTTTATCCTACATTTCATTGATATCTTTCGAGTATCACCAACAAGCATTTTGTGGTATAACTGCGAACTGATTTAAGACGAAAGTTTTCTGCAATGAAAAATCATTTCTGCAATTCCCATTCATTCAATTTTCACGTGGAAAAATAAAATTTTTCATTATTTTCTTTCAATTATGTTAATTAATGAAATAAAATTCACCCAACCAATTTTCGTTAATTTGAATTTTGCCACGGAAATGAGCTTAATTGAAGTTTTAGCAATTTGACTATGCATGAAAATTGTTTCAGAAGATCAAATTCACTCAAAATATTAAAATTTAATTTAAAAAAATCTTTATATAGAATGTTCTAATTCGTGCAAGATGTGTATTAAATTGAAATTAATATTTAGAGCGAAATAGATATGACAAAAACTTTAAAATTTTAACACCCTCTATTTCAAAAACGAAGCGTTGCTAGAAATTCATTCTGGATGTTCAATATCTATTTTTTAAATATCGATATAACAGTTTTTCACGAAATGATTTGCAAAGTATACAAACAATATATTCCAAAATACTAAAAAGGGTTACCAGTCGCTATCAGTGATAGGTTAGTTTTTTCTAGTCTTGTAAAATGAAACCCGCCTTTCATTTTCATTCTTTCTCGCATATTTGCGCCAATGTCGTCAAAAACTGCTTTTGTTATATACAAAAAAAAAAATCGTCAAACTGATCTTCACGGTCTGTACATATTAAGGTTAAGAATTGCAGTCAATTTCTGCTTTTTTGTAGCGGTGACTTAATCGGCAATTATCAATAATCAACGATTACAGTTAACTTTTAATGAAACGATTTTTAATTCAAGCAGCAGGAAATCTGAAATTTAACTGAGATCGAAAAACCGGCCATAAGATTTTGTTCCGCAATACTAGAAAAGAATCCGTTGCCTCTACGTGGGAAAAATGGAATTAAAATCACTCCTAAGTCAAGCCTCTTTTTTCTATTTAAGTAAATGATGTCATTTGATTCGATTATCATTCACTCTTCGGTATAGATCACTGAAATTGATTTCATTTCGATCACGTTTCTGCAGTCGAGGCGGTTACGGTGATTTAATGGCTGGAGGCCCGTCCGGTTAATAACAAAGAGAACAAACGATGATGTAAATGAACAGTCGTGAATAGACGTATCAATTCAACAAATAATGCAAAATTGATGTATTTATATTTACAATTGCCAACAAGTCATAACATATTGTTTCACCATCGCTTTCAAATACGTGCATCAATTGACGGCCACCTTTTCGAAGCCACTGGCGTTTTTTGTATGACGAAAACTGTATTTGAAGGCATCCACGGGAGAGGAAAAATTTTTCTTTTCCCTGGTCCATTTATAGTAGCAATGTTCAACCTTCACCTGGTGTAGTGAATACTTATGAATTTAAATGATTTTTTTAAGTGTTTAGTAGTAATTTGTTGGAGTATTTTTCGATCGATTTCTTGCTGGTTATGTCAAAGAAAATAGGAAGGAAAAGTTAAGGTCTCTTTACCTTTCAGAACTTCTCATTGTTTTTTCAGCTGGACTTAAGAAATGTAGTTCAACTGTTTCCAATTATAGGTTGGTGTCCAATGTTTTCGACAGTCTGGGCCATAGCACTCTGCTGAGTAAATTATCAAATTGCTTGAAAACTTTGGGCAATTTTTTACAGGCGGTATGACCGCAGATCGAGTTCCCCAAGACTCAATCTTGCGTGTTTTATTTTTCGACCTATTTACTAGTAACGTTGCAAGCAGTGCGAAAGACGAGGGTTTGTTTTAGGCGGACGATATCAACTTTACAGCAAAATAAACGGTATTACGAAGTGCTCGGAACTCCAAAGTAACTTAAATCTAATTGGTACTGTATTCTTTCTTTAATAAAAGAAACACATTTTAAACAAATAAAATAATACTTTTTTCTTATATACTCGTTGTCAATATTTTACTTCTTCTTCTGCTTCTTATCTTTTGTATTTGTTTGTCATAACATATTTTCTTGACCCAATCATGTTATATATGACCAACTAATATTAATGTACTCTACTGAATATTTAGTTTCGGTTACAATATTTTAGGTTTTAGTTCCTATTCGGTTCGAATTGGGCAGAATTGGGTACGGTAAATTTTCTATCTTTATTTTGATGATAATCTAAATTATGACTTTGTACTTCGATAAGTGGTAGGTTTGACACTTGTTGAGTGTTTTTTTTTTTAAGGTGTCATGTGCTTTTTTGGTGAAGTCATACGAATACATCTCGTTGCGGCACACGACTAGACTATTTGAAAGATGCAATGTGAGCAGAATTGCTTGTGGACAAATTAAAAAAAAAAGTTGCCATGCGTGGTAAACTATAAACAACCCGCGAGGTCAGGTCACGTGCTATGCTTTTCTATACTATGACCTCCAAAATTTATTTTTCCAGATTCAAATATGTACCTATTATTTGGACCCTGTAAAATAGTGAGTAGACGGAACGAGAATATGCAACCAACTCTACGTTTGAGCATTTTTTCTCACATATGCTGATAGGATTTCCTTTTTATTACTTCTGAAGAAAAGGAGAAGTTTGCTAACAGTTTTGGGGTGATTTTACTAACGACTGCTTATAAAATAGTAATGTCGTAAGCTTTTCGACGACGTCTTCGAATATCGCACGTACAGGTTTAGTTAAAAGTCGCACAACGCTATTTATGAAATTTAGTGTATGGGGGTTTCTAATGTGACTAGACGATCCAATGGTGACATAGGCAATGTTGCCATATTTATGTTTTTTTCCTTAGTTTATAAGATAAGTTATAATTTCACATCGGAAGAGGTCTCACAAACGATTTCTTTAGTCCTGTGCTGTATTATATTAACTTTGTTCACATGAATATTAAATAAGTGGATGATAATATCATCAAAGTCGATCATTGTGGAATACCATGTCGGATTTATATCTCCCTACTCATCACATCGCCGCTTTTGAACTTCCCTCCGCCCTTGATGCCAATCCGATACCTACAATGACTGAATCAAACCAAAGAGGACCTCAGCATTCGGACTCGTGCCTATGTCTTCTATAGTTGCGGATATCAGGTCGATTTTGTTGCAGTTATCAAAGGAATATGTCTGAAATCAATGAGTACAACTGAACCGCACAGGACCGGTTTCTATGGCGTGTAATTTCTTGTATCTATTTTACGCTTTCAAATAATAACTATTTATGAAAAAAAAATAAGATAGGTAAGTTCGCGACGTATCGCAAGCATCGTAATAACGCGCATTCCTCGCCGTTGTGCAGGCAAACGTAGAATTTTAAAACGGGATAATAAATTATTCAACACACTATATTCACATAAAATCGACAAATACGGACTCGGCAGCCATTACAATGCAATTAGACGGCGGTTAATCGGAAATGAATTTCTTCAACACACTGGTTATCCGAAAGTATTTTTTTTCCAATCGACACCCTCATAGGAGGCAGTTGTTGAGGATACTTTATTTGTTGCAAGAAGACGACGGGCTTATCTGTCTCCCACTATAAATTTAAAACTTTTATCGGACTAAACAATGCAAAGAAAAGTTGTCTCTTGAATTAATTTTGATTCAAATAAGTTATGGTCTCTTAAAACATGTTTAATGAAAGGGTTAACTTTTAAACTAGATGGTTGTCTATTATATTGGTTACTTCGGTGGTCGAATAAAAAGGAGCTAATGGGTAATCAAGAATAATCTTATATTAACTTTAAATTTATAGCGGTTGGACCATATTTTGAGCAACAAAATTTACAGTTGCTAGGACACCATACTTTTTATTAAACAAGTCAAGGAAACGAAACAATGGTATTTACACCATTTTGGTCGTGACCGCCTTTGTTGATGAACCTTGCTTTTTCGCAAACTTTTAGTACTTTTTTGTGAAACCAAAGATGACGTTAACAAAATTTTCATGACGAGCTTAGGTTTTAAGATTCAGGGTGATTTTCGAAACTTTAAGTTTTGGGGCACCCCTCGTATTTCAGGTATCCTATGAAATGTCGGAAAGGTGAAAAGCGCACCCGATATAGATTTTTAATTAGACTTCAATGGTTTGGTCTTTTTCAAATAAATAAAGTTTTTTTTTTAATGAACACCCTATATCTTATAGGTCATTTTCTTCCGCCTGGTATGTACAACAGTATTGAGTTATTTTAATAAATGACCTCACAAAAATGTTTTTTTTTATTTTCATGAGGGTATTTGCGGTAGGCCTTAGAAAATTGATTTATTAAATATCTTATTTACTTACTCAATAACTTTTATAATTAGCATAAAGCCAACTTAGTTTAATATTAATATTTTCACATAGCTCTATGACCTATATATTATAAAAAAAGAAAAACCAAAACGAGAACCTAGATATTAATACAATTTTTTAAAATAAAATAAAAGCTAAAATAAAGCTAAAAAAACTGTTCAAAATGTCGACCGTTTTCGCTAACGCACAACTTGCACACAGTTTTAATCATTTCCAAAGCTTTCAGAATAACAAGAAGTTGCAGTCGCAAACTTTAAGACAGCGTGCGTAAGTAATGTTAGAGAAAATGGCTTAATAATTGTTTCATTAATTATTTTATTAATTAAACTAACCAAAACTTACCAAAAAGGCGAAACCATTTCAAAATTTTGTTAACGTCATCTTTCGTTTCATAAAAAAGTACCAAAGGCTTGCAAAATTGCACGGCACTATATATGTACGTCTATATGGACTTATATAAAATATTTGTCATCAAAAAGACTGGCCAAAATCTCTTTAGTTTTTTACAAAATCTATAATCTATACTGATAGATAAATAGAAGTTCGTTATTGCCATGTGCTGTGTGTAATTTCAACAAAAATTATAATTTTGGCGGTTGTGGGTTCTTTATAGTTGGTTATCAGAAGCTAATGTTCTATATAGTGACTTCTTGGCTCAGGATAATTCAGCATTGTCAAATTAACAAAGCAACGTCGACATGATAACAGTTTTTCAAAATGGTATGCGGAAGAGGTGTTCTTCATATTTGAGTCATTTAGCAAGTTATTAAGTTAATAGTAATTTTCATTCTTTTATAAAATAGGGATGTACCCAAATAATTGGGTGTTTTCATAAGTATGTAATCAGGGGACATGACATAGTTACCTTTATAACGTGAATTTAATTCAATATTGGTTTGCTAATATTTCGTTATACATTACAGATAAAATAACATTTATTCAACAATAGGGTTATGGTTTCTAATAATTTTGTTTTTTAATATAAGATCGTTTGCTTTTGCTTACTTTTTGTATGAAAACTGACATTTTAAAGTGAAAAGGTGATAGCAAAAAATGCCGGAATTCTGTAAAGTTTGCAAACTACTTGAAGGTTTGAATCACGAAGAATCATTTCATGCGTATGTAAAGGAATCGAAGATGTGTTTCATAGACGGTTTTCCGTTCCGTGTTTTGTGTATTTGCCTATAGTATTACCTGTTGTACATTTTCAAAGAATGCTCAAAGGCATCGGATATGGTTTGCATTAGCTCTAAAAGTGTGTCAAGTTTGGTTAATTGAACTATTTATAATGCAATTATGACCATTATAATGTTTAACGTAATCTTACACGTTAATAATTCATTGCTTCTCTCTTGAATTATTATCTCTCGCTTCATGTGGTTTCCATAGCAACCATTCATATTTAAGCGGCATTCCTCACCCCACTCGTCCCTTGCATTGACGTCACAACAATCGCAATGTTATGAATGACTGATGTGGTCTCTTTTATAAATTTAAATAATTAAAAAACTTTAATACTTTAATTTTGCAGATAAATTTATGGCAACAGGTAGGAACAAAAAATACACGTTATATAGGAAAATCTACCACTAAAAAAAAAGATTGCTTGAACAGAAACACAAGACAAGACACAAGTGAATAAAAGAAGGCATCGAATTAATTGAACAAACCGATTGGTTAAACCGTAACAAAACCAACATTACGCGTTACGCGTTACGGCAACGACAAGAAATCGATGATGACGTTCCCACAATAATTTTAAACCTGAAAGCTCGTAATAAGCGTCAAGTTGCAAAAAAAGCAAAAGGCTCCAAAAGCGGCGAAACGGAAAGCAAAGCGTCCCCGAGCTATCAGATGTTTATCATATTTCGGTTCGAGTTAATGACTACCCGTGACAAAAGTGTCTTGCATAAACTTCGCGAAATGGGTTACGTGGGCAGCAGAACAACTAAAACAGATGCCGGTAGATCACAGCCGCAGCATCCTATGAAATTGTCGGTCAAAGACCCCGGTGACCTCTACCTTTAATACGCCCCCAACGAATTTCTACATTTTACTACGCAACGATATTTTGAATATGGGGTTAACATCTGGCCGATCGCGTACGTCGATCGGGCGTCTCTCTTTTTAATCGGCCGCTAGGCGTTATTTATCTTGATACAGTTGGGTGTCGAAAGTGTTTTTCAACGGATTTTAATTTTTTCGACGCTCCAGAAACGTATCGGTCCCCTTTTTACTACGGAAAATTAGTTTTTCCACATTAATAGTGATTTTTTTTAATGGAAATTAATTAATAACGTCATAACCGTCGCAGACACTACAGTGCAACCTCAGTAATCCGGACGCATACCGCCCCCCGGAAACGTGTCGGTACCCTTTTTCCTTCGGATAATTAGTTTTATCGTTTTAAGAACGATATTATTTTTAATGTAAATTAATTAATATTGTCATAACCACCTCAGATACTACAGTGCAACTTCAGCAATCCGGATAAATATCATTCCAGTCAATTTAGATTTATCGAGGTGTGAGGATCACGAAAACGATTTTGTAACCGAAAAAAAAGAAAATCATTCTCATGTTTTTAAAATATAAAAAAAAAACATTTGTATAAAATAACTTTTATCTGAAGATGACTTCTTAAAATAAGTTAAAATATTTATTGGTCAGAAAATAACAGCAAACTATGAAAAACATCGAGTCATATTTCTCGAGTTTGATTGCTAGTTAGCTTTCCATTACTGTTTTCTCTGTATCTGGCAATTTACAAATTTAATAAGCATGCAAATTAAGATTTATGTTAGCCTTTATGTTTTGAAATTTATCACTTTAACCAAACCAATTATGAATATGAGTTCATTTTAAGACGAGATACAAACTTTTATATAATAATTTTTATACGTTTGACGAAAACTGAACGGAAGTTGCTCAATAGTTATGTAGTTTATATAGTATGAATTATGTTACATATCAAGCAGGAATTTTCGCAAAATTGTTTTATAGTTCGTTTAGACAATTCCCATTAAAAAGCACGTTTGGTGTACGAGATACAGCTTTCCAGCTCTTTAAGGAGAAAATTATAGCGAAACTTTTAATCACGATACAAACCTGTGGGGTTGTTATAATTATAATTATGTGTTTGCTTAAATTTGATCGAGAAGTTTGTAGAATTTGTCTAAAGTCGTACACATAAATGGGTGATTCTGTTTTAACTGTGATTCGTGTTGACGAAATAGTGCAAAGAGTTTATATGAATTTAAATCTCAAATTTACAGTACCGCGGGAGAGAAAATTTTAAATTTGTTTCTCGTTCTTGGCCCTTTGGAGTTGCAGTAAAATATTTTCAGCATTTTGTTTTTACAGTAAAATAGATGAATAATATACATATAAAATTTTTACAAAATCTAGTTTCAAAATCTTAGAAATTTTAACTAAAAAAGTTAGAGTTATAGCAGAATCACTTATAAGTATGCATGCATACATATTTTATTTGTACAATGTGTATTGAAATTGTTCATGAATTGTAAACATTATTTTCTATAAATAAATATTATTACTATTATAAATAGTACGGATCTTCAAGGTCCGAAAGAAAGTTGCTTTAGGACATATAAATTCCATGTGGATGAATGTATCCCACGTGATTTGTCGACATCAATAGAATTGTTTGGGTTCTGAACCCAGCCACCATACCTTACACATACTAAAGCGGGACTTAACAGAACTGTCTTTACGAATTACTGCTGCGAGTTTATCATCTGATTTTCGCAAATTTTTGATTTTTATTCGTTTAATTTTTCCTTTATTTATTATGTTTATCTCTAAAGACACTAGTACTATGATTATCATTTTTATTTCTTTAGCCCTTATTCTTGCTAGACTGCTCTGCGAAATGGGTTATTTTTAAATTTCGAATTTTCATTGTCAAGAATTATGATAGCACAAAATCATTTCATTATCACTTTTTTTTATTTTCCTTTAATAATAATAGTTGTGTGTTGTCAACTTAATGTAATGCAAAATTTTAAATTTTATTTCCTTTATTTTCTAATGCATAAAAATAACC
Organism: Cylas formicarius; assembly: GCF_029955315.1. NCBI lineage: Eukaryota > Metazoa > Arthropoda > Insecta > Coleoptera > Brentidae > Cylas > Cylas formicarius. Next base: position 11,388,162 of record NW_026844347.1, read on the forward strand.
AAAAATGCAGGGATGCTTGAACTGAATTTTCTCTGTCGAGGAATCATCAAATTAATATTTTCACAGAGACTGCCCTCAGAGTACGTTTCAGCTGCATCTGCACAAACGTTTATCTCGACAAAATATATTTATTCGCAAGCTGACCTTAATTGAAACAGCTTTTAACTGATGAAATGGCATATTAATAAAAATCCAAATTGGGCCAATGCTCTTTCGTCTTCGGATTATTAGCAAACGGATGTCGCCGATTAACATTTGGTGTCGACGCTTTGGCCTGAGGGATTTATATCCACACCCCGACGGTATCCGTCGCTCCAAATTGCCCGATAAATCTTACCGGTAGTCCGTAAATAAGACCCGAGGGTCAAAATCGACCCCTCATAAAACTACCTTGGTGCTTTTCCGTGTTGCGATTTGTCGAGGAAAGTGGTTTAAAGGGAATGTTTTTTCAGTTTCAGAAGAAAAGACGGATAGTGGCGCGGGTTCAATGCCACAACATTAAAAAGGAATGCCCGGAACCCACTTGCGATGAGCCCGTTGTTCTCCCAGGACAGTGCTGTAAGACGTGCCCAGGGGATAGCCAGAGTAAGTGCTTTTTGCATTTTTCATTGTCCGTGATCCGCCATGAATTCGAGCGCGCCTGAATTTTTAAATTCGTTTACCTCGAAGGAGAAAATGAAAAGCCTCTGCGGCGCTTCCGAATCGATATGAGGTGTATGAAAATGCCCCTTAATGTGCTTTATTTATATTAACAAAATAAAAAATATATTCATCGGCATCTTCACAGATTTGTATCCTACCTTCAGAAAGAAAGCTTATTTCTAAAGCTACAAAAATATGACACTATATTGAAATCATAAATCCTTTAATGTTTGGCTTAGGTATAACAATTGACTCAAAAATGGTGCGTCATATTGTCAGGCAGTCACAAGATTTTGCCTCAGATAGGGCCCTATCCACGCTCTAGAACTCGTTTATTTTGGCTTTGACTTGGCCCTATTTAAATAATCTCTCTTGCAAAATACATCACCACACAAATTATGTTTTTGCCTCTTTTCGAATAGGCGGCGTATTGATGTGATGATATTTTTTAAGTTTTAATTTTATTTAAACATATTGTAGCTAACAACGAATACTTGTTAGTATTCAATTGTTTTTGACCAACTGTGAACATTTCCGGGTTTGCGATTAGTTTGTGATAGTTATCTTACTCAGTTACTGCTTTGTAAATATTAGTATTGGATATGAAACAACGAATTAAGAGTATTTTAATGGAAATCACACTATAACCTGCAAATGTTCATAGTCCAATAAGTTTTCAGCCAATTAATTCTCTAAACTTATTATTTGATTTATTTAAATATTATTATCCTTCATTTCAAACTTGGTTTTAAATGATACTAGAATCACTATATTAATATATTTTATTTGTCGTGATAAAGTATCATAGAAAGCGATCAATTCAATGACAAAATATTTAAAATGACAGACAATCCAGTAAACAGATTTTGCAGCAAAACGAGACCAAATTCTCTACCTCAATAAAAGATCTGAGGGTAATATGCATTTTTTAAAGATTATATTAATATATTTTATTTGTCTTGATAAAGTATCATAGAAAGTGATCAATTCAATGACAAAATATCTAAAATGACAGACCATCCAGTAAACAGATTTTGCAGCAAAACAAGACCAAATTGTCTACCTCAATAAAAGATCTGCCATTTCTAAATATCAAAGACAAGCATATGCAATAAGAGGTTTATTGGTTAAAGGTGTTATTAGATTAGGATACATTTTTAGCCTCCGCGTATAACAAGTTTTTTATAATTGAGATATTAAATACGTTCTATTTTTTACAGTAGATTTCGCTTACTTACCTTAAATACTTATGTATTTCAAAAATGAAAATTACGATATATTTCCAAAAAATCCAAATTATTTACCTTGCACATAATACACATACCATTTAAAAAATGCAATTTTGATAGTTTGAAAGGCTTTTTGAAAAACTATCGGAAACTTCGGGGTTGTTTTTTAAGACGTATTTTTATAAAAAAAAAACAATTAATATTTCGAAATTTGATTCTACTTAAAAAATTGATTAAAAATCCCCTTTTTGCAATCTAAGAACTTAGAAACGTGTGGTAATTTTGTTTGAAACATCTTTTTTCCCAAGTTGGTATCTAATAACCGAGATACTTCCCAATTGCAACTAAAATGAATCACTCTGTAGGTCCTTAGAACTCATTAATGGAGTTTAATTCTTTTTTATACATCATAAATTTGAGTGATTGGAATTAATCACCGTTAATAATTCAAGACAGTTGTAAATGAAATATCTTTTACATAATTCTCGCTAGACAAAAGAGAGGAAAAAAATACGGAATTTCTGCAAAACTCGTTAAACCGCAGAATAAATACGGTAAGTCGTTTGAAGTGTATTTCTGTATAAAACTATAAATTATGGCGAAACTATAAGTTATGATGCAACAAAAATCGGAATTTCTGATACGGATTTAGTGTCTTCAGTGTTTTATAACGTCAGAAAGATGGTTTCGTAATTTTAAGTGGCTTCTCTATTGCAAGGAACAAATACGTAATAGGTTAAAATTGCTAATGTTTATTACAGATCAAGAAAACCGAAAGCGCATATTTGAGAACGCGATTTAAAATAATATTCATCGTTCATCGTAAACTTTGTTTATTTATGTATTGCGTTTTCATGTTTCAGAAGTTTTTAGGCACAAAATCAATTTTTTCAATGAGTTGTAACTTTTGAACCATCAAAAAAGTATGGGCAGGTATCATATTATAGTCATAGACTTGTCGCTAATGGATTTAATAAATATGGTTTACTTAAATAAATAACGCTGGCAAATTTTCGTTTGAAATACTGATGAAATTACAATTTGAAAGAGAAATGTTGCCACCATATCTTGAAAATCAGACATTTTGTTGCACATTGTTTAGTGCCTACATTTATGTAACACTTGTATGGCCAATGTAAGCTACTTTTCAAAATTTTATTTATTTCATCTTCTTTACAAACATTTTATAAAAGAAACAAGAGTAAATCATGTAGGGTACCTTCACACCCTAACCCGTAATTATAAAAAAATCACCTACATAATTCTATAAAGCAGTATTTAATGTCTACTGTGATCTCGTCTAAAACCACTAAATGGTGACATTGCTTAGATTGTCACTAGAAATTTTATTATTATTTAGATTTCTCACATTTACATTACTTTACATTACATTTACATTACTACATTTAATCTCGTTAGTTAACGGGATCATAGTCTCTATATTGTAAATTCTTTAATTTGTTATAAACAAATATCAGCGATTGTTGTTTTTTCTATCAAGAACAAATCTTGTTTTGAGGCAGTCCAGCATATAGGAAATTTGAAAAATGGTTTCAATTTTATGTACTGAGCCTCACTTGGGTGCAAAGTCTGTTTATATTAGCTTGAATCAATAGTTGATGGTTTTCTCCTAATCAATTCGACAAGTCTAATCATAAGAATTCAATATAACACGTGCAGGGTTTAATAAAAAACACAACATTCTATTCTATTCTAATATTGGGCTACTTCCGGTCCTCCAAGGGACTTTACACTTGTTGTGAGGCGATTAATATGCTTCCGAAACCTTTAATTTTCAATCACTGTTGTGTTGATAAAAATCGCACAAACTCACGGAATCGGTAGGAAAACACGAATCCCATTTTCCATTCTCCCATTCTACAAAAAGGAAAACCCGAAACAACCCAATAGTTAACAATTCTTCTTTGGTTAACATATTCTTCAATTCGGCATCGCGAGCGGCGTGAAAGATATAAAAATTCGACTACCTTTGCCGCCCGACACAATGTTAAATATATTGGCCGTAACGTTATATCAGAGATCGGCATTTGGTTCCAAATATTTCTAAAATTCACCACGGTTCTCGGAACCGAAAAGGAACACAATTTTACGGACCGGGCTCGTCGCGGCCGTCTCCTGATTTTAGATAAATTTTCATGGGATATGGGTTTCGACGAATGTCGCGGTCGTTTATTGACCATTTTCGCCGCATATAAAAGCCGGGGTAGGGTTGGTTCGAACAACCTGTATCATTTAAGTTTATTCTCTAATGATATTGCAGCCTGACTCCCAAATCAGTTCTATTTCACCTCAACTGTAATGTAATGAAATCTTGTTATTATTAACGGGAATAGAAAATAGTTTAGTCTCGGAATGTTGTTTGATTTAATACTGTCGTCGAAATGTATAGGTGGTCCCACTTTCTCTAATCTTGCTTCAGAAAGAAAATGTAATATTAAATCCTTGCGTTTTGGAATGAACTTTATACTATGGGAGCCTCCGCTCAGTTTTACTAGCTTATTGAATGGAACACCGTTTATCCGATTTTAAATATCAGTTCCTTCCAAAAATTTTGAGTTAATATATATTAGCCATTTTAAATTTTATAGTGCCATAGCATATGGCCTTGATGGAAGATAATTACCATATATTACTTACATTCGTGAAAAATTCGCAAAAAAAATTGCAGCTAAACAACTTCGTCAATTCCTATGCGGTAAGAAAATCCTTTATCTTTTATTGCTAGCGTATCTTTAAATGGTACTATCAAAATAAATTTGGATCTGAAAATAATTTCGGAGGTTTCTGCGGCTCATGACCTCTTAATATTGAATACCACCAATACGCAGATCTTATTATTTGGAAATGAAAGGGAAGAAATTGTAAGAAACGATTCGGACGGTTGCAAAAATTTCGGATTATGGTTTGACGGTGACTTGCGGTTTTCTAAACACGTTGGCTCAGTGTTACAAATATATTTCTATAAGCTGAGGACTTGTAAGGGGTGTTTTTTTTCGATGTATAGAACTTTAAGTTGCAATAAAACAACGATGGATTATTCGATTGACATGAATTTTATTTATCCGAAAGATAATCTTGTGGCATTAAATTTTAAATATGATTTCTGGCATATGACCGCCACGGCTGGCGCGGATGTACCTAGTCCAATCTGGACATCCAGTTTTCTTATTGTCTTCCAAATGGTCAAGCGTTTGTGGCCAGAAGTGCGCTTCATCGCTAAACAAAATTCGCTTATGAAAATCGGGAACATCGGCAATCTCGTTTTGGGCCCATTCGACGAATCTACGCCTTACTTGATGATCGATTGGCTTCAATTCTTGCACGAGTTGGATTTTGTAAGCACGTAAACCAAGATCCTTCCGCAAAATCTTCCATAAAGTGGATGGACACAGATCCAATTCCTGTGCTCCATGGCGGATGGACTCATTCGGGTCTTCCTCAATGCTACGCTCCACAGCAGCAATAGCTTCTTCTGTCCGCACCGTACGGCGTTTCTGGGGATGCGAGTTATCAATAAGAGTAAATGTGGTGCGAAAACGTTCCATGGTTAATCGAATTAACTGCTCTGATGGACGATTTTGTCGAGGATAAAATGGACGCAGTGCACGATACGTATTCCGCACAGAACCATTATTTTCGAAATAAAATTGCACTATTTGCAAGCGTTGTTCAGGCGTGAGTCTATTCATGATGAATTGCTAAACCAAACTGAGAATAAATCACTTGACAGCTGTTAAATCGGTCGCCATCTTGAACAGTAATGCCAATTTAAAGTTCTATAAATCGAAAGAAAACACCCATTATATTCATAAACATCTTCTCAGCAAAGGAGTCAAACTTATTGCAATGTCGTCTATTGGGCAGCCAAATACCAAATCAAGATAAAGAGAGAATCGAATATCTTCAGAAGGCTTGTATTTGGTTTAGTTAAAATCTATAAAAGTGTGACCCTATTTCCTAATGCCTCGTAGTGCCCAGTTAGCTCAAGTTGAAGAACATTATAAAGTTATTGTTTACTAAACTGCAATAAGATTCCGTCGTACTTGTTTGACAAACTTTGCAGAGAAAATGAGGGATCGAGACACCCGCGATTAAAACATTTAATTTTTTATTAATTATTAATTAATTTAATGAAATACATTATGCTATAACGTCCCTCCCCACAATAAAGTCCTTCAAAAAATTGTTAATATTGTTTATTAGGCCCGCCAGTATCTAGCAAAAGCGTATGAGTTTATGATTTTGTGTCTATTTCTTGTATTTACGATGTATATACGGGCATGTATTTTGGTAGCAATTATGGTGCTGGTGCTGTTTTCTTGGTTAGTGTAGACCATGGAAGAGCGCAATTTGCGAATGTCGCCGCTCTTGTATTACAATTTATATTGTAGTATTTTTAATGAAGACAGTTTATTATTATTATTATTATTATTATATAATTATCATTCTGCAAATGTATTTTCTCAACAAACAGAATAATTATTAAAAAAAAATCCATTTTGTACGAATTTCCGAAGACACGCTGTATAAGAAGTGGGGTAATTTTAACATCCGTACTGTATACGCTTCGTTGTTTTACAAAACATCACTCAATATTTCATTCCGTGGTCTTATACGTATTATTACTGAAACTTCAACAGTCTAATGTTCTATTGACAGAACGCCGCGATATTTGTAGAATAAACCACTCAACACGACTTCAAACACTTGACTGCGTGTATATAATCATCGAAAAATACATGCGCCATTGCTGTTTAGAAGTTGCAAACATCGATCTTCTGTAATTGCGTTACTCACCGGTTCCCAGCGTGGTCGCAATATCAAGCGTAACTTTATTGCTGTTATCTACATATCCTAATGTTACAGTTATTTTGTCTTAATACCATAGAACAGCAGTTTCGCGGCCCCAGTCAGACAGGCCCCCCGGTAATAATAGTTGTCCGACGGCATTTTCTCTTATTGTCAATGGATTGTGACATTATCTGCATGCACGCATTTTCGCAGTGTATTGACTTTTACGTGAGAGACCGACAATTAAATAGAATATTTATGCATAGTTTAGCGTGCAACCAAGGTCATCTAGATTAAGTGATGTGTGGCGCCTGCCGACCTACATACGGAAAATTTACTCCATGTTTACTACAATTTCTCTGTCGCAGAATAAATGAAATTCTAAACTCGACACTCGATCTTGTTTTGAATCGTGAAGTCCTCAGACGTTAGTCGATAAGGGACGACGCTAAACAGAAGATATACCGGCTGTTTTTTTAATAATAGATATACGGGGGAACCCAAAATATTGATGTCTAACAGAGATAGTAATAAATAGAGATAAAAGTTTTTATAAACAGCAACTTATTCAACTTTACCAAATAATTAAAAAAATTATTTTAAAAATTAACAATAGTTTTAGAAAATATGAAAAATATAATATAAACTGGTAAAAAAACTTTTGATTGCTAATTGAAAGTCTGCTGTTTCCCTTCAGGGTAGGCCATTTTCATGTTTTAGGTGTTTTTATCATATAGCTGTTGGAGATAAAGAGGCCCAGAGTAATTGTTCCAAGGAAATTCCTCTAACAATCATTTTGAACTATTGGAATATTCTTTTACTTATAAATGCAGCTAAATGACTAATACCAGAATCAGACAGCGGGGAATGAAAAAATGAGCGGAAATATTCAAAAAGAATATTTTCTGATTATATTTGTAATACCTTGACTTGACAGTCCAGGAATCTGTTTAACATTTTCTGTATAAAATATATAAAATATGTAAGAATAAAATTATTCTCATCTTTCTACCCAATATTAGTAGAATGTCTCCAGGCTGGCTGTAATAGAGCATGGATATTTTTGCAGTTTTTTATCACATAGGTTTCAGTGAAGTGTCTTTACTTTTCTGACCTAATATTTCTAGAATATGACGCTGAGCATTCTCATCATTTGAAGAATGCTGATCGGATATTTTTTGAATATTTGTTGCTTTCTGGGAAGTTCGCGCAGGTGTATGGTGAACACACTGTATCGTTTGCTGTTAAACGTTCGGAACTAAATCGGGATGTACCTACACGAAACGTATAGAGTCGGTCGGCCTTTTGAATAGATAAATACCGCGTATGGTGCATTTCGTAGGTGTGTTATTCATCCGAAGAGTTTACTAGACAAAGGAAATAAAACTTGGCGCCATCTACATGGCGTATGGTGGGTGTCCGCTTTTCTAGACGCCCACAATTGCCACACAGACACTTGTCTGGCAATCTTCGTGTCTTTCTTTCACTTTTGGACGAACGCGCTGACGTTCGAACCAGAAAACGTTTCAATCAAAACTTTCACGGGTTTCGTTTGTACCGCGTCTTAAACGCCCAAAAAGTAAGCCGCCATTTTTCCAAAACGAATTATTAAATTTCCGGCAGCAATAAATCCGGATTCGGACCCGGACGCTAAGAAGCTAGGCTATTTCAGATAAACAGAGAATAATAAAATAGGAAATTCGCACCAGTTCCAACCATAGGCGTAATTGATCAACTTATAAAATTGAGATTTTGTCTGGAAAAACAAAGGCCTGAGGCTCTTCCACTGTTTACTTGTTTGCTGGCTACGAAAATGCTTGAGAAGTATCAAGCCCCACCGAAGAGAACAGAAGAAGGCAAGACAAAAATATATCCATTGACCATCCTAGCAGGTATTAACGTGGTTCCATGAAAAGGGAAGAGACTAATGATCGCTCATATTTGACTTTTGAGTCTTGCCATACTGGCACGAGGCATAGAAAAGACTTCATATATTTTTATTATGTTTTCTCATAATTCGCCACCACTCTCAACTTATTTATTTAAAAAAAAGGTTTATATGAAAGTTTTATGGGCTTTACAAAAAATAATATTTTTTCTTCGTATAAAGCTATATTTTTAAATCACATAAAGATAAGGCATCGCTTTGATTATAAGTGCAAATTCAATCTTATTTAATCGGAGAAAATGCTGTTAAATCATTTTAACGAAGATCGGAATAACAACTTATCTCAAGGAAGAACACAAATACAAGAAATTATTTGGCACACCTGTAGCGTCAAGAAGCACATACAGGTATAAAAAAAACTTACTTTCATTTGAACGTATGAACAATATTTATTTATTTAAAAAAAAAACTCACCAAAAAACAATTTTGCTATATTTGTTTTGCCCCTCTGTAGTCCCTTTACTTGGTTATTACTCTACATCTCGCTGAAATAGACTATAATTTGCCAGTGTTCAAGAAATCATTTTTTTTTCAGAATGCTGATTTGAAATTCCATATTTTAAACTAAATTAATGAACCATTATCTAAAAGATTTATCTTCCCCCTATGTTCTCAATGACTCATTAAAACATCGATCATCATTGTTTAGAAATAGAGTTGTATAATTTTTCATAGATCATCCAATATTCGTAATTTCCTTCCGTTGGAAGAAAGGCCTTCAAAAAAGCGCAAAGTAAACGTCGTAAAAAAGGAAGTTGGTTTTGGTCGCCGTTGTCCCATACCCCACTAACCGTTTCGCTTTTTCGTATTAAATGTAGAGCAAACAATAATATCTAATAAATTATCCGGTCACGAATACAATGTTTCACGCGTTTGTTATCTATATCTCTTTCGCAATCGCGTGGTTTTCCAATTCTTTGAAAACTTTAAAATTAATCACTTTTATCTATTTGAAATGTTTAAATCCCCAAAATTTCATTTACATGTAAAATGTCATTCAAAGGAATATTTTCACCGCCTTTGATGTGGGATAAAGTTCATCAAAAATATAGTCATTGAATTGACACTACTTTTACATTATTAAGATTATTTATTAACCTAATTAGATAGAGATATGCAAGTAATTGTTAGCACATTAGTGCATTAATTATTTAATAAAATTGATAGTTGTTTTGATTGATTCTCTTTTTATCTATTCTAAAAAGTTATAATAAGAATTATACGTTCTTATAAAGGAGAAAGGTCAGTTTTTCAAATGAGCATTAATTTTAAAAATAATGACGTAAGTAAAAGCTCTGAGCTAACCTGAGAACTGCAGTGAAAACTATATGACAATATCTCTTCACGTTTTCTAGTTATGAACTGTTAAAATATGATACTTTATAAATGGACACCCCGTATTTATAGATTTGTCTTGAATTGCATTAGGCGCCAGCGGAATTATTTTTAACGTTCGTATTTATTTTTTTATAATGCTATTCATTAATAGCGGTTTAACAGACTTATTTGCTTTAGCCAAGTTTAATCACCTTAGCGTCGACTGATAATCGCGCGTGACGTTTTATATTTTACACTAAATGAGTTTAAGCTTCTGCTTTCGGAGATAAACGTTTGACTGATAGGGGGAACGGTGAGTCGTTTTCGTGACGGAAAGTTTGACGTTTCCGGTCGTTTTATTGACCACGCGTATACGATTTTATAGTACATTATTTATTGGTATATTTTATTACGCCACTTTAGTCACGAGTACTCATAGTCACCAGCAGTGCGAGTGTTTGATAAACGAGTGACTGAACACGCTTCACGAGAAGTCGAAGTCGAAGCTTTTGCTACGTACTACCCAAAACTGACCAAAATTAACCAGAACTGAAAAAACATCATAATCAGTGTCTAAATATCCAATGACTGCCAAACCCATGACTGAAATTGTCAAAATAAGAAATTAAAAATTAACAATACTTAAGTATTTTTTCCGCATTCAATTTTTGCACTCATGTTCCCATTTCTGAATGCTCGTTCATTGCTTTCATATTTCCTTACCTGCCTCGTCTACATTTTCTTTACTATTCTTCTACCCCGTACTTTTTATATTAATAAACCTACTTTTAAACCTAGCAGCTTCTTTCCTATACACTTTCTCTGCTAAAGTTTTTTAGGAAACTTTGCGTCATCAATTCTTTGTATTTTGCTTTGTAAGCGATTTCCTTATTGTTGCTACCTATTTTAGTTTATCCACGTGCATTCGACCTTCACTCAATTTTCCTATGTTCCTAGCTCCCTACCAGATATCCATTTCTTGCATAGCATAGCACTTCTCCCGACTATTTTATGGAACATCTTTCTTCTTTATCATTCGTTGGAATTTTTTCGCTTTTTTTCACTCTTGTTCCCAATTTTTCCTTTTCTTTATTTGGAATGAAATTTGGTTTTAGCCTTGGAAATAACATTACACAAATCTTGAACCTGCATTGGCTTTCGATTAAATTGTGCCTTCAAAATACTTTCGTAAAATGGGGCACGAAGACGCCGCGATCCTCATTGTGAATTCTGGTGTCTGTCGTTCCCCATAAAATTAAGTGAAATCCTCTCGATGGCTTGCCCATGCGAAACGGAGCAATTTTCTTGAATAAAAGATTGCGAATGCTGAAATTCTGAAATCCTAAGGTAAATTGGATAGAAATCATTACGCACTGCTAACCTCCGGTTTCCGGATTTATGAGAAGTATTTCCAATACTAGTCTGGCGCTGACTTCATGAATTAATTCATGAAGTTAGTTCACTAACAAATTTGATTTTGACTTGATTAATGCACCGCTTTGATAGCAAATACTCTTCAAACAAATTTACACATTTCTTCACAAATTTTTTCGCAAACTTGTTTTAATTTTTGTCAATTTTTTGCCACAATTCATTACTATCGACCATATACCAAAACATGGTTATAATTAATGCCAAAAACCAATTAAAAACAAATTTGATTAGTTTACTTGTAGAAATTCGTCCTTAAAAGTGTTGTATATTACTCTACAAATTTTTGGTGCGATTAAGGCAATTCTGGGTATCTACATTAGGCTTCGATAAGTTTCATCGGTGGATAGAAATCCTAGAATTGCTATAAGTTTATTGTTTTTAAGTTTAGACAACTCATTGTATTATCATAACATTGACATCGTCAAAAAATGTTTAAACTGTTCAGGCTCCTTTTAAAATGGTTTTTTAACCCTCTCTGTTTATATTTGCCTTATCCCACCACCTTCTTTCGTTGTTAGATGGCAAAAAGTTTTTAGCTGCAATGAAAAGGCAAAGGGCTGCATTTCCGTTTCTGATTCTTTTATCATTTTTACTTTTCAACAAACACTGTTCCAAAACAACACAAACCGTCAAACATAACCTTTGAACGGTTAAATGAAATTTTGAGACGTCAAATATATTGGAGTGTAAAGCCAGTCTATTTCGTTGATAACTTCATGACAAAATTCATCAATTACTTCATGAATTTATTATCAGTGTAAAACTATAATTTAAAAAAAAATCTGCAACAGGTTTCTTTGCTCAAGACATTTTAGTCGATTCTGTGTTACCTGAGTCACTATTCTTGAAATTTCGGAAACAGAAATGGTGTGGGCAAATAGCTAAAAGAGGTTGTGTTGTGTTTTTATATATATTATAACCTACAAATTTGTTTTTGGTGGATGGTGGATTTTAGGTTGGGTTTATAAAAAAATAATTTCTTACGTAGTCGACGTTTTGGCACAAGGCAACGGACATTTTTTTACATTCTGTCTGATGTGTAATCTAATGAATGGTCCACGATCTTACTGTATATATTATTGCGGAAAAGCTTCCTCACTAGTCTTGAAGGAGGCAATAGAATTGACTGTACATAAGAAATTGATGCTTTATAAATTCGGCCCACAATCTATTTCCGTAATATCGAAAGAGAGGCTTTCAACTTTTTGCTTTATATCTTGTTTTGATTAATTTTTGTTCCCAGTTTTCAGAAACGCGAGTTTATTTTTGTTTTTTCAAGAATGGCTACAGTGGACCGTTAGGAACAAAAATTATAAAACAGTGCCAAAAATCACCCCTTCAAATATTTTCCACCAATTCGAAACACCTTGTACATGTGGTGGGTTCGGTTACACATAAACTGACCACGCGAGTATCTATTACAGCCTTGTGTTATTTAACAGAACGCTATAAAAACAGCAAACGCATCCCATAAAATTTGTCCCAAAAATTTCTCACCGTCTAGACAATGTATTGCGTTTGAAAAATGCTGATTTGGCGGCGCCATCGATGTTAAAATAACCGCAACGCGGACAAGCCGACGTTCGAGCTTATTGGAAAGACCTCGCGGTTTCGTTTATTTCAGGGATACTAGAGATGGGTTTGACAGTTCGTTTTAAGGAACTAATTCATTTGAAGATTCACATTTTTTAATTTTTTTAAATACTATTCTAAGAGTTCTTTTAACTTTTATCAACAATTCCAATTATGTTTCCGATTGATGGTATCTTCAATTATATATTAACTATTTCGATACATATTTGAATAATTTAAATTTAGTGTTTTTTTTTAATTCAAAAAACAGAGATACAACGTTACATCCATAAGGCGAGATTTAGATGTTATTCACAAAATAGTCGATATTTACACGTCAAACCTTTGAGGAATAATTACGTACGTGCTGAAAGTCTGCTGAATAAAATCCTAATGCTATAATTAACTAAATTGATTTTCAACTAATGAGTTATATTATGATTATAAAAAAATTGTAGGCACACATTAATAATAATAAATGTATTAATAAGTAATTAATTTTATAATAACCAAATTATTTTCACCATTCAATATTGGAAATTTGCTTTTTGTTCAATAAGTTCCTACAGACACTACACTAAGTGCAGCTTGGTTTCAAACAAGTGGTTTCATATGTTAGTAAATGAAAAAATCTGAGAGTTCTGCTATGTTATTGAGGTCTTCTTTTAGGTTGATAGGGTTTGTGTCTTAAAAATTGTCTGCGCAAATACCAAATAAATACTTGAAAATGTATATAATATTGTTTTTGGAACCAAATAATCTGTTTTGCGTTTATCTGCATTAAGTTTTAATCAAACAACGGAAGTGGTGATCTCTCTCATCAGCACAGGACTGACTCAAACATTGTTTCAACAAACGAATGAAGTCAACTAGGTTTGTGTTGAAAAGCATGGTGCAAAGATTGATCGCTGTGGTACTCTTGACAAAGCATCTGCTTGGAGATTACCCCTTCAAATTTTGCCAGCTGCACCCTTTGCAGCAAATATTCCTGAAAGATAAGATGATCTTATCAAATGCTTTCAAAAACTCAATACATCTTTAATTGTATAAGCAATTAAAAATATAGTCCGACTGATAATCGGATGAAATATTCTTGAATGTAACGTATTAATGTACTAGGCGATAAACTAGCATTTTATGAATTTTAGAAACCGCAGACAATATTTCGTTAGCTTTCTTAAGACCAAAAACAAATGGCTCAATGAAATACTCACAATATCTCATTTTAAGTAGCTAATGAGATGTCACGAACATGCACTAACCAAAATTAATTGAGCAACAAATTTTTACACCTGTGAAAGAAGGACGTCAATACTGAGCCGGTCTATTGTGCCTTCTTCTAGAAGGAACGCTCCATCCTACATCAAGCCTAGTGCGGTCTGCAATGGTCCTGCTGGAAATGGAAAGTAATCTCCCATTTTTTAATTGATTGGATCCTTGGTCTATTGTATTTTCTGTAAATGTATTTTTTGCCTAAAGAAAATAGACATTTTTTTCGTACATCAAAATTTTTGGTTTTAGATACATTCGTTTTTCACAGTCTGAAAGCATTGAGGCTATTAATGCCACGTGTTGCTGGAATTGTTTAATCATTTTATTATTAATTTGATACCTCATACCGTAGAAAGTAAAATTACCTCTTTTTAGAACATAGAAAACTAGTGTATGATTTTGCGCAATAGCAAACCTACTTAGACTGACAGATTTGTATGATTGAGGTTGCAACTCTATTGATAAATGTTTTTTGTTCTTGCGTTCTGTACCACAAAGGTTTTTTGCTTAATAAATTAATTACTACATAAGAGACTATCTTGCATGCAGCAACAACCAAATAAAGCGCATTAAAAAACACTGAAAATAAAATAGGGAGACATCAACGATAAATAAAATTACCCTACAGACAAAATTTATTTAGAAAACTAATGCTGTGATATTTTAAGTGCAACTAGTATAGTAGAACGGTTAAAAAAGAAAAACTACAACCTATTCAAAAATTGTTGTAATTATTATCAAAATCACATAAAAATCGACCTAAATTACTTCCTCTGTTACCCCCAAGATGACCCTAACGCAAAAACTTGGGTCGATTTTGGCTTTTTTAGATTTTCGGCAATAATGAAATAAGATATTTCTTTCGATATTTTTTCTATAGATCTGCATTCCCTAGATCCACTATTCCCATCTCTATTGGGTTAAAAGTTAGTTTACACAAAGCATCCGTCTCGATTATTAAACGACCTTTAATTTTCTGAGACCGTGTCACTGAGAAACGTCCTACGACAGTGTCTGTGTCAGTTCCTCTCAAAAAACAAGACATGGCAATATACCCGATTTGCTCTATAAATACCAGGGCATCGTCTAGACTCTAGACCCCACAAGCTGAGTTTGGTCGCGCAAAGAGAAAAACCTCTCTTTCGCGTCTGGGATATTAAATATTTACTGTGGCGCCACGCCATTATATGCAAACATTATGAGGGTCATGCCTATGCTCAGTCGGCTAATTAAGTAAAAGCGCGCCATCAATCGAGGAAATATTACAATACAATGCGTATTAGTTAGAACAACGGCGATGACACAAAGCCAGGACCAAACCGAATTTTGAGCTGTATCTACGCGTGCGCGTAGTGGAGTTAGCGACCTAACTACGCCGAAATAACTGAACAAGCATTAATAATAGTAATAACTTATGGTAACCTATGGTACTTGAACATGAAAAGACAATACAATATAAAAAAATAATAATTTTAGTTTAAGCAACATTAAGACACAATTGCTATCTTTTTTTCTTTTTTTTTAAACTTTGCACTAAATCAATGTCTCTCAACAAATACAAGGGACAAAAGTACCTATAGTTTGTACGATGATATGCAATACTAAATAACTGTGTGTGCCTAGTCTATCTTGCAGGTACATTTAAATTGGATAATTAGCCTCATGTGCCACTCATACTTCAATTATCATCATCATTTATAAAAGCTATATAACGTATGTGAACAATAATGTCAAAAACACAATTTGAATTTCGAGATGCCATGAAAATCAGAGCGGCAATGTAATGTGTAATAATGTATTCATAAGTTTTGTAGATTATTCTAAGGCTAAGGCTAAGATTTTATCTGAGATGGGATTAGACTATAAACAAGTGTCTGAAGAAGTTATTAAATATGTGGCAAACTTAACTTTTTCTGCTAGCATTAGTTTTGGATAAATTTTTAACACCATCTTTTAAACTAGTTAGTTTTTTTGAAAGATGAATTTCTAACCGAACATAAGCAGTTTTCTAAATGCGAAATTTGAAAATTTAACGCACATTACACGTTTCAAAAAACTTCTCATATGTACAAATGTCACCGTCATACTATCAAACGAATTCTACACGACACACGACTTACTTATTGAAAATAATATTCAACTAGCTTATAAAGGCTTATAAAAATGATACGAAAAGCGAACCACGCACTCGCCTAGAAGCCGCCGGGCAAAATTGCGACGTAACATCTTAATTAACGCAATTACCATGTTTAAAGCCCCCGTTTTGTTAAAGTTGTAAATAGACACTAAATAATATAAACCTCGCGATCATAATTAGTATGCAGGTTCTTGTTTAACTGCTCGGTTCTGATTGCTTCGAAACATGGAAAGACGAATAGAGACGTGTGCGCTTATACGGCGACGCACCTACAGCGTAAATACCATTCGTTAAATACCAAATTATGTACGGTCAAATAAGAATTTCCAGTGTCTTCATTAAAATTTCTAGAAATATTTTTCTGTATATAGTATCAAAAAATTGATTTTTATATAGCGTTGCCCGATATACGTTGAGGAAAAACACTATCTCGTTTATACTTCCAATGTAGTTTACCTTATTTAGAGTAAAAGATCAGAGAACAATTTTTCTAAAATACCCAATTGTTTACTGACCTGGCGTGCTCAAGGTTTTATTAAACATTGCTTGCCAATTCCGATAGTGACTTCACACATCAGTCAGTGAATGAATTCGTGTGGTTTTGCCAAAGTGTATCCAAATCTAATAGTCATATAAATAGTATAGGATGGAACACGTTGGTAAACTTTAGTCATGTGATTATTAAACACTCGTCTCCTTGCACTGCGCTATGTCCATGGCTAACATGACGTTTATCAAATTTATTGCATATTTGCATATTTTTGCTGGCTTATTTGCCATGAAAACGATCGAAATTTGAACTGTTCAAATCTGACCGTTATCAGCGTTTTTACAAAATATTATTATGAACACCGTTTGCTACGAAAGGACTGAACGGCAGCCAAAAATAAAATAAGTCTGAGTTTTTGACTTAGGTCATAATTTCTGAGAAATTAGTCAGCCTGAGTTGATTCCCAAAAATTCTGACTGAAGTCAGAAATTCTGAGAAATAGGTTAGTCTTTTTGCTTTAAGACAATTTATAAAAAAACATATCAGAATTTCTAAGAATCAGTCAATATTCCGCACTGTGAATACATTATATTAGTCGATAATTGCTTTCGTTATAATTAAATATAAGGTTAAAAGGTAAGAGTGTTATCAAAAATAAAATTAACAGTACTAGTATGATAATGATTTCCAAAAATGTACTCAAGATTTTTATTCCTACAATTATTTTCCGATTGATACTATTCCGAGACATTTATTTTTTATCTTTGCTATTTACATATGAAGCTATTCTGTTAGAAGCTTTTACGAAACTCTTTGAAGAAAAAGTTTCGCATAGTTTTCCTTCTGCTTGAGAAATTAAGTATTTAAATTTTGTTTTCCACACAATGCTGTCTCGAAATTCATTTTCCTTTCCAACAAGTAGTAAGTGACATAAAATTTTTCAAATGTTTTTTAATGTTTTCAAATTTGGGTAATACCTAAATAAGATCAGTGCAGGTGTTAAAAGCAGGCAGTTTTGTTTTTAACTTTGTGTTTATTTGAAATATGAAAGGTATTCTTGCTAATCATGACGAAATCACTTTATTGACTCGCAAGTATACTTAAAAATTGATCAATAAAATCAAGTTTTACTGAACAAGAGAAGAAGATTTCAACAAATATTTTTCAAAAAATCCTGTGGGTACATACAGGCCTAATGATATAACCACAATATCGATGTCGCTACCTAATTTTTAAAAAAGCGGGTATTACCAAACCCAACAGCCTTAATTAAATTGGAATGTATTACAGTATATTTGCAAAAGAGAAACAAACGCTTTTGCTCAAGTAATTCGAAAAATAAACTAAATGTTGATATAAAAGTTACAATTAGATACGAAATAAACTAAATTAATGGTATAGGTTATAGGCTACGTGAATTCACATTGGTTCACATTTAAAAAAAAGAAGGAATGTATCGATGTCTACTTTTTGAACCTCTCTGTATATTTTCTAATTACTGTAAAAAATGTGCAATAAAAAATTTTGATGGATGTGCGAGCATTTTTCTTGAGATCCAATACCTGATTTTCAAATGAATTTGTTCCATATTTTAGGCGTTCTCTGTATAATTAATTACAATATATTCAATTTTATGTAATTAATTTTTAATGTATTTTAATAACTTCAAAAACATATAAATATTTGAAAGCAAACGTTAGAAGGACGCAAAATTTTAGATCAAACTTTTGAATTGCCCAGTGTAAATGTGAAAAATTACGTGCATGTACTACGGCACTGTACGAATTAAGCCAACAGATTACAGTGTATTTGTAAAACTGAGTTGGCAATACTGGGGCAGGAGCGCGTGCCAGTTTTTTAGTTTTCATCCCGCACTTTTGGTCCAGTGACTTTACTCGCGGTTACCCATCGGTCCTGGCAACATACGCAGTCGGACTAAAATTATTAGTGTAATAATGAAATGGGAGAAATATTGTGAAGACGACGCGGCGTAGCGCACTATCTCACCTCGTGGGCGCCAGTCGGCCGTTCGCAGATGCATTTATCAAATGGCAACCTGTCGGCAAACTCATTAATTATTCTGAATCCGATTAAAATATGTAAACATATATGATAGCACCGGAATATTTCTGACTGGAGTTGTTCCTTTGCAAATTTGAATTAATCGATGACGGTTTATTAGTACCGCAATTTGCAATGCAATAAGCAGGAGTTGGGACAAAAACCGTTTGACCTTGGAAGATGTGCGTTTATTTTAAGTCGTGCGTTTGTTTGGTTATCCGTGCCCGATCAATCTTTTCGCGTCGGATCGTTCGGATGCAGAAGAAGTGAAACTCCGATTTTTTTTGTGTGGTTTTTAACGTTTGGAGGCAGCAATAGACACTGATTTGGGTTTTTCAAATTCACGTTGTGATTTGGTTTTCAGTTAGTATTTAGTCAATATCTGTTACCTCCTCATTACTACAGATGGCCAAAACAATGTAGAGTGCTTAATATTTGAGCTTCCTATGCACTATACTGACTACACTAGTCACTATTTTCAAACTATAGTTATACTGAAGTGTACTGATTTTAATAGTACTAGCTGCTAGTGTTGGGGCTGGTCAATTGATCAGTTCTTAATTGACCAGTAACAAAATATTTTAAATAACATCTTGCAATTGTAGAGTGTTATCTAGCATTGTTCAATAATAATATGTATTTTATAATAAATTATTATCCTTTTCTGATGTCCATTTTACCTTCACTCTCTATATAACCCAATAATAATATCGACTCCATTTAGTTAGTTTCGTTCCCAGAAAGACGCGACGGCGGCAATATAAATAGATATAAATTAATATAAATTTTATGGAATTTTTAAAATTATTATGTTGTTGACTGGTCTATTGACACAAAATAATTTGACCTATCAATTCCACTTACACCTTGCTTATCATTTTATCACTTTTATCATTATATAACGTCTTATGATATGGGTGATACGACTGATAAAGAAGCTTTCAAAAAATTAGTAAGAAAAATAGTTTTAACGTAAGAAAACTTGGAATAATGTTGTGTGGTGGTGAAGTAGTGGTAAATTCAAGGCTCCTGGTGAGATAGGGATCTAACGATTTTGTTTTTCTGCAAGATCAACAAGAGATACGAAAACATGAAATAGAAGCTAGGGGCTTTAATATGGAATGCTTCTTAAAGACAATCTATTGAAAACTGACATTTAAGAACGAAAAATGAAAACATCAATTAACTAAAAAATGTGACTTGGTATTAGTAATAGATGTTAGGGTAGTAAGAAAATCTGGAAAAGTCCGTTATGAAGAAAATACAATAATTTTAAGATGAGAAAATAAAGGCTAGGGACCTTAAAAGTAAGAAGTTTTAAATTAAGAATGCTTCTTAAAGAAAACCTATTGAAAACTGACCTTTAAGAACTAAAAATTAAAAAAAATTTAAGAATATGATACATGTTAGGGTAGTAACAAAATCTGGAAAAACCATTGTGAAGAAAATATAATAGTTTTAAGGTGATAAAATTAAAGGCAACAAGTTCTGGAAAAATAGTAAAACCTTCAGAAAGATTTACCGTCCATAGGTTTCGAGATTTTATTGTTTTATCATAATTCAAAAATCTAAAATATATTTATGTTATTCCCTACCAGTAGTTTCGATGTGGTATTAATAACAATATTCCATTTATTTCCAACAGTGGTCTAGTCTTCATAGTATCCGTATCTGTCCTATCACGATTGCCAAATGTCGACAAAACTAGTATTCAAACTACTTGTAGGTAATTACGCGAATATATTTCTGACCTTTTCAATTAAAAGAAAACCAACCAACTTCAAAACAACAAATAACTGCTGGCGAGAGATATTCAACAAAATAACAAGAATATTTTACAATCAGGCTATATCACGCGAATGTTAGAAATGTTAACATTAAAGAAAAACTTCACTGTACCGTCATTATAATATACATATAAAAGAACATTTAGTATTCTTTGAAATACAATGTTGTAATATACCGACTTCATTCTAGGTCCTCAAATTATTACGGTCCGTTTTTTACAAATCAACTTCTCGAACAAATTCGCAGATGAGAATTTACCAAAATTAAAAGATTATTAAAAAACTTCCATAAATTTTGTATTCAACAGTTTGAACGATTACTTTAACAATAACATCGGAAATGTGCAAATCCTGATGGAGTAGAGAGAGATATTTCATTTGTGGTAGCTGTGAATATAACTTAAATGGACATTGTTTAATTTTGTTTGCTTTGTGTAGGATCCAACAACATTAGGATCCAAAATTCTAATCTAAGCGGTCAAATAATACATGTAAATATTTTATCTATTCAAGCAATATTTGCAAGCATTTTACAAACTAACCAAAACTATCCTCCTATCGGTTTTGTTTAGTTCATATCAGATTATGTGGTCTGCAATTTGGTTCAAACGATCTGGAAGCATAAAAACAATGTCCATTGAAACAAGGAAAGTGAAGAAACTCCGCGCAGTTTCATTAGAAAAGTTTATTGTTCTGTTATTTTGCACGTGCATCGTACAACACGACACTATAGATATTTGGGAAATATTGCCTGACTTGCACAATAAATTCGCTGCACAAAAATAAGCGAATAAATCTGCCATATTCTTTGGCTCCCTTTGGTTGCGTGACTGTTTGGCGGCTGTTCGGTTTTTTCCGTTTTATTTTAAAATCGCGCATAAGGCAATATTTCGGCACTTATTTCGTACGTTAAGGTGACAATAGAAGCACTTTATTCAGCAGGTTAATCGAAATCATGGCTCCAATTACCAGCGTTATTTCGTATAGGAGTAATTATTGGGAAATTAAATAATAAATCTGATATTGTTATGAATGATTGTTCTCTATCGGTTGAAATTCGCAAGAGATTCTTTAAATTGAAAATTTTAACAGGAAACATTCACATATGTCATGGACTCCTGAAAAGAGCTCACATTTTTTTGTCTACCATTTTCAATTGTCCAATATATAAATTTTCCTTCATTTTATGTCTCACCCGTTTCCGTTGGAACTTAAAATTTAATTTAGTTAGCATGTATTACCTTATATTATTTTACTAGCAAAGAAGCCTGTCAGGTACTTTATTAAATATATTAAAAACGCCGAAACTCTATTATTATAAAGTTGTAGATGGCTCGAAATTAAACTTCAAAATGTAGGTAACGTTGAAACTCCAAATATATGGTTTGCAGTCCCATTAGTGCCGTCGTATGCACGAATAAAACATTATTTAGCTTTTAAAAGTTCATGTGACTTTTGAGATTTTTATTTAAACTAAAAATAGGATAATGTTATATAAAGTTTTTGGTCATTTTTCAGCTCTCAAATATTGTACCTTTTACTATTATCTCTAGACCCAATTAATATATCGTTCATTTTTCTTTATCATTCACTATGCTTCTTAAACGTGTTAAAAAATAAAATTTTAAACTAAATTTCCGTTTTTATCTTGTTAATAATTCCAGCCTTTTGGTATTTTATCTCATGATAATGGTGATATTCGGCACTATTGCAATTTTATAGTTATATGTTTTGAATGCATTTCATTTTCGCTTTTCGAACTATTTGTCTTTCTGTCAAATATGGTGAGTCAAAAAATGTGTTGTTCTAGAAAGTGGAACATAGTGCAAACGAATTAAAATGAACCACAGTCAAAAGTCAAAGAGTAAAAAAATCTCACAATTTATTAAATTTAAGATTTCTATGTACAACATACATATTAATAAATATTTTAAATATATTGTTATAAGCATACAACAGAAGTAAAGTTTATCTTAAATTTGTAAATAAATAATTATCATTCTTAGATATAATTTTGATTTTTTCCATACTTTTCCAAAATTCCAAAAGATTTCAAAAAACTGATAATTATGGTAGATTCAAGAAAGTTGGAATGAACTATTTATAGTGGTTTTTGTTTTCAATATTCCAATATTCTAAGTGACCAACGCAGGTTAATATATCTATTAATTCTTCTTTTCGACATTTTTGTTAGCTAAAAAATTATTTTGAAAGCCTTTTGAGTGTAAATTTGAATGAATCAATAATATATTATTTAAATTTGCATTTCTTAAGATGAATTTTTAAAAAATGTTTATTTTCTCAAAATCTCTCAATTCTCAAAACTAAAAAACAAAATTAATATAGCTTTTTCCAGAAGTATTATGGAAGCTAATTATAGCATACAGCTCTAACTTCTGCATTATCTTTTAGTAAAGCAAACATTTACGCATATGCAGCGAATGGATAAAATTTGGATTTTTTTAATATTGGATTTCAGGAAAAATGCTCGCACAGGTTCATCAAGCGCATTTTTTGCAGTAAACAGAAAATTTGCAGGGTTGGTGAAAAAGTCAATGTAGATATTAAGCTCCTAAAAACTAAACTGTAGTCGGCGGTCAAGATTATCTTTATTATTATCTTCGTTTCTTCCTTTAATACATGTTCATTATTTGAAGTCACTTCTGAAGATGAAGTATGGATGTTATCCTAATGAAATCTTCAATCTTGGGCTCTCATTAGTTTTTAGACGACCTGACACTAGACGATCTTTTACATGCTCTGCTTCTATAATTTTTCTCTTAATTCTACTGCCTGTGGATCTTGTAATTTGTCTTTCTGGATATTTTGTGTTAAACAAATTACACACTTCTTCTTAAGTTCTTGTTTTGTCTCCATATCGAATAAACATTAAAAATTTAATTCCGTGCGTTTTATTTAGATGCGTCATATTCACTTCCTTTACTCCTGTTCATTGCAAAATTGTATTTTCTTTTTTATTCCCTTGAATAGAGTGTGATAAATGAATTTATTTAGCGTGTTACATGTAAAAAAAGGGAACTTGGTGTCGACATCTACTTTTTATACCTGCAAAAAAAAAAGAAAAAATTAATACGGACGTGTGCGACCATTTTTCCTAAAGTGTCTGACTTTTAAATGCTTAATATTATATGCCAAGCATAATAAATATCCCGTCACATTCAATAACGTCCGCAATGTCCCGTTTTAATCTACCACTTTATTAGGAGGAATCGACTTCGTCCCCCTTTGATCTTATTGCAGTTTAGCGAAAATACAAAGTTAAACATAACGAACGTAATTTGCATATTCATCTTCGATTATCAATTCCAGCATCGTTTGCGGCGCAACTTACACCTCTCATTTTCCTTTCCTGTTGCTTTCGTTTCGATCGGCACCGTATAATTATTACAATAATTTTAAACCGCCGTCCTACGGTCGCCTCCGTAGCGGTCGAGAGGTGAACAGATTTATCTAGCCGGGTCCAATTCATTTAGATAAAGTGGAATTTTTGATCAAGTCGTATATATATATTCAGGTTTATCCTAACAAATGGCCGGCATTCGCGTTAGATTGCATAAAAATTAACGGCTATCTGAAAAGGAAATATACGCAGACGGTCGGATCGACCTAGGTCTCACCTCGCCATTCCTTATATGCACTCTTGTAAACGAATGACTTGTGCCTGTTTTATTTTCGAAACTTTCTATTTGCTCTTGTAACAGCTCGGTCTGCTTGTGTGCCGCGTCTAAGTGAGAGAACGTTCCGCCGACATTTTTAAGTTTGCGAATTATCGTCGATTCATATTGTCACTGGCGCCATTTATATCGATGCGTATTAATATTGTCGCTTTATCAAGCGATCCTAAACTGCGAGTCGTATTTTACTAGCACGAGAACGTACGGCAAAGTGATCGAATATCGAAAAAATTATATTATGCAGTGACGGCAAAATCATTGGAAACGACAATTTTAATTGTTTAATTTGTTGAAGATATTTTGAATATTGTTGACATTGTTAGAATGTACAATTATTATACCATACGTTTAAACAATAATTTTATTCGCTAGTATATTTAATAAAACTTCCTTTTTGAAACTCATAAATAATTTTTAGTCAGCATTTACTAACAACACATAAGCTTTTGTCTAAATCTAATATTTAGTATTTAGCTTTCAAACAGCTCCTAGGCATGGACTGCAAGCCTCTAGTTTAATGCTGGCCCAAACTTCCTCGAAGAGTTGGCCGAAATTTTTAAAAGTTCCTGACCCTTACATTCTTTTAACGTTCATCAACAGATTTTCTATCGGGTTAATGTCTTGGCGACAAGACTGTAAAACATCCATATGATTATCCTCTATCCAGGCAGTGCCCCTCTAGCAGAATGCTTGGGATCATTGTCCTGCTGAAATTTTCAAAGTATCTATCAATCTATCAAAGATCTAGTGGACACCATTCCAGGAAAAATAGCCCCATACCATGATGCAACCACCTGCAAATTTCACTATTTTCATAGTGTAGTGTGGTCATATTCTTCATTTGGTTGGTGCAAAATCAAACGCTTTCCATCATAAATAATAGTATATTATGCAACAAGTGCGGTAAACGGCATTTGACACACGAGTTTATTTGACACGAGCTGCATATTATACTTTTTCTATGACCGTTAGTTTTTGGGTACATTTTCGCAAAACAACACGAATACATTTACTGACATGACCGTCAGAATTGACAAACGTCAAAATTCATTCAAAATCTCCGAAAACATCCGAATGCTCCCAAATCCCTGCGGTAAAATCCCGGAAATGTCCGAAATGGCTCGGATTCGTGGGAAACGAAACTGACGTGGTAAAGTGACACTTCCCGCACGCTAGATCGATGTGTAATTAGGTATTTTACAGACGGCAGTAGAAAACAGTATTTACCAGGGATGCATCTGACCATAAAATCTGCTGTACGGGCCTTATTCTTACTTGGAACCCCGCCAAAGATTATTTCCAAAGTCCTTTTTCTTGCTTAGTAATAATTCGTCTTTCATTTTCATTACAACTTTTTTGTGAATCCGTATTACTCATATTTGCAGAAATCCGAAGGAAGATTAACATTCAACCATTGAAAGGAATGTAAGTGGAAGTTGACAACTCACTAAATCTCATATTAGGTCTACCGTAGCGTTCCTAACTAGTTTCCCGTTTTCAAAATGTATTTTTTAAAAATAAATTTGCAAATAAAATTATTATTTAAACTTATGATTGTGCTTAATGTTAAAAAATAAACTGGTATATATCCCAACAATAGTAACAGTGATGTTATGTCCGAAATATGTTGAACAAATTTCTTAGTCCAATAATTAAAATTATCGTTAATTACCGTCTTCACTTAGTTTGCTCTCAAAAAGCATTTCAAATAGAATGTTAAAAATAAATTTAGTTTGGGTAATAAACAAATGTCTTCTTCATAAGATGTGTAAAAAATTGTGCATAAGGCGCCAAAAATCGTTTTTATTTCTGAAACAATTTAAAATACGTAAAAATTACAAAATTTTTACTTCATATACAGTACAGATTTTATTGGCTATGTTGTTGCCAAGTATCAATTAATTTCTGAAATAGTGGAAAAAAATATGTTTTCAATGCAGATTGTAAGCTTATGTCAAAACCTTGTATTTATAAATTTATAAATAAAAAATTTATCTGCTCTTATTAGATTAGTTTCTTCTTTTTCTTTAAACTTTATAAATCAGTTGGAAAGTGCTTTTCTTGATTGAACGATTTATGTGTTCCGCATTTCGTGAGCTAACAAAAAATAAGTACATTTCCGAAAAGCACAAAGAGAATTTCCAAATCTGCTGCGTTTTGTAACATTGAATCTATCTAATCAATGAAATATTTCTTCTTTATACTAATCACGCTGTATTAACAATAAATAAGGATTAATAGCCTCTTTCAACATCTTTTTTTGTTACTTTACATATTGTCAGGTGGAAACTTGTATGGCGTCAACTTCTTTGTTGACGTCATAGTAATGGAGTGCTTTAGCCCCGGAAACATGAATAGGGAAATGTGACTTATAAAACCCAAACTTTTATTATTTTTAATGCGACTTTGAAATTTCCAACCTTTTGTCGCCACACCATTAGCCTTTATTTACCACAACGAAAACCGTTTAAAACAATTTTTCAAAGGTTCGCCAGCGCGTTCGGCTATAAATCTCAACCTAACATAATTCATCGTTCATTCGCAAGGCGGTTATTAACAACAGTTGCCAATTAAAATTGACCTGTCTCTGTTTCATCATAAGGCACCTTGCATGTCGAGTCGATTCAAAACTCGACCTATCCAATGCCCACGTTCACTTATACCATTCATACGCGATATTGGTTGTTTTTTCTCCGTTTGTCCGCTGATATGGAAAAATCTCACCTCTAATGTTATTAACCGCTGAAAGCGAGTCGTTTGCATTTCAAATGTCTCTTTTACCATATTTGAACGTTTATATTGAGTGCTTAATTACCATTATTTACGCCCACCTTTACTAAATACTCCCACCGGACTAAATTTAATTCTTTTTTCTGTTTAACTTCAGATTTCGACGTTCAGCAAGACATCGTCCCACAGAACCTATTCGAGGAGGAAGAGAGAAGCAATAAACGTAAGTAAAGCCCGTTTTAGAAACGTTCGTTGATTTCTGATGAGCAATAAAATTTTGAAGACACCCTCACAGACTTAAAAACCTTCGATAGATTAGCTACAGGATATATCTCTGAGGGTCTTTGGAACACTACCAAAGGATCCGTACTTTGAAAAATGTAAAAAAAACATTTTTTGAATTTTTGAAAAAGGGTGTTTTTCAAATAATAATCTTATTTATAATATGCTTGGCCTTCGAAGTAGCAAAGGGAGTAAAACCCTATTCTGAATCCTTTATCACTTAGTTGAGAGAGCTTTGGACTGGTCACTGGGAAATCATTTGCATAACTCTTTATCAATACTTCTACATTTACCAAAATAATGCCATTGTTCTGATGGCCTGATATATTATGAGCATTTGAGAATTAAGAATTTAAGAATAGAATCTTTTGATTTGATTGCCATAAAACGCCTGGATGTAAAAGCAGCTTACTACGTCCAAGTTAGTCAAGGGGCTTCTCATAGTCAATGAAACATAAGAACAAATTATTTTTCAGGTCTCGATATTTTTTAAGTGTGTTAACATTAAATAAGTCTAAAACCCTGTCCAGAATTGGTTCCGTTTTTAGATTTTCTAATTGCTTACTCTAATTATAGTGTTGTGCCCGAGAGCAATTCTTGCAAACTACATATTATTCTAAACAAGTTTGGCAACTAAAGAAAGGAATATTCGGCTAAAGAGAAGGTGATATATCGCACTTACTAAATTAAATTTTGTTGGAGCATAAATCTAAATAACTATTAAAAGTTGGTGATTTTCCATGAACTACATGTCTGATTTATTTTATATAATGTGATACATAATTTTTTATTTTCTCGTGTGATATCTGACGTTTTAACATGTGTTAGGTCCACATTTAACTTAACTTATCAAACTTAAAGTGGTCTATACCAAATGGTGCTCTACCAATGTCGAAAAGTGGGTAGCAACTCTATTTGAAATTGCTCAAGCAGTCTACCGTCCCCTTTACCTGAAGCTGCTATTCACATTCCTTCCATATCTAGCCAGTGGCAATGATAACCAATTCTCATTGCATAGCGCTTTCGTAATATTTTCTCTGTCCTTATCACATCGCATGTTATCGTATGTTAGACGTCTACTAGCTTATTATGTTCAACTGAGTCAAACTCTTTCTCATATTTAATGAAACGTAAATGTAAACAACTCTTAAGCACTAATTATTTTGCATGACTTTTTGACCTCTCAAAGTTTTATTCAATTAATTTAGTGAAGCCTATCAAACTTGAGGCGGTCGGCGTCAACTGCAAACTACTGCAAAAGTTGCTACAGAAATGTTGACAGAAGTTTCTTCCTTTGTTTTACTCCCCCTCGACTTAGTGTTGTCCAAACGTTGAAAACATCGAAATATTAAAAAAACTATTTAAATCTTGTCATTGATGATTCAAATCCGATGTTAATGAATTCATCTTTCATATTTTATAACCCTATAAGCATTAAACGTACTATCAAACAATTTTTACAAATATACATAGTAAATATATCGAATTTGAGGACTAAGGAACGTATCCATTGAATTTTTGATCCACATACATATCGTATTATTTGTTTTGTCCATGGTTAGTCAATTTTAAAATGCTTTTAAGCATTGCATTTCTAAAGGCAACAATATTTACTAGTGCATGTATTTCAGTAAAACGTTTTTTAAAAATGTGTCCTAGATGAAGGTACATTTAAGTTTAGTTTTTAAAAACTACCAAAACCAAAGCAATAGAAAATTTGTGCTACGTGACGAAGGAGATAAATAAGAACTAAAAGTTCAGATTTTCACGAAATTATATATTTTTACATGATATTTGTTTCGACAACACCGTGTCTTTATCAAATGTATATTTACAAACTACCTGCTACTAACTAAATTGACAATAAAACTTTAATTAATGTTGTTGTGAGAATTTAAGTTAAGTTAAGATTTAAATACCTCTTCTTTATTGAACTTAAAATCTCACAACATTAATTAAGGATTTATTGTCATTTTTCGGTATATATAGTAACAGGTAGTTTTTAAGTATTACATTTGATAAAGACACGGTGTTGTCGAAACAATTGTCATGTAAAAATATATAATTTCGTGAAAATCTGAACTTTTATTTCTTATTTATTTTGGATACGAGAAGAAATGGTCCAAACAGATTCTTAAGGTTCGTTTCAGATAACGCAAAAAATATGTTTGCTAGATTCGTGCTAAGGGAAAAATATGATTCTATTCCATATCCTTGCCTTTCTCGTGGTCTGAATTTGTTATGTACGAGTAATGGTTTGCTTAAAATTAATGCTATATCGACTCTAATCGCGTGCCAGGTGGAAAATACTGTTTCTTTATCTTTATTAATACAAGTAGCTTCACAATCTTCGGCATTTTCATTTAAAAAACTTACTAATGGCAGAGCCGCTAGCTACTCTATGTATCCCATAATGAGAACTTGCCGAAGGTGAGCAGCAGCCTGACAAGAGTATGTTACGAAGTGTGATGCTTGTGACAGCGATTAAATACTCAACTAGTGTGTCAAAAAAAGGATTTTTCTGTACAATTTTGTCCTTATTTTTTATTTCTTGGAAGAATACTTCTTAATAATAAATACTAAATAAACAAACATTATCTTTTTTCATATTAAAAAAAAAACATATTTCCAATTTTTAATGGAATTTATATATATATATATATATATATATATATATATATATATATATATATATATATATATATATATATATATATATATATATATATATATATATATATATATATATATATATATATATATATATATATATATATATATATATATATTTATTTATATATTTATATGTATCCTTCACAGCAACTCTAGGCGAAATTTTTGAAGTAGTCTCTATCCCCTTTGCTTGAAGTGGCTGCTCGCATCCCTTCCATAACCAGCAAGTGTCAATGACAATAAAATTACATTTTCAGTGAGCGACGTTATCACATTTCCGAAGTACGCAAAACTTTCGTAATGTTTTCTCTGTTCTTATCATTTCATCGCGACGAGTAAATAAACCTTGGGCGTATTAAACTTTTCGCATCATACATTATCGTGTACACGGCGCCGATGCGAAATTAATAAACGATGCTTATCTCGACTCAAACTTTAACCTAAATCCAGTTAAATTAAAACGACACGCCTTTTACCGTTTTCCCGCGGCCTATATCGTAGATCTTTACTTGCAGATTACGCTGCCCTTTTAACCGGCCGATCTTCGCTCACGCTGAAGAACGAATTCATGAAGCCGACGGCCACCGATTGGAACAAGAACAACGCCGTGGCGACGGGAAGGTTCACTCTCCACAAAAAGAACCTATATTATTCATTTTACGTGTCGGAAAAAGCCGCCCGGCCTCATTCGTTGCAGTTCGTCAAAAGTAACGGCGACATTTTGGAAGAGTTTAAGCTTTCGTACGGGTCGAGCTTGGTGAACAGCGTATACCAGAACGCCACGCGGAAGGTGTGCGGCGTGTGGAAGAGATTGGCCAAGGATTACAGGCGGTACCTCAAACAGGAAGATTTATACGCCGTGCTAGTGTGGGGAGTCAAAGATCAGGCGGAGTTCACTCTGAGCGGGAGGCTCATGAAGTACGTCGCTCTGGAAAGCGAATGGTTCAGCTCGCTGCTGGAACCGGAACCCGACACAGACTCGCTGGCAATGACCGGGGCGGGAGGTACCGCTATCGTGTCGACTTCGACGTCGGTCACCCCATCCATACACCTGGCTATAATTTTCAATGGCTTATTCACTTCATCTGAAACTCGAGACGTGCCGATAAACGTGACGCTGTCGCTGGACGAAAAGAAACAAGTGATACTGCAAGAAACGATCCACGTCCCGAACCCCGCGAGAGACGTGAACGTAATCGACATCAGTTCCCCACTAACTTCAGCTCATTTGCGTCTATTAACCAGAGGTCGCTTGGTATTAAGCGTTTCCTCTGTTTCCAAACCCGATGCGCTTAAATTGAGCGGAAACGTCATTACTAAGACGTCGTGCGAGCTGTTCCAAACGGCCCTGGCGTCGCCCGGATCAGCCCCCGACGGAATCAACGGCATGGCTTGGTTTTACCTCAACAACGACGGCTCGCTGGTCTACAACATTCAGATCGATAAGCTTTCGGCCAAGGAGAACCCTCCCATTATACGACTAATCGACGTTAAAACCAAAAAGAACACCGAGGACTTGACGCCGTATTTCCAAAACGACGGATGGGCGAACGGCACGCTGGACAAGCTCAGTCCGAAGGTGTTGGAACCGCTGTATTCCGGCGACTTAACGATCAACGTCGGCACCGCTAGCGAGAACACTTTAGTGAAAGGAAGACTCGTCGCCAAGCCGGTCACGGATGCCAGGGATTCCCCGGCCCCCGTTTTATTAAAACGGGAAAATTCGAGTCTGCCTGCGTCGGTTGTCGGTCTCGCATGGATATCCGTGGACCTCGACTGTTACATCCATTACGACGTCTCCGTGAACGGCATGAGCGGCGACCGGAAATTGGAGCTATGGATGGAATTGTATCCGTTGATAGCGCCCGGCGCTCCTTTTATCAACAAGCACCTGGAGGACTTTCAGGGGAACGCGGTCGAAGGAAGTCCCGTCGAGATTCTCACGAAAGAGGAGCTCACTCGGTTGGAGAACGGTGCCAGTTTCATTAAGATTAAGGACCAGGAGACCAAGGCTGTCCTGCTAATGGCAATAATTACGAAGGTAAGTTTTCCTGCTGCGATTGGGTGTGTTAAAACTTTACGAATTTGAGTCCAAGCTGAGTTCTAAGTGCCTCGAAGTGGCAGAAGCACTTCAGAAATACGCTTTAAACAATAATGTTAACGTAATAATCTAATGAGAATTTCGGGATAAAGTACCAACTAATCCAATATTCAACGTCCCTACACTTGTTTTCGTGATAGGAAGGGCTAATGGAGAGATAGATTTGTCTGGGTATATGTTTATAACGGGAAGAAGTTACTAGGTAATAAAATTTATAAATATTCGGTTCAGTTTTGAACTCGGGACCATTTCAGTTTTTTTTTGCTTTTTGCACATGTTGGACTTTAATATTCGAGTAGCAGAGTTTTAAAGCGCAAATTTCAGTTTTTTTTCTTAATACCAGTTTAACAGTAGCTCGTGCGTACTGGATGCGCAAGATATGCATTTTGTATTGCTACTAATACTAATAAATATGCGCCCAAAAAGTTTTCAATATATGTTTGTCGAATATGTTGATTTTTGGAATAATTGTTGTAAGCAAAAGGCTACAACAGACACCATACCTTTTAGTGCTACATGATTCGGAAATTACAGGTCTATATTTGACAGTTTGAAAAATGCTGTATTTACTTTGATATTGATATATACGTTATTAATTTAAACATTAGTTCTGATTGCTGTTGAAATTATCATCTATTTCCTACTCTTCAAAGTGACCTTCAATTTCTTCAATATATTCTTCTATTTCTTCTTCTTTCTCTTCTTATTGAGGGGATATTTATAAAATATTCAAATAAAGACTTCTTATTGTAATCTACTCGTAAAGTAACAGAATATTTTGTCATCTTCAATGGCGAATAACTTTTCTTAGCACACGCAGGCACTTTTGGAACGTTAGTTCGTTTGGTGTGTCCTGCTCTTTTAAAATTATTGCTATTTTGTTACTATTTTCTTGTCTTATTCTACCGGCTTATAAATAATAATATTCCAAAAGTAGTTCATCTCCTTAACTGGATCGGTAAGCTCAAAAGAAAAGAAGCAACCTTGTCTTCCTCCGTGCCAATTTAAAAATGGATTTTACATTAAATTGTTTTTTAATTGAATTTTATTTTTATTTATTTTTAATTTGATCGCATTGTAAATAACAATATTTCAAAAGTAGTTCACCTCTTAAAGTGGAGTGGTAAGCTCAAGAGAAAAGAAGCGACCTTGTCTTCCTCCGTACCAATTAAAAAAAGATTTTAACATAAATTAAGTTTTTACATTTAATTTTTGCTAATTTATTACTGTTTTATGTCTAATTTGATCGAATTATAAATAACAATATTCCAAAAGTAGTTCACCTCTTAAAGTGGAGTGGTAACCTCAAGAGAAATGAGGCAACCTTGTCTTCCTGTGTGCCAATTTAAAAAAGGATTTTACATTACATTAAGTTTTTACATTGAATTTTTGCTAATTTATTACTGTTTTATGTCTAATTTGATCGAATTATAAATAACAATATTCCAAAAGTAGTTCACCTCTTAAAGTGGGGTGGTAAGCTCAAGAGAAAAGAAGCAACCTTGTCTTCCTCCGCGCCAATTTAAAAAAGGATTTTACTTGGTCGGAAGACGACAAGTTTGATTCTTTTCTCCCGGATTAGCAATAATATTCTGAACGTCCTACCATAGTAGATACTTCAAAACGTCAATGTTTAAAAACCAGTATAAATATTTATTAATGGTTTGGAAATTTTTGAAAACTATCAATATCCGACAAGTTTATCAGATACCACTTCTAGGCTTAGTGTAGCGTACCATCTACCCTTACCAATGAAAGATGGGTGAAAGTGATAGGTATGGCTCTTGAAAATTAATATATGCAAGGACTAATATTTCAAGATAATTGAGTATTGAAGAATTGAAATTTGCGCTTGTTACTTTGAATTTGGTTAGAGTATCGTCAACCCTGTACCATACTTACTATTAATTTCTCTTTAGGTTTCCATACCACCAACATGCCGGTCTTCCTATTCCGCGAACGACAACAACGTCCGACAATTCGACCATCCCGAAATCATCTCGACCGGGGAGTGCTTCTTTGAAGAAAAATTCTACCAAGAAGAAACGTCCTGGGTGTCCTCTAAGAACCCGTGCCAGATGTGCTTCTGCCAGAACGGCATAACCAAATGCGACTTTATGCCCTGTCCCGACATCGATTGTCCGAACGGAAAGAAAATACACGTCGAAGGGGAATGCTGTCCGGTCTGTTCAACCAACGCGACTATAAGCGAAAATAACATCCAGAAATGCATATTCAACGGACGCTCGTACTCACCGGGAAGCAAATTTCACCCGTTCTTGATTCCTTCCGGTTTCGATTTATGCACGGAATGCACCTGTGATCTTAATTATCCTGAGATCAAGTGTATGAGGTTGAACGAACACGAAAAGAATTGCTGCAAGAACTGCAAGAAGGGCGGTATCAACGATAACGATCCTCTTTCTGATGACTTCGTGCCAGTTGATATGACCAAGTTTGCCAAAAAGGATCAATACGTGAAGAAGGAAGAGAGTCTGGCCCACAAGATTTTATCCGAGGGGGGATGCAAGAATACGTACAATCCCAAGAAACCGTTTGCCAATGGAAGCGAGTACCACCCTTTCATCGATTCGCTGGGGGAGTACAAGTGTGTCACTTGTAAATGTCAGGTCAGTTGCTTAATAATAATAATAGTAATAATAATAATTGTAATGACTGTAATATCCTCTGGGGCCTACCGTGCCTGTTTTACAGAAAACACAATGTTATCAGTTAAACTAGCAAGATTTACTGAATTCTAAAATAAGTCTAAAAATGAAACTGATCACTTATATAACTACTTGGACATAATTGGTAAATTTCATCAAACTACATATTAAAAGATTCAATTTTTTGATTTTTAAAAATCAGATTTGGAAATACAATTTTTCTCGCTTAAAAGCATTCTTTGATTTTTCGTCTGAAACTCTGCATTAGATACATATACGGTATGGTTTGGTTAATAATTTGTGGAGTTTTTAATAAACATTAAACATAAAGGTTCATTTTGGAGTTTTTTAATGTGCCTGTTATTATTATTATTAATTTTGCCTTATTAAGAAGAATTTGACACTACACTACTTTTAGTAATCCGCTCGCTGTATCATGATCTGTAAGGAATAAAACTTTTATCATAGTAGTCAGTGGTTCGTAAACAATCGATATTAATAAAACAACGGTAGGCAGCGTATTATATTAAATATAATACCACCTGAACTACAGTTATTAAAATCGGAGGATAGATTGAGTTTATGACCAAAGTCCTCGTTCAGAAATGACTTTTAAAAATTTTGTATATAAAGGACTAACAAAAAGAGTAGTTTATGAAACTTTAATATTTTCCGTATAACAGGAAAGTCCGAGTCCAAGCCCGAGATCTGAAAAAAGGTCTTTCTATTGGATTTTTCAAGGAATGTCTTGAGAGTAAATGTTGGTTTGGGCTAAATCTAACGTTTTTGAATGCAGTAGAACTGTTTTATGTAATTTGTATAGTTCCTCTTCACTTTTTTTCCGAAGTGCTTTTTTTTTAAATTTTGCAATCATCACAGGTTCGTTTTCATGAAAACTCGGAATAACTCAATAAAAAATCATTAATACCAGGCAAACTGAATATAAAGCACTGGTAATTTGGGCCATTATAAAGTGGATTAACACTGCTTAACACTGCATTTACGGTTAAAAAAAATATTTCAACAAATTGGAAAAGGTACTATTGAAATTTTCCTGAAATATTGATTTTTAATTTTTATTAAGAATAATAGATACAACAAAATTTTGAAAATTACAAAACTATATTAGTCCAGCCTATTAATTTTCGCAATTTACTTTAATAATATCTGGGGGAAAAAATTGCTTCAAACTTTCATATATCGACCAACAACATCTTTTCATTTCATGCCTATATAAAATTCCGATACCGATCAGGATTGAAATAAACATAAATTTGTAATTGTTAAAAAGTCAAAATCTGTATAAATCTAAATTAGCGTGAATGGGTTTGTTTTTGTTTGAGAAAAATGTAGATGTCCAAATTTTTAATGTGTTTTTCTTTGCTACTTTTAACTCCAAACAACTTTTCCTATCAGCAATTTGGTACCACTTTTATATGTTGTATACCATTTGACCATTACCATTTTTAAGTGCACTTAAGCTTTCAACACTAAATTTTTGGACAGAGAAAAGAAAACTCTAAAATGTTGCACTTTTAATTGACCACGATGTATATTAGGATCATTACCGGTTTATCTTTTTTTAAACAGCGTAAATCTGTTGAAGTACATACATACGTGAAGTACATACGGCATCGCCATTTAAGTTACCGTTAGTCTTATCGATAAAGAAACTAATATTCTCTGAACAATCTTGTACATTTGTTGTGAAATTGTTTTTTTTGTGGTAAATGCCAACAAATTATAATTCGCAGCAATGGTAAGAGCTCTTTTTTATACAACACTAGTAGTTAATTTTATCTTCGCATAGACCAATAGGTATGAAGCTATGATAATGTTTCCAATACCAAACTATGAATATTTTTCTTGTGCTTCCATAACCCTGTCGCAATTCAATACATTATTTCAATAATTATTTATCTAGATTGAAACAAAAAATATCAAAATTTAAATAAAATATAATGATTTTTTTTATTTTTGCAGAACGGAGAGCAACTCTGCAAGCGGCAGCATTGCAGCGTGAACACGTGCAAAAAAATGTTCGAACTGAAACGAAGAAAGGAGAAGATAATTTCGTCAGATTTCTGTTGCTCCCTGAAGGATTGCCGTAACAAGCTCAGACACAAAAGAAGGCCGCAGGTCACGAGTTAAAACCCCGGTTGGTTTTTGGATGAAGCCAAACGGATTTTTAAATATGGAACTTAGGGCTCGGTCCCAGTTACCTACGTACCAAAGAAGACTGAAACAATTGTAAGATGGACGGCGACGAGGTGGTAATTTAACTTTATGAAAGCGCGCAGGCGCATAAATTCATTGTGAATTCTTTAGGATTAGGGGATAGTGCAGTCAGCAAGTTCGAACGGCAGATTATTTATATTTATTTTTGTTACTTATTTGGTATAATGCAGGGATCAACTTGTACGGCTGCAGCCGAGGTTATTTATTTGACATAATTGTAAATTATTCCATAATTGTAACGAGTTTCTATGTGTTTTCCGGTGTCGCCAGCTTTTCGCGTTTAAAAATATAGTTATCCAAACGAACAGAAAATTGTTGAGGTTGAAGATAATATTTGATGACAATGAATTAACGATTTGATTACTTCGGAGGCACCATTTAACACTCCAACACTGGTAGTTACTCAATACTCATTAGAGATAAAGGCTGAGCGATATAAGGAAAGACATCAAATTACGGGGTGTAGCCAGTTTAATTGGCACGTGGCATTGGAAGGCATTTACGTTAGAGGGGCCAATTAACTGGGAAGCGCTCCGTTATGTATAATACTTCTGTATAATATTTATACTTCCGTAACATAGTTTTTGATGTTTTTCCAGTATGAAAATATACCAAGTTTACTTTAATTAGGACATATCAAGATTGGTGCCATACCATCAGTTGCAGGTACTTAAGCGCCATGCGGTTCTTGTAATAAAAGAAATCTAGTCCCAGGTAGCGTATTTTGTATAATGGATTGAATTTAGTTTTCTTGTTCCGCGTCGGGTCATTATGATGAAGGTGAAGAAAATGTGCTTGTAAGTAACGGAAGGCTTTGTGATAGACGGTAAATGATTTGATTGTAAACAAAAGTTTTTTTCCGCAAAAACCACAATACGTATTGGAATCTCCGTTTGCAATATTTCAGTATTTTGCTAAATTATTTTATTACCAGTTAACGAGTGAATGCGGTATATGTTTGGCGATTGAGAT
Source organism: Cylas formicarius (assembly GCF_029955315.1). NCBI lineage: Eukaryota > Metazoa > Arthropoda > Insecta > Coleoptera > Brentidae > Cylas > Cylas formicarius. The sequence continues at coordinate 11,426,223 of NW_026844347.1, forward strand.
TGATAATTTTAATTAATGTAAATATATCGATAGTTTCGCATTAGTAAGAGAAACGTATAGTAATATGCTTGTACATTTTTCTATTTTGTAAGAAAGTGGATATTTTAATTTATTAGTGAAATAAAACCATATATAAACTAACTTAATATCAATTAAGTTGTAATATATTAGGTTTACGTATCGGGCGCCACTTTGCATTTGATAATATTTATTTAATAGAAAGCAACAATATGTAATTGTGAATATATATCGAGATGTGTTAGCAAATGCACTATAACAGTACAGCTATGTTTAAATCTTGTACCTGCTTTAGGTCTAAAAATACATGCTTGATTAATTCGCAGTTGTTTTCTCTTTACGCTTCCTGATTTCTGTACGAGGCACCCGTATTGGAAATAAATAAATTTTTTGTCTCCTATCTAGGTAAGTGTCATATGCCTTTGTAAGTATCGAAATTTCTTATAGGTCATTAAAAATATTTTGAAAGTTACACATTATGTTGATATTGCGAGCTTTTAAAAGAGAGCAAGAAGGAGAAGGAAGGTTACCCGGTAGAGTGAGACGTTGGAAATAAAAATTCAAATGTGTCAATAGAGTCAAACCGAAAAACGTGAAGTAATTTCCCTTACACAAAGTTTGATCGGCATTCACATCAACAGTAGGATTATTTTCAAAATAATAGTTTCATTGGAGCGACGTTTAGCTATTCACATCAGAAGTAAGATCGTTTTCAATATAACATTTTCATTAATGTGACATTCAGCGAACTGTTATCTATCAAGATTATTGGGATTTTTTTTCCAACTGACTTATAATTCTTTTCGTGAATAGTTTTTCAAATGAGATTTTTGCGATGTTATGGGTTTGGTGTTTTCGATCAACCAATTAACTCTATTATTCAAATGTGTGACAACACATAAAAATACAATAATTTAAACTACGTATTTGCCTAGCGCTATTAGGTATTGCAGAGATTAAAGTTCTCCTTAAACGAGTTTTTTGAATATAAGTTAGTCGGTGTTTATATGAGAAGTGGGATTATTTTCAAAATAATATGTATTTCAGTTAAGTGACATTTAGCGATTTACATCAGAAGTAGGATTATTTTCAGTCTAATAATTTCATTAAAGTGATATTGAGCGAACTGTTTTCTATCAACTGGATTAGTACTTTATAAGGAAATCTTATATCTTAGGAAATGATCCTTTTGACAGTCCTATAAAATTTATTACAACAAACGATTTGTAATTGCAAAAAAATTTTTTTTTAAGTAAACTAATAGAACAATTGACTTTTTTGCAATGATATTACTTAAATTTTATTTGATTTTCGATCAACCAATGGACGGCTATTATTGAAATATTTTTTTTAAGTGTGAGAACAAATAAAAATTCAATAATTTAACCTACAGGTTTGACTAGTATTATTAGGGTCTTCGAGAATTAAAATTCTCCTTTAATGAGTTACTTAATATAAGTGTCCATGATGTTGAGTCGGAAACCAAAATCTAAAAACGCTCCTGGTTTGGATCACATGCGAAGTGATGGAAATTGCGGAAATGAATATTACGACCACTGACATTTATAGTAAATAAATGATGTCGGTTGGGTTGTTTTCCACCGGGCTTGAAGATTGGTGTCATTAAACCGTTATATAATCATAGACAGTGCCGCGTTCGGTCACCGCTAGGAATTAAAATATACTTTTGACGCTATAATTATGGCCTTCAGATTTTTTGTTCAATGGTCGTTTAATGGCGTAACAGCTGAGTTGGCAATGTTAAAACATGACTAAAGCAGAGGGCGTCGATATATTGACGCTCCTTGCACACTGTATCGGAACTACTGGTAACTAAAGTGGGTAGATTAAGCAGGGATCGCCCCTATTTCTCAGGTAATAAATAAATAAATAAATAATCGTTTATTGACCACTTATAAATACAAAAACGTATTTTTGAAGTCAGGAAGACTACAAACAAGATAAACATATTACATAAAAACAGTTAAACCAGTGTAACCAGAAAGTAACACTTTGTACACTCTAAGAATAATTAATTTATAAAATAACTTTGATCGACTGTGCCTGATGAGTAACAAGTTCGTTTATAGAATAGAAACAATGCTCTTCAAAAAGCTTTTTTGATAATTGTTTGAATTTTGTTTGAAAAAGAGTGTTTGCAAAAATTTTATACAAATGTAGATTAAATTTACTTTTTTGTGTAGTCAGCTGTTCGCGTCATGTAGCTGTGATATACAGCACAAGTCGGAAAAACAGACAAATTTGAGTGTACTTCAATTAAAGTTTGGAGAATAAACATACATGGTAACGTAAGTATTCTCAATTTTTTGAATATTGGGCGGCAGTGGCTGGACACCCCCCAAGACCCGAACCGCAAACTTCTGCAATCTAAAGGCTCTCTCGGCCTCTGTCGCTTTCCCCCTCAATAGTAGTCGATATGATAAGGCACTATGAAACAGTGCAAAATAAACTACACACAGGTGGTCTATATGAGGCGCCCAGATTAAAAACGCATCTAAGTAAACACCAAGGAGTTTGACCGGTTCAGATTTTTTACTTCTTCTATTGGTATTGAAAACTAGAGTCTTTGTTTTATCAGAATTAGATTTAAGTTTATTTGCAGTGTAGTGGCAGCCTTTTTATTTAAATTAATTGGATCTTTATCCGATTCAATCAATGATGTGTCATCCGCATAGAGTATACTTCAAGCAGTATTTGTTGCTAATACTACGTCATTTATGTATATTATAAACAAAAGTGGATCAAGGATGGAGTCCTGATGCACTCTATTAGTAATGTCCAATAGAGTGGATTTCCGATCATTCCAGGCAACATATTGCTTTCTTCCGTTCAAATAAGATTTTAAAAGGGCTAGGGTATGGGACCTACCCTACCGAAGACCAAATTGGGAATCAGTTAATAATTTCCTTCCCTCAAAGTAAGCGATAAATTTATCTTTTATTATCGACTCAAAAATTTTTCCAATGATAGGAACGATTGCTATGGGTCTGAAATTATCTAAGATATTAGTATCCCCTTTTCTATGGAGTGGAAGAATTTTTGTCACTTTTAATTCATCCGGAAAACATCCCTCTTCAATGTTATTTTTTATTAGATATTGATTGTTTAATAATATTAGCATTTAGACCATAATAGTCAAGACAATGAGAGTTTTTTAGTTTCAAAATCGCTTCGCTAACATCACTCTCCACAGCTGCTTACATAAAAAACGAGAAATTGGGTCTAGTTGATCGGGAGATGTAGGTCATAGCATCTACTATTGAAGGTGTGATGGTTTTCGTTATCTCCGCTGACACAGAAGCAAAATATCTGTTGAACTCCAACGGAGTAATTGATGTTGAATAGGATTACTACGCTTAGACGGTCTCTCCGAATTAACAATATTCCATGTCGTTTTAGATTTTTCATTTTAAATCAGTTTTCTTTTTCTCCACCTTTATAGTGTGACGTTATTCTTTGTGGAACCGTTTGTAAGCATGAAAGTCTTGGTTACTTTTTGAACTATGGTGATTTTTTTAAGACAGAAAAGATGCTGGCGCATTTCTTTAAGGTTATCATTGAACCATCTAATTGACGAATGATGGATAGTTGAGTTAACAATGGGAAAGGAACTGTCGACAGCTACCCTAAGTTGTTCAATAAACATACAACAAAACTCTACGCCACTTTGTTCGTTACTGACAAGTTTGGGCCACTCAATGTGCACCAGACTGTTGTCGAACGCAGTTATACGTTTTTTATTTATTAAGCTTCTTTTAATTTTATCATAATCAGGACAAAGTACCGACGAATTAACTTTTATTAATTGTTCCAAATGATCTGACAAAACGGGATCACAAACTAGGACACTTAACCGGTTATTAGGAAAGTTGGAAATTACATTGTCCAAACACGAATCTACTGATTTAGACTTCCTGGTAGGTTCTTTTAGAAGAAACTCTAAGCCAAACGAAATGAATAATTTTTTTAACTCCTCTGATTGGGAGGTTTTCTGTGTTAAGTCTACGTTAAAGTCGCCAACAATAATTAAGTTATCATAACGTTTATAAAGGAAACTTATAATTCCGTTTAAATGATCAATGAAAATTGATACATTACTTGAAGTAGAAGATCTGTAAAGAGTAAGCAAAACAGTCTTATTATTAATAATTTCCGCTGCACAAAATTCTGCATGACTTTGAACAGCAAATCCGGCGACACCTAGATATTTGTATTTGATATGAGGTCTTGAAAAAATCGCAACGCCTCCATGTTTATGTTTCGGTCCATTATTATAAGCTTCATCAGGACACTACAATATAAAAACACTCATTTGAGCAAAAATTAGAATAATTACAAGTATTTAAAAAAAAAATAACTAACACAATTTGGCACTTATTCCTCCACAGAGGATAATATCATTCGGCGTTGTTCGCACAACTATTACAAAAACCAACAACTAAAAATACTGAACCATCCCGCAAAATATCAATAGATGTCTACTACAATTTAGAATAATTAACTAACCGTTACGAAACTCGAAAAATAATGGACGATTGACCGAATAGAGTTAAATTACAAAATACATAAAAAGGCGCAAAAACAAACGGTTATTTTTGATTTGTCAATAAGAGATCAAAAAATTCTTATGTAAACAGCAAAGTATAAACTACTTGTTTTTGACCAGAGAAAATAATAAACTGGCCAGAACTAATGACTTAAGTCCTACACTCGCAGATGGACAGAATAGAATGGTGCTCCGGCCCACTTTGCTCGAAAAGTGTGTGAAAATTTAAATATGGTATTTCCCTGACAGAGGATATAGGAGAAGGGGATCAGGAACTGAATGGCCTGCATGGTGTGCATATGTTACTCCACTGGATTTTTTCGTCTGATTACTGGAAATTGGTCATGCGTAATGCGTCATTGGTCTTTCATTTGTCATTGGTAATTGGTCATTGGTCATTCGTCATTTGGTCATGCGTCATTGGTCATCGGTTTTTTGCGTAATTGATCATTCGTTATTCCTCATTCGCTATTAATAATACGTAATTCTTCATTCGTCAGTCATTAAGCGTTATTTGACATTCATTCGTCATTAGTAATTCATCATTGGGCACCCGTCATAGGTCATTCGTTATTGGTTATTCGCAAGTCGTCCATCGTCATTCGTCACTTGTCATTAATCATGCATAATGCTTCACTGGCCAGTCCTTATGCGTCATTAGACATTCATTCATCATTAATCATTAGTTATTAGTAATTCGTCATTAGTCATTGCTCATTCGCAATTCGTCAATCGTCATTGGTCATTCGTCATTAGTTATTAATTATTGGTCATTGGTCATTCGTCGCTAGTAATTATCATTGTCATTGGACATTTGTCATTCGTGAACAGACATTCATTCGTCATTCATAATTGGTCATTCATTATTTATCATTTGTTATTGGTCATTGGTTATTGGTCAATCTTCAGCCAATAAATTATTCTTTCTACTCAGCTATCAAACATTGGTCATTTGTCATGCGTTATTCGTTGTTCATCATTCGTCATTGGCAATCGGTTATTTGTCATTGCTCAATGGTCATTGGTCAATAATAATTGTTCATTGATCATTCGTCAGTCAGTTAATCATTCCTGCTAATCAGCTATTGAACCTAACTAACTAACCGAAATTAACCAAAACCGTCCAGAAAAATGGAGAACATAATTTTAAATCATTGACATTTAAGTCTTTTGGATCTCTACCAAGACACTGTTCGTAAAAATTCTGAACCCAAATTCACCGGCGGGCCAACTCCTTTTCCTACCACTCACAACTTAAAACAGGATCCAGGGAAATCAAAGGATAACTATATGAGTAAAAAAGATATTTTACCCCACAACATTGATGCCAAGATGTGTGACGCTGTAGACGCGAATGGATGCCTGTACGGTGTTACATGTATATGTATATACCTGATCATCGCCGGCGGAGCGCTCGGTCACCGCTAGCAACTAAAATAAACTTTTGACGTTCGTTCGGGTATAATTATGGCGTCTTAAATTTTTTTGTTCAATGGTCGTTTAATGGTGTAACAGTTGCGTTGGCAATGTTAAAACCTTGCTAAAGCATATAGCGTCAATAAAATGACGTTCCTTACACACTGTAACGGGGTTACTTATAACTAAATTGGGTTGATTAACTAGGGATCATCTTTATTATTTTGGTAGAAGGGGCAATAACGTGTCAGTTGCTCACTGTGTGATCAAGACCATTATTATAGGCTTCATCATGATGCTACAATATAATAAAATTAGCAAAAATTAGAACAACTAGAGGTTTTTTTTTAATAACTAACACAATTTTTCACTTATTCCTCCACATTATTCGCCGTTCTTTGTACCTGAAATGAGGTCCTACAACTATCACAAAAACCAACAATCGTTGTCTACTACAATTTAAAATAATTAACTAGTCGTTACGAAACACTAAGAACTATGACTGAATAGAATTAAATTTCAAAATACATTAAAATACGAAAAAAGAAACGGTTATTTTGACATGTCAATGAGAAATCCAAAATTCTTCTTCCTTAAACAGCAAGGTATAAATTACCCGTTTTTGACTAGAGGAAATAACAAACTGATCAGGACTAATGACTTAAATCCTACACTCGCAGATAGACAGATTTGGTTTCAACAGGAAGGTGCTCCGGTCCATTTTGCTTGAATAGTGCGTGAATATTTAAATACGATAATTCCCGGAAAGAGGATTGGTAGAGATGCAAGATATCCATATGTTACTCCACTGGATTTTTTCCTCTGAGGATATTTAAAATAAAAAAGCTTATAAGGGAAAACCACAATATTTAGATGATTTAAAATTTAGGATTAGATACGAAGTAAGGCAAATGGGGAGGGATTTTTTAACCCATCAGCATATTGTTAAGAAGTTACTGGTTTATATTTTCAAGACCTTATTTAATGAGTTCGTTGACATGAATTTTATTCTTTTGCTCATAAAAACTAAAAGATCGGTATAGACAATCAGAATCAGAATTCGAAAAAAAATTAATAAAATTCTCTGCAGAGGAGATCTCGGAATCCTTGTGTCACATTGTGATCTTTCCTTTTAATTATGTAACTTTTCCAGAAACTTATGTTACCAATCGTAAGATCAATACACGCAAAGTCATAGTACAGCTTAAAGGAAGAAAACCTCTTATAGGTATGGTCACTAACATTTCAGGCTTTTCTGTTATCAGATTTTACATGGTACATGGTTATCGTACAAAACTAAAAAACAATACTGCTACTTTCAATTAATAATAACCATGGAACAAAAATCTTTTGATGGTTATTAGATTTGAAAATAACCAAAATAAACTGGTTGCAAATTAATCTACATCAATCTATATAGCTGTCAGTTTTACAACTCAGTCGATGTCGTTTCCCAATCAACACTTATAAAGCAACGAAACTATAAAATAAGACTAAGAGACACACAAAATTAGAAGTACAAAAAATAGTTAACAAATAGAAGGCACTTTTGTTTCAGTTAGTTGAAATCTGTGTGATGAATAAAATTTAAGGAACTTTGGTTACTCATTTAAAAATATACAATGTGATTATATCTCAAGTAATAACAGAAGAGCATTATAATATAAAAAGTTTTCGTAGCTAATGCAGAGAAAATCACGACCATAGGTTAAAACTGTAAATCTTATTGCATACGACTGGGGAATGACTGAATGAAACTGTGACTTGTCAAATAATGCTTTTATGAAAATTGTGAAGGGTAGAGCTAGGTGATTTTGTTAAAATTAAAAACCGGTTCTGGAAGAAATAGTTACTGCTGAGTCATTTGCTATATATAGCTCAGTTACTATTTTCACAAAGCAACATGTTGAAATTTTAAGCTGCGACTTGTTATAACAAGGTTGTAGTGACTAATCTCTATAAAATAACTTTACAAGAAACGTAATATCGCTAATCGAAAAGTGACTTAACCTTACTCCATATTGATTGTTATTATTATTATCATTATTATTATTGTTATTATTATTGTTATTATTATTATTATTATTATTATTATCATAAAATAGCCGGGACAACCTTTTTCGATGTCACGAAGGCTTTTGATTGTGTGAATCATGGAGTGCTGATGCAGAAGCTCGAGTGGTATGGCATCAGGGGCATGCCTCACAGATTATTGCGCTTTTACCTTAGCGGTAGACTTCAGTGTGTCGAAGTGATTGGAAAATTCAGTAGTTCTAGCTTGCCGGTATCGTTTGGAGTGCCGCAGGGATCGGTGCTCGGGCCCCTGCTGTTTATAGTTTACATCAACGATTTGCCTTCCCACATACCATTTAAAACTACGCTTTACGCGGATGATACAGTTCTTTTATCCCGAGCTAGAAACCCATATGATCTTAGTATTGACAGTGTGGCCAATAAGACTAGAGCGCATGGATGGTTCGAGTCGAACTCCTTACAGTTAAATTTAATTAATTAATTAAGTTAATGCTCCGGTTAAGGTACTTGGAGTCTGGATCGATCGTACTCTTTCTTGGAAAGATCGCATTGAACACCTTTGCCACAAACTGTCAAGTCAATTGTTTCTAATTAAATACTTAAACAAGTCACTCATTCCTATCATGTCAAGACTTGCTTATTTCGGATTGTTCCATTCTCATTTAGCGTACGCTATTGTTTTGTGGGGTGGTTCCGTGCATGTCCGCAAGGCATTTCTTATGCAAAAAAGAGCGATACATGTGATTGCGAATGCAAAGCCTCGTGATCAATGCCGCCCGCTCTTCTCAAAGCTTAATATTTTGACCTTACCATCACTATTTATTTACTATACAGTCAGTCGCATACATGAGCTAAAGAACGATATGCCTAAGCACTGTGATTGCTACAATCACTACACCAGGGGATCTGAATTAATTGTCCAGGGCCATTCTGGGCTGCGCACATCCGAGTTAAATAAATTGTACATTAATTACTACAATGTTCTACCAACCGTTGTCAAGGATCTGCCATTCACTAAATTTTGTAATATAATAAAACAATTTCTATTGGAGAACGCATTCTATACTGCAGATGATTACATACGTGTTGCGTCACGAGTGTCTCCATAATTCTAACTCGGAATTTATTTTATATATTTATTTACTTATTTTTTTTAGCTAATTCTTGTTTCAATGTTTGGTGTTTGTCGATCTGATAATTATGTTGCTCTCTAAGAATGTTATTACAATGTGTTTGGTACTGTGTTAATTTATTTTCATTCACAGATGTGACTTGCCATTTGTTGTTCTTGTAATGTATTTAATGGCCAATAAAGTCTAAAGTCTAAAGTCATTATTATTATTGTTATCGTAGTTTGATCTCGGTTTGTACAAGCTTGATTAACCCCGTAGGAGAAGCCTTGCTTGAGTCTACGGCGTACTTAGACATGGGCACATAATGTGGCAAGTTTGTAGCTTTTCCTTTATTCTTCCTTTAACCCAAATCACCATAGGCATAATAATAAAATAATATTAATTATTATTATTATTATCAATATTATTATTATTATTATTATTATTCTTTAATTCACGCAGGTAAGTACTGCTCAAGATTCCAGTGTCGATGAAGTGTTGTCACAAAACAATGGAGTTTTGCGTCTAATGTTCTATGGTGATTTTTTGGTTTAACACCTTTCGCATTATGTGACAAGTTGATAGAATGACTGCTTTCTGGAGTTGCGTAGAGAGGGCTTTCTGCAGTCCGACGGCTTCCATATTCTGTGCCAGCTTCGTTGGAATTTTGCCTGTCGCTCCAATTATAATGGGAATAGTCTTGATCGTCCTTGCACCCCAGGCCTGCTTCATATCCTCAGCTAGCGACATGTATTTGTCAACTTTCTCCTGATGTTTATTGTCAATGTTAGTGGGGGAAGGTACGGAAATATCCACCAGAGTAATATTTCGTTGGTCCTTGTCATATATCATGATGTCTGGTCTGTTGTGTTGTACCGGTCTGTTTGTCTGTCCCAGTAAGACCCTGTAATGCATGTCTTCTACTATTGTTTGCGGCACGTACTAATAGTATGGCGTTTTATCTTTTATAAGGCTGAGTTTGTGGCAAATCTCGTTGTGTATTATTTTTGGAACGTTGTTGTGCCTTGTCGTATACTCGCGCGGTGCCATCATTTTGCATCCACTAAGAAGGTGTTCTATGTTTTCGTGACTCTCGCCACACATACGACATCTTGTATCGGTTATTCTTTCGTCCTTAACGATGTATTTCAGGTAAGATTTTGTAGGGATGAGTGGAACTTGTATTGCACATAAGAATCCTTCGGTCTCTGGGAATATGTTCCTTGATGTAAGCCATTTCATCGTAGCTGGGGCGCCGATATATTCGCTGCTAAGGTGGTGGGGGTATCTGCCATGCAATTCTTTCTCTGTCCATCTGCTTTGAAGGGTGGCGATATTGTAATCTTGGTCACATCTGTATTCCCTATTTTTAAGGTTAAGTGGCGATAGGCTTCCATCCATTTTGATAATAGCTCTATGCACCGCCGAGGGCGTTTCTTTACCATAGAAATACTGTCTGAGTAACTCCACCTGACTCTTGTGGCGGAGGCGTATGTCAGTTATTCCCCTGCCGCCTATCGCTCTAGGCAAGTGGAATCTCTAAATGCAAGCTTTGGGGTGATGTTTGCGGTGTTTTGTGAAACAGACTCTTGTCATGCGATGATTGAGTTCATCCAGGTCGATCCGGGTCCACGGAACAACTGGGACAGCAAAAGCATTTATAGCTGTGATTGTATTGTGCGCCGAAAGTTTAGTTCTGAGAATTGATGCGGCTCGATGCTTGAATTTTTTTACCAGCTGTCGCTTTACTTCGTCTGTTGCAATTCCTCTGGCCTGGGCAAATCCAAGGTACTCATATGTCTCTTCCCTCCGCATGGCCTCAATGGTCCCCCTTCCAAATGCTTGAATTAGCCTATGTCCATCCGACTCTTGTCACTCTCCCCTTGTTATGCAGTTCGTCTTACATTTGTCCAATCCGAATCTCATTCTGACATCGTTAGAGCAATTCTCAATGCACTTGATCTGCTTTGTAAGGCCTTTTTCTGTTGTTGAAAACAGTTTGATGTCATCCATGTATATTAGATGATTTAGCGTAACCACCTGGTCGATCATAAACTGCTCCCTGCAGCCTTGAGATAGCTTTCTGCAGCCTTTTTGTTCTTCTGCCAGGAGATCATACTCGATAAGGTGTTCACATATTTTATTGCAAAGAATACAGCTCAGTATCTTGAAGAGGGTAGGCAGACATGTGATGGGTCGGTATTTTGAAGGATCTTCTACTGGTAGATCGGTTTTTGGGAGCAGGTAAGTAACTACTTTAGTTAGAAAGGATTGTCCAGACTCGGGGTTTTGCAGCAGGTGACTAAGGAGGTGGCTGAGACTGGGCTTTAATGACGTGAACCTTTTATACCAAAAGTTCTGGATCTTGTCCGGGCCCGGTGCTTTCCAATTAGCATCGTCCTTTAGGACACGTTCTACGTCATCAACGGTAATATTTTGTGGTTTCATGTGCGGGATCGTCTCTCTGATCTTCTTCTCATATCTGATCCACTTCGCGTTCGCTTTATGTAGCATTGGTTTCTCCCAAATGCTACTCCAGAATTCTCTATCTCTTTGCGGCTGTGGGTACTTGCCTTCCCGATTTCCTGTCTCATTGGGTGTTAGTTTTCGATAAAACCTCTTTTGATTTGTGTTAAAGAGGTTGTTGTCGGTTCTTCTCTGATGTGCCTCTCTGTATCTCTCAAGTCTACTCGCTTTCAACCTCAATCTCTGTTTAAGGTTGTCAAGAACCTCGGTTACTGTCTTGTTCTCTTCGTTTTGGTGCTTTTTAAAGATTTTTAGGGACTTTTCTTTCACCTTGGAACTGTGTTGCGGCCTCTGTACCTCGATCAGGATTCCATTTTCCTGTCTCAGTACGGCAATTTGTTTTTGTAAGCGAATCTCCCATCCGGGTTTGCTGCTTGTAATCCCAGACGATTTCGCCAGTTTCAGTTTCCAATTGTGCAGCTGGAGAGTCGCCATTGCAGCCAAGTAAACTAGGTCATGTAGTTGCATGATGTCCTCGCACCGATCAGCTTCACCCTTGAGTACACCGTTAATGTACAACGTTATTATTATTATTATTATTATTATTATTATTATTATTATTAATTAATGGATTCCTCAGTCATCGCTGGATGTGACTCCTTCCCTGTTTCGGCATTGGCTGCAAGAAGACAGGTGGGTAAGTTTTAGGTTATTTTGAACATGTTTAAATGTTTAGTTGTGGGGGTCGTTAAGTACGAGTCTGACAATTCCGCTGGTTACAATCAGAGTTATTTTTTGTAGTTGGTGGCATGTCTGTTCTCTAATGTTAAGCTTTTTTAGGTTTGCGATCAATGTATGTGGTATTTCTGAGGTTGCGCCTATAATATTTGGTACTAAAATGTCTCTTTCTTGGTTTCACATCACTTTTATTTCATTGGCAAGAGGTAAGTACTTACTAATTTGCTCGTCATGTTTTTTTTGTAGGTTTGTGGTGAGTGCGACGGAGAAGTCAATCAGGTAGGTATGTTTGGTTTTTTTTTTCGGTAAACACCAAGTCTGGTCTATTATGTTGCAGAGATAGATCGGTTATTATTTGTCTGTTCCAGTACATTTTGTAGTTTTCCGTTTCAACTACACTTTCTGGATTGTATTTGCAGTACGGTATTGTCTCCTTCGTTTCTGTGTCGCGTAGTTTCAAGAGTTCTTGGTGTATTACTTTGCCGATGTTGTCATGTCGTTTGGTGTATTCCTTTGGGGCAAGCATTCGACATCCGCTTATTATGTGGTCGATCGATTCAGTTTGTTCTCCGCACATTCTACATTTGTCTGTTGGAATATTTTCCTTCATTATATATTTTTTATAATTTCTTGTTGCAATGACCTGGTCTTGTATTGCAATTCCAAATGCTTCGGTTTCGGGGAACAAGTATCCTTGTTTTAGCCAAATCAGGGACGCGTCTTTGTTGATATGCGGTTGCATCAGTGATGCCGGATAGCGGCCATGGAGTTCCTTTGTTTTCCACTTCTCTTCGAGGTTGTCTTCACCTGCTTCACCTCTGGTGTCTTGTGCTAGGTTTAGTGGTGTCCATTTTCCATGAATTTTCCTTAGAGTTTTGTATATTTGGCTGTTTGTGTTGTTGTCGTTGAAGTATTTTTTGAGAGCACTGATTTGTTTCTGGTGGTGTGTCGGTATGTGCACGATACCTTGGCCCCCTCTTTCACGTGGGGTGTTTACTCTTTCGACCGAGCTGCGCGGGTGATTTTTACAGAATTTAGTGCTCATGGCACGAACATCGCGATTATCACTCCAAAGCTGTACGTCAGGATGGATATGGCGTATGTGTTTATTACCTTTGTTGTGTTTTTGGCATTTAGTCTCGTTTTAAGAACTGCCCGTAGTCTTTCTCTGAATTTCTTTTTCAATATTTCTTTGCTGTTTTTCTGATCTATTCCTCTAGATTGTTGATATAATAAATATTTATACAGTTCTTCGATTTCTATACCTACTATCTGTCCTTCCTCTGCACCTATGTCATATCCTTCATGCCTCTTCCATTTTCCCCTTTTCATCGCATTTATTCGGCACTTGTCTAACCGAAATTTCATATGAATGTCATCGCTAAAGGTTCTTGTAGTTTGTATTAATTTTTCAATGTTTTCTTTATTATCCGCGTATATTTTAAGATCATCCATTATTATTATTATCGTTATTATTATTATTTTTTTTCCGAGGGATAACGCTGGGAATCTTACATCAGTCAAACACCAGCTCTAGCGTGCTGACTGTGCCACATAATGGGAAGATCCCGACGGGGATTCTCACCGGCTAAACCCAGCAAACCCTTCGTCTTCACCACCTAGCTGGGAACTGTTGTTCACATTACTTCCAGCTAGGGAACGTGTCTGTGCCAAGTGGCGTTCGTATCTGTCGTTCCTGTATTTCTCCGTGCAGTATCAGTCAACACGTCATGTGTTGTTATGTTAATCTTCTAGGCAGCCGTCTGCATTTTTTCTTAATAGTATGTCCCTTATGAATTTCTCCACAAGGTCCCAGTTTTCCGTTGTCGACGTCATCAGGTCAATCACGTTGTCTAGCGTAATCGGTCCAGTTAACGTCTCGAGTCTTTGTCTTTCTACCGTCCATCGTGAGCAGTCGGAAAACGTATGTTCCGCGTTGTCAGTTTCTCCGCAGTACTTACTTACAGAGGTAATGCCGGAAGTATCCATGCCCGGAGAGGAACTGACTGAGGTAAAAATTCACCCCCGTCCCTCTCCTTCCACCGACGCACGTCTCTATTATTATTATTATTATTATTATTATTATTGTTATTATTATTATTATTATTATTATTATTATTATTATTATTATTATTATTATTATTGTTATTATTATTATTATTATTGTTATTATTATTATTATTATTATTATTATTATTAATATTATTATTATTATTATTACTGCCGAAGTAAAAAAAAATAAATGATCCAATGCTCTATATGAGAAGGCAATCAAGTCCCACGAGGTCGTTTTTCCTGGATCCGGTTTCTAGTAAATTAGTCTATAACACAATTCTATATTTGAGTAATTCTAATTCTTTAGACGTCTACAACCTAAATTCAAAGGTTCTTAAACATACCGCAACTTTTTTAGCTGACCCTATAGCTCATCTAATTAATCAGATGTTTGAAACTGGAATATTTCCAGAACAGTTAAAAATAAGCAGGATTGTGCCACCACACAAGAAGGGAAATACCATCGTCCTCTCAAATTATAGACCTATTGCAATCATCTTAAAAGATTGTTTGCTTAAATATTTTGAAAAACACAAACTCTTGTGCAAAGAACAGTTCGGGTTTAGGGGCGGAAGGTCCACCACGCATGCTTTGCTAAATGTTGTGGGGAGCATTGTCGAAGGCTTTCACGCTGGTGAAATAGCGGAGGCCACCTTTTGTGATCTCACGAGGGCTTTTGATTGTGTGGATCATGGAGTGCTGATGCAGAAGCTCGAGTGGTATGGCATCAGGGGCATGCCTCACAGATTATTGCGCTCTTACCTTAGCGGTAGACTTCAGGGTGTAGAAGTGAATGGAAGATTCAGTATTTCTAGCCTGCCGGTATCGTTTGGAGTGTCGCACGGCTCGGTGCTCGGGCCCCTGCTGTTCATAGTTTACATCAATGATTTGCCTTCCCACATACCATGTAAAACTACGCTCTACGGGGATGATACAATTCTTTTATACCGAGCTAGGAACCCATATGAACTTAGTATTGATAGTGTGGCCAATAAGACTAGAGCGCGTGGATGGTTCGGGTCGAACTCCTTACAGTTAAACGAAAATAAAACAAACAATCTTATTTTCTCTTGTAGCAAGGTGCACAATTTAAACAATGTTCCGGTTCAGTTACTTGGAGTCTGGATCGATCGTACTTTTTCTTGGAAAGATCGCATTGAACACCTTTGCCACAAACTGTCAAGTCAATTGTTTCTAATTAGATACTTAAACAAGTCACTCATTCCTATCATGTCAAGACTTGCTTATTTCGGATTGTTCCATTCCCACTTAGCGTACGCTATTGTTTTGTGGGGTGGTTCCGTGCATGCCCGCAAGGCTTTCCTTATGCAAAAAAGAGCGATACGTGTGATTGCGAATGCAAAACCTCGTGATCACTGCCGCCCGCTCTTCTCAAAGCTTAATATTTTGACCTTACCATCACTATTTATTTACTATACAGTCACTCGCATACATGAGCTAAAAAACGATATGCCAAAGCACTGTGGTCGCCACAATCACTACACCAGGGGATCTGAATTAATTGTCCAGGGCTATACTAGGCTGCGCACATCCGAGTTAAATAAATTGTACATTATTTACTACAATGTTCTACCAACCGTTGTCAAGGACCTGCCATTCACTAAATTTTGTAAGGTAATAAAACAATTTCTATTGGAGAACGCATTCTATACTGCCGATGAGTACATCCGTGTTGCTTCACGAGTGTCTCCATAATACTAACTGGGAATTTATTTATTTATTTATTTATTTTTTTTTGTTTCAATGTTTGGTGTTTGTCTATCTGATAATTATGTATCTCTCTATGAATGTTATTAGAATGTCTTTGATATAGTGTTAATTCATTTTCATTCACAGATGTGACTTGCCATTTCTTGTTCTTGTAATGTATTTAATGGCCAATAAAGTCTAAAATCTAAAGTCTATTATTATTATTTTTATTATTATTTAATTCAATAAAATTCAAAAAAATTAAGTTGGCCTCACATAATTCTTAAAAATTATTTTTTCTACTACTAATAATTATAATAATAATAATAATACTAACTAATAATTTTGTTAAGCCTCCAAGACCTCTACCAACGTAACTTTTCAATGGGCATCAAAGAAACTAGTACAAAAATTGTGGTTGCAACATTTATTTATTTTCAGCAGTTGTTTGTCACGATTTACAATTTCGATGGTTTTGTTCTTGCATATGCAAATGCTTCTCGCAGAGCAGACAACACAAATTCCACCTATTCTGGAGTGGCGTTGTAGCCCGTTAGACCAATCCTGAACACCTGGCCAACGGTTGGTCCTAACCGCCAACTGGCAACCTCCAGCTGGTATCTAGGCAGGATTTACCTATTAAAAAGTAACTCAAAAATCCTTACACCACTACAAATTGAAATAAGGTGGCATATTTATTTATTTTAGCAAGAAAGTACAAATCATGGTTTAGAATATTCGTTGATATACTACTTTTAACCATAAATATCTAAATTAACACTTAATTTTAACATTGAATTTTTGAACTGATATATACCTTTAATGTTCAATGGATTGCGTGTGGCCTGCTAGTTGCAAAGGTAAAAGTGTGTATGTCGTTCTGTGACAATATATTGTCAAAAAACAACAATACACTTGACGAGAATGATGAGCTTTTTTTTTAGGTAAATTTGCGTGGCGACTTCTTGTATTTTAAACAATATAACGGAAGGCCGGGTGTTGGACTTTATTCGTGGAGCAAACTTAATTCATTATAAAAGGTATCTAATCAAGGTGGATAGTAGTTTTCTGTGATTTAATATGCCGGTTTTCTTATAAACAAAACACCAAACAAATAGAAAGACCAAGCCAGTAAGTTGAATTCTAACAGAAAGCAACACGCTCTATAAATTAATCGGATTTAGTAAATGGCTCATAGTGGAAAAAATATATTATAACATAAAAAAACATACGCACAATTTTCCTGTCCACCGACAGAATTGCAACATTATTCCAAAGGAAATGAAACAATCAAAATAATCTTTTTACTATTCTTCAGTCAATTTCGACCAAATTTCCACTGGCTATGATGCGTATGTTAAATTTCAAATAAAGAAAATATTTATATAATCTAGTTTAAAAAAATCATAAATATTATTGGTTTTCAGCAATAGCCAATTATTATTAGGCTACACAATTATGTGGGTTCTATTATATATCCCCGACCGGTTAATAAATAAAATAAATAAATAAATAAATATAGATATAGATATTCACTTTTCCGTTATATAATCAAGAACCGTTTTCCAGTCCACGGCGGTTGGAACTTTAATGGTTGTAACTGATGGAAGTCTGTGGTGTTCCTCTTCAACAAAGAATTCGAGTTTCAACTTCTCCAGGCCTCTATAGAGTTCACTCGCGCATCGTTGATGCCTCGCGATCACATTCTCTATCTCTTCCTGAGTAATAATTGCCAAGCCCTCTCTAAAGGCGCATAGCAGATTGGAAGATACTGTATGATGATATCTAAAAATCATAGATTAATAATTAATAGATTTAGATAATGTAGAGGTCGTATATACTGCAAAATGCTGTCCAGAAAGACCGTATTGGTTGAAATTTGAAATAACTCCCTTATATGGGTATATTGCCTATTCCTCCTCAATATTGTATTATGTTGGTTTGCGTAATACCTTTATTATCGGCATATATATAAATCCGTAAACCAAAAGTATTTTGATGTGGATTTTCAAAGTAGTTACTTACTTACTTACTTGTGGAGGAGTAGTAAAAGTAAAAAAGTAAAATTTTGATTCTTTGTAAATAATTGTTCTTTTCCAAACTTGCTAGACAAATAACTTTTGTGTTGACCGATTGTGCTCATATAAGAAAATGAGAAATAAAATTAATCCATATAGTGTTTTACTACGAATCTGTTAAATAGCATTTGAAAAACACATATAGTTTTGGTTAGTTGATAGAAAAACCATTACAATGATGGATGGATGAAATTCCCGGGAGACTCTAACCTAAGCTTATTACAGTTCTTGTCTTTTACCGAGACTAAGGAGTTTCTGTACACTTACAACTTTTTGCCATGCTTATTTTCTAAACTCGCCAAACTTAAAAAACGCTTGCTGGTTGTATTAGTACATCGCAACGGTAAAATCATACCAATCAGGAACGTTCATACAACATATTTGACAAGCAAAACATTTCTTTATCTCTATTATGTCTAATAGCTACTATATCTGATTAGAGAAAGATTTACCAAAAGAAGATTTTGTGAATGAATAAAGTTTCTTCTGCTATTTAGATACTTACATTCTGGATTTGCCTGGAAAGCAATCCCACTGTTGAGCCACGAGAGTTATATCAGAATAGTAGACTGGCACGATAGTTTTGCGGTGTAACGATACTTAATTTAAAAATATAGGGCTTTCACAGTTATTGTAAGTATTCATTATTTAAATTACTTACACAGCTGCGGGACTAAACGAGACAGGGGCTAGACCGTGAGAAGCTCCTAAAATTTTTTGCGAACCCGAATAAATAGCGTCAATCTTCCATCTATCGACGAAGACTGGAACTGTACCAAGCGATGCCACAGTATCTACAGCCAATAAACATTGGTATCTGAAAAGTCGAAAGTGCAGTTTTAGCTCTGTTGTATCTTAAACGAACAAATTTTGTTCTCTGCTTTACTTGAAACGACGTGGATATCCAATCCATTAGTTCTCTACCGACAACCTTTTCCGAGATCTGACGACAATATAGAAAAATATTTATTTCAGATTGTTTTAGAGGTCTACATTTTAGAGAGTTTTAGGTATGGGACTTTCACTAGGGTACTATCGATCCTGAGTCCTCACGTATTGTCAAAATTTCTCGAAATCCTTAATTTTTACTTGTAAAAACGCTTAACACAATCTGTTATTATAGAGCCAATCCCTAGACACCGGACAAAAATCATGCACCTCAGATTGAATTCAGATAGTTAAGTTTTACAAAATCCACTTAGGAGAAAGTGTTATCAAATCTGAATTGAATAGCGATAAAGCAGTTTTGCTCTAGAATGGTCCGGTTTCGCAATAGACTCAATGGTATGCTTACTTGACGAGACACAATGTGAAGGGTATGTCAGAAAAGATCAGACGATTGGTCAAACGATATGGATGTCAAAACACACACGACACATCGAGTCAAGATAGAGAATAGTAATTTGAATTAGGTTCCTTCGTATCAAATAGGAACAATACGGAACAGACGATTGGTCAAACGATATGGATGTCAAAACACACACGACACATCGAGTCAAGATAGAGAATAGTAATTTGAATTAGGTTCCTTCGTATCAAATAGGAACAATATTTTTAGCAATAAAAATGTGATGAATAGGATTTGGCAACCAGTAGTGGAGAACTTCATGGTTTACTGTACCCAACTCAATCGCATATGAACAGCTAGTTGCTAGTAAGTTAGAAGTAAAAAAATACAGGCTTCAGAGTTAATTTAGTTTGTACTTTATACTATAATAAAATAATCTACAATAAAATAATCTACAATAAAATAATCTACAATAGAATAATTTAGATAGGATCCGGCCACCGTCCAAATCTCGGTCAGCTAAATACAGTTCGTTCCGGGTCACAAACTTTTTATTTCGTTGACTTTCTAGAAAATGCTTGTTGCAAAGAAGCTAGGGCACAAAATCTCTGACTGAAACAGCGAGTCGTAAGATATTGGGATTCAGTTGATGTGTTGGCTTTTATTATAATATTTATCAAACCGGCCCAGATGTAAACATTGAATTGAAGTAATATACAGAGGCTTTTAAAAACAGGACAACGGTGATCTTTTGTACCAGCGTTCGCAAAAATGCGAATGGCTTTCTTCTGCTTTATAAACATCCCTGCAGATTCAGTCGCATTCACCAATAGACAAAATCCATAAGAAATACTAGACTGGATAAAACAGAGTAGGAGCTCTTAACCCTCTCAATCGCCAGACTCATGTGACTATTTTACTTTCAGTTCGTGTTTGTCCAGAACGAAGTATAGAAGATAAGATGATAACATCCCTAGGCAGTTCTCGATTCATAAGAAATATGTGTGAATTGATTGACTTTTTCCAGTTAAAATACTATCAGACGCTGAAATACTCCATAGATATATTGCATAACTCTGCACTGGTTAGTAGTAAAATGCAACAAGGCTAGCTTTATTTCATTCGAAATTGTATGGAACAAATCTCTGTTTGACAAGTTCAAAACGAGATTAAGATGACCCAGGTATGGCATCCTAACTGTCCCATTTCATTATTTTGAATGTTGTAATAAATCTGTTTTGTTCGGCTTCTTTGATATATATAGTATTATTGTGTGAAGTTACCTTTTGCAAATATCGCCAATGCCTTCTAACGGCTGATAAACTCCTGTCGTACTTTCTCCCTGAATTGTAAACAGAACTTTCGGTCTAAAAGTCTCAATCGCATGTTCAATCTCGACCAAACTGAAATTGCGAGACAATTTCTATGTTAGTTTCTTAACGACTCCACCTGAAATATATATCAAGCTTATGAATACATTTTAACAGTGAATTTTTGGAATGAATAACAAATAATTAGTTATTTCTTAATTAAATTAACAAATAATCAACATAAGCAGTTTAGATGGTGGTTTTAGTTATAAAATGACTTTGGGCAAATGTGACGATAAATTTCCGACTAACGCTGAGGTCGGATCAACGGTTAACCGTGACCACATTCGTACGGTCGTAAATAAATTCCGACTTGGAGTACGTAATGAGGGAGTAGTATAATAAATTTATAATAATTAATACATTTACAAATTTATAATAATTAATATATAATAATTAATACAACGCACAAACATCATCACAAAAGGTTTTATACCTAGCCTTCAAAGGGTGGGTTACATAAGAACCAAATAAATTATATCCTTATTCAATCATGCTGGAGATCATCAGTGCATAACACAAAGACCCGTCCATCAGCTGACCGTAGCAGTGACCACCAACTTTTGATGTCCATGGTCAAGATAAAACTCGAAATATATATACCTCAACTAAGACCAATAATACACTGAACAGAAACTAAATTATCCTGCAAGAAACAACGTTGGATCTCTGACAGAACACTCTGCGAAACCAGAAAAAAGATGAAGAGCGATGGACTAGATGATCCCCTGATATTTTGACAATACAGATCTTCAAGCAGGGATGTGTAGAGAAAATGTAGGAAACATAAATCTACACACTATGAGCACCTCTATCGTGATATTGACCCGCATGTTAACACAAACCGGCCAGAAGACCTTTTCCACAAAATTAAATAACTAAAAAACAACTTCAAACCAATATCGCATGCAGTAGAAAATGCGAACAGTGCTTAAGCAGGTGCCTGAAGTATGGAGAGACTACTACCAGGGTTTATACAGGGAGGATCGACACATGTACAAAAATCTAGAGTAGTCAGGCACACCAGGCAGGGTGAGGTGACCCAAGTAATTAAAAATTTTAATTACAACAAATCCACAGGGAAGATGTCATTCCTACCGAGCTATTGAAACTTCTGCGTGTTTGTTATTCACCAATTGTATGAAGCAGTATAAAAAACTGCTCAGTGGCCAAGAGACTGGTCTAAAACAGGCATCATACCTCCTGATGAGAAAGTTGGTATCAGCATATGTAACAACTAAAGATTTATAACAATACAATTATACAATTATATTACATGCCCGCAAAATCATGCTGTATATTATCTGCTCTAAAACTAGCACATTTTGCCACCGGTTAAGTAGCCCAAGAACAGGATTTACATATATTAAATGTTCGCTTTCTTATTGAAAAAGTTTGTTTGCATCTGTGCATCTGATAATATTTCGATATCAAGATAACTCGAACTAACTCGAAAGCAATCATTCCAATAAAATTTGGAAGTTATAATTTGTTTATATTACTACAAAAAGAGTTTGAACAACTTAACCAATGCCGTGCGTATGGGGGCTATCGCTGCAATACTTGTGGCTATCTGTACCCGGGTACAAATACGAGGATTTAATAGAACGAATATTGGTTCTATGTGTTCTAACAGTACTTCAAGTGCTTGTACCGGTGTCTTGTAAACAAGTTCGTTTAAATATTCGCAGAAAAAAAATCTATCTGAAGGGGTAAGTGACATCATTTACCTGTGGTCTTAACTGCAAAATAACGGAAGCAACGAGTCAATTAACCAAAATCTGAAAAGACCACAACATATCTATAAAAACAAAGATGGGACTGATTAACTGGCACACATCGCATACGTGCACTATAAAGATAGAAGAATTGATGCTGTGGTGTGTGTGAAATGTGGTGTTGGCTCACGCTTTTGAGAGTTCCATGGACCACCCAGCGCACCAATGTGTCTATTCTAAATTAAATTAAGCTCACACATAGCATGGTGTCATCTAATGTTGCAAAATTTTTTGGGCACATATCACGGCATGATAATATGGAACAATCATTGCTACAGGGAGTGGCTGATGAACAACAATGTTGCAAACGCTCGCCTAGACTGTGGACGGATATAGTATTCTCTCTGAAAGTACCAAAATAAGAAACAAAAATAGCGCGTGATGGCGTCTAATTGACGAACAAGTTATAAGCCGACAAGACCAAGGAAATAACATATAATGATCTGCACGCGTCTTTAACGATGTTGGATATTTCAAATCACGTTTGTTACGATCTATATAGTCGGATCTTCTTCGATTTAAAAATTCATTGATATTATTTTTCGGAAAATCAATAAATTTTAACAAGATGATTATTAACGTAACCCCGAACAAAATAATCCAGAGGAGTTGAGTCAGGTAAACGTCCCTTCACCGGAAATTAAATTTTGATAGTTATCGCGTAGATGTCCTATCCATCGGCCAGGTATAGGACTGTCTAATTGCATCCAACCTCCTTCGCGTGAATTTAATTGAACATCTTCAACAACTTTAGGCAGAAAGTGTTCCAGAAGAGCATGGAACAAATTGGAATTTAAGGAAGGAGGAAGAAAATGTGGCCTAAATACAAGTAGGATTGTCGTGAAAGATTATAATAGTTCACGACTCCAGCTCTCGTGAGAGTATGTTGCAGAAAATGTGGATTTATTTTGACAAACTCTTTAATTCATCTACGAAACGTAAGTCGTCATTCAGCATCTTCAGGCACCAAAAACCTTTTTGTACTTTTGCTTATGAACTCTAAAAACCTTAGATTAACATATACATACATCGCGTGTTTAGATTTCCTGGTTTACGAGCAATAAAACAAAAACCAAAAACATAACAAAGGTCTACAAAATTAAACATTTTGACCGATATTTTTAATTTGAAAACTGATTTTATATAATTTTTTAACTTCTATGTATTTATTTGATCAGATTTTAGTTTTTTTTTTTGAAAATATTAAAGGGGAAGAAACGATATGTCTTAACTAATTAATTTTTTTATTCAGTAAAAAGTGATATTCAAGTTCAAAAACTTGAAAAAAAAACTTTGCTCAGACTTTTTTCAGTGAAATTTTCGACTTTTTGCTGCGTTGTCCGGACATTCGACTGTATGTTTTTAGGGGCATATCTACATTTGGTGAAACCTCTCTCCTTGTTTCTCGCTAACTGTTCCATGATTTCCAGGAATATAGTTCAAATCTGAAAACAGGAAATGCTCTTTGAAACTCACATTATGACCTAGACGATGAAAGTGTTGTAATATATTTTGAAAAATACTTTCGTAGTTTTCATCCAAACTACAATTTCTCGAAAATTGTTTATGGAACCGAAAAAATTCTTGAATGAGGACGTAGAAGATTTGACTGCATAAATCTTTATTCTTGACAATTTTTCAAAAATGTACAGGGTGCGCCGCAGATAAAAAAACTGAAAAATTGGTCCCCTCATTATTGAAAATTGGCGATAACTAAAGAACTGTGTTTCAGATATCAGTTTCTTTAACATGGCAAAAAAGCTCGCATACGCAGCTAAAACTTTTGTATCTAAGGTTTTCACCTATTGTACAGGGTTTTCGAGATATTCCGTGCAATTATAAAAAACATAATAGGTGCCCTAAGTTTGCAGCTACCGACTTCAGATTTGGCGGAGAAGTAGATGTTTAGACCCGCATTTTTCAAATTTTTGTTTTGGTAATTTTGCTTGTAGACAAACATGTTTTTCTCCATATCCATTAACCAAGGCAAAATTCTTTAACTGGCAAACACGGAGGATCCAATGCTATAAGATTTATTTCAAGCATTTTTTTGATTGTGTACAGGGTTTTTAAATTATAGGCAAAAATCTAAGAGACTTTCAAATCAAAAACAGTAAAAATATGGCTAATCGTTTCAAACAGTGTCATAGGCCGCATCAAGAGTTGCAATTTTTGTATTTGCGGTTTTCGTCTATCACACATGCTGCTCGAGAAATTGGACTCTATTGGAAAAATTCGTATACCAGCAAAGGTGGGAGACCCAGGCCTATAACAACTGTTTCGAACAATGTTTGAATTATATACAGGGTATGTCGTTTTTGTGGGAAATTATTGGCGATTAATAAATAACTGTTAGTGATGGGATAATTTGATTTGAAGATTATCGTAAACTGGGTCGAAAGAGAGATCCAGTTTTGGTCGATAATACAGGGTGCGCGAGATATTTGAAAAAAATATTATTTTAATAGCAATTACCAGTACAAATTTTAACATTTACCAAAATTGGACGTAACTTTGACGTTCGACTAGATGTGACATACAGGGTGGGTTCAATTACATCGATTTTGCGTGGTTCCCA
Organism: Cylas formicarius; assembly: GCF_029955315.1. Classification (NCBI taxonomy): domain Eukaryota; kingdom Metazoa; phylum Arthropoda; class Insecta; order Coleoptera; family Brentidae; genus Cylas; species Cylas formicarius. The sequence continues at coordinate 11,451,431 of NW_026844347.1, forward strand.
GGAGCACGAAAAAAAAACATTGCGTCCCTCAAGAACAAAAAACCCGAATTGGCTTCATTTTCTTGAAATACAAATCTGGTCTGCGCTACAAGCTACGAACTTGCCCCGCCCACCGACGATTTTTCGAAAGCAATCTTGTTCTAGAATGCCATTCTATGCTAAATTTTCATACGTTTCTTTTAAATGTACCGAATAAGCAACGGAAACCGAAGTCAGTTCGTTACCATTGTGCAATAAAACGCCTTTTAAACTACGCTTATTTGAGTCATTCTTCTATGGCACATTTCCTAATTTTGAAACTAAGGCAGGAATATCGGTGCAATACACTAGCACTCCTTCCTAAGTAAAATATTGACACAACTCTTTTTGGCGATTCCGGTAAAAGCTTGATGTGACACCAGTAGCCAATAAACGCTTGTCACGAAGTCTGGACGCTAACAATTCGCATGCATCCTTTGGAAGGTGTAAATCTCTAAATAAAGCATTTCATTCGCTCTGGTTTAATACTCCGGGCTCTGAAATCTGAGACATCTGTTGAACAAAAATAACAATCATCACTGTGATTCCTTGGCTCCCGCCATATCATAGGAACTAACTAAACTAACCAAAGCTTAAACATTTCTTCCTACTTTTTCGTCGGCTTCTTAATGCTTCAACGCACACGGAACAAACAACATGAGGAAACCAAGATTTGTCTTGGTCGACAATTTTTACACTAAAATAAGCATGGTATAACTGTCACAGATAATAATAATAATAATAATAATAATAATAATAATAATAATAATAAATTGCCTTTATTGTTGTATATTGTTAAATACAAATATACAGAGAGAAGAGGCGAAGTGTAGCAGAAGCTACTCCACTTAACCTAAAACTAAATAGGAAGTTATAAATACATTGATAAATTAAATATAGTATAATAAACAAATGTAATAGTAATATGGAATAATAGAAAATCAAATTATCTGAGAAGTTACGAGTTTCAACCTGAAATATTTTTTAAAGAATTTAATTGAATTAATTGAATGTGATTTTACTGAATCAGGCGTACTATTAAAAATTACAACAGAATTATAATCGTGTGGATATCGTGGCAGTGAGAAAACTGTAATTTAGCTCGTAAGTAGGACGGATTGGATGTGCTAATAATTTGAAAAACCATAGACGCCAAAAAGTGCTTGAAAGTACTGTCAATTTTTAGGCAGTTAAGTTCCTAGATTTTGTTGGAAATCCTATAAAATGGGTAGTAGAGGACTAAACCATAGTTCATAATCACCCACAAAAATACATGTTCCACGAACCTAAGTCTACAATCAAATATAACATCAACGTTTTTATTATAATTCACAATTTTCAAACGTTCTCCATTAATTAATAAATACATTTGGGATACTTGTTCAATGTTAGGTTTAGGAGAAAAGAACATTACACTGCATTTTTTAGCATTAAGTTGAAGATTATTCCTAGAAGAATATTGATTGAAATTGATATAAATTGAAGCAATATCGAATAATTTAGGATCGAAGGAGTAAAATAGCTGAGTGTCATCATCAAATGAATGCAAATTGAAATATTTGATGGATGCATAAATATCAGAAATATAAATTAAGAATAATATAGGTCCTAGGACAGTACCTTGCGGTACACCTGATGAAACAGGGGGAAATTCAGAACTTACATTGTCAAGGGCAACTCTCTGATATCTGTTTTCAAAAAAACCAGTCGAAACTTTATCGAAGCCACAGTAACTCAATTTGTAGCACATAAGTTTATAGTCAAGCCGATCAAAAGGTTTAAAGTAATCTAAAGATATAAGTACAGTCGCAAGTAGACTAATAGTACCTTTACGAAATCCAGATTGACTGTTAGTTACAATATGAATGGAAATAAAAACTTCATAAATTTTTATATTTATGACTTTCTCCAAAACTTTAGATAAGATAACTCACTGGGATTGTTATTTTTTGCCAATGGTGTGATCAAAGGAAACTTCCAAATATTAGCAAAATAGCCTAAATCCAAAGGGTAATTAATAATATGTGTAAAGTATGGCGCGATAATATTCTAGCAGATAGACAATCAACACCAGCAGAATTTGACTTAAAGTTTGAAATAATGGCTTTAGTTGAGTCAAAATTTGCTAGCTTAAATTCTAGTTGAACTTGCCATTTTTATAGAAAGAAGTGGCTTCGGGGCAATTGTTAATATTGCCAAAAACAAAAGTAAAATAGTGATTAATAAATATCACTGGGATTTTTAGGTTAGGTGGCATTTCCAAAGTCGGTCGAATATAAATTTTAAACATATTTAAAGTTTTTCTATATCTTTTTGAATTCCTAGAATCAAAATTGTAAGACAAGTATGTCGATTTTTCTTTGCGTACTGCAGTTGTAACAACATTCTTTATTTCTTTATAAGCAATGTAGCCAGCGATATATCTAAATTTTTTATATTTCGACAATAGACTATCTCTCATTTTCATCATTTCACGAATAGTATGTTTTAACCAAGGAGCATAGGTTTTGGTGATCTTAGAAACCGCAAAAGAAGCATGTCTATTAAAAAATTCAGTTAGAAAGAAATTGAACATATCTATTTTCTGGTCAACATAATTTTCTTGAATAATGAGATGCCAAGGGATACCGACAAAATCCTCTTGAAAAGTGTCATTATAGATATTACAAAAGTCATTTGGATTGTGCATACAATGCCTTTTTTCCATATTTATATATTCCAGAATACTAAAAATATGCAAGAGCGAAGACAATAGCCGCGAACAGTTGCACGACGAGCAATACAACTAAATTGAGCATAAGCAGGTTACAAAACTGTATTGGCGGTTCTGCGCTCTGTTGCTTTGCATATCATCCAGTGTTGCATTTAATTCCATAAAAATCAATTTATTTAAAAGTCATGCCTAACATGAAACAAACATATTCATGTCATAGTATGTATATTAATAAAATAACATTTTTAAAATACAGCTTTCAAACGTCAAAATCATTGTAGATCTGTGTAAATTTAGGCGCAATTTTGCACTGACCTTTTGCAAGCGATTATAGTGGTAATAAATTAAAAAAAACTTAAAAGAATAAAAAATGTTAATGAATAAGTAATTGTTCACTTTTCGGTCTCTAAGATTTTTTTTTCAAAAATTAATTACTTCTTTTGTTAAATAGTTTGAGGAAACGTATTTAACTTATTATGTCTGAAGATACCATCTAAAGCACATTGCTATGCCATTTATCACTTGTAAAAAAAATGTTAAAAAATCGTTACTTCTGTGGGAAAACGACACTTTGCTGACTGTTTTTAGCCAAATTTTAATCAACTTTGCTAATGATTGTGGAAAAAGTGTGTTTTAGAACTGCTTTTTGGTTCACCTGCAGAGAGTAAATAATAATACTCGGTAAATTTTTTTACCAGATTTATTTTTTGCCTAGTCAAGTAGTATGGAAATGCGGTAGGGAGGAGGAAAGGGCCTTCGGTGTTGCGACGGCGTTTACTATGTTTAAACGCTTACCGTATCTTGTAGCCAAGTCAGCTATCCTATTTCCCCAAAATCCGTTTCCCGTGATTAAAATTTTATCACCGGGTTCGATCAAATTGCACGCTAACGCTTCCATGCCCCCGTGACCGCTCGCAGAAATAAATAGGGTTACCTCGTTTCTAGTTTGAAAGACATATTGAAGGCCTTTCTTAATTTCATCCATTACCTAGATGATCATAAATATAGTTTAGAACGCACCAGTTTTACTTTCTCCGTTTTATTTCGAATCCTTTACCGGAATTGGATTTCTAAATTGTAAGAACTTTTGGTTAATTACTATTTGTAGTTTGAAAAGGTTGGTGTAAATTTGTAAAATTAATAATACAGAATGGTTATAAAACTTTGCATATTTCGGGTGATTTGGGTGTTGTGATTTAGGAAATTATTGCTGTATGGTTAATTTTCCAATTTACTATTGCCATAATATGTGGCAAAAATATAGCTTTTTAAAATTCCTTTCAGAGTGTTTAAAACAGATGCAACAATATTTAAAAAGACTTATCGGTATACCGCATCTTTATGGAACACAGGCTTCCTGGATTTCTGGATATGAACGATAGCGCAACAGCGCAGTTTAGTCAGGTTATTCATGAGTTTTTGACACTAAGATACGGAAATCGCTGGATTGGCTGAGGAGTACCTTAGTTATGGCCTGCACGATCCCCGAATTTAAACCCTGTGGATTTCCTGGGAGACCACTTAAAAGCCCGTAGTTGCGTTAGTCCTGTGGAATGTAGAAGACCCAGGAAATCGAATCATTGCTAGGTGCAATTCAATTAGAAACGACCCTGATATTTTTGACAGTACATGAGCACAAGATTGGATTCCTGCATCATGGCAACACATTTTTCAAATGTTTTGTATGATGAATATTAAATTGCTTTTAGTCAAATTGTTCGCGAGTGTCATTGGAGTGTAGAAAAATATGTAATAAAACAGTTTTTATTTTTTATATATCATAAACGAAGCAAGATATGAGAAGGTCAATAGACGAAAAGGTAGTGGTTTTAGTTGCTCTGGCCCAGGGAAATATCCAAATTATATTAAAGTCACTGGTATCTTTATCTATTATCAATAAATTTTATTAAGTTGTTCCCCCCCCTTCGTTTTTGTTCCGTGAGAAGATATCTTAATTAATTAAATCATGGGAACTTTTTTCACAAAATAATCCGAGAAATCCTCCCTTGAATATTTTAAAATTGGAGATATCGGTTTTATTTTTCCCTTGCGTTGTTTTATAGATTTCTGTTCATGTCTACCTTCACTAAGGATAAGCCCGATATCTTTTTGCGACAATATTTTGCCGGGTTGAAATATGGAATAAAGTGTTGTAATCAAATATCTCTAACAGATGAGTGTTCTCGAAAGACGTCTTTTTTATCGTTCCATTTAATTGGTAAAAATTTCTATCCTCTGTTTTTTGGTGAACCGAAATAAATCATCCGAAAAGGTTATTTCAAGTTTTGATGGAATTATGACTGGACTAGTACTCCAAATCTTGTTAATTTTGTTAGAAAATACAAATGAGCCAGATATCTTTATTAAAAATTTTTTTTGCCCGAATATATTTTGAAACAAAAATGGTAGTCATTATGTCATTATCTCAAGTTTTGGAATAGTTCAGAATTGCTTTATTTATCAAGAACTGAAATGTACGCCTTCAAATTAAATCAAAACAAAATTTTAAAAGTTCAATATGGCGCCCATTCGTAGAAAGGTCTTCTCATAGCTGAAAAAATTGAAATGTGCTTTCGGCTGTCTTTTTAAATAATGCCAGAATTATCTGCGGAACTACTGGAAATTTTAAAAATTTCTAAACTGCATATATCGGATAATACAAACAGCACCAATTGGGGAGATCGAATTAGAGTTACAACCCTACGTATAATAATATATTTTTGCCGAATCTCAATTGAAGAAGGAACCAGATTTAATTTATATTTGATTTAATTTTAATATTTATAACACTTAAAATATGAATGATTTTTTAATGTTAATTGCTAGGTAAGTTTTTAATTATTTAATTATTTCCAAACTTGCCTGGAAAGTCTCTGGATGCATGTGTCCGATGACCGGTTGAGCAAGAGCCCGAAGGACACTTGGAGCAGGATTGGAGGGTTCTGGTCCCATAAGGATTACCTATATTCAGAACCCTCAGAGGGTTAAAAAGTTCTTGAGGCGGGGCTACGTCCATGTTGAAACTAAATCGCTTGGGCAAATCGGACCGACCGACCAGTACTAACTGCGGGAATATGAACGAATGTTTTAAATATCTATAGAGGCTTTCACAGTGGCGTGGTAAGAATGTTGTTTTATAATCATATTGAAAATACCACATTAATAATTAGATTTGATGCGGTACTTTCTTGGAAAAATTAGTATTGATAAAATTAAGAATAACTAAAGATGAGTAATTATGAAGTGTCATAAGGATATACAGGATTAAGAGAAGGCTATTAACTCAGTATGCCCTTTCGTTTATTTTTTATGAAATTTTAGCTTAAGCCAAATTTGACTTTGCCGCCATTTAATATTGCTCATGGGTTCATAAGTAAAATAGGGCATCCTTATCAATCCCTCCTCAAAATTCCTTGAAATTCAAGATAATATGTAAAAACGCCGAGATGGTTCCACTCAGTTAGCAATTAGCCTCTTCGTCACTGGGACCCAAAGAATCTGTTTGTGACTCTCTTCAAACCTACAAGTTTATTGCTTCTGGTTTGGTTACGCTCAGCCTTCACATTGGCATAGCACGTGTGCGCCTGTTCGGTTTTTCTCCACTTCTATTAGACTGAGATGGTTCTTAAGCCTGCAGTGGCCCGTCAGTAGAAATTCCTAAGCTCGTTCCCTTGTAGCTCACCAGGTTTGCTGTAGATTTGCCTGATGGATTTCTGTCCTAGCATGTCTCTCTACCATTGTCGGGATTCTCTTTCCATTTATTTTTGGATGTTGATGTTTCAGCCACGTTAAGGTTCTGGTACCTATGAGAGTGTATTTTTTTTCTTACTTGCTATGCCTTATCATAATTCAATGCAAAATTGGATGTTATTTTACTGGATTGCATAGCTTGGAAGGCTATATGTAACGATATTACATCTTGTGTCAAAATTTCTATTACTACTTTTAAACAAAACATACAAATTGCACTACCACAAACAAGATTTGAAATTGATTAATTTCACAGAATATGTGAAAATTGTGTGGATTCTTTTTTCCTATATGACAATTCGACTTAAGGCTTTTTCAATGCCTATAATAAAGGCATTTTTGAAGCCAACATGCAAAAATGGTTGAAAGGAACATTTACTGTGTGTATATGCTTGTTATTTGCGACTTTCACGACTCAAAGCGAACTTCACGTCAATTCAATAGTTTGACTACAGCATTTTCTCGGCAGCACTTTCTCATAATATACCCAGTTATCAGGGAAAATATCTACTGAATGCAGGTTAATGTGTGAAATGTTGAGCATGTGAGAAAGTGTTCGAAAAGGTCGTAGCCGCCTGAAATGCATCAATTTGTCGGTATTAACAGCCCCTATACTATCTAACAGTTATACAATAAAAGATTACAGAAGTATAACTATTATAAAATACACTTTCTGCATATTTTTCGCAATGCAGTGCACCGATCATTCTCAAGAAATAAAATCTGAATCTAGTGGGCTGCTGTCACTTCATATGGCGTTTTTTTATTATATATTGTAGTTTTAATACATAATTCGACTAGTTCAGTAAAAAAAAAACTAAATCATTTAGTTGTTAAATAATCAGAGTTTTTATTTCAATAATGGTAAATCAATTACACTAAAGCAAAAATGGCAGATATGCAGTTAAGCCTGTGTTTATACACTTTATCACAGTTTGTGATGCTTGATCAAAGGCCTCATGAATTTGAACGTTTGGAAATAAGGAGTTTAGAAGTTGCTGTGCTAAATTATTATTGAAAGATAAGCGGAGACCAGTAAGAAGAAAATTGCTAAAAACAGTTATATATATCCATTCAACGTACAGAGGGTTACCGAGAATTAGTTTTCCCAATAGTTTCGCCGAATAAATATTTGATATTCCTCTTTTTTGCTAAAAAAATATGTTTTCGAATGAAGCTGGTTTTTGAAGGGATGCAATTCAAAACTTTCACCACATTAATTGACAGAAAGTAGTCGTACGGATTAATAGCGATGGATCGGAAGAAGTGCGGTTTATCCCTAGAATTAAATCCTTTCGATTATTGTATCGGGGGTTGTCTAAAAGAATTTAAAATTGACTAACCCAAATTGACAGACATATTCCACTCAATGATGCGTAGATAAACGCATGTTTTAGTAACAGTCACTATAGAATGGTAGTTTTTTTATGCTTTGGGTGTCTTGTTTATTTGTTGTGTTTTCATTTGAATTGCGTACATCGAAGATTTACACATTAATAGATCAATTACTTTCAAAAAATTTTTTTTTAGTTTTGAATTGCTTGGGATGATGTTGTAAAATCTACCATTACGTATCTCCTTACTTGACAAAGAGGATGTACAAAATTTCATTCCTTATTATGTTAAGAGATATTTTTAAAATACTAATTTTCTATGTGGGTCAGCGGCTACTTTAACCGACTAATCGGTTCTTTGTTATCGCATTGTTTTGTAAATGATTAGCTGTATCAAATCCAAAATGTCAATATTGGAAGTTTTGTTTTAGTACGCGATGAAAACAGCCTGTTCATCGGGTCGGTAATATATCTCATTGATGTAAAAGAATGCGATGTTTTGGGACTACCAACAAATCATCGCGAACTTTGCTATCTTTTTACGTGAAGAAGTTTTAATTATATCCGATATGAGAAATTATCTAACAAAAGGTGCAGTTGGGGTTATTGAGTACAATGTATTATATAAAGTCGTTGAATTACAGGCTGGATTCTAAATTAGGTAGGTGGCTGCGTTACTACATCCACAAAAGAGCGACGAATCGAACAGTACTATACAGGGTGGTCCACCACCAAAAAATGGTCCTCGTGAAAATAATTATATTGAGGCCACTATGATTTTGAAACATGTCGCTACAGGGTGATAAAAATTAGTTTTTGAAATAGTTAGTTTTCTCTAGATCAAGGTGGTGAATACGACTAAATTCCATTTTCTCACATAACATTCAGAAAGCGCTAATTAAACCCTATAATGTCATTATTTCATAACCAAATCAGGTATACGACATTTTTGCTGTTGTCAAAGTGAAAGTGTTAACTAATCCATAAGCCGTTCTTTATTGACTATCTTGAGCCATCTGATTTTATTTGTCTTGGAAAAAAATATTACTATCAAATATCGAAATGTGTGTTTCATCTGCATAAAAGTAATATACCTTTTCTATTTGGAAATACTCACTTGTCCCATCTCCAAAACCTCCAAAATCCAAGTTTAAATTTAAACATAACAATTTCGAGTACAAATTTGTTATACTCTATGTTTCATTAATGAATGAGCAACATTTTACTAATGCATATTGGGTTAATATTAAATATGCGTATGATATCGCCCACTAACCTACAGGTCGACACATATTACACCCGGTATAGACCTAAATAAAAGTTTGTGACATAAACATTGCTGCCGAAACATCATTCAAAAGGTCATAAATAGAAAACGAACTAACTAAAATTAACCAAAAACGAACAAACTTTTAAAATTGAAACCACTGTGGGTTTTATGGATTTTTTTTTTAGAAATCTTCATTATATCATAATCTTAAAAAACTAACGAAACGATACTAACTAAAAGTTGTAACACGAAGTGGCGAGATTTTAGGTTGTAACTCTCACTCAATATCAAATTCCATTTTCGATATGTCTGATATTACTTGGCCCATAGAGAAAACAACTGCGGTAGCTAACATCCTATATATCGCTAAGGAGAGATTACAATTATTATTTTTGGCTCAATATAATTATCTTAATAAGTTTTATCTAATCTTCTTGGTACATGCTTTATTGATTAGTATATTTTGTATAAGTTTTATAGACGACACTTCAGTAACGCGTTTGTTAAAAGCCATATGCGAAGCCAAGCGATTCTTTAATAAATGAGTGTTTCAAGAAGATACATTCACTGAGTGACGTGATTAATGCAGAACACATATAGACACTCAAAATATCATCTGCTTCTTAGATATTTATCCCGTGACCAAAGTATCGGAAACACTCGAATTGGGTAGCGACAATGTTTAATCTGACCATTTAATCAGCGCACAGGGCAAAGTTGAGCAACAATTAATTAAATTAATTAAAAAATAGTTGTTCAATTTTAGTACAAAAGTATGCTGGAGGAATTACAATTTCTGATTTTCGATTTTATTTTTATACCGCTTTACTTAAAAATTAAAAAAAAATCCACAACAATCTCATTTGAACTTGGAAATCAAAAATTGTGTTATCGCTGATCATAATTGTTATTTTGGGATCGTTGCTTTGAATTTCTCATTCATTCAAATATTTTGATAGCTTGTGAATTTCTCCGTCATTGAAGACTTAATTTGGTAAGCAAGAAAAGCGAGACATGATTAAAATTTATTGCAAAAATTTTGGTAAGCAAAATTAACGAAAAAATATTATATAATAAAATGATAGAAATATATACAAATATAAAGCCATGTATTTTGGAAGCTATTGGTTGTAGATATTTGCGGTTTACCACCAAAGTGGCCAAAGGAGAATCATTGAAACTTATTCATTTTTCCAGTGGAAGTAACCGCCATCTTAAATTTTTAAACTAATTTCTCTCTGGAATTTACCTAAACAATGCACCAAAGAAATTTAAAGGTAAGTTTTATTCATTTATTTTTTTGTTGAACAATTTTTGACGTATTTATACATATAAATATCTGAGAAAATTTTAGGTGGTTTTCCTTTAACCATTTTATTAATAAACTTTATTCCCTCAAATTTGTATGTCGAATATTTTTCGCATCCACTTTGTATTCTCATATGGTTAGTATGTTATACACTGTGCTGTCTATGTCCATACTTCTTAATACTTCCCAACATTCATCAAAATTCTTTCATTGATTCATCTAGAAAATTTGTGCGAATTTTATAATGCTCCCACTGTTTCCGTCTATTATTACATACATGGATTGAATGTATGGCGAATGCGCCAGTAAATCAAGAAACTAATTGAGTAGTGTGCAAAGGGCCCATCACAGAGCTGCCAGCATTGTAACTCTACTGAAGACTGCAATTGACAACGTGTTATAAACTCAAAAAATCAAAACACCACTCTAATGCAAAATGTTCAAGTTTGCCTTTCAAGGATCAAATGGTTGTATTTCAGTATTACCCTCTGACAAAGAAGCACACGTCCTGTCCCACTGACAAATCTTGGAGATAGTTCGAACAAACTCCATAGTGTTCCGGTCCTTCGCCGCCTGCAAATAATTCCCACATAAAAAATTATCGACTGAATACGGGAAATATTTTGAACCAGTATCGTACTTTGAGTTCGTTAAACCACGACGGCAACAGTTAAATGGAGGAGTAGGCTCGATGAAATTGAGTAGAATCTTGGTTGTAATATGCTCAGTTGAGCTACCAAGAGTGGGGCGTGAGGGAACACGGACGGAAATTCGTCCAAAACTTCAGAAATCGAAAATGCCTCCAGTCTTCGCAGGCCGAGAAGTCCTGCAATACACCTTCCACCTTCCAGGTTTCAGATCTGTGTAACAGATATGTATGAAGAGTTCCGTGGTTACTCATCTCTTATTTTAGTTACAAATTTCTGACGAATTTTTTCCAGTCGATTTCGATCAAATTAAATTCATCGCACCTGCAGAAATTAAGTTTATTTCTCAGTTTCTGGAAACAATAGTAGCCGTAATGAGGATTTTTGACGAATTATTTTCCAGATTTAAATCAAATACCAGTCAAAATTCCATTTATTGTAACGAAAACTACATGACAAAAGAATTTCGGAAGCACACAATTAATCGAGACTTTCAGAATATGATATTGCAAATTATATGTAAGAAAACCACAATGGAAAAAAATTAATAGGATGAAATGAAAACTTGGATGGAAAAAATCTATAATCAAAAGTCCTATAAATAAATAAATTGCTACAATCTTTAGCTGTGGACGATGATGTGGAATCTCGTTTTCTATCGGCGGGTAATGTAATATCTGTCTACTATTGATATGGCAAATATTTCTTTAAAAAGGCGATAAAGGTAAATATGATGTTTCAACCTACAATAGTGGTTCTACTTTAACAAATGATGAGCAACTTATAAAAAACAACATTCTATTTAATTGAAAAAGTTCTTACGCATAGACTTAAAGCTAGAAGCCTGAAACGGTTGAAAGAGTGCATTAACTTCCTTCTATTGAAACAATGGAACATTTATGTTATTCATTGGTCCTGCCTCACCTAAAATACTGCTTCTCGATAAGGTCAGCTTTTTAAAAAGATAATATAAACGGGATATTGCATGTTATTACTTGTTTCCCCTGCAATACGAGATCCCGTAGTCTTAAAGAGCCGAAAATATGGAGTGCACTTATGGTTCCTTCGCATTATGAGCAAGTGAACATTTTAAAGATGTAGAAATCTGGGATATATATTAAAATAATTGTTTATCTAACTAACCATTCTTTTCTTCTCCCTTTGATGCTATGATATTGGAAATTAAATTAATTAATTAGTGTTTTGTAAGTTTATTGGTATGTTGTGATATTTTTCTTTTACAAAGGGCTCACACAACTTACCGAAGCCAAGAGATTTAATCTCTTGGCTTAATCTGACATTTTACTGGGTTAAGGACTCACTCTGTAGACTGATTGTAGGTTCCAAGAAAGTGTCGTCATCGTCCAAACAGAAAACTTCACAAGCAACCTAAAGAAAGGTAATGGAAAAATATTTTATTAAACTTTTGTCCCACAAAGAATGGGTAGGTCTACAACACTATTCTCTTAATAGTAAAGACCACTATAGCCTATCTTCTATCTGTTCTATCTTCTATCTATTTTAGAAGGGACAATCGCAAAGTAATAACTGAATTATCATAATGAAGGTATTATAATGTACACAAAAACTGTCACAATTCTTTGTTTTAATCTTTCTGCAATAGAGTACCCTCTACTTGGCTACCAAAATATTACGGACCAAATAAAATAATACTACAAGTACAAATTTTCATTCTATGCAGACCCTAACAAACTATTTCTTATTCAGTTGTTGTTCGGTTGTTGTGAATATTACTTTTAACTGCTGTGATGCTGTAGAACGTGAACACGCATCTCTGAGTGTTAACTGTAATGTGACACGTACTGCAGAGATTGGTGTTGGTAAATTCGCAATTTAACAGTTTCCAAATCATCATCATCATACCAAAATCTCTTCAGGCCGACCAAAATTTGAGGTAGAAAGTTTTTTGGAAAGTATGTTACGACTTAGGGAAATAAAGAACTACTGACAATTGATACAAGTCTTACTTTAATTCAAAAAGATTGTGATTTTTCATCTATAAGCAGAAATACTTAAAACTGATATATTTTAAATGGGAGAGCAGGGTAATAGCGGAGTATGAAAGAAGTCGAGGAAGCATCCAGATATATATTTTATTTAGATAAAACATGAATTAATGAAAATTAAATATCATCCACGTTGTGTTAAGATGATAAAGCCAAGAAACAAGCTTTAACTAGTTAGTCGTAATTAGTGGTCGTAATTGGAATTCTATTAGGAAAATCCGAGTTATGAACTAGATAGACCAAAATCGACTTACATGTTAAGGGCTCGATTTTTGCAACTACTAACAACCGAGATGTAGAGCGTTTTTCAATTTTCGACCATTTTGAAAATTGGGCATAACTTTTTTATTTATTTAAATTGTGGAGTTCGTTGAAAACATTACCAGGGCACATTTTTAATGCAAATAGAGTGGTGTACTCAGATTTCTACAATTCTCCGTTTTCTCGTAAATGAATACAACTTTCTTATTTTATAAGTTAACTATGGATTTAAAAAGATGTTCCTGTCGTTTCCTTGTCAGTCATATAGATTTCTTGGTATCTGTGATGAAAAAAGGCGGAAATATAGGGCACTTTTTGTTTATGTATTAGTAGGCTGTGCATAATATGATCAAGAAACGTCACGAAGAAACCTTTAAAATATTTTTATAATTACTTGAACTTTAAAAAAGATAACTCCAATTTAAAATAACTTAAGGGAAAAACACGAAACCTGATAACTACTACTTTTATTTTGCCTTGGCTTTTTTAAACTTCCGTAATTAATTGAATTATTTTTTTAACGTCCGACATATTCGCTTGTCTGGTTGGTGCCGCTCCGGATATGTATTGAAATAAATTTCGTTGGCTGCCTTTGCGTTTTCATTTGACAAATGGTAACACATTACCATGCCATGCATTTCATAATTGTGGTACAGTTTAAAATGTGAAAAACACTAAAAGCTTAAGTTTGACCACTAGAATTATGTGTTACAGAATACAAAATTCAATAAAGAATAAAAGTTATGTTCTTAACTGATATTGACAGCTACTACTTTTTTCATCACAGATACCAACAAATCTATATGGCTGAAAAAGACTCTATGATTGCCATATAAAATATAGAAAAATCTGTTTTTATCCCAATGCAAAGTTTTCATAAATAAAAAGAGTTATGAGCAAGTTTCAAAGGGCCGAAAAATCGCCATGCAGTTTCAACCATTAAATGTTTCGCAAAAATGGAGCCCTAGACATGTAAGTCGATTGTGCTCTATATAGTTCACAAATAGGTTTCCTGCTAAAATACTCCAATTATGACCACCCTGTACAATTACTCTCAGCATTCGAAATTGGAGCGAATTTTGAGAGTTCTAAGGTTCGAAATTGTCGAAATGCTACATTAAATATCAGGTGAATCGTTACAAAAAATGTAGTAATGCAATCTTACATCATTGAAGTCTTGAATTATTAAGTTTTAACGATACGCAGTCGGATAAAAAACTAATTTGCCTCTAAAGTTGTAGGTCAACAGCTGACCAAATTCAATAACCTGAAAACAATTACGTCACAAATATTAAATGTTCTTCCTGTCAGATGCAGAGCACCCCGTTCACACCAACTCAGTTAGTTGTGTCTACAGCGTCCACTTGAATTCGGTAATTCATGCCTATTATATGTATTTGGCATATAACATTGGCGAAAGAAAAAAAAACATCTCTCTTAATAAAATCTTTTACCTTTAATATTTGTGGAGCCCATTTCATAAAAGCTTGTTCCTGGCCACACATCTCGTCCCCGCTTGCTAAGTTGAGAAGTCTTTCGCCTCCCAGGTCTCCAAGTATATACGCTTGAACCAAGGGCAAATATGGCAAACCTAACTTTCAAGTAGAATATTAGTTTAGATCCAAAATGAGACGAGTTGCTTTTGTTGCTTGGGTTGGCTAGTGAGGATTAACTCGTTCCTTGATTATCCTTATTCTTAATTCAGGTAAAATTCAAAAACGTCACTGAACTGAACCTCAAACAAAACAGCCTAAACTTATTTTTAAATGGGATACGAAAACAGTTCATTAAAAAAATGTCGCAGTCCTTTTGTGTGAGGTTGCCTTATTTTCCAAGATATTTTTTAATTTTACCTAAAACACGATTTGTAGCATTTTCGTTTTTTTCAAAAATACAAGAAAAAATCAAAATTAGGAATACCTAAAGATCGTAAAAAAGGACTAAAGCAATAACTTTTCTGCGAACACGATAATTATGTTATCAATACATATATACCAAGTGAGCAATCAATTAGAAATTGCTAAAAGCACAACACATTTAAAGGAATCAAAGTAAATTAATAGTCTTAGCATTTTGGTACAGAAGTACAATTCCATAGAATAAAAAAAAGAATGGACGGTGGATTCATTTAATTTTAATAAGTTTATTCGGATTTCCGTTTAAATCGCTTTTAGAACTCAGTTACAACGTTTTTTAAATATATTCTCTCCATCTATCAAAGGGCCATACAAGGAATTTGCCGAGGACGCCAAAGAGGATGGCGTTTTTCAAGTGTCGCTTTACACTCGGATTGGAATTGGATTTTATGGGATAGTCATTATTAAGAGCCTAAGAAATGAAACAGATTAGGTCTGCGTCATTTATAGTGCAGTAATGATGCCGATGGTCGATTATAACAAAAAGTGTCGATTTGTAAAATTAAGAGAAAGTCTGCAAGGGTGTCCGTTTTTTTAGTTTTCAATGAAGCATAGCTTTTCGATCTATTTTCGTAAACTTTGAATGAAATGAAGATCGTGTTTCTAGTGACATGAATATTATCCGGCAAAAAATAAAAGTTTATTGGGTACCATTTGGTTGGAAAAATATAACTTTTTAACATTTAAGAAACAATTTCATTATAGAAGGTGTTGAAAAAAACCTAATCCCGAACCAAATGTATTGCGAATTTTGTAAACTCTGTATAATATGTTACTTACAAAAACGTTGATTATTGAGGGCGCGGAAAATGAGACGAAAAATCTGAATGACTAGTCAAATACATTTACAAAATGTATTCATTTATTTCGAGATTATTTTCCTCATAGTTCTGCCTTTCCGAAATCTCTGTTTTTTATTTTGGAGGCTTTTTTTTATCTTCACTGGTATATTCCTTGTACTTTTTCACTTTTCCTATTAATTTATACTTTTTTCTCTTTCACATTTGTGTGTTGTTGAAAATCACTAAGTGGATTTACCCTGTCACCTTTTTTTTTAAGTGAAATTTTTATGAAAAATTTTGAGGGAAAATATTTTATAGTCAATAATCCACATCATAAATTTGCTTCTTTTAATTCTTTTTTCCATAGGCTTATTAACATTTATCTTTCAAAGGAAGAATTCAATAATGAATTCATGACGATTAGACAAATTTTTAATTTAAGGACCAGGTATATTATTCTTTAGATGAGAAATATATTCTTTAAACTGTGAAAATTGTAATGTGCTGTCTGTACTGTCTGGTAGGAAGATCTCCATCACGAAGACCTTAGGTTGGTGAAAAAGTACAGGGATACTGATGTTACAGAGACAAAATCTGCTTTTCCTACTCATAAAATTGTAAATATTTTACCTGGGTACCTAAATAGTAAAAAGCTTGACCTTTTGGAGAATTCAAGACTAAAATCAAAAAAATCACGACCTTGGTTGCGTTTCCAAACGGATTCGTATATTGCTTAATTTATGTAAATTATTTTATTCTGATGATTTCAGTGTCAGTGAAGCAAGATAAAGCAAAATAAATAGACATAAGTCATAACACGCAATTAAAACATTAATCCGTCTAATATTTTTCTTCAGAAATTTTTGATACCATTATATTTATTTATTATATAGTTTTTCTTTTTTTAATCCTGACATTTTAAAGGAAATGGAGGCAAAATTGTTTTATTGCTGTAACTGATAAGAAAACGGAAATTTTTACGATATACCACAATATTTATAACCTTTTATTTTTTTAAATTTTGACTTCATGTCGGAAAACAAATAATTTAATAGCGAAAGAAATTTTAATTATTTATTTATTTATTTTTACTTTTATTTACTTTTTTTGATTATTGCGCTGTTTTGTTAAACGCAAAACTATATTTTACTGCTTTAATTTATTTAAATCTTGACTTTTTATAACAAAATGATATAGTCTAATAGCAAAAAAAAAAAAGAAATTGTATTTGCTCACATAAGCAGAATCGGGAACGGGAGGGTAAGACAGTTCGTACAAACACCAAAAAAAAACATCAAAACATTAAGTGCTATAGTGCAATATCTAAACTATACTATCTTGTGTAATAACTACGACTGCTGCGTGGGTTCACAACGACTTTTACCTCACGTTACTGAGAGGACCAAACGTGTTATCTCCGACCACGAACCGTCCCTGAGCGAGTTTAAACGATCGAGCCCCCTTTTAACCGATCCAAGTTGACTTTGACTGTTAACTTTTATGAATGACTTCGAAGTCGCCATGCTAATATAAATTGTAAAATACCTAAGTTAATTCTGGAAAAAATGTTAGTTGAATCTGCTCAAAAGCGTTCGCTTTAATTTCTTGCCATGGCTCATTTGACATAGGTCGTTGGTCATTCGTCATTGGTCATTGGTCATTCATCATTCGTCATTCATCTTGTGTCATTGGTCATTCGTCAGTTGTCATTGGTCATTTGCCGTTTGTCATTGTTCATTGGTCATTGCTCATTCGCCATTTGTCGTTCGTCCATCATCGAGTAGCTCTCGGGTCAGTTAGTTAAAAAATATACAATTTAATTTTGTCTTCGGTAATAATAGATTGGCGTAATTATTTTTTAATACTACAGTTATGACTTAAATAATGACATTTAAATTTTATTATTTGCAAAGAAAATAACGACCATAATTGAAAACTCGCCATTGGTCTTGGTCATTGGTCATTCAGCATACGTCATAGGTCATGCGTAATGTGTCATTAGTCATTTCTCATTCGTCATTGGTTAGTTCGTCATTCGTAACTCGTCAATGGTCATTGGTCATTGGTCATTCGTCATTTGCCATGCGTCTTTGGTCATGTGTAATTCATCATTGCTCATTTGTTATGCGTCATTGTTCACTGGTCATGCGTTATTGATCATTGGTCATTTGTCAGTTGTGACTAGTTTTGGTCAATCATCATTCGTCATTCGTCATTGGTCATTCGTCATTGATCATTCGTTATTCGTCATTCATTATTCGTCATTGGTCAGTGGTCATGCGTCATTCGTCGTTTGTTATTCGCCATAAATCATTTTGCATTGGTCATTGGTCATTGGTCAATAATCATTGGTCATGGGTCATTCGTGAGTCAGTTAGTCCTGCTAATTAGCTATTGAACCTAACTAACTAATCGAAATCAACCAAAACCATCCAAAAAAATCATTCATTTGCATGATTTAATCTCTACCAAGGCACCGTCCGTAAAAATGCTGAATCCAAATTCACCGACAGGCCACCTCCTTTTCCTATCACGAAAATCGAAATCAAAGAATAATATTAGTTACTACTGACGCTTCGAACGCGAACTACTTTTTGAGTAAAACAGATTTTGTATATATTTTACCCTACAACAATGATGCCAAGATGTGTGACTCTCTAGACGCGAACGGATGCCTGATCATAGACAGCGCCGCGCTCGGTCACTGCTAGGAACTAAAATATACTTTTGACGTTCATTTGGGTATGGTGTTAATGAGAGATCAAAAAATTCTTCTTCCTTAAACTGTAAGGTATAAAAATAAACTGGCCAGGACTAATGACTCAAATCCTGCACTCGCAGATTTGGTTTCCACAGGAAGGTGCTCGAAAAGTGAGCGAATATTTAAATACGGTAATTCCCGGACTGAAGATTGGTAGAAGGGTATCATCAATTGAATGGCATGCAAGATCTCCATATGTTACTCGCCTGGATTTTTTCCTCTGAGGATGTTCAAAATCTAGAGCTTATAAGGAAAAACCACAAAATTTAGATGATTTCAAATTTAGGATTAGGTACGAAATAAGGCAAATTGGGTGGGTTTTAAAGCTATCAGCATATTGTTAAAAAGTTACTGGTAGACATTTACAATACCTTATTAAATAATTTCGTACACATGTATTTGTTTTGCTCATAAAGACTAAGACATCGATCGATATAGAGTATGCTACATGAATTATCCGCAAAATTTGAGTCGGAATTCGAAAAAAAATTAATAAAATTCTCTGCAGATGAGATTTCGGGATCCTTGTGTCACATTGTGATCTTTTATTTTAATTATGTAACTTTTCCAGAAACTTATGTTAGCAATCGTAAGACCAATACACACAAAGTCATAGTACACCTTAACCTTAAAGGAAGAAAACCTTTTATAGGTATAGACACTAACATTTGAGGCTTTTCTGAAGCTGAAGCTGAAAAACCATACTGCCACTTTCAATTAATAATAACCATGGAACAAAAGTCTTTGATGGTTATTAGATTTGAAAATAACCAAGATAAACTGGTTGCAAATTAATCTACATTAATCTTTATAGCTGTCAGATTTACAACTCAGCGGATGTAATTTTAGCGTGTATCCATCCCAGATTTCGCGCCACGTCGTTTCCCAATCAACACTTATGATACATTATACCATGAACAATGTAACAGTGTAAAAAAATAGTTAACAAATAGAAGGCACTTTCATCGACATTAACCCACACTTGACCTAATCGCTTAGCTCTCGGATCAGTTAGTTAAAATCTCTGTGACGAAAAAAAATCTAACGAACTTTGGTTACTCATTTAACAATATATAATTTGATTATATCTTAGGTAATAACAGACGAGCATTATAAACTTTTCGTAGCTAATGCAGAGAAAATCACGGCCATAGGTTAAAACTGGCCATATTATTCCATACGACTGGGGAATGAATGAATGAAACTGTGACTTGTCAAATAATGCTATTTTGAAAATGGTGAACTGTTGAGCGAGGTGATTTTGTTAAAAGTAAAAACCTTTTGCGGTTCTGAAAGAAATAGTTAGTGCTAATTCACTTGCTATATATAGCTCACTTACTATATATAACTCAATTTTCACAACGCAACAAGTTGTTGCAAGTTTAAGCTGCGACTTTTACTTTTTCTAGTTGCATCAATTTGTTGCGTTAAGTACACGTTAAGATTCTCCACAAATAAAAACAAGGTTGTAGTATCTTAGGTAAAGTCATCGAAAAAGCCTTAAAACCCGCCTTTCACGATTTTTTGAAAACCAGAAACTTCTGAGCGACTCTCAGTTCGGGTTTCGTGAAAAGAAATCCACAAACCATGCGCTCATAGACTTTGTGAGCAGGGTAGTCCAGGGGTATGATGATGGTGAGATTTCGAAGGCCCTGTTGTATGATCTTACAAAGGCTTTTGACTGTGTTGGCCACGTCGTATTATTGAATAAATTAGAGTTTTACGGCGTCAGGGGTATCCATCTACAATTAATAGAGTCATATCTAGACAGCAGGTTTCAGTACGTTGAGAGTGGCGGCGTGTCAAGTGCGCGTTCTCCCAGTAGTCTCCGGCGTTCCTCAGGGCTCGGTACTGCTCTTCATTATTTACATAAATGATCTGCCGCTGTCCATACTCAATGCAAACGTGACCCTGTTCGCAGATGACACTGCTGTTCTCTCAAAGGCTAGGAATCATAAAATGCTTACTGAAAACCTTGATGAGACTGCGAGGGTCCTTCAGCAGTGGTTCTCTGCAAACAATCTAGTCCTTAACCAACAAAAAACTCAAGAACCTACTTTCTCTTGTAGCAAAGTAGACTTTCTTCATCAAGACAATATTGCTCTAATGGGATTTGTTATTGACAGAACTGTGTCATAGACCGGCCAAATCGACGAGGTCTGCGCCACATTGTCCCGGCGTTTGTTCCTGTTACGGCATCTCAGCTACTGTCTAACAAGGTTGGCCCTAAAAACAGCCTAGTTCGGTCTGCTGCACAGTGTGTTGTCTTACGGTGTTGTGTTGTGGGGTGGGGTAAAGTACTCGGAAAAAGCCTTTCGTTTGCAAAAGAAGGCAATACGGCTACTTAGCGGCGCTGGTCCGCGTGAACACTGCAGACCCATCTTCGCGGATATGGAGATTATGACGCTGCCCTCTACCTACATCTACAAATCTGTTTTATACATTCATGATATTGCTGATTCTTATCGCACACTAACTAGTAGACATGGGTATAACACCAGGCAAGCTGATTCGATCGCCCTACCGTACTCCAGACTGACGTCCTCGCAAACTAATAAAATGAATGTTAAATTATACAATGTTCTGCCGAGCAGCCTTAAAAAGCTACCAACCAGACAATTCAAGCAGAAAATGAAAATTTTCTTATTAGAGAATCCCTTTTATGGCACCGATGAATATTTTGAGCTGCTTAAGCATACGAATATTTAATAATTTGTGACTTTGTTATCTATATGTTTACTTTCCACTTTATGTATTATTTACATCTTATCTATTATCTTGAACTAGTGCAATCTGTGTGTACTTTAGTATTGTTTATTTTATATGTTTTTCCACTGCGATAACCATTGTAATTGCCATACTCTTAACGTACCATTGGTTATTCTTGTGACTTATATGAATGGTTAATAAAGTTCTATTCTATTCTATGCTATTCTATCGTAGTTTTATCTCTGTTTGTACAAGCTTGATTAACCCCGTAGGAGAAGCTTTGCTTGAGTCTACGGCGTACTTAGACACTGGCACATAATATGGCAAATTTGTAAGTTGACTGCTTGTTGCATACGTGCTGCTTTTTAAGCTTTTCCGTCATTATCCCTCCAACCGAAATCATTATAGGAATAATAATAATAATAATAATAATAATAATTATTATTATTATTATTATTAGTCACATCCAAATGAAGCTCATAAAATTCAAAGAAATTAACTTGCATTCAGATAATTCCTAAAAATTAATTTTCCTGCTACCAATAATAATTTTGTTAAGCCTCCAAAACTGCTACCAATGTAATTTTTCAATTGCCATCAAAGAAACTAGTACAAAAATGTTTGTTGCAAAATTTATTTATTTTCAACAGTTGTCACCATTTACAATTTCGATGGTTTCGTTCTTGCATATGCCAATGCTTCTCGCAGAGCAGACAACACAAATTCCACCTTTTCTGGAGTGGCATTGTAGCCCATTAGACCAATCCTGAACACCTGGCCAACGGTTGGTCCTAAACCACCGCCAACCTCCAGCTGGTATCTAGGCAGAATTTAACTATTAGAAAGTAACTGAAAAATCCTTACACTACTATAAATTGAAATAGGGTCTCATATTTATTTATTTTAGCAAGAAAGAACAAATTGTGGTTTAGAATATTTGTTGGTATACTACTTTTAACCATAAATATCTAAATTAATACTTAATTTTAACATTCAATTTTTGAACTAATAATACCTGATATATACCTCTAATGTTGAGTGTATTGTGTGTGGCCTGCTAGTTGCAAAGGTAAAAGTGTGTATGTTGTTCTGTGACAATTGTCAAAAAACAGCAATAATAGGCTTATCGAGTATAATGGGTAAGCCTTTTGATTTTCGGTAAGTTTTTGTGGAGACTTCTTGTATTTTAAACAATAAAATGGGAGGCCAGGGGTCGGACTTTATTCGTGGAGCAGAGTTAATTAATTACAAAAGATATCTAATCAAAATGAATAGTAGTTTTCTGTGATTTGCGGGGTTCCACTGGCTATGGACACTGAAGATTTGCTGATTTAAAAAAGGATTTTCAATTTAGAACTGTGGCAAAGCCATAGCTCCACAAACAACTTAATTTCATTTTTTAAATGTTTAGAATTTGACTAATACAAGTGGTTACTCGATGCTCTTTTCCGTACTCAAACTAGCTAAATTATTCTCTGCCATGTCACTAACGTACTGATTAAAAAAAGCAGGAGACCCAGAAGTGAGGTCATAAACGCTGACTTTCGCAAGGCTTTTGATAAAGTCAACTGTATTGATCAATAGGTCATTGAATGGAGACCAGACTAAATCTTAAACGAAATAGTATTAGCCACTAGAAATTTCGCCGACTTTGACAAACTCGTTGCACAGCCAAATATACCGTATGTGTAAAACATTACTAGTTCTGAATTTTCTCGGTTCATAAAATTCAGAGATATAATTGGCTGTGCAACCAGTTTGTTAAATCAGTAATATTTCGGTATATTTTTGAAAAATAGGACAAATACAGTGGCGTGTGATATGACCGTCAGACAATCTTTAAAATACCATGAGTAAAAAAATCCGGTCGTTCCTAAACCCGTGACTTATGTAGCGGAAATATCCGAAAGGGCTTGAGAACGTGGGTAATGAACTTGATGACTTAATTGAATATTTAAGAGTGGAGAGTAAAAAAAAGCTTTTGAAAATGTTATCTTTTAAGATAAAAAAACGGATAGTTCAGAACAAGATAATATCTAATGTATGCGTTGTACGTTAAATTTCCTTTCAAAATAAAAAAAATAATATTTATATAATCTCGTATATAAAAAATCATAAATATTATTGTTTTTCAGCAATAGCCAATTATTATTAGACTACACAAGTATGTGGGTTCTATTATATATCCTCAACCGGGTAATAAATAAATAAAATAAATAAATAAATATAGATACAGATATTTACTTTTCCATTATATAATCAAGAACCGTGTTCCAGTCCACGTCGGTTGGAACTTTAAGGGTTGTAACTGATGGAAGTCTGTCGTGTTCCTCTTCAACAAAGAATTCGAGTTTCAACTTCTCCAGGCCTCTATAGAGTTGACTCGCGCATCGCTGATGCCTCGCGATCACATTCTCTATCCCTTCCTGAGCAATAATTGCCAAGCCCTCTCTAAAGGCACATAGCAGATTGGAGGATACCGTATGATGATATCTAAAAATTAAAGATTAATAATTAATAGATTAATATAATGTGGAGGTCGTAAATACTGCAAAATGCTGTCCAGAAAGACCGTATTGGTTGAAATTTGAAATAACTCCCTTATATGGGAATATTGGCTATTCTTCTTTAAGATTGTATTATGTTGGTTTGAACTAATATCGGCCTATATATAAATCAGTTATTGAAAAAAATACAGGAGAAAAGTAAAATTTTGATCCGATGAAAATAATTATTCTTTTCCAAACTTGCCGCACATATAACTTTTGTGTTGACCGATTGTGCTCATATAAGAAATTGAGAAATAAAATAAATCCATATTATATTTTACTAGGAATTTGTTACATGGCATTTGATTTCCACGAAATGAATAAAAACACATATAGTTCTGGATCAGTTTGGTCTTTTTTAAAACTCCTTTGCTGCTTCAAGTTGATAGGAAAAAAATTACAATTACGGTTCATATAAAATTCCCGGGAGACCCTAACCTAAGCTTATTTTTGCCATGCTCAGGTCCAATTCATTATAAGCTATCGAATTTCCTTTTGGGGTAATCAGATATTTTTAAATTACAAAAACGAAAGTATCTTGGGGTTTCGTCCGAGTGCTTTCGATGTACCATTTTTTGGTAAACTTATAATACTAGGAGTTCCATCACTATATTTTGTTATGTTGGTGATAAAAAATATTTTGACCATATGCAGAGGGGACATTGTTTACACTTTTAATGAACGGTTGAATTCTTATTATTTGTATACTTTTAAATTTAATTATTATTTAATTTTTTTACTGTGTGGTGTACATTTTGTAATAATTAATATAATGTGTTTTAATTACATATTTTTTAAAGTAGTTTGGCGACATCTGGAGACGTTGCATTATCATACGTTGTCGGCAATATAGAATATTTCTATTATAAATACTGCCTGTGAAACAATAATAGAAATCCAACGATTTCCATGAAACTGAAGCTCCTAGTTAAATGTAAAACGCTTACTTTTCTAAACTCGCCAAACTTAAAGAACGCTTGCTGGTTGCCACCAATCGGGAACGTTCATAAAACATATTTGATAGATAAAACATTTATTTATCTCGATTATGTCTAATAGCTACTATATCTGATTAGAGAAAGATTTACCAAAAGAAGATTTTGTAAATGAATAAAGTTTCTTCTGCTATTTAGATACTTACATTCTGGATTTGCCTGGAAAGCAATCCCACTGTTGAGCCAGGAGAATTATATCCCAATAGTAGACTGGCACGATAGTTTTGCGGTGTAGTATTTTCGATCTGTAACGATACTTAATTTAAAAATATAGGGCTTTCACAGTCATTGTAAGTATTCATTATTTAAATTACTTACACAGCTGCGGAACTAAACGAGACAGGGGCCAGACCGGGAGGAGCTCCTAAGATTTTTTGCGAGCCAGAATAAATAGCGTCAATCTTCCATCTATCGACGAAGACTGGAACTGCACCAAGCGATGCTACAGTATCTACAGCGAATAAGCATTGGTATCTGAAAAGTTGAAAGTGCAGGTTCAGCTCTATTGTATCTTAAGCGAACAAATTTCTTCTCTGCTTTACTTGAAACGACCTGGATATCCAATCCTTTAATTCTCTACCCACCCTTCCTTCTACCAACCTGAAGACTATTTAGAAAAATATTTTTTTCACTAGGGCACTATGGATGCTGAGCCCTCAGATTTCCCAAAATCGTTAATTTTTGAAGACGTTTAACACAATCTGTTGTTATAGAGCCAACCCATAGATACGGGACAAAAAACATATTGAATTCAGGTAATTAGGTTTTACAAAATTCACTTACTTTTCTTTAAGTGTCGGAGAAAATGTTTTCAAATCTGAATTGAATAGCGATAAAGCAGTTTTTCTCCAGAATGGTCCGGTTGTACAATAGACTCAATGGTATTCTTAGTTGACGAGACACAATATGAAGGGTACGTCAGAAAAGATCAGACGATTAGTCAAAGGTTATGAATATG
Source organism: Cylas formicarius (assembly GCF_029955315.1). NCBI lineage: Eukaryota > Metazoa > Arthropoda > Insecta > Coleoptera > Brentidae > Cylas > Cylas formicarius. The sequence continues at coordinate 11,477,430 of NW_026844347.1, forward strand.
AAAACACACACGACACATCGAGTCAAGATAATGAGGCGTAATTTCAATTAAGCTCCTTCGTAGCAAACAGGAACAAAATTTTTAGCAATAAAAACGTGATGAATATGATTTGGCAACCACTAGTGGACAACTTCATAGTTAACTGTACCCAACTCGATCACATATGAAGAAGTAAAAAAAATACAGTGGGTTTCACAGTTAATTTAGTTTATTCTTTATCCTACATTAAAATAATCTACAATAAAATAATTTAGATAGGACCGGGCCAACGTCCAAATCTCGGTCAGCTAAATAAAATTCATTTTGGGTCAGAAACGTTTTATTTCGTTGACTTTCCAGGAAAAGCTTGTTGTAGAGAAGCTCGGGCAGTAAATTTCTGACTGAAACAGCGAGTCGTAAGATGATGTCCTTGGCTTATATTATAATCTTGATCATTTGTATTAGTCGGTAGAGGAAATTTGTTTTTGTGAATATTTATCAAACTGGCCCAGAGGTAAACATTGAATTTAATACAGAGGCTTTTAAAAACAGGACAACGGACATCTTTTGTACCAGCGTTCGCTAAAATGCGAATAGCTTTGTTCTGCTTTATAAACATCCCTGGAGATTCAGTCGAATAAGAAACATGAAATTCGATAAAACAGAGTAGGAGCTCTTAACCGTTTCAATCGCCAGACTCATGTGACTCTTTTTTATTTCAGAATAGTTGTCACAAGTTCCAATATACCGGTGTTTGTCCAGAACGAAATATAGAAGATAAAATGATAACAATTCTAGGCAGTTCTCGATTCATAAGAAATATGATTGACTTTTTCCAGTCAGACGCTGAAATATTCCATAAGGAATAAAGCAAAACACTGTGATAATAGATATACTGCAAAACTCTGCACTGGTGAGTAGTACAATGCCACAGGGCTAACTTTATTTCATTCGAAATTTTATGGAACAAATCTCTGTTTGACAAGTTCAAAACGAGATTGAGACTAACTGTTCCATTTCATGATTTTGACAGTATATATATATATATATATATATATATATATATATATATATATATATATATATATATATATATATATATATATATATATATATATATATATTTTTCACGTATTGATTCACGGATGGAAAAATGTGATGACACTATATTCCGGGATATCATCCGTTCGCTTGTTGAACTCCGACTGGAATCCTGCAGACGTTTCGCCAAAATCTCACTTGGCATCTTCAATGCTCGCGCTCCGAAAACACTTCGAACACACAGTGGGATTTTGGGGAAACGTCTGCAGGATTCCAGTCGGAGTTCAACAAGCGAACGGATGATATTACGGAATATAGTGTCATCATATATATATATATATATATATATATATATATATATATATATATATATATATATATATATATATATATATATATATATATATATATATATATATATATCAAAGAAGTCGAACAAAACAGATTTATTACTACATTCAAAATCATGAAATCGAACAGTTAGGACGCCATTATATATATATTATAGTATTATTGTTTTACATTACCTTTTGCAAATATCGCCAATGCCTTCTAACGGCTGATAAACTCCTGTCGTACTTTCTCCCTGAATTGTAAACAGAACTTTCGGTCTAAAACTCTCAATCGCATGTTCGATCTCGCCCAAACTGAAATTGCGCGACAATTTCGATGTTAATTTTTTAACGACTCCACCTGAAATATACCAAGCTTATGAATACATTTTAACAATGAATTTTTGGACCGAATAACAAATAATTAGTTATTTGTTAATTAAACTAACAATTAATCAGCATTAGAAGTTTTTACAAAACTTCTGGATTCCTCCTGCATCGGTTTTTGCTCAATCGAAATTGCTGACGTTTCGCCAATCATCGTGTTAGCGTGTGGAAGATTTCTTTGACAAATTAGCATTAGAAGTTGTATCAGAAGCAGTTTAGATGGTGATTTTAGTTATAAAATGACTTTGGGCAAATGTAACGAAGAATTTCCGACTAAGGCTGAGGTCGGATCTACTGTTAACCGTGACCACATTCGTACGGTAGTAAATAAATTTCGACTTGGAGTACGTAATGAGAGAGTAGAAAGGCTAGCGCAGTTTTGCATTGATAATAAATTTATAATAATTAATACAACGCACAAACACCATAAAAGAAGGTTTTATACCTAGCCTTCAAAGGATGGATTACATAAGAACCAAATAAAATATATCCTTATTGAATCACGCTGGAGATCATCAGTGCACAACACAAATACTGTGGCAGTATAAAAAACTGCGCAGTGGCTAAAAGACTGGTCTAACTCAGGCATTATACCTCCTCATGAGAAAGTTGCTATCAGCAGATATAACAACTATAGACTAATATTACATAGCCGCAAAATCATGCCGTATGTCATCCGATATAAGACTAGCACAGTTTGCCACCGGTTAGATAGCCCAGGAACAGGATTTTCAAATATTAAATGTTCGCGTTCTTATTGAAAAAGTTTGCGAAAACTACCCGCCTATATACCTCTGCTTTGTTGATTATGAAAAACAGTTTGGCACCCTTGCATCTAGAAATATTTATATATCAAGATAACTCGAACCAACCCTAAAGTAACCATTTCAATAAAATTTGGAAGGTAAAAGTTGTTTATATTGCTACAAAAAGAATTTGAACAACTTAACTAGTGCGGTGCGTAAGGAGGCTATCGCTGCAATATTTTTCTTTTATAGCAAAATTAAGATGACTGTTTAGTACCTCATGATCGTTTGTCGATTTCGATCTCTTTACGTTTACGTTTAGGTTGTGTTATGTCCTGTATCCAATATATATTTTTTTAAAGATTTTTAGGGCTGTTAATTTTTACGAATATTGGTTCTATTTGTTTTAACAGTTCTTCAAGTGCTTGTACCAGTGTCTTATAAACAAATATTCGCAGAAAAAAAATCTAAAGGATTGAAGACCGGGGATTTTGGCGTCCATGCTACAGAAACTCCGCTACCAATCCAACGATAACCGACAGAGCAAATTAGGGATTACCAACGCCTCCGTTGTTAGAAACTCTGAAGTGGTACCTTTGGTTTACCTGGGATCTTGGCTGCAAAATAACGGAAGCAGTGAAATGGAGATTGTTCCAGCGACGAGTCAACTAACCAAAATCTGAAAGGACCCAATATATCTATAAAAACAAATATAGGACTGATTAACTGGCACACATCGGATACGTGTACTATAAAGATAGAAGAATTGATGCTTTTGAAATGTGGCGTTGGCTCAGGCTTTTGAGAGTACCATGGACCACCAAGCGCACCAATGTGTCTGTTCTAAATGAAATTAAGCTCACACATAGCATGGTGTCATCTAATATTGTATATTATTTGGACACATATCACGGCATGATAATATGGAACAATCAATGGTACAGGGAGTGGTTGAAGCAAAACGATGTTGCAAATGCTCGCTTAGCCTGTGGACGCATATAGTATTCCCTTTGAAAGCATCAAAATAATAAGCAAAAATAGCGAGTGGTGGCGTCTAATTGACGAACAAGTTATAAGCCGACAAGGCCAAGCAAATAACATTTAATGGTCACCACGCGTCTTTAACGACGTTGGATATTTCAAATCACGTTTGTTACGACCTATCTAGTCGGATCTTTTATTTATGCATTTAATTATATCATTTAAGGTTTTTTGAAAATATTAAAGAAAAAAAAACGATATTTCTAAAATAAATTCTTTTTTTATTCAGTAAAAAAGTGAAATCCAAGTTAAAAAACATGAAAAAAACATTACTTTGACTTTTTTCAAGGAAATTTTTGTCTTTTTGCTGCGTTGTTCGGACATTCGGCTGTATGTTTTTAAGGGCATATCCCTTTTTAACATCCAACATTTACCTTGGTATCGAAGTTTTGTTTCCTGAATGTCATGGTGAAACCTCTCTCCTTGTTTTTCGTTAACTGCTCCAGGGTTTCGAGGAAAATAGTTCAAATATAATAACAAGAAATGCTCTTTCAAACTCATATTACAACCTAGACGACGAAAGTGTTGTAATATATATTGAACAATAATTTCGTAGTTTTCATCCTTAGAGTTCCCAAGAAAGTTATCAATTACTTCTTTAAATTTTAAGTTTTTCTCCACATTAATCATTAATCATATCATAAATACCTTCTTTTATCTTCATCACCATCATCATCATATATGGCTGAAAATTTGTCACACAAATATTTGCAACACTGTCCATTTTTGTCTAGGGCTTTAACAAACTGCTTCATCAAGCAGAGTTTGATATTTAGAGGTGGCAGTAAATCTTAATACATTTCTACTTCCAGGTGTAAGGCTTGTTCTAGAGGGCCATTCTATCCTAAATTTCCTTACGTTTCTTACGAATGTTCAACGGAAACCGAAGCCAGTTCGTTACCATTGTGCAATAAAACGCCTTTCAAACTACTCTTACTTGATCAATAAACAGGTGTCATTCTTCTTTTATATACGGCACATTTCCTAATTTTGAAACTAAGACAGGAATATTGTTGCAATACACGAGCGGTCCTTCCTAAGTAAAAGTAGCATAACTCTTTTTCGCGATCCCGATAAAAGCTTGATATGACGCCAGAAGCCAATAAATGCTTGTCACGAAGTCTGGACGCTAACAATTCGCATACAGCCTTTGCCAAGATTGGGATGCACAATTTGTTCCTTATTTTTTCTGTTGAATCCTTGAACATTACAAGAACAAAAATAACAATCATCACTGTAATTCCTAGGTTCTCGCCATACCATAGGAACACGAAAGCTTTCTTCCTACCTTTTTCCCGGCTTCTTAATGCTTCGACGCACAAAAGAAGTTAGTTTGCTTTTGCGTTTCTACGACATAACTATCACAGATATTGCAAAAGCCATGTGGATCGTGCATTCAAGGCCTTTTTTTTTTCATATTTGAATGTTCTAGAATACTAGAAATACGCAACAATGAAGTCAACAGCCGCGAACACAGTAGCATGATGACCAATACAACTAAACTGAGCATAAGCAGGTTACAAAGCTGTAACTCTGTTGCTTTGCATATCATTCAGTGTTGTGTTTAATTTCATAAAAATCATTTAATTATTTAAAAATCATGCCAAACATGAAACAAACATCTTCATGTCATAAGTATGTATATTAATATAATAACATTTTTAAAATACAGCTTTCAAACCTCAAAATTATTGTAGACCTGTGTAATTCAAACTTAGGCGCAATTTTACCCCAAGCGGAAGCTATTTTGGAGTATAATGCAAACTATCATTATTCCCCTGTATACGTAAATATGCCACTGACATAATTTCTTATTGGTGTAAGACCTCTACAGCTGTAAAACTGATGCATCATACAGGATGTTTTAAACACGTAGGGCGGCTATCGATTTCAAGAAGACGGAAATTATATCTGAAATTTTAAGGTCCGGATTACCTTTAGATGCTGCTGGCCAACGTAACAGGCGTTGCTGTATGACTCTAAAATATTTCTAAAAATACCTTTTGCACTGACCTATTGCAAGCGATTATAGTGGTAATAAATAAAAAAACCTTAAAAGAATAGAAAATTTTAATGAATAAGTAATTCTTAACTTTTCGGTCTCTAAGTTTGTTTCTTTCAAAAATTAATTACTTCTTTTGTTAAATAGTTTCAGGAAACGTATTTAACTTATGTACGAGGGCAGCGCCACAATTTCCCGTCCTGAATAGAAAAGAAACAAAGTAGAGTAACAATTTTTTATTGTTTTTCAATATAATCCCCCTTAACTTCAATACACTTATTACATATCTTTATTAACAACTCAATCCCTTTAAAAATGTATTCTTTGGGTTTGTCTGCAAAATGAGCTAAAACAGCCTCTTTTAACTCAACTTCGTCGTTAAACCGCCGTCCACGTAAGTGCTTTTTCAAATATCCAAACAAATAATAATTGTTGGGAGCCATATCTGGACTATAGGGAGGATGATCTATCTGTTGGAACCCACACTCTAAAATGGCAGTTTGTGCAACACCACCAGTATGAACAGGTGCATTATCGTGCAAAAGACGCACGCATCTGGTCAGTTTTCCCTAGACGTTTTACACGTATGCAGTCTCGCAATTTATGTAATCATGTTGCGTAATATTTACCATTGACAGTGGTATTAGTTTCTTTAAAATCTATCAAAAGAATTCGTTCACAATCCCAAAAGATCGTGGCCATCACCTTTTTTGTTGACTGGCTGACTCTGAATTTTCTTGGAGGTGCTTCACCCTTACGACGCCACTCCATTGATTCTTTTTTCGATAGGGGGTCATAATAGAGAACCATAGCTTCATCTCCCGTCACAATAGTTTCTATCACAGGCTTAAGTTCCGACCCACAGAGTTCCAGAAAATACCGCGCACACTCGTCACGGCGTTGTTCTTGAATAGCTGAATGGTTTTTAGGAACCCATCTTGCACTAACCTTATGCATACCTAAATGATCATGCAGGATTCGACGAACACTTGTATCAGAATGCTTAGTAATTTCCACAATCTCAACAATATCTTCCGTTATGATCTAAACTGGTCGACCAGTTCTTGAATCATCTTCAAGGGACTCCTGCCCCATTCGAAAACGTTTTGCCCATTCTTTCACTACAGAATACAAAGGAGAATATTCGCCGTACATACCATCCAGCCTTTCTTCAATAATTTTAGGTGCAAACCCTTCTTTTGTCAAAAACTTTATGACTGCTCTATACTCATTTTGCGTTATTTGCGACATTTTTTCGGACACGTCTTGTTTAAAAAAAACTATATATAAAAAAAAACTATTTAACGCAAGACTTCAAATTTTTTTCGCAGCCTACTAAGATATATAATTAAAAGAAAACAAAGTTTTATCGTGATACTTGAGCTGCATCTATGTCAGGCCGGGAAATTTTGGCGCTAACCTCGTATATATAAATTATGGGACTAATCACACTAGGTAAATTTTTTTTACAGATTTATTTTTTGCCTAGTCAAGTGATATAGATAAGCAATAGGGAGGAGAAAAGGGCATTCGGTATTGCGAAGGAGTTTGCTATGTTTAAACGCTTACCGTATCTTGTAGCCAAGTCAGCTATCCTATTTCCCCAAAGTCCGTTTGCCGTGATTAAAATTTTGTCACCGGGTTCGATCAAATTGCAGACTAACGCTTCCATGCCGCCGTGTCCGCTCGCAGAAATACATAGTGTGACCTCGTTTCTAGTTTGAAAGACGTATTGAATGCCTTTCTTAATTTCATCCATTACCTAGATGATCATAAATATACTTTAAAAAGCAGTAGTTTTACTTTCTCTGTTTTATTTCGATTCCTTTACCGGAATTGTATTTCTAAATTTCAAGAACTTATTTTGTTTTGATTAATTACTATTTGTAATTCTAAAAGGTTGGTGTAAATTTACCAAATTAATAATACAGAACGTATGTTTTTAATATGTTTTTAAGTCAAACCCACCAGTCTAATATTTCATATGGAACTCTCCAGATTCCCAAAAATACCATACAAGTTATAATTGCTGCGAAAATCTTATTGGGAAAATGGTTATGAGTTCTTGCCAGCTAAGTTTCGAATGACTAATGATTTGGGTGTCGTGATTTAGGAAATTATTGCTGTATAGTTATAGTCCCACCTTGATTTTCCAATTTACTATTGCCATAATATGTGGCAAAAAGATTCCTGTCAGGGTATTTAAAACAGACCCAACAATGTTTAAGGAGGTGATTCCTCAGACCAGAAAAACTTATCCGAGAGGTGTACCGCATTTACACACGCTTCCTGCCTTTCTGGATATGAACGATATTCGTGAGATTTTGACACTAAGATACAGAAATCGCTGGATTGGCTGAGAAGTACCTTAGTTATGGCCTGCACTATCCCCGAATTTAAACCCTGTGGATTTCCTATAAGGCTACTTAAATTAGAAACGTGGACATGTAATAAAACAGTTTTTATTTTTTTATATGCCATAAAGGAAACAAGATATGAGAAAAGGTTAATTGACGAAAAAGTAGTAGTTTTAGTTGCTCTGTCTGGGGGAAGTATCCAAATTATATTAAACTCAGTGGTATACATTTTTATCAATAAATTTTATAAAGTTGTACCCCCCCCCCTCTTCGTTTGTGTTCCCTTAGAAGATATCTTAATTAATTAATTAATGGGAACCTTTTTCACAAAATAATTTGAGAAATCCCCCCTTGAATATTTAAAAAATTGGAGATATAGGTTTTATTTTTCCCTTGCGTTATTTTATAATTATAAAAATAAGATATTTTTTGGAGATTTCGTTGGATGAAAGGTATCGCAATATTTTGCTGGGTTTGGTGCTCTACAGGAGCCAAAAATGAAATATGTAATAAAGTATTGTAGTCAGATTTCTCTAACATAGTTAAAATATCACTTTGATTTGAATAAGACGTTCCATTTAATTGGTACAATCCTCTGTTTTTTGGTGAGTCGAAATAAATCCAAAACTTATTTCAAGTTTTGAAGGAATTATGGCTGGAATAGTGCTGCAAATATTGTAAATTTTATTAGAAAATACAATTTTCAATAAAAAATAGGCCAGATATCTTTATTATAAATTTTATGTTTGCCCCAATATATTTTGAAACAAAGATGGTACTCATTATCTCAAGTTTTCGAATCGTTCAGAATTGCTTTATTTATCAATGAATGTACGCGTTCAAATTAAATCAGAACAAAACGAACTCTCTTGTGGTTTAAAACTTCAATATGACGCGCATGCGTGAAAAGGTCTTCGTATGGCTGAAAAAATTTAAGTGTGCCTTCGGCTGTCTTTTTAAATAATGCCACAGTTATCTGCAGAACTACCGCAAATTTTAAAAATTTCTAAACTGAATTTTGCTAGGAAATATAGACAGCACGAATTAGGGGGTGGGGGTCGAATTAGAGTTACCCTGTATTTTACAATCCGGCATATATGCAATACAAAAAATATTATTATAAGAATATCTTTTTGTCGGCATTTAATTGAAGAACAAACTAATTATTAGATATGTTCTAATTATTTAATTATTTATAAACTTGCCTGGAAGGTCTCTGGATGCATGTGTCCGATGACTGGCTGAGCAATAGCCCGAAGGACCCTTGGAGCAGGATTGGAGGGTCCTGGTCCCATAAGGATTTTATTCGGAACCCTCAGAGGGTTAAAAAGTTCTTGAGGCGGGGCTACGTCCATGTTGAAACTAAATCGCTTGGGCAAATCGGACTGACCAGTACTAACTGCGGCAATATGCACAAATGTTTTAAATATCTATAGAGGCTTTTACAGTGGCGGCGTAAGAATGTTGTTTTATATTCATATTGAAAAGACCATATTAATAATTAGAATTGATGCGGAACATTCTGGGAAAAATTAGAACTGATAAGATCAAGAATAGCTAATGCTATAGCTATGAAGTGTCCCAAAGATATACGCTTATTTTTATGAAAGTTTACCTTCAGCCAAATTTGACGTTGCCGCCTTTTCATATCGGTCATGTCTTCATAAGTAAAATAGGTCATCCTTATCAATCAAAACGCCGCGATGGCTCAACTCATTAAGGTTCAAACTAGGACTGTCAGCAATTGGTCTGTCCGTCACTGGGACCAAAAGAATCTATTGAGACTCTCTTTAAAGCTACAAGTTTATTGCTTCTGGTTTTGGTTACGCTCAGCCAAATGGAAACCGACTATCGGTATTCCCTTCATTCACATTGGCATAGCACTGTGCGGAGATGCCTCTCAAGTCTGCAGTGGCCCGTCAGTAGAAATTATTAAGGACGTTTCCTTGTAGATTTGACTGATGGATTTCTGTCCCAGCATGTCTCTCTACCATTGCTGGTATTCTCTTTCCATTCATTTTTTGATGTTGATGTTGCAAGCCACCTTAAGCTTCTGGTACTTACGAAAGTGTCTTTTTTTTACTTGCTATTTCGTTTAATGCATTATTATAATTTGACGCATAACTTTGAATTGGAAGGATATATGTAACGATATAACATATTGCGTCAAAATTTCTGTTACTACTTTCAACATGCACTACCTCAAACAAGATTTGAAAGTGATTAATTTCACAGAATATGTGAAAATTGAGTTTATGCATTTTTCGTATAGGACAATTCGAAATGCAGCACTTGCCCGCGGCTTAAGGCCTTTTCAATGCCTATAATAAAGGCAATTTTAAAGCCAACATGCAAAAATGGTGAAAAGGAACATTTACTGTGAGCATATGCTTGTTATTTGCGGCTTTCAAGACTCAAAACGGACGTCACATCAATTTAATAGTTTGGCTACAGCATTTTCTCGGCAGTACTTTCTCATAATATACCTAGTTATCAGAGAAAATATCTACTAAATGCAGGTTAATGTGTGAAATGTAGAGCATGTGAGAAAGTGTTCGAAAAGGTCGTAGCCGCCTGAGATGCATCAATTTGTTGATATTAACAGTCCCTATACTATCTAACAGTTATACAATAAAAGATTACAACAGTATAACTATTATAAAAAAAAACTCTTTATATATATGCACCGCATCGATCATTCCCGTAAACTAAATTTAACGAAAACATTATGTAATGACAATTTTTTTTTTATTATTTAAAAACTTTTATCGGCCGCAATTGTTCAAATTCTTTCCGTTTGAAAATAACCAAATAAAGTCTAAATCGCGTAACGAGAAAAAAATATGGATCTAGTAGGCTGCTATCACTTCATAAGGCGTCTATATATTGCCGTCTACTCTTAAGTTTGTCTTTTCGGATGAAGCTAGTGTTTGAAAGGATGCAATTCAAAACTTTCACAACAAACATTAAATGACAGAATGACAATACCAGTTTACCGTTTAAATTTTCCTAGGAATTTTGGGATTACATTCTTCGCTTTACTAATATTTGCATTTTCGTTATCGACAGGAAAAGCTACGTAAGGTCCTTTGCTAGAAAATTATATGAATGATAAACGTTTTTAAATCGTACGTATTAATAGCGATGGATAAAGTGGTCCCCAGAATTAAATCCCTTCGAATTTAAAATTGACTACTCCAAATTGACTCCACTCAATGATACGTAGATAAGCGCATGTTTTAATAACAGTTACTATAAAATGTTAATTTTTTTAATGCTTTAGGTGTCTTGCTCATTTGTTGTGTTTTTATTTGAGTTACGTACATCGGACAATGTTGATCGTACAACGTACAACGTAGATCAATTACTTTCAAAAATATTTTTGTATTTTTTTTACATATTCACTCACCACCAGTGCCCGACAACTCAACTCAAATTTTCAATCAACAAGACCCATCCTATGTGAAAATTAAGAATTCTCTACGAAAATACCTTGGCGCATCAATTTTTACCATCTTAACAATATTATCTGCCTTGCAGTTTCTTGAAATGAAATGTTGGTCTATACCTTGACATTTTCGTATTGCTTGGCAAAAGGGATGTACAAACTTTCATACCTTATTTTGTTAAAAGATATATTTAAAATACTACGTGATTCCGCCGCTGCTTTGGCCGTTTAATCGGTTCTGTGTTATCGTATTGTTTTATAAATGATTAGCTGTATCAAACCCAAAATGTCAATATTGGATGTTTTGTTTTAGACGAGATGAAAACAGTCGGTTCATCGGGTCGGCAAAATATCTCATTGATGTAAAAGAATGCAATGTTTTGGGACTACCAACAAGCCATCGCAACCTTTGCTATCTTTTTACGTAAAGAAGTTTTAATTATATCCGATACGAGAAATTATCTAACAAAAGGTGCAGTTGGGGTTATTGATCACATTATGTTATATAAAGCGGTTGAATAAGATAATGGATTCTAAAATGGCTACGTTACTACAGCCACAAAAGAGAGATGACTCCAACAGTACTTATATAGGGTGATCCATAATACAACGCAGCCACCAAAAAACCATCCTCTTGAAAATAATAATGCGTTTAGTTAGCTTTCTCTAGATCAAGCTGTTCTTAAAATTTCGAGATGAAAACTTCGATTCGGGCGTTTTTCAAGGTTGTGAATACGACTAAATTCCATTTTCTCACATAACATAGAGAAAGTGCTAGTTACACCCTATAATCTAATTATTTCATAACTTTTTATTAGTTCCGTTCCGTTATTTTTTTTTAATTATGATAGTGATATGCAAATAACTTGTATTCGAGGTATTTTTGCTAATGTCGATGTGAAAGTGTTAACTAATCCATAAGCCTATATCCATTCCTAATTGACTATTCTTGAGCCATTTGATTTTATTTGGAAAAAAATATTACTAAGCAAATATCATGAAAAATGTGTGTTTCATCAGCATAAAAGTCACATATCTTTTAATTTTGGAAACAGTCACTTGTCCCACCTCCAAAATTCAAGTTTAAGTTTAAACATAACAATTTCGAGAACTAATTTGTCACACTCTATGACTTATTAATGGAGCATTTACTAATGCATATTGGTTAATATCAAATATGCGTTTGTATGATATCGTCCATTAACATACAGGGCTGGCGAAAAATTAACCAATTTTTAAAATTGAAACCAATGGGAAAGTGTTCAAAACTGTCGGTTTTATAGAAAATTTTTACTTAGAAATCTTCATTCTATCCAAATGTTAAAAAAAGTTACGAAACAGGAAATTATGTGAAACTGTCACTTTCTATATAACAAATGAAATTTTCGATATGTCGAAAACTGCTTGGGCCAATTGCTACCCTATATTTCGCTAACGAGAGATTACCATTACCATTACCATTGTCTGGCTCAATATCAATATCTTAATGAGTTTTATAGACGATATTTTAGTAAAGCGACTGTTAAGGCATATGCAAAACCAAGCGATTTTTAAATAAATGAGTATTTGAAGAGGTTTCTAGATATATTGAGGGACATGATACAGATACTCAAAATACCATCTACTTTTTAAATATTTATCCCATGGCCAAAGTACCGTAAACACTCGAATGGGGTAGCGACAATGTTTAATCTGGCCATTTAATCCGCGCATCATCACTTTGAAGTAGGGAATAGATTATACATATTTTTCTAGTAGAAAAAAACAAACCGAATTTTAATTTAAATTGTTATCTCGAATACGCTAACAGATACAGGCAAAGACAAGCAACGATTACCTCCATCACAATCCTTTAAATAATTGTTCAATTTTAGTACTTAAAAATTATGCTGAAGGATCTAAAATTTTTGGTTTTCGATTTTATTTTTATACCGGTTTACTATAAAATTTAGAAAGAATCCGCCAACAATGTCTCATTGGAACTTGGAAATCAAAAGTTGTGTATATCGCTGATCATAATTGTTATTTTGGGATCGTTGCTTTGAATTTCTCATTCATTCGTCGTTGAAGACTTAATTCAGTACTCAAGAAAAGCGGAATATGATGAATATTTATTGCAAAAATTTTGGTAAGCAAAATTAACTTACTAAATCTGATAAAAATGTAAAGCCCTGTATTTTGGAAGCTATTCGGTGTAGATATTTGGGGTAAAAAAATTACCACCCAAGTGGCCAAAGGAAAATATTTGGTCGCTAGTAGAAGTAACCGCCATTTTAAATTTTTAAAGTAATTTCTCTCTGAAATTTACATAAACAACTTTTTTGTTAGTTTTTGACGTATTTAGATGAATTAAGGCAGTGGTAGAGACTCAAATTTTTTTCAACTCTACATCTGAGAAAATTTTATATTTTTATATTTTGATTGTCCACTTTGTATTCTTATATGGTTGCCCTGTACAATAACAATTTGCTTTGGTTATTTATGTACTGTGCGATCAATGTCCATACTTCTTAATACTCCCCAATATTCATCAAAATCCATTCAATAATTCATCTAGAAAATTCTCCTCCTTAAAAAATAAACCCAACATTTTTATTAGTCCACCGATACTATTTGTCTCACCGATATGTAATTTTGACCTAATTTGGGCTACTCTGAATGTCCTACTCTACTATCGAATGGATGTGTGGCGAATGCCCCAGTACATCAAGAAACTAATGGAGTAACGGTACGAAATATGGAAAGGACCCATCACAGGGTTTCCTACATTGCAACTGTACTGAAGGCTGCAATGGACAACGTTATACAATCATCAAAAACCATTAATCTTAATAAAAATCTTGAAACCCTAAGATTTTAACTATTTCAGTGATATTTTTATCAGTAAATTCGATTACTGAAAATTGAAGTAATTCCGCCTTATTTAAGTGATTATCGACATCATCGATATGCAGCTTCCATGACCAGAATGCTTGAACGCATCTTTCCTGGCGTTCTTTTATTCTGGTTGATATTTTTCGACCTGTTTCCCCCATTCCTTGTTGGCCACAGCTGCACGGTGTGCTGTAGGCACCTGCCGTCTCGGCAGGAATTTTATCTATTACCGATCGTAGAGGTTGGCAGATTTTAGGCCAAATAGAGAATCTAGATTTGAAGTTATGTTATTTTTTTCATAATTTTTGCAATTTGGTCAGTGACATTTTGAACATATCGAAGTATTACAACGGATCATTTACAGAGTTACCTTGTGAAGATGATTTTGGATATTTTTTAATTGACCGTCTGATATCTTGATGACGGAAGTTGTTTGAGAGACTAATTTAGGTGAGATATTAAGAGATTCGGGTTGAGATGGAGATATTGTAGATCCGAAGACAAAGAAAGTACTCAAGGGGAGGTTATTAGTAATGAAGTTTAACTTCCGTAAAACCCCCTTAATATGGGCGTCATCTTATTATACATACATACATCTTATTATACATTACATACATTATACATAGCGACCAGACTTCGTAAGTTGTCTGTAATAGTATTGCCTGGTTCAGATCAAGCAGACCCAGTAAACACGATTTTAAGACAAAAACAAAATTGCGACAGATTTTTCACACGACAAACAAAAATGTACAAAGAAAATTTGATGCGAATCAATTATTTAAACATGTGGCGTTTCGACCACGAATAAAATTTTAATATTATAGATTTATTTACAACCGTTACTGTCCTCTTCATCCGGTGGTGGAAAAATTTAACGCAAAGGTTTTTGGATAGGAACTATTTCAAAAGAGCGAGAAAGTTTTTCCATAAAAAAACTGTTGGTTCAGTTATGTGATCTCGAACGTAGTCGTGAGATTCTCTCAAGCTGTAAAAACTTAGCACAGCGATGTTTGTAATCCTAATTTTTTGTGTCCAATATTTTCTCTGTTATACTGTTTTTTCCCTAGACATTTTTTTGCAACGAGACTGACTAGTACAACACATCAGCACTAAAATTAATTCATTTACCACTGATTGGCAGATCTCCTACTTTTGTCACACACCGTCCACACTGAGTCAACGACTTGTAAAATATGCTTGCAAGACAGAGATTCTTCGATCTTTACAGTTTCTTTAAGTTTCTAAAATCGGATGTCATAAAAATATCCCCAGTAATCATTTTATTATCTCATGGTGTGAATGAGACATAACAACTTCAGTTTTGAATACAAATTTGTCAATTATAGATTTAAGCTATCAATATACAAAACTAATTAAAACTGCGAACGTTGTTAGTCGGTACTTTAGGGGATGACGTCAGAATATAGTCAGTCAGGTGCTTCTCTTGGCAGGTTAATTTTAGTACTCCGACAAATACCGATTTTATCATGATCACTTTGAAGTATTCGTTCGGTGCTTATCCTGTCTATATGTGGTTTCCATTTTTTCTGATTTTTTCATTGCCTATTTCGTTTCTTCTAGTTGAGCCTTTAGGTATTTTAAAAAAATTCTTTTCGTGAGTCTGGATTCCGCTTTCATCTTCTTTTCTTTTTTGTTCAAAAGCTAAGTATTGGCTGAAATTTTATTCTGACATTTTATAATTGTTTTGCTGTAATATAATTTTGTTTATGTACTTTATACTTTTATACTTGTTTTGTACAGTAATTTATTATTTGACTTTTATTGCTAGGTGGTACATTTGCAATGTAAATACTATTTTTTATAGTTATAGTTCTTATGCTACATAAAGTACAAATTTATTTATTTATTTTTTTCGACATAGAGATACACATTGCAAGTTTTCTAATTTTTCCAAAAACATATTATTTATGACGATTTTTAAACGTATTGGTTGTGTTCTACTACATTTAATTGAACCAAAAATTTATTTTCTGATAAATGCGATATTCAGATAATTTATTTAATTTTTTTTTTAAAGCTCTAAGTTTTATGAAAAAAAAAATGCAGGAGACAAAAATATTTCTGTTATACATAATGTTTTATTATTCTATTTTCTTTCTTAAGATAAAATATAAAAACACTTTTTTTGTTATATTTTCACACAAAGTTTGTATAACAAACGAGACTTCTGACCTACTCCCCTACTCTCTATTTCTGTATACTACGATTTGTGCTTTAAGCCTTTATTTCTATTTCTATTTAATGACGCTTTTCTATTCACTGATGATTGGTTGATTCATTGACGTAGAGAAAGTTCACAAACTCTAAATTCAGTCACTAAAAGGGGCACACCGGATGCAATGATTGGATGGATATTTAAAATGCTCTCCAAAAGAGTTATACAAATTCGCTGAATAAATGAGACAATTAGAGGCCAAGTGACTAAAGGCTGGTTTACCACCGCTCTTGTAGAACATGAGGTGCTATTGAGTGCCTCAATAAGAAAACTGCATGATTTAGTCATTCTACAATCGGTAAATTAGAATGCACGCTTTGCTAACTTATATGAACTGCACAACAAATGATTGAATAATGGTGTACGTACCATAATTTGTTCATCAACGTCAGCAAGACCCATATGGTTCTTTTCACAAGGAAAGGGAAATTAGATGACTTGGTCGCACATGGAACATCATAACTGTCAAGGTGTATCGAGGTGACGTTGATATTATTTCCATTGCAGGAAATGCAGCATGGCAGAATCGCGCATTTAATAAAGGGACGATATCGGATTTCAATGCATCAAAAATTTTATTCGACAAACCCTACCAAGGCGGTAGACTTAATTGATGGTTTGAAGAGTAAAAAGGGATCGGGATGCGGAGTGTATTCCAAATCCATCAAATTTAACTAGGGGTAAGATGCTTAGTGTGCTACAGAACGAGTTCGGTGGCATTACTATAGCAGCAAAAGAAATCATCAGGCGCCAAGTTATTGGTTAAAATGTATGCGTCTATTTAGTTGGCAGAAAAGCAGTTTTGCTAGTTCATAGACCTCGTTTTACATCCGAACTAGGACCAGTATGTCACCGTGGCCTCGTTGACGTGCAAGTCGACAAGAACGTAGGCATTCCAGAGGAAATCATGCCTCCAATTTGCTGCGTTTATAGGATCGCAGCCTTCTGTTGGTCTGGTGGGTGCGCAAACAACAAGATGAAAAATTAGAAGATATTCTTGCACGTCCTAACTTGCCTATCCATCCGCTAAGGTAATCAGAGAGACGACCCATGGAGTCGCTAGGCTATCCGGAGTGCCCTGTCCAAGAAGAAGCACAATGACGTTGCTGAGGTCTATGGTCTTCTATGCGGCTAATATATCTATTTAACAATTCTTTATGCACTCCTGTGATCAAAGAACTCTAACCAGGCTACCTACTGATGCGAATAATAAAATTCAAGGTATTCGTTAGCGAGTCATCTTTATTTAAATTTTTGAATTGTAGTTAATAAATAATAAATAAAATAGAACTCGTTTTAAACAAGTTATGGTACGTTAGAATTTACACTAAAATTATGAAAAGCATACACAAATTTCAAGCGGATAAATAGAAATATAAAACTTAACCTAACACTTTTATCGGGCAATAAAATTGTAAACACCGATTTAAAAAACGAGTAAAATCTTAAACGAATTTTTACATAAATCACCGGATATACAAATAGTTTGAGAAATTCACAAAATTCAATAAATATGTAAGTCTTCCTAACTACTCGGAAAATGCGCGTAATAGAGAACATTAAAATTTTCTGGAATATATTTTTTGAGATGATTATTATTACACCTATAGTTTACTTCAACATTAAAATATATAAAGAGAAGTTTCGATAAAATTTTTGAACAATTAAAACGTTAAACTTTTAGCGATATAATAAATACGGTATAGAGACGGTCAGACGTTGAAAGTGTTTTTCTGGCCTAGACTTTATCAACGTTAAGGTTCCGAAGCCATTCTGATCCTTGCCGATTCTCTGGATTTGTTGTGGATCTCCGCTGTTCTTAAGGTGATGCCGAAAATGTCTTCGTGATATCTGTTTTGGTCCTACAGGAACGACACATGCACAGAAATAAAACACACTCTCTCTAACGAAAATGGTCCTTACTCTCAAAGATAGCAGGAACGATTGTACTTCGTTATCGCTCATTCCGCCGAACTTTTGAATGATTTTCTTTAATGTTTGATACACGTGCTCCGCCATCGTGCAGTCACCGCAGACGTAAAAATGTCCCTCCTCAATCACCAGCAACTTATAAATCTCAGCCGCGTCTTTTAAAATCAAATCTTGAACGTAAGTCTAAAACATTAAATTGTTGACGTGCAGTTCGAGTGGTAGATCTTAAAATTACTTTGTTGATGGTCGGTTCCCTGGAGAGCGCCAAAAACACTCTCTCCAAAATTCCTTCCTGTACCATTTCTTGCTTCTCCTCCTTGTAGAGATCCATTTCTTTAGTTCGGCAACCGAAGAACAACCACATTTTCCCCGGGTTTGGTTTCGACTTGAGCTGCGCGTAACGGTGCTGCCAAAATGCCCTAAATGGAGCTATCCCAGTGCCAGGACCGACCAGAATGATCGGCTTGGAAAGGTCGGTGGGGAGATTGAAGTTGGGAGCTCTAAAGGAAAAGGAAATTCAATAGAATTCTAAACAAAAAATCAAATGGTTGTATTCCAATATTACCCTCTGACAAAGAGGCACACGTCCTGTCCGACTGGCAAATCTTGGAGATAGTTCGAACAAACCCCATAGTGTTCCGGTCCTTCGCCGCCTGCAAATAATTCCCACATAAAAAATTATCCACTGAATACGGGAAATATTTTGAACGAATATCTTACCTTGAGTTCGGTAAACCACGACGGCAACAGTTAAATGCACTTCGTTGGGATGGAGGAGTAGGCTCGATGAAATTGAGTAGAACCTTGGTTGTAATATGCTCAGCTGAGCTACCAAAAGTGGCGCGTGAGGAAATACGGACGGAAATTCGTCCAAAACTTCAGCTAAGTTCGGGAATCGCCAATGCCTCCAGTCTTCGTAGGCCGAGGAGTCCTGCAATACACCAATTAGTATAGTCTGGATTAAATAAATTTGGCTGGCTAAGCGCGTTATTTTCCAGTGATTTTCTTTCTGCAGCGGCTATGTTTCAGATCTGTGTAACAGATATATACGAAGATCTTCGTAGTCACTCGTCTCTTATTTTAGTTTTCTAGTTTCTAGTTTTTTGATTTCTGACGAATATATTTCAGCACATTTCAATCAAATTAAATTCAAAATCAGATTTTAGCAATTATTGTAATGAAAACTACATCGCACCTGCAGAAATTAGGTGGATTTCTCTGTTTCTGGGAACAATAGTAGCCCTAAGGCGGATTTTTGATGAATTAAACCGAAAAAACGCAATTTTTCCATTAGCAGTCAAAATTCCATTTATTGTAGCGAAAACTACATTACAAAAGAACTTCGGAAACATACAATTAATTTTGACTTTCAGAATATGATATTGCAAATTATATGCAAGTAAACCACAATGGAATGAAAAATTAAAAAGTCCTAGAAATAAATTAATTGCTGCAATCTTTAGCTGTGGTCGATGATGTGGAACCTCGTTTTCTATCTAAAAATTCAAAAGGCACGTAAGCTATTGATATGGCAAATATTTCTTTAAAAAGGCGACAAAGTTAAGGATGATGTTTCAACCTCCAATAGTGGTTCTACTTTAACAAATGATGACCAACTTATAGAAAACAACATTCTAGTAGACTGAAGAATTTCTTAAGCATAGGCGTAAAGCTAGAAGCCTGAAACGGTTGAAGGAGTGCATTAATTTCCTTCAATTGAAACAATAGAACATTTATATTATGCACTTGTCCTGCCTCACCTAAAATACTCCTTCTCGATAAGGTCAGCTTTTTGAAAAAATAATATAAACTAAAAGAGCGAGATAATCTCAAAATGAGATCATATTACTCATCAATAAGCAGCCCACAATTACTTGAAGAAATTAATTTATTTGTTTGCCCTGCAATACGAGATACCATAGTCTTAAAGAGATGAAAATATGGAGTGCAATTATGGTTGCCTCGCATTATTAGCAAGTCAATCTGGGATATACATTAATATAATTGTCTATCTAACTAACAACTGTTTTCTTTTGCCTTTGATGCTATGCTATTGAAAATTAGATTAGATAATTAGTGTTTTGTAAGTTTATTGATGTGTTGTGATATTTTTCGTTTACAAAGGGCTTGTCGCGTTTGTACACCTCGCACAACTTACCGAAGCCAAGAGATTTAATCTCTTTTGGTCTTCTTCGTCAGTTGCTATAGTAGCGAAATGTTGCAGAAGGTTTGGCGACGGAGGTGTCGTGATATCCAGATAGCGCGTAAATAGATCACGCACCGAACATGCGGGTAATCTCTCGTGTGGTTTCCAAGTTTTCAATACACCTGAAACGAACTCGATATTGGATGCTTATGTCAAACATTTTGGGTATCTACCGTTCGAAGTATGCGTCTCTTTTAAAATTTGCAATTCTACCGCCTGATCCGCGTCAGAGAAACCCTTCAGTCTACTGATGATTTTGTCAACAAGTTCTTTTCTGTTCATTGGGAACACCCCCACGTGGTCTCCCGGCTTGTAGAGCAAGTGATTCTTTAATTGTAGAAGCAGAGTAGCTTTGGAAGAGTTTTCTTTCAGAAGGTTTGTTCTACACAGAAGTGGCGAAGCAACAACCTAAAACAGAATAAGAATATAAAAGCATATTTCGAAGAACTAAATGGACAACGGAAAAAAGCACAATGAGAACTGCAACTTTACCTTTCTGTTGTGGCATTTGGATAAGGCGACCACAGTGTCGCTT
Organism: Cylas formicarius; assembly: GCF_029955315.1. Classification (NCBI taxonomy): domain Eukaryota; kingdom Metazoa; phylum Arthropoda; class Insecta; order Coleoptera; family Brentidae; genus Cylas; species Cylas formicarius. Next base: position 11,498,546 of record NW_026844347.1, read on the forward strand.
TTCTTTGACTCGATAAATCTGACATTTTGCTGGGTTAAGGACTCACTCTGTAGACTGATTGTAGCTTCTAAGAAAGTGTCGTCATCGTCCAAACAGAAAGTTTCACAAGCAACCTAAAGAAAGATAATGGAAAAATATTTTATTAAACTTTTGGCACACAAACAGAATAGACCCACAACAGTATTCTCTTAATAGCAAAGACCACTATAGCCTATCTTATAAAGGCATTTTTTACAAGGGACAATAACAAAGTAATAAATGAATTATCCATATGAAGCTATTATATTATACACAAAAAGTTCAAAATTTTTTGTTTTAATCTTTCTGCAATGGAGTACACTCTACCTGGATACCAAAATATTAAGGACCAAATAAAATAATACTACAGGTACAAATTTTCATTCTATATAAACCCTAACAAACTATTTTTATTCAGTTGTTGATCGGTTGTTGTCAATATTACTTTTAATTGCTGTGATGCTGTAGAACGTGAAAACGCATCTCCGAGTGTTGACTGTAATGTGACACGTACTGCAGAGATTGGTGTTGTTAAATTCGCAATTTAGCAGCTTCCAAATGAGTGGCATCATCAAACCACAATCTCTTCAGGACGACCAAAATTTGAGGTAGACAGTTCTTTGGAAAGTAAGTTACGACTTAAGGACCATTTTCAATAAAGAACTACTGACAATTGTGATTGTGATTTTTCATCTATAAGCAGAAATACTTAAAACGGATATATCTTAAATGGGAGAAGTGAGTGGTAGCGGAGTATGAAGGAAGCATCCAGACATATATTTTATTTAGATAAAACATGAATTAATGAAAATTAAATATCATCCACGTTGTGTCAAGATGAAAATGTTAAGAGCCAAAAACAATCTTTAATTATTTGGTCGTAATTAGTGGTCGTAGTTAGAATTTTATCAGGAAAAACCGATTTCTGAACTAGATAGAGCAAAATCGATATCAAGGGCTCGATTTTTGAAACTACTTCCAACCGAGATGTAGAGCGTTTTTCAATTTTCGGCCATTTTGAAAATTGGGCATAACTTTTTTATTTATTGAAATTGTGGCGAAGGTTGAAAACATTACCAGGGCATTTTTTTAATGTAGATGCAGTGGTGTACTCAGATTTCTACAGTTCTCCGTTTTCTCATAAATGAATACAACTTTCTTATTTTATACTTTATACTTATACTCTTATTTTATAGTTGGGTACGGATTTAAAAAGATGTCCCTGTCGTTTCCTTGTCAGTCATATAAATTTGTTGGTATCTGTGATGAAAAAAGGCGGAAATATGTTTATGTTTATGTTTTGTTTGGCTGTCCATAATATGTTTAAGAAACATCACAAAGTACTTGAACTTTAAAAAAGATAAGGTCAATTTAAAATAACTTAAGGGAAAAACGCTCAACCTGAGGACTACTGCTTTTATTTTGCCTTGGCTTTTTTAAACTTCCGTAATTGATTAAATTATTGTTTTAACGTCTGGTTGGTGCCGCTCCGGATAAGTATTGAAATAAATTTCGTTGGCTGCTTTTGTGTTTTCATTTGACAAATTGTAACAATTTACCATATCATACTTTTCATAATTGTGGTAGAGTTTAAATTGTTAAATGCACTAAAAGCTTAAGCTTGACCACTAGAATTATGTGTTACAGAATACAAAATTCAATAAAGAATAAAAGTTGTTCGTAGCTGATATTGACAGCTATATAAATGCCCTACTAATACATATACAAAAATGCCCTATATTTCGGCTTTTTTTCATCATAGATACCAACAAATCTATATGTCTGAAAAGGACTCTATGATTGCCATATAAAATGTAAAAAAAATTGTGTACGCCACTGCATTTGCCTTAAAAAATGAATTGATAATGTTTTTATCCTAATCCAACGTTTTCATAAATAAAAAAGTTATGAGCAAGTATCAACAAGATCGCAAAATTGCCATGCAATTTTAACCATTAAATATTTCTCAAAAATGGAGCCCTTGACATGTAAGTCTATATAGGTTTCCTACTTAAACGCTCCAATTATGACCACCCTGTATAATTATTCTCAGCATTCGAAGTCAATAGCTGACCAAATTCAATAACCTAAAAACAATTACGTCGCAAACATTAAATGTTCTTCCTGTCAGATGCAGAGCACCCCTCAAACAACAACTCCGTCAGTTGTGTCTACGGCGTCCACTTGAATACGGTAATCCATGCCTATTATTTGTATTCGGCATATGACATTAGCCAAAAAAGAAAAACATCTGTCTTATTAAAATCTTTTACCTTGAATATTTGTGGAGCCCATTTCATAAAAGCTTGTTCCTGGCCACACATCTCGTCCCCGCTTGCTAACTTGAGAAGTCTTTCGCCGCCCAGTTCTCCAAGTAAGTTGTCCACATACTTTCCGAAAGCACAGAAATTTGGATATGCGCTTGAACCAAGAGCAAATACGGCAAACCTAAATTTCAAGTAGAATATTAGTATAGATCCAAAATGAGTCGAGTTGCTTTTGTTGCTTGGGTTGGCTAGCGAGGATTAAACCGTTCCTTGATTATCCTTATACTTTTGGAGAAAGCGATACTAGCTAATTTAGGTACAATTCGAAAACATCACTCAACTGAACCTCAAAAAAAAACAGCCTAAACTTATTTTTAAATGGGAAACGAAAATAGTCCATTAAAAAAAAGTCGCAGTCCTTTTGTGTGAGGTTGCCTTATTTTCCCAGATAATTTTTAATTTTACCTAAAACACGATGCGTAGCATTGTTTTTTCCAAAAATACAAGAAAAAATCAAAATTAGGAATACCTAAAGGACGCAGAAAAGGACTAAAGCAATTGAACTTGATGAAAATCCATTTATCAAAAGTTCAGATTTTCACGAAATTATATATTTTGACATGACAATTGTTTCGACAACACCTTTTCATTTGATAAAATCAAAATATATAATTTCGTGAAAATCTGGACTTTTAGTTCTTATTTATAAATAGATTTTCTGCGAACACGATAATTATGTTATCAATACACACATGCCATGTGAGCAATCACTTAGAAATTGCTAAAAGCACAACACATTTAAAGCAATCAAGGTAAATTAATGGTCTTAGCATTTTGTTACCGAAGTACAATTCCATAGAATGAAAAAAGGAGTGGACGGTGGATTTATTTGATTTTAATAAGCTTATTCGAATGTCCGTTTAAATCGCTTTTAGAACTCAGTTACATTAAGCACCGTTTTTTAAATAGATTCTCTCCATCTATCAAAGGGACAGACAAGGAATTTGCCCAGGACGCTAAAGAGGATGGCGTTTTTCAGGTGTCGCATTACACCCGTTTTTTACTTGGATTGGAATTGGATTTTATGGGATAATCACTATTAAGGTCCTACGAAAAGAAACAGATTAGGTCTGCGTCACTTATCGTGCAGTAATGATGCCGATGTTCGATTATAACAAAAAGTATCGATTTGTAAAATTAAGGGTATCCGTTTTTTTAGTTTTCAATGCAGCATAGTTTTTCGGTCTAATTTCGTAAACTTTGAATGAAATGAAGGTCGTGTTTCTAGTGACATGAATATTATCCGGCAAAAAATAAAATTTATTGGGTACAATTTGGTGGGGAAAATATAACTTCAAATCTCTAGTGTTATGAAGATACCATTACAGAATGAAAGACGAAATTGCGAAGAAATAAATTTTCAAAAACGAATTTTAACTAACCCATTCGGTCCCACAACGAAGTAATATATAAGGTGTTCTATCGAAATATGAGAAGATAATTAAGATTGCATAGTAGATAATTACATAATGCAATATTTAAAAAACATATATATATATATATATATATATATATATATATATATATATATATATATATATATATATATATATATATATATATATATATATATATTTGCTTGTAGTTAGATTTCTACATTTTAGAAACAAGTCCATTATAGAATGCGTTTAAAAAAAACCTAATCCCTAACCAAATGTATTGCGAATTATGTAAACTCTATATAATATATACTTACGATTATTGATGGCGTGAAAAATGAGACGGAAAATATGAATGACTAGTCAAATACGTTTAAAAATAATTAAATTTTTATATACATTTAGAAAATGTATTCATTTATTTCGAGATTATTTTCCTCCAAGTTCTTCCTTTCCCAAATCTCTGTTTTTTATTCTGGACGTTTTGTGTTGTTGAAAATCACTAAGTGAATTTAGCCTCTCACCTTTTTTAAGTGAAATTTTTATGAAAAATTTTGAGGGAAAATATTTTATAGTCAATACTACATATCATAAATTTGCTTCTTTTAATTCTTTGTTCCATAGGCTTTTTAACATTTATCTTTCAAAGGAAGAATTCAATAATGAATTCACGACGATTAGATAAATTGTTAAGTTAAGAACCAGGTATATTATTCTTCTAGATCAGAGATATATTCTTTAAACTGTGAAAATTGTAATGTACTGTCTGTACTGTCTGATAGGAAGATCTCCATCAGCGATACTGATGTAACAGAGCCAAAATCTGCCTTGACAATATTTTAGCTGAGTACCTAAAGAGTAAAAAACTTTGATGATTGCTTAATTTAAATTATTTTATTTTGATGATTCGCGTGTGAGTGAGTGTGAGCAAGATATTATCTCAGTTGTAGCTAAATAAATAGGCAGAAAATTGTTAGTTATTATTAGTCATAATACGCAATTTAAACATAAATCCGTCCAATATTTTTCTTCAGAACTATTTTTTACTGTTTTAATTTATTTTATTTATTTATATATTTATGTATTTGACTTTTTATAACAAAATGATATAGTCTAGCAAAAAAAAAAAAGAAAAAAGAATAAGTAGAATCGGGAACAGGAGGGTAAGACAGTGCGTACAAACACCTAAAAGAAACATCAAAACATTAAGTGCTAGAGTGCAATATCTAAACTACACTATCGTGTGTAACAACTACGACTGGTGCGTAAGTTCACAACGGATTTTACCTCACGTTACTGAGAGGACCAAACGTATCCTCTAACAGAGGCTCGCTCACCGACGACGAGCCGCCCCTGAGCGAGTTTAAACGATCGAGCCTCCTTTTAACCGATCCAAGTTCACTTTGACTGTTAGCTTTTATGAATGACTTTGAAGTCGCCATGCTAATGTAAATTGCAAAATACCTAAAGTTAATTCTGGAAAAAGTGTTAGTCGAAGCTGGTCAAAAGCGTTCGCTTTAATTTCTTGTAAAAGTCCCTGATTCTAATAAATCGATTTTTTGTTGCATCCGAGCAATGTACATTGATTGAATTAGAGCTCTAACGAACCTCCTAGATATCTGCGAATGTTGACAGAATTCGCTTTTATTTATTTTCAAGTCATTTTTCTCCTGTTGGCAAATCTATGTAAAAATCAATATATATTTAATAATTAATCATTACTTCCGAGAACGCTTTATGATAACATCTATTCTTTAATATATTAGAAAATGAGCATTTCAAATATTAGAGCCAAATGTCATAATTTATTGAAATGAATTTGAAAAATTTATGTACTTATAAGATATTTTATTTCTGTTGTAGAACCTATAAGAAAAGTAATAATACATTTTTGACAATTCATCGATGCTCTAGTTGTGAAATTCCACCGACGGCGCTAAGATTACATGAGATCATGAAAAGGCTGATGTAAATCTAATGTAATATATTGTCCCATGGCTACAGACGGATATCAGTAGAAGATACATCAATGTGTTTTATGACACGATTTGTGCACACGAATTCCTGACATTTAACTAAAGGACAGCGTACTTTTCAATAGAAAGAAAAATGTATTTTTTTATATTGTAACTAACAAAAATTTTTTATAGAGACAAGAAAAAATAATTTTTGAGTGGGATCGTCCGAATCAGCATTAAGTACTATAATAAACAAATGTACCAAAGCTCATCAAAATTGGTAAGAAATGCTGAGGATACAAATGAAAAATATTTTCATTCCAACTATTAACCACTAACCACGAGCATTTTAGAACACATAATTATATGAACTTTCATATATCTGTGAAACATTTACTTCTAAATGTTCTAAAATGTTTTCAATCCTTGAGGGTGGAATTTACAGTCGATACTATACTAGGTCACGGATGACATCAGAATGTGATATCAATAATTCATTGTGCCCATTCATAATTTTCAAGGACTGGGAAATCCACTATCAATCCGCAATTCAATCCTCAGTGGATTTATTGCTAATATTAATAAAGCCAAGTGACAATTTTGATCATGTAAATCATATTAGATGTCTCAAAAAATGTTGAAATAATTTCTGGGGAAAATAGAATATTAATAAAGGTTTATCCGGAAATGTTTCCTTCGGAAAATACGACTATGGTCACTAATCTTTAATAACCAAAGTAAAAATGTTAATATTTTAATTTAATAATTTAATAATAGTAATGAATTTCAATATGTCATTTACCAATTATTTCTAATAAATATTGAACCATCACACTATCACAACTATTACACACTATATTTTTTGATAGAATAACTATGGACCTATAATTATCACATTAAGTTATCCTTTGAACTTATAACCATTATTGCATAATTTTCGCTTAAAACATACACCAATAGGTACTTTTCACAAAATTTCTGCATTCCTCCTGCGTCGGTTTTTGCTGAGTCGAACTTGCTGACGTTTCGCCAATCATCCTTTTGGCTTCTTCAGAGCCTGACTGAAACTGGCTCGCATTTTAGTCTGTACCTGCTTATATATTGTTTGAGGGGGGCGGAGCTAATTGAGGGGCATAAACACCATCTCGGATGATTGTTAGGTTGTTTATAGATTTCTATAGACTCTCGGATTTTTCATTGGTCGAAAAATTGATTAAACGCAAAAATTTTAATTTTATCGAATAAAATTTTATGTTCGGTTTCGTGATTGTGTTCGGCAACAGCTGATGAGTTTATTTGTCTCATCGTAAGGCTTTTTCGTGTTCTTTGAGCCTAGTAAACTGAGCTTTAAATTCCTGGCATTTTAATGGAATTTTGTCTTTGACGCACCGAAGATGTTGAGAGATTTCTGAGCAAGTGGTAAATCTAGTTTTGACGTTATACTTCTTTAGAACCTTTGTGGTGGTCAGTGATGTGAATGTAATGAAGGACCACAGTGGCAACTGTAGGATTGCTTTCGGCTTCATTAATATCTTAATATCTTTAATGTGGGAATTATTAGAGAGAAGAGCAGACGTAAGGTGTGTTAATTCTGGACTCAGTGACTCGGGTTGAGATAGTTTTACGACTCTGTAAACAAAACAGTTGATAACCGATTATTTTTGGACCGGATGGTGATGTGACCATGCATTAATGTATCGGCCTGTGTGCGTAGGTTTTCTGTAAACACAATGACCCAATGTTAGGTCTGATTTTCTATTGATGAGAATATCTAAGAATGGAAGGTCATTATTAGTTTCCAACTCAATGGTAAAACGTATGTTAGGGTGTAAGAAAATCTACTATGGTCTTGACCATGAGGCTAAATAACAAAAGTATTATCGACGTAGCGTTTCCATAATTTTGGTTTTAGATGAAGAGCTTTCTTCTCAAAGGCTTCCATAAATATATTCGCGATGACTGGTGATAGTGGAGAACCCATACCAATTCCCGACGTCTGTTCAAAAATATGTTCCATACAAGCATTTTTCGATTAAGGTGAGAAGTTTTGGTTCAACTCAGCAAAAATCGACGCAGGAGGAATCCAGAAGTCTTGTAAAAAGTATTACAGTAGCCTGTGGAAGTTCCTTTGACCAAATGCACCAATAGGTATTTAAAAAGTTCGATTAGTTGGAAAATTGTATAATATAAAGATTAACATGTATTTCCTTTTTCTAGCCCTCAGTACTCAGGTTAAAGTACCGCTAACGACATGAACGTATTGCTCAAAAATTCGTTTTCAAAAATGTATCAATCATTTGCAAATTTTGTCAACGAATTAGATATGCAAATACGTATCGATTGACTCCAACTTTGCCGGAATTCAATCAGCTCACGATGTCTCTCGCATCAGTTAATACTACTAAGTGTACACGCAATGTCGACATACTATTGGATAACTTTAATAGAATTGTAAACTGTACCGCACACTCACCTCAACTTCGCGGGGTCCCCATTCGTGATACCGTTTTCATTCATTTTGAGTGTGTACAAATTGTTTGCGAATTCCTGCAAAAAGTCTTAATCAAAACGTGTCACGTTCGCTAAAACAACAGTGTTATGATGTTACGATCAGTCTTTACCAAGTTAACGCCCAATATCATCAGCATTGCGGCGCAAACTTTCGCATTTCTCGTTTAGTGTCTTACGTGAAGCTTTTAGATCTTAAGAGCAAATTTAATCCCTTGGGTGTCCTTGTTTTGGTGCCTAAATTATCATGGAATATAACGAAGTTTTATAAGATACTAACTATTTTATCCCACTTTATAACAAGTAACAAGTGCTCCTGCAAACCACTATGTAACTTTCGCCAAATAAACTGAACTCTTTTGTGAATGCCTGTTGTATAAAGTGTCTTTCAAATAAGTACTCGACCGAGCTTCAAAATAATGTCAAGCTAACTTATCCCCAAAAAAATCATTTTTAAATTCCAATTCAGCTTTCATGTTTTTGATAGCGTAAATGGTTTTCGAGAAAATACTTTTTTCTTAAAAATAATTTCAGAAGTCCCATTTAGGCAAGTATTACCAGAATAGGTAGGGTTCAACTTTTCCTTCCTGTCAAATTTTAAGTTGATAGCTGCAAATTTTGAGCACTTGTACTTTTTCACATACACGGATTTTCTCGCACTCCCTGTACAATATGGAGGAAATGTTAAATATAAAAGCTTTAGTTCTCAACTTTATCGCCATGTGAATGAAAATGACAAACGAACCATTCCACACTTTAAAAGAGGAAGTGAATTTTCAATTTTTAATGAAAAACTTGCACGCCCTGTATAATGTCGAAAAAAATGCTTTTTCTAACAGTCGTAGCTCACGATAACATAGTTTATTCACCCATTGAATTGAGCAGCATATACAGGGTGTTTGAAATATATACGAAAAAATTGAGGTCACCACTTTGTTCAAAATAAAGGTTAGTTTGTTATATAAACGCTGGGTCAAAACCCAATCATTAGAAGATAGTAATGTCAAATGAAGCAACAACAAGAAACGCCTTAAGAAGTGGCAGTAGCTCACTATATTTTTTTTCTAATTTTAACATTTTATTTTGTAAGTATTATGAAGAAATTGAAGTAAACAACATTTTCTCAATAAAACTTTTATTATAGCAATATTTTTTTAATATTTTATCGATCTATTTATTTTTGTTCTTAAAATAAAAAAAAAACAATATTTTTCCGCCATATTTGTAGCGCCATATCTCCCTAATGGTTGGCTTTTGACTTAACGTTTATGTTTATTTTAAACAAGGAATCATCACCCTGTATATTAGTAAAACACATTTAAATATAAAAAACATTAATCAAAATAAGCTAAAAATAAATTGTCTGAAAGAAGTAGTCGGAATTTTTAGCTGAACTAAAATAAATCTGTCCAAATGTCAACTGCTTATCTAATGGACAACTTTCTGAAAATGGAAATGAAAGTAACTTGGTTGGATTATAAAATATAAAATCACAAAGTTTCGCAAGTAATACAATACATTAGAGACGGGGGTTTTCACCGATGAAGAACTACTATTATTAATGAGTTATTAATTACTAGCAACTCTGGTTGTTGAGCAGATAGAGGCAATTTTTAATAGCATCAAACGTTATCACATTAAATTACTTGCCTCTCCATTTTCTGGTGGATCGCCGTTGCCGAATGTGGAGGTGACAACTAGCAGAAGAGCTTCGTGTTCGATACTGGAAATGTCATAATCTGCCATACAGTACACTTGAGCATTAAATGCATGTCCGAATATTTCTCCCAGTTTCTTCGCGTACCCTTCGGATTTTCCGGTTTCAGTCGCGTAGAGTACCGTTGCTTTGATTCTCTTGGAAAGTGCTCTCCCAAAAAGTTTGGATGTAAATTTGACGGCCCTACAAAATGGTGCTACTTAAAAAAAAAATACCACAATTTACAAGCATGCTAAAAAAGCGACGCTCCTGCTTTGTGATAAGTAGGGATAATATGGGCATTAGGGAGTATAGTACATCAAGTTTCTGACTGCCAAAGAATAAAAAACGCCTATTTCCCTACTCTGAAAGTATACTTATGAAGTAAAGGTGTCTCAAGGTGTACCTAGGTATACCTTGCTTACTGCTGAGTAATTGGCAGAGGAACCACTTACCTGGCAATTTGCTTAAAGTTGAATTTTCTTCTGGGTTTCTTGCTCTTTCCTGATTCGCGTCCTTTCTTCCAGACGTGGACCTTCCATGCAGCTTCCTATGTTTGAAAATCAAAATAAAATAAGTCAAAAAAATGCATTGCTGGGATAAAACAACATTCAAAAATCAAATTTCGTAGTCTAAAGTTACTGTGATTGGGTCCCTAAGGGAGCTTTCAGTTCAGTTGCTACGAGGGTTGTTCAGATATTGTTTTTTCTAACATAGTGTTCGTTGATTTTTAAAGTCATTATTTTATATTATTATTATATAATTAAATTCATTTTCCCATTTGTCACTTAAGGCTATATATTGGCGGTCATCATATGGGAAGTCCATATATAAAATGCCTTGGCGTTGTATATAATTTAATTTATTTCATTCCACGTCTGATACTTTTAGGCAATCTAGTGCTGTAGTCAAATAATAATAATAAGTCATATAAATATGGGCTAGTAAATGTTACTGCATGATTTGGCTTGAGACCTGGTTGTTAGTAAATGTGGAAATAACTCAGCAGTAACGGTTGTTTGATATTGGTCAAGTTCTGGATAAAGTACGGGATTTTGTACTTGTGAACAAGACGCTACAGGAGGGTGTGCTGAAAGATAAAAAGATAAATATGAAATTGATAGCGCAGACTTTAGTAGCTTTTAAATAGGCATCGTTCAAACCATTTTAAAATTGGGTTCCTAAACTTTCTAATTAAATTCGCCATTGCGAAGACACTAAATGTGGACGATATTGGCCACCTTTAATCAAAGAAAACTCTCAGGGAAAACTCAGAACTGAGTGTGCAGGAATCGAAATATTTCATCGTATTCTTCAGATTTGGTATCTAGTGACTTTTCATTCAATGTCAGGAACAATAGTATCTGAACAGCCCTCGTATTTCTTTCTTATATTTTTGTTGTAATTAACAACGAGATTATAATGTTTTTCCTAGCCCCCATAGCGATAAATCTCCATTAAACGTTTTATTGAGTATTTTATATGTTGGTATTTAATTTAAAATTAATACGTATTTTAGGTCCTCTTCCGCAAACTGCAGACCGCGTTGCAAATTAATTACGATTTTCCACGTAAATGACTTTAATGTAATGCACTTTGCATCCCATAAGCCGAAATAAAAGTGGCCATGAATTTGAACTGTTAACTTTACAACGGATTATATGTTGTTTAATAATAATGTAATTATTCAAAGCTATCTCAAACATTGCAATAAAATATATTATTGGTAGCATTAGTAAAATTAATATAAATATTTGAAACAGACTAAACAAATACGAGGAAACCTTGTATACGGTATGGACTAGGCGTTTGGCAAACTATAGCAGTTTATGAAAAACGATTTTTGGAAATATTTCTATAATAATTTTTCTTTTTTTTTTACCTAACAACCACTTTTCAACAGAAATGACTTTCTATTACCTCTCTGATTCTATGATTCTATCATTTTTTCTAACTGAATGCCAATAATTTGGGGTCCATTTTAAAAAGAAAACTTCGTATATATATATATATATATATATATATATATATATATATATATATATATATATATATATATATATATATATATATATATATATATATATATATATATATATATATATATGATGACACTATATTCCGGGATATCATCCGTTCGCTCGTTGAACTCCGACTGAAATCCTGCAGACGTTTCGCCAAAATCTCACTTGGCATCTTCAATCTTCGCGCTTCGAGTGTTCGAAGTGTTTTGGAAATATTTCTATAATAATTTTTCTTTTTTTTTTACCTAACAACCACTTTTCAACAGAAATGACTTTCTATTACCTCTCTGATTCTATGATTCTATCATTTTTTCTAACTGAATGCCAATAATTTGGGGTCCATTTTAAAAAGAAAACTTCGTATATATATATATATATATATATATATATATATATATATATATATATATATATATATATATATATATATATATATATATATATATATATGATGACACTATATTCCGGGATATCATCCGTTCGCTCGTTGAACTCCGACTGAAATCCTGCAGACGTTTCGCCAAAATCTCACTTGGCATCTTCAATCTTCGCGCTTCGAGTGTTCGAAGTGTTTTCGGAGCGCGAGCATTGAAGATGCCAAGTGAGATTTTGGCAAAACGTCTGCATGATGATATCCCGGAATAAAGTGTCCTCACACTTCTCCATCCGTGAATCAATACGTGAGAATATATATATATATATATATATATATATATATATATATATATATATATATATATATATATATATATATATATATATATATATATATATATATATATATATATATATATATATATATATATATAAATGTGGTGGCAAGGGTTATTTATTAAAACATCTAGGGTGTTAAGAGTTAAACCTATATTTGAAAAACTCAATAATTTTAAATATGGTAAAGATTTGAAATTTAGTGACAGAAAAAATGAATATTAAAATCAGTGCATGTACAATGCATGCGTGACGAGAACGACGATAATGATCAAGAGTAAGTTTTAAGTAAAACGAAGTTCTTTTCTAGTAGTATAGAATAAAAAATTGTAAAAACTTCATCGGGTATATGATTAGTTTAAGTTCATACTAATAGCATGTTCTGATTTGTGACCAAAATGTACTTCGATTGAATTTTAATGTTAACATATGAAAATATATCTATCAAAATTTCGATACCAGGAAAAACTCAACAAATTACAATTTTTTTCAGAACACAACCACAGAAACAAAATATAGAACCGACGAAAATTAAGTTCAACCAAGGGCGCTATTATACTTTTTTGCTAAATCGAAAGCAGGGATTTATGCGGGGTTGTTTTCCAAATATGAAACATTTTACAGCAATTTAATCAAAGGTTAGGCTCCCTTCTTACGGTCTGGTAACATATAGACGGATACATTTGAGCCCCGGTCGTCATATTTTGAAAGTAACATTTTGTCGGATATGGGAAGGAAATCAGGCAATTTGGAGTCGATAGCAAATTGCAGGAAATCTAAAAAATAAAATCGGTGATGTGTTAATCGGAAATGTATCATCTGTCAACTATAATTCTGTCGCCATTTCGAGAAATGCAATAAAGACGGTTTCGTAGATTTTCAGATTTCTGTTGAATCAGTTTATTTAGGGAACCTTATACAAAGAGTACCGTAATGAACTCTTATCAAATTTCACTGTTAATTAAAACAAAGTTAAAGCCGAAAAAGACCACCACCTATAAATCGAGCTAGAAGTGTAAATAAATCGAAACAAGAAGCCATAATTCCAACACTATTTCCTTTGATTAGGGAATAAAGCCTTTGTTTGGTTTATATATATTTCTAAATAATAAAAGTACAGTCGCTGATTGTCATCAAAAGATTGGACTAAATTCTTGGAAAACTGTATTAATAAATTGTGTGTCCAAAAATTGAGTGTTTTGTTTTATTTATTATTTCTATAAAAAATGTGGCTACCAATTTTGATACACAAAACACAAACACAAATAGTTATAGCGAATCAGAATGCTATCAAGGTTAACTGAAACCATTCTACATACTAGTTGTCACCGTATGGGCAACAAGTGCAGTATTAGGGAAACGGATAAACGAGATAAAGTGGTGTAAATTATTATTTAGTTTGACCACCAGGGGGTACAAATTTTAAAGCCCGTTTCCGGCAGAATTTCCCTATATTAACAGTACTTCATAATACAAAACTATTTGGAAGTTAAAACAATTTTTTTTTTATTTCATGCTCTTTGCTCCATCTCTGCGAGGTGTTCGAACATTTTCGGAAATAAATGCCGAGAGTTCCAAAATGACCTAACACATTTCAATATGCTTGAAGTGAGTGAGTGAGAGTAAATGAGAGTGAATGAGACGATTGTGAATGTTTACCTTGCCACCAGATGTTGTTTTCAGACATGATGGCGAATAAATCAATTTTTTGAAAAAAATAAAGAAAGAAAAGAAGGTATTTTTACCTTAATAGTTGTTAAAATCTAAGTGCCATAATCTACCAAACTAAAAGCTAATTTATTATTTGGAATGACAAATTATATTACTGAAATGCATTTCGTTCTTTTATATATTTTTAGAATATCTTCCAGGACGGGCGCAAAATTACCCATTACCACTTATTTCTTTAAAAAAGTGATAAAGACGACTAACGAAATTGAATTTGTATTTTAATTATCATTTGGAACCCTAAATAACAAATTAGCATTTGATTTAATAATTAACATTAACAGCAACCCGTAAAGTCAAAATTCTCCCTAAGAAATTGAGATGCTGTTTTCACTGTTGTTGACTGAGTGTTGGACTCTTATGAGACTACCAAGTGAAAAAAGTCATATCGTTTATTTTTTTAGATAAAATTATTTCTTTGTGATTATGTCAGAAGACGACATCTGGTGGCGAAGTAAACCATCGAGTCCTTACTCATAACATGATTGACAGCCTAAAAAAATACATTTTCAACGACTTCAATTTTATTAAAATACGTTAAGGCCTTCTGGAGTTGGAGGATTTTTAGACGGTCCAAACAAACTTTGTTGAAACTGGGGTTTTAATATCAACAGGACAATCATGTCCTTTGGTGGCCACTTCAGAAAATTATTTCCAGCATTTTTTTTCAGATTTCTAGAATTTACTGGGACACGCGGTATGTGCTACGCTCGAACACTGTAAACTTAAACATTTGGTTAATTTTTCAGGAGTCATTAAATTTTTCATCACGGTAGTTGGTGGTTCTCAAACAATCTATATCAATAAAAGAACGGTAGGCAGGGTATCATATTAATATATTAAATATCACACATATATTCCACCGAACTACAATTATAAAAATTGAGACAGATCGATTATAAGACGAAGCTCCCCGTTCGGACAGGATTTCTGAAAATTTGATGTCTAAATATGCAAAAATAAGAGTTGACAGTAAGAGTAGTGGAAATGAAATTTAAAGAGATTTTTCCCATAGGGGGAGTGAAACTTTATTGGTTTAGTGTAATGTCAAATAATGTTAAACTTTTAGAATGAAATGAGATCCATCGAGAAATAGAAAATTTCTAGGATTATTTTCATCTTGCATAAAATTTTCCATAACTTATATTTATAAAATGCTAGTTTATTTATCTAATTATACAATTCTAGTAGTACAGCCTGGGGATGATCCTAATATAATTTGATAAATTCAATTTGTTTTGGAAGCACCGATGGTTGACCCATATAGTTATTATATAATATAGTGGCTAAACGGCAGCAGCAAAAATTGATGCTATATTTTCGTATAGATGGGATTGATCATCCGTTCATGCCTCTATATTTTATTTACTATCCCGCACTTTGCAGTATTGCCCTCCTAAACAGTTATTTCCACACATTTAACTCGTTTTACCAGAACTTTTAACGAGATCTAGACAAATTTTGAAAAAATACAGCTTTAAAAATGTCATTGACCATTTGTGTCCACATAGGACAGGCCTCTATATTATATTCAGTATATTTCACCAAACAGGAGCCAGCTGGTTATAATCAACCACAAGCAGACACGCTAATGTTTTTATCTGACACAACATTTAATAAAGATGTATATAAAAAAATAACAATGCGACATCCATTATTCTCAAAATATTGTTGTTACTGCAGGTTGGATTATATTAAACAAAGTTAAACAAAAGTGACGTCATTACAAATATATGTTGTAGCGCCACCATCCATAATATGATTGCCTAGAACCAATTCAGCTCAAACTCTATCGCCTAAGGCAATTCATAAACGTTTGTTTCAGTTGACACAGCAGTCGGACTGCCTGTGCACAATTCATCAAACGTTGTGCCAGTTTGTGTTTAACACAATGAAAATGTGTTGCAATTCCGGTCAATCTACATCTAAACAATCTACGTTTCAATTCCCTGCAGACGCAACTTAACCCACTTGAAAACAAAGTTTGTTAAAGCAACTAGAGATTTTATTAGCGGTCTGTGAATGAACTCTGAGCTTAGTATATATTTTTAAACTAATTTAATCTCTATGCGCATCGAGTCGCGGCTGTTCGTTAAGCCTCCGTGAAATATAGTTCCGGAAATTTTGAGTTACGCATTCGATCGTTCAATTCTCATAGGCATCTAAAATCTCGCCAAAATTTATTACCAAAGTGCCGTCATGCGTCAGAGTTAGTTACTATGGATGACGTGCGGGCGCAATAAGCAAACAGGCAGAACATGTGGGATACTTTGTGATTTGCCAGCAAATAGTTTATCGGCATCGCTGCGATAAAATGGTCTCGATTAAAATTGTATTTGGCGTGGGATACGAGTTTAAATGAAGGGTGTTTGGTAGCGTAGGGGAACACAATTTGTTGGAATTCTTTGCCATTATTCAATTCGGGCCCGTTATAGTTTTTCGACGCATAATGCACGTACTACTTTATTTAGGCATGTTGTCAAAGTTCTGCTGGTCTTGACCCGGCGGGATCCTAATTTAGTTAACCATTCTATATATATTTTAATAACACAATTTGTTGGAATTCTTTGCCATTATTCAATTCGGCCGCGTTATAGTTTTTCGACGCATAATGCACGCACTGCTTATTATTTAGGCATGTTGTCAAAGTTCTGCTGGTCTTGACCCGGCGGGATCCTCCTTTAGTTAACCATTCTATATATATTTTAATAAGACTCTGTCTCTTGAAATTTCTCCGAAAAAATGGAATGGAATAGTTCCCATCTGCAAAATGGTAATAGACACAGGAGCTATTGTTCTTTTAAATAACAGCAAACTACATGAATACTACAATTGTCGGTCTGTGTTATATCTTGCTTAGTGTAGCCTTAGTATAGACAACGTTACAATCAGTGTGCATTGATCCCGAAAATACCGCCACAAGTCTCAGCGTGCGGAAGTATTGCCAAAATGACGTTAATTTTGTAAATGTTTAGAATCGTAATAAAACTTTAAAAAGGATCCTAACTCTATATTTCGTGAATATAAGTTATGGTGCCAGAAAGACTTGACTAGGCTAGTTAAAATGACATATGGAATAATATCAGAAAACATGAACAATTATTCATTATTCAGACCACCGGGACGCCTCTCTGGGATGGATTTGTACAAAGGTTTGAATTTTTTAGCGTCAGAAAGGAGGAAACCAAAAAATAGCAGTAAGTCGAACTTCGATAAGTCGAACTTCGATAACTCGAATTTTTGATAAGTCGAACCAAATTGGTTGGCAATAGCGTCAAAAGTAGGAAATGCGTGTTAGTTTGTCTTGATTACTCTAACTTCGATTACTCGAATATCTTGATAACTCGAACGAAACATTTGGTGCCAACTTCGATAAGTCGAATTTTCTCGGGGAACTCCCTAATTACGACCAATCTTAACCTGTCTTTTTAACGTATCTATGCAAGCAGTTCAGTTTCTCTGCTTGCTAAGTTCACTTGTATGACTTACTAGTTAATATTAAGTGAAAAATACTGTCCCTATTCAATTTACACATTATATTAGACATTTTTGGAATTTTGCATTTGTTGATATGTCACTAAAACGTACTTTAAAAGCTTTGTCTGTTGATAAAAAATTCAAGGTTATAGAAGAAGTGGAAAGTGGCTCAAAAAATAAAGATGTAGTTGTGAAGTATGGGATTTCGGCAAGTACAGTGTCGGCAATTTTGAAAAATAAACATTCAGTCCTCACCGCAATGGAACGTTTCGAAAAAAACAAAAAAATAACATTACACAATTGGATTGTGTTGACGACGTAACTACCGCATGGAATATCGACGTTAAGCCCGAGACAATTTCCAATTGTTGTAAAAAAGCCAGTTTTGGTCAGTATTCTGAATGTAAAGGATTCCCTTGATTTTCCTAAGTGAACGCCTGAAAGAAAAGAGTGAAGGCGAAATCCAAATAGATATCGAGTTTAAAGCTTGGACAAACATTAGAGGTATAGCAGAAGGTAGCACCATCAACGATTTTATACATGTGGATGAGGATATTGTTACTTCAGTGTTTCCTACTGATGAACATATTATCGAGTCCTGCAGATCCGAACCGGTACAGTTAAACATCGAAGATGACTGTGAAAATGACACGATGGAGGAGGAACTGGAAGATGATTCTCAGCAACCACCTTCAAATGAATTTGTTGAAAATTCGTTGATTGTCTTGCGTTCCTATTTGAAAACCAGTGAATACACAACCGATTCCCTCTATGATTGTTTAAATAAAATTGAAGCTTTTGTTGAAAATCAAAATAAGAAATCCGGTCGTCAGTCACAAATAACTGACTTTTTTCCAGTGAAAGAGTAAACTTTAATATTTACATACATATGTATGTATATGTGCATACATACTATGTTTATATATACTGTATGTACATATATTATGTAAATACGTACATACATATGTACTACTATTTCATAATTTTCGTTTTTTGTTCAAAAATCCCCTTTTTAAAAATGAATGAATAAATGTTCTAACTCACTAACTAACCAAAAACTACATGCAGTTGTAGTTTTTATTGATAACTCGAAGTCTTGATAACTCGAAATTTTCATGTGTCAAATGCAGTTCGACTTATCGAAGTTCGACTGTATTTTAACACTGCCTGGGAGAAGAACGCCTATTGACTCGTTGTCGTTAACTGCTGAGGAGGGAATTACGCTCAAAACAATAAGAGAGAAATTGGCAGAATAATTTGCTCCACAGAAAACTTTATTTATATAACTCCATAAAACAGGAACACAGCCAAAATTTTTAAGAGAATTGAAGAGTCGAAAGAAAACAACTAATAAAGTATAAAGATGAGAATAGTAATGGGAACTAGATATAAGGAAAATGGATTTAAAATTACAGTCAGTTATCGACTTGTGTGCAGGTGCTGAAGATACTTAACAACAGGTGAAAGAAATGCAAGAAGCTTGAATCATTGCTTTAAGGGAAATGTGTAAACAGGAGAGAAAGCAGTGCACATATTGTGGTTTTTCGCACAGGAAGAGGAAATGTCCAGTTTATGGCAAAGTCTGTGATGAATGTGGCCGAAGTGATAGAAAAACTGGTCAACAACGGCAGAAGCGTGAGAAAGGAAATAGCAAAAGCAAGAATACGGCAGTACATGGATTCGAAAGAGAAGGCAGTTCAGGCAGTTGAAGCTTTATTTATACAGTGTGATTCATGTTGAGTGTCATATTAAAAATTCTCGAGAACTAAGAATCGGAAGTTTTCGAAAATTAGTACATCGTATTAATGGCTAGAAACGTATACATTTATTTACTTTCAATTTAAAATACAGTTAGAGATATGTTATAGAAATATGATAGGTGAGTTATTGGTATATTCGAAGATATCGAAAAGAGCAAGATCTAATATTTAGGAAAAATATTTTCATTTTTGGCAATCTTTTTGTGCTACGTCAGTATTGGAACATACAACGCTTCTACATTTATGCACTGTGTAGTCAGCAGTAACAAGAAAAAGTTGCTTCTAAAATGTTCATTAATTTTGGATATATCTGATCACACGCAGGCTCAGCACAATATTTTCAAATATAGTTACCAAATCTGTAAACAAGTCAACTTTGCTACCGTCACAGAACTCTTACTAGGAACGTCAACGACGTTCCAATTGCGCAGAAAAAAAACCTGCCTCAACGAAAATCCAAGTCTAGTGCTCCCTAACACATATAACTCGACATTATCATAAACACATATGACTTTCAATTAATGAATTTTAATTAACAAGCTCTTTCGCACTTCCATTCTCAGGCCGAGGACTAGATCGATAATAGACCCGACAAAAAACGTCCGGGTATTCGACATCCCCTCCAAAATTCATTAATGCTTAAAAAGGTTCTATTTTTCACTTCAGCGGGTGTAGGCCTATTGAAACCGGGCGACAATTAATTGCGGTAACACAGAACATTTAATCAAATCCGATTCAAATTAATAGTGAACTACTAAAATATCCACAATAATGGTGAAGCAAGTGGAAGAGATTTTCGTAGATCCGGATTAATACCTACCGACAAAAAAGGTACAGCGCAACACCTCGATGCCCATTTACAAGCACGAGCAATTGATTATCAGTAATTCAACTAAACTAACCAAAACTAACCAAATGCGATAATGGTACTTTTATAATTTAGTGTAACTGACGAGAACATGCCTGTTGCATTTTGATAATAATGCGTAACAAATAATTTTTGTAAATCTTGTACCAAACCTAAACAAAACTAAGAAACTTATGCACCATATAAAGTTAGTATCAGTAATATTCGTTGATTTCCGGATTGCACTAATATTGATTAGATATCCGTAGTCAGAAATATTTATTTGTAGTAGTGACTAGATTACAGTCTGCTGTAATAACTTCAGTAAAATAAGAAGACATGATTGTATGGCAGGGACCATAAATAAAGCTACTGAGGTTGCATAGTGTGGCGGTTTTTGTAGAACGTTTGAGAACATGTTTTTGTACAAAAAAAACCTTACAATAATGTTCAGTTTAAATGAAAAAAAAAACAATAAAATTAACAATTACCAACCAAGAACATGATTTTTCAAAGGATAGGTTTATAGAAATTAATTAAAAGTTAACTAAGATAGAACAATTATACAACTTTATATTTTCCTCATTTCCCTTTTAATGTAATCTACAATACTAAGGAGGTCATTTAAATGTCGTTGCATAATGAAAATAACCATTTTTTTTAAAACGGACGTTATTGAAAGTAAACAACTTACCTGATACTCATAAGAAGGCTTCAAATAATACAGCGCCATTTCTTGGTGAAATACGGGACAAGCCGATCCCGATAGTGGCGGAACAATCCAAACCCAATCAGCCGGGCATCCGTTTCGCAACCTAGTTTCATTTTCCATGTGCTTGATGAACGATTCTGAAGCCGTGTGATGATCTACGATGGTAACTCCCTTCTCCTGGAAGCTATGCAGGACAGCAACGTTGCATTCTACTAGAGCTTTGTCCTTCCAAAGAGTTACCGGAGTTCTCGTATCTAATCCCATATTCAGAGCCACAGTCTGCATAACAACATAACAAGATAATATTAAATAAAATTAAAAAATATTTACACATGGGGTTCCTACTTACCTCAAGCATATTTAATCTATGAACATCGCATAAATTCCTGCATCCGATTTCGGTACTCATGTACCACCCATTGAAGGGTGCGGCAGTGAACTGTAGTCCACCACAGTCGAACATCATATTGGCCACAGCAGGCAAAGTGTACCATTTTAATCCAAGGTCTGCAAACCATTCGTATCTGCAGAAGAATAATGAATATGTATGAATAGATGTAGATTGCATTAAATCGACGGCAATTAAAGGGACACCAGTCAAAAAGAAAAACAAATTCTCGTTTTGTAAAAGTTTGTGTAAAGAATTCACTAATACTAAATTGACCTTGCCGATTTTTCTTCATGACAGTACATGTACCTACAAAATTATTTGTGTTTCGACATTAAGGATCATGGTACAACAAATTATACAGCTGCACACTCGACGTAACATTCGAACTATATTCCTAACTCTGCTTTTTGGAGATTAATGTTTCATAATACAGGTAGAGAGGTTCTGGGTGTAATAAGATGATCACACTCTCCATTCTGCTTATCAGAAAAAATCTCAGACATAATTGAACATAAAAGTGAGCATAGACCGGTCAGAAAGAATGCGAGGTTCTGAATATCGCAAATTATTCATTATAGCCTATTGCAGTAAAACAATGTGAAACTAAAATGGCAAAACAAAAATTGTGAAAGCTATTTGCAGATTTTCAAGACGATCGCCAGCTAGTGTAACCCTTATCTTATGTTCTTTTTGCAATTTTCCTATCATTTACTATAAAATGTACTCAAATGAAAGGCCAATGAAAATGGTATTAAAAAATCATATTCCTAGCATTAAATATGGAAAACAGGAAATTTTAAAATCATAAAATTTTAAAAGAACGCTATTTAACCCTATTTGAATCTTCGATAATAAAATTATCCTCTCTCTCCTCTCTCTTCTCTCTCTCTCCTCTCTCTCCTCTCTCTCCTCTCTCTCTCCTCTCTCTCCTCTCTCTCCTCTCTCTCCACTCTCTCCTCTCTCTCCACTCTCTCCTCTCTCTCCACTCTCTCCACTCTCTCCTCTCTCTCCACTCTCTCCTCTCTCTCCCCTCTCTCCGCTCTCTCCACTCTCTCCTCTCTCTCCACTCTCTCCTCTCTCTCCACTCTCTCCTCTCTCTCCACTCTCTCCACTCTCTCCTCTCTCTCCACTCTCTCCTCTCTCTCCACTCTCTCCTCTCTCTCCACTCTCTCCTCTCTCTCCACTCTCTCCTCTCTCTCCACTCTCTCCTCTCTCTCTCTCTCTTTCTCTCTCTCGGTGTGAAAAGGATAACACTAGTTGCTTCTCCAATTCTTTAATTCCTCACAATTGTGGAGTATTAAAAATTCTAATTAACTAGTTAACTAAATCTTTCCTTTTATTCCTTGATTTTAAGTATCTGATGTAGAAATATGAAATTACCAATAATTTTATGACAATGACTCACACTAACTTAAATCGTAATTTCTAAAAGTGAAAATAACGCATGGATCACCATGGTCACGAATGCACTCGATGCATTTGTTTTGACGGCTACATGGAAACGCGGCATAAGTCGTTTATAGTGTATTACGCAACAAGTGCGGTAAATGGCATTTGACTCACGAATTTATTTGATACGAGCAGAGCTAGTGGTTAATAAACGAGTGACTTAAAAAATTTACATTTTCTGCGACCGTTAGCTTCTGGGTACATTTTCACAAAACAACACGAATCATTCACTGACATGACCGTCAGAATTGACAAACGTCAAAATGCAAAGCGTGGGAAATATCTCCGAAAACATCCGATTGCTCCGAAACCTGTGCGGTAAAATCCGGGAAATATCCGAGGTGACTCGGATCCGTGTGGAACGAAACTGACGTGGTAAAGTGACGTTTCCCGCTCGCTAAATCGGTGTATGTGTGTGAAAAAATTTTAATCCACTCTTATTAACACGTGTACGCTGATGAGACAAAACTTATGCAACGAGTAGTACCACAATTTGCGTAGAAATTTTGATTTTTATGATTTAGTTGCGCCTCTTAGGGTTGAAGCGCAGGGAATAAAAATATTTGCGACAATTTTCCATCAGAATTTTAGACATAACTTTTTTCCTCAAGCTGCAGGTCTGGCAATTCTTAAAGGGGCGAACACCCTTAGTGCAACATTTATTGCCCTTGGATTTTACTTACGTCGGATGACTAAGGGGCACTTCCAAAATATACTCTTTGGGAATATCGAAGTAGTCGGGATCGTGACCGTTAGCGGATAAAACCAGAGGCAAAATGTCCCATCTTGTGCCTTTGCTTTTCCAACCAAGTTTTTGGCAAAGTTCGGTAAACTCGGCGTTCAACGGGTCGCCAATAACCGATCCGTCCGGCTGCCTGTATCCGGCATAACTCACCAACTGTGGATTCCAGACGCGGAAGTCGTGTTTTCCATCTGTGCGTTGCGGAAATATTGTTATGGCAGACCTGAAACATTTGCATTTAATTGGCGTTACGCGTTAAAGATCCCGCTGAATATGTATTTGCAAATTTACATTTGATCCGCTATAAAGACGCCCGTTAAGAATTTGACACCATTCAAAATGAGTAAAAACGCCTTCACTCGTAAATATAATGAATGGACAATGGAAGAACAGATGTATCTTAACTTCATATTAACATGTCTTGTTGATATAGAGAATGGTAAAATTTTTTGGAAAACATCTCATCTTTATATTATCTATAAAAAGGTTCTAATTTTAGTCATTTTCACATCGAGCATATTTTTGGGACCCTCTGTATTAATTTAGATCAACATTTTTTCAGGTGAATATTTTCTGGAGGTAGTTTAGTCAATGCTGTATAAAACTATGGAGTCTCTTAAGCTTTCACGGACTGTGGCCACGCTACTACGAGCCCTACTAGTAAGAAATCATTTTTTAAATTTTAAGCAATTTAAAGAATAATCAATTTAATTTTGGATTTTTTTCTTCTCACCTCCCTGTTGTAATTTTTTTAATTATTACTAGGGACTTTTATTTTGGGCAGATATATGATGCAATTTGTGTGCTGCCATTAAACCAATAAACCAGTATTATTATTATTATTATTATTATTATTATTATTATTATTATTATTATTATTATTAGATGCACCATTCTTGATTAAAGTAATAAATCAAAGGCATTTACTACCAATAAAATTCATAGAATGAAATAACTTTAGCAAATTTTGACTTTAGAATTAGCATGAACAATCCCCGTAATTCCTGAATGAGAAAATTTTTGGAAAACAAAATGAGATCCTTACAATAACAGAAAATTGGGTTTTAAAATTGGTTTTGGTTATAGTATGAAGGTTTTCGTTCCCCTAGACATGATTATTATGAAAATTTTGAAAGGCAATATTAAAAAAAATATGTTACTTGAGATTATAATTTTAACTGACAGAAGTTAAAACGATATAGAAATTTTATAGGATAGAATGCCTGTACTTCTACAACTTGATACATATACAACAAAAGGTACATCAGAACCCATCAAACAACTTTATAAGAAATTTTTGAAGAACTGTATGTAATGTAGCAATATTATTTTAATACAGTTATTCAGAAGAGCTGGAAGGAAGACCTTTTGCATACTGCAAAAAGATAATGACCTGTAAAAATATATGGGCAAATTCGCCGTTAGAAAATCTACCTATACCCAATGATAATATCAAATCTTAATCGAATTTTATTGCAGAATGAGTTCCGACACAAAATTACAAGCAAATTTTTGTTAACTAAAAGAGAGGCATCTTCTTCTATTAATGAATATGTTCCACTATACCATATCATTAGTACTATCTCTGGAAATGTTCGTTTATACCAATAGAAAGAAAAATGAATACGGCTCTGAATGTATAAATCATAAAATTCAAACTTTCAAATTCGATTCAGCTTTGAAACGCTAATATTACTACCGCCTCCTGTTCTTTTTGGTGGGAACATATGTACAACCTCTAAGTAGCGTCACCTATCTATTGTTATGCGAAACAATAGAATTTAGTCCTATTATTCATGCCGAAAAACCATGGATTTTAATACTGTCGATGTCAAACACAACTTGAGGAATAATAAGGTAACTTTTTGACTAAACAAGTCTTAACGTTGTATGGAGATTTCCACAAGAAGTCGCGGAAGTATTTAATTTACAACTTTCGAAGACGAACTGAAAAACTGAGAAATGTCAAAAATATTTAAAAGCGCAACTTTATTAATTTTTTATTTTCGATTTCTGGCCCCTCCGTATGCCCCTGCGAAGGGAATAATTAATCGACTTGTTTCGCTAGCAAAATTTATACGTTATACGCAACGCAAGGTCTTGGGGTATGAAATTTCCAATGCGATAAGAGGAGAAGGTAACAGGATAGGCAAAAGCTTGGGTATAAATAAGAGAGAAACAAATTGTCTCCCTTATGTCACCCTATTTTATTGTCATATGACATTGCAGAAAAATCCAAAATTGACTAGTGACCAATTCACAAGATGTTGAAATCTTCTGTAACCTTTCTTGATATTTAATTTTCCTCCATATTGGTCTCCTTTATTTCTACCGCGTTGGATTGTAAAAATGTTGTCTCAAAATAAAGCAAATTTGGTTTGTTTTTTGACCTTTTATATTTAAGTGCTAATGGTAATTCCAAAAGAGAGTTATTAATTGCTAGTTCATGCTGGCAAATAAAGATTACACTGTGTTGACTCACATCGGTCTCCTAGAATGGCAGTAAAATTCTTTTGCTTATATCATTACCAAAGTTAAAGTTAAAGTTTGAAATTAGGTCATAGAGTCATAGCATGGATTGCCAACTTTCTTTCTGCTGAGCTGAGCTCAGTGTCCCAGTGTGGACAAAGCGCTATCTGATGGGTGTTCCTCAGGGCAGTATTCTTGAACCTTTGCTTTTTGTGGTCTTCATTCTTAATATAGCTAATTTTCCATGTACCATCGATTGTCCGTGTATTTACCGATGACTGTATTATTTACAGGACTATAACTGTGAGGGGGGCAGTTTAATTTTGCAGAAAAACTTAAAGGCCATTGAGAACTGGAATTCAAGGGAAATAAAAGTCAATTAATAGTTTTTGCCAAACGGGAAGCCAAATTTGATTAGTAAATCAATGATAATCCTCTAAATATCACTAATACTGCCAAATATGTAATAGTTTATTTAACAACAGTCATATCTTGGAAGGTATCACATTATAGTATATTATGCAACAAGTGCGGTAAACGGCATTTGACTCACGAGTTTATAAACGAGTTTTAATAAGCAAGTCACTTAAATAGTTTATCGAACCACACTATTCTTTTTCTACGAAAGTTAGTTTTTGGGTACATTTTCGCAAAACAACACGAATAGGGTCACTCACATGGCCGTCAGAATTGACAAATGTAACAATTCAGGGCGTGGGAAATACCTCCGAAAACATCCGATTGCCCCCAAACCCGTGCGGTAAAACCCCGGAAATGTCCGAAGTGGCTCATCGGTTGTAAATGAAATTAAAGTGGTAAAGTGCCGCTTCCCGCAAGTTAGATCGGTAGGTAATTAGGCATTTTACAGACGGGAGAAGAAAAATAAACTTTTAGCTCAGTCCTACCAAATTCTTATTTTAATAACGGAAAATTTAAAGTGCGCTGGACAATGAGCTTGACTGAAGATTTATCTAGCCTTAGTTAGGTCTCTGCTGAAACATTGATGCTCTGTTTGGCATCCCCTCCATAACTAACGAAATAGAAATAGTGCAACATAAAGCGGGGGGAGGGGAGTGAATTTCTCTTAACTTTGAAGCGATTTACAGATTAGGGTGCATTTCATAGGGTGTTTTTTGTTAAAGTCGATATGCACAAAATTCTGAGTCGAGTTCAACCTTTTTCACTCTAATTTTTGTTCTCCTGTCATTCTTTTTTTTTAATGCAGGCACAGCACTTTCGTTAAAATAGAGGTTTCTAGTAGAGCGATGTGTCTCACCAAATTGAAATGAACTTGTAATTAATAACCCCCCTTTTGTATTACTGTAGCAGGTGTTTCGGATTAAATGAATCAAAGTCGGATTATCGGTAGATCTCAACAAAATTTGTGTTTGCTATACAGGATGGACCAAATTCGTACAGGTGATAAGATATCGTTCTTTATGATTAACAATTCCATATAAGCATATTTCCTAAATTATTTCGTTCTCGGCTCAAAATATTTTTTGGAATTGGCACTTATAATAGGTATCCATCAGTGTTGCAAAAAAACCTAGGCAACTGGTTGCTCAAGAAATAAAAAATATTTTAGGAACTCCATTGAAATTATAGTAAACCTGATTTGTCTGTTTTGTACTTTTTTTTTTCTAGAAAATTCAATAATTTATCCACTTGTAATGAATTAATATAACGCACTAAAATAGAAAAAAACTAATTTTATGAAAAAAACTTCAACGAATCCATCTAATCTAATAATATATATCCAATAATATCTATTGGCGTGGAACTTTTTTAGCAAAAACGTATTTTTTAATGTGAACTTAGAGAAATATATAGAAATAATAGAACAGTCAGATTGGAAACAAGCAACCAAGATACCACCGTTTATTAAAGCAACTGTTGTTTATTTGTTGAGATCTGTCGATAGCTCGATGTTGACAATCGTTGAAACACTCTGTATGTTCAATGCAGACAAGGGAAATCTGAAGTTTCAAAATGTTCTCAGAACAGTATACTCCATTTTGATTATTATACTAAATATTTCCCTAAATGAAATTAACGATATTGAACGTTTCCGCGTTTCATGTTTCGAAACCGGCAATGTATTTTTCAACGACAAATTTTACTTGCTCCAGCGCAGGATGTAATGTTTATCCGCTGACAAGAAGACAAGACTGACAGCTAATCTTTCTCCTTGATGTATACTCGGGGTTTCTTGTTTCCAACTTTGTTCAAAGTTGCCGCAAAATTCTGAATTATTTTCCTCATGAAAGTAATAATTATCTATTACGATATGTCGGGTAGAAATTCCCATTAAATGTTGCGATTCGCGGTTGTTTAAATGCATATAGGTTGCAAGAGAAAACAGTTCCCCTCAAATGAGACATAAATTAGCAAAAAAATGTCAAATATTTCAACAATTGTTAAAGTTTTCACAAAAACGGGCAAAATTAACAGTTCTTTCTTCTATAACTATTGGTTGGTTTCGTTGGAAAATTGGTTTTCAATAACTTCGAACTTAAACTTTACTGCTTAATTTAAATGAGGCAATCCTGTGGGTTAGCATTTGCTAATAATTAAATAAAATCTGTGACAAATTGATAATATGTAAAAACAGTAGTTAGTAACTAGGTAACTATATAACCATTTATTATAATTAAATCGAATTTAATCTGTAAAATGGGAAGAAACTATTAAAAAAGACTTGAAGCTTATAGTACATTATATTATATCTACAATTTTGCTTGTCAAGGAGCTATGTATTGAATTTTTAATATTAGCAAATTGTTATTAATAATAAAATTAACCACTTGTAGCAATTGGATTGTAGCAGAAATGTCAGAAAACTTCAATAAGAAAATTTTTTGAGAACGAAAAGATATATATTTTTCAAATTCTTAAAATTTCATTTATTTCACAAATTTGCTGCAGAAGAAAAATTAAATGAAACCAATGTATCACGCAATAAATTAATAGAGAGAAAAATACTTCAAAAAATTTCTCATTTTCCTTTGCAACCATTTTACAGAAGCCTGGATTGGACGGATTAAAATTAACTCTTAATAACTAATCCCAATATTTATCTTCATAATAAATTTCACGATAAGTTTCAGTCTTTTTTCTGGTACTCCGCCAACTCAAATTTATTAAGAAAATTAATTCGCCAGTGTAAAGCTAATTAGTACACATTAGCGTTAAACAGGGTTAAAGTTTCACTTAAACCTTTCATAAAGATTTCTATGAGATAAATGCCGGGAAATAAATGACAATTTGGAATATTTAGTAGTTCGTCAAGGATTAGAATTATTAGAAAGAAGGAATGGTGAAATTGATATTTTTGATGTTGCATTTATGTTAAGACATTTATAACAAAAATTAAATTAAAAATTAAGCAATCAGGTATATAAAATTCAATTAACAACTTCCTGCTGTGAATTCAGTAGTTCGCAGACGAATTATTAGTAGACGTATGTTATGAGGACGGTTTTTGCATTGTATTGTAATAATATACCTACAGTGAACGGCTGACACGTGGATCAAAATCATTAGCATGGGTAGAAAATTTTTTTTTTGAAAATTATTTTCAGGCGTGATTCATGTAGCATACCCAATATATATCTCTTAATTTTTTGGAGCAAAATCATAAAAAACAGAAATTTAATTTTGGTATGAGTAAAGTTATTAAATTGTCTCAATTACATTTCTGTCAGAAAAGGAAGTGAACATGGCGCACCTAAATTAAACCCAAACAATTAGAATTTTCATTTTTATTGTATATGGAGACAAGACGGGTACCCAAGAAGAAGTTTGTAATTTGTTTAACGCAAAATATACACACATTAAAAGATCCACAGTGAGTAAAAATGACAGCAAAATTTATAGAAACGGGGCATGGTAAAGATCGTTCAGATCCAGGTCCACCAAACACTAATAAGAACACGAAATTAAATATTTCACTAGAAGTTGAGGATAGCTTTTATTAATAATGTTAGCCAACGAATACTTTTGCGAGTATTGAAAGAAGAAAAGTATCATCCGTACAAGATTACATTACAACAGAAGCTGAACGACGATGATGCCGACCACAGAATACAGTTTTGTAAAATTACGATGGAAATGAAAAACTTTAAACCATGTTTTGTTTAATTGGTACAGTAAATATAAAATTGTAGGTACTAGAGAACGAATAATCCTTATGGATATATAAAAATGTATTGTCAGTATACAGTAAAAATAATAGCGTCTCCAAGATTGATTCTTGAGGCACCCCTGATACCAGTTCGTCAACTTTCGACACACCAGCTGTCGTCCTAACAACTTGTCTTCTATTTTGCAAGTAGTTGCAAAAGAAGGCCAATGGACCGTCAGATAGTCCACAGTATTGCAATTTATCGCATAAAAGTGAATGATCCACACAATCAAGAGCTGGAGAAAAGTCGAGTAGAATTTGGTTGCAAGTTTGTCATCTAAACTCTGAGAAATTCGATCTGTCACATTGAACAAAACTGTTGCAGTACTGCGTCCCGGACGAAAAGCCGATTGAAAAGCAGATAGGATGTCATTTTTAACAAATTCATAGAGCTGTAAGTAGACAACCCTCTCCAGAACCATGCTCAACACTTAAGCAATTCAGGAGAACTTAGTTTAGGAATAGGACATACAACAGTTGTCTTCCAGCAGTCTGAAAAGTAACCATTCTAGAGGCATGAATTTACTATGTGGGTTATATGGTTAAGTAGTATGGGTAAACTCAGTTTTAACATTAAAAGTGAAATTTCATCAATTTGATTTAAGACTATCGATAGATGACTTTATTTCGTCAGGTGTGTGAAACTGAGGAGCGTTATGTCGCGTAGTCTGAAAGGGATTGATCGATTCGACATCTGCCTGTGTACTCGAAAAGCCGCAACAAAATGTTTATTTAGCGCATCACAATCCTGAATATGTGCAGATTTCTAAAGTTCCACAGAGTCGACGCATCCTGAGGATGAAGCTAAATTGCAAAGGCTTATAGGTATCCCAATTTGAAACTGATTTATTTAGTTTACACTTTTTAAGTGCTATGTCCCGCTCTAGAAATCTTCTCCTAAGAATATATGTAAGTCAAGGGGCATGACGCTTACTCGGTCTCACAGACCGCGCATGGGAATGGCTGTAGAATATTTTATCCTAATTCGTAGTAAGAAACTCAATTTTGCTATCAATATCATTCATATAATAGAGTTCGTCCCATTTAATTTTGTTCATATCATAGAAGAAAGCTGGGTTGTCAACATTCAGCAGTCAAACATTCTTTGTTTTCGGCTTTTAACTGTAAGTTAGAGCTCACAAAACGCCAACATAATATTATTTATGAAAATAGGATCCGGAAGATTAGCTGTGGTTTCTTGCGGGCTCATTATTATCTGCGACATTTTATAACAGTCAAAACAACTGCTGATAGGATTTGAAGGATCCAGTAAGTTCAAATTTATGTCACCGACATTAACCGTGCAGTAAAATGTTGGTTTGATTTCAGATACTATTGTATGATACGAGTTTACGGAATCTTTTAATACTAAAATTGGTCAGAAAATTCTCTAATAAATAATTAAATATTTGATAACCTAAAAGTGAGCAGTTAAAGAACTAACATTAAAGTTAGCAATTCTGAGGTTACCACATACCGCTATAGCAATAGAAGAAAGTGAAGATTAAGAATTATTTATACTTATTTGCGAGTAGCGTAAATAAGAATTTTCTCATCCTGCACTCCACGCTGTTAGTCCATTGGCAAACCACACGTATTTGTAGCCTTTTTTCCTCAAATTCATAGCATTTTTTAACAGCTCATAAGTTTTTTTACACAACTCTGCGTTGATAAAAATTGTATGTTTTAGGTTGTTAATGCCACACGGAATTGTGTCCAAAGGACCCTTTTCTTTTCTGAGGTGCAAAAGAAGTTGATTATAGATTTTTAGATTTTCAATACCATCTTCGGTTATGCGACTATTTATTTGCTTTATTACTTTTAAGGTTTTTTCCTTAATCGTTGTGTCATCATCTTGATCGTCATATGCTCCATTTACAAGTAGCTTCTTTCCCATTTCCTCGACTGCCACATCATGTAATTTGGACTGCAGCATTTGGACATCAACCCTCAGCCTGTGATTCTCGTTTTTTACCTCGTCTATCATCTCGCCCATAACTTTATTTGCTTGTTCTTGAGACTCATACATGCAGTTGAAAAAATGTAGAGATTGCTTTATAGATAAGAATTCCTGTTTAAGACTTGTAATTGCATTATTAAGAGCAAGTGTTAATAGATGAAGTGACTGATCATTATCATCACTGACAACACTCTGCACCCTGGTATAACATGGACACAAATTTTATTTCCTTCAGCTAACGCAACTCCAATTCGCTTAATTTTGCACAAATTGAGAGATGCCATTTGCCACAAGTAGAAGTATTTTGTCAGATGTTTATAAAAATATTATGGTAAAAAATAAGCGACAGTAAGAACAAATTGCTTTTAATTTTTTAATATGTATGAAATTGTCATTACCATGGAAGATTATTTAAACTTATGTAAGTAATACAATATATGGCATATGGTAGAAATAATCAAAATAATTTTATAACTTTAATTTTTTTTTTTAATTCACCCCATATTGAAAGTGAAATTATCTGGTGACGTAAACAAAAGAAAATGTTTCAAGTGGGTGAAAATTTTCCAATTTTTAAAAATGCCTTCCTTAAAGAGTATAAACGAAAAACGAATTATACATATTTTTTTGAGTGGACCTCGATTCAAAGAAAAGGCAGTAGGTCATTGAATATTTGCTAGACTTTTACTGTAATTTATGCGATTTATAAAACTCTCTCCCAATAACACAGAAAGTTAATCAAAATAAATAAGAACTAAAAGTTCAGATTTTCATGAAATTATATATTTTGACATGAAAATTGTTTCGACAACACTGTGTCTTTATCAAATGTAATATTTACAAACTACCTGCTACTATATATACCGAAAAATGACCATAAAACCTTAATTAATTTAATTGATCATTAAGCAATACATTTGAATTTCTCATTTTGTTAATCTAAAAAAAAAATTTATAACATTTCATAAAGGCACGGTGTTGTTCATGATGATATTTTTTAACCCTCTAGCGCGCCAAACTCACCTAATGTTGCCTTTATTTGTACTGTATTTGATGTGATTACACAAGGCCTCGAACATCCCGCTGGTCGTTGTGACGTATCGACAATCGAATACCTGGAAACAAACGAAATTTATTTAATCGGGAAATGGAAATAGTTGGCTTCAGTTCATTTGCACGCCTGATTCGACCCGCTGCAAATGCTATTGTTAAGTAAAAGACGCAATAAAAATAATCCCACGAAAAAAACTTCTTATGAGAATAAAGAGAAATTGCTAGACATATTTTTTAATTTCGAGAGGGGGCTATTTGTTATAGTTTCTCGGTATAGGACATTTAAGTTTAAATAGATAAATAGCGATTTTTTTTTAAACAAAAAAGGAGCGTTTGTTGCATTTTCTCGGTTTCCTATTTTAATTTTGAAAAGTGTTTTTTTGAAACTTGATCAGTTTATTTCCTAATTATAATCAATCAATATTTCGACACTTAGCGTTAATAAATAACCCATACACATAGTGGAAATATTCTCAAATCGAGTGTATGGTAAATTTTAAACTATTAACTTTTCTGGGTCGCTCAAATAGGAAAAAAGTTTAGAATATGAATGCATAATACTCAAATACTGCTAAAATTAACGTCAGAGGTGGACTTACAATCATTTCAGCATAACATTTTTTTTTTATTTTACTATTCCCGTTCTAGCAAATTTATTTACAATTTTACGCACCAATGTTATACGAAAGTTGTAGGGTTCAATAGTTATTTCTGTCTACAGGGTATCCTAATTTTTAATTACTGCCACTGCGTTGAAGTTTTAAAGGGAAGTTAAGAAAATAAGTCATTTTTATAGTTAGTACTTAACGTTTATTGATATAATAAGCGAATGGCTTCGAGGAAACCTAATTATGCAATACAAAACACAACACAAAATCACACTGCTGCTGCATATCAAACTTGAAGTAGTTTTTAATGCATTTTTAAATCATACAGTAGAGATATTAACCCGAAATGAGTTACACTAGACGTGAAATATTAATAACCAAATTAGTTGGTTTTTTCATAAAGAATCTATGCTCTATTTAAAATGTCAAGGTAGGCAGCAATAATAGTAGCAAAGGTTCAAAATTGGTGCACTCTGTACACTCTGTAATTCGAAAGAAACTAATTCCGAGCCCTACCACGCTTTTTTTCTAATTTATTATTGGTAGCTTCGCAGCATTGTACAACATAAACTCGTAAATATTAAAGTTTTCAGTACGCTTTTGCTTTACAATGTTTGCGTATTGAAAAATTTCAACATTTCGCTTGTTTGTACTTTAGTGAAGACGACTACTGAAGTTTAAGAGATTTCACAAATTAATTTAAATTTTTTAAATATAGATTTGTTTATTAATAAAGCCTGATGGCCGATATCTTTATTCGTACATCAATGTGATTTTACTGCTTCCCTTCTGGAGTGTAGTCAGTAAAACCGTTTTCCCAAGTGGAATGTCCGTTTTAAAAATTTAATATATATGACATAATGGATGTACCATAATATGTATCCAATTATTTTTGATTTCCAGCGGGGATTATCAAATTTTATTAACAAGTTCGAAACGTGTATTGACACGCCATTGCGTGAGCTAATAAAATGCGGCTTAGAGGGAATTTGTTTTGGCACGCAATCTGGCGATCACACCAGACTCTGCAATATTTTTTCGTTATGACGTATTGTCAAAGGGTTAGTTCGAATCTGTCCACTTTGAAAAAATTTTTTATTTTGTTATTTATATGTCAACCAAATAATGATCATTGACCTAAATATGTTATATCTAGCTCTGTTTAGAAAATGCACGGTGTTCAAAGCAAAATTATAATCCCAAATGCTAACCGACAAGCAGACGAGGCTGAATGATTACAGGATAGCACATATTAAACATAAGATTACACATCGTCGGGACTACAAAAGAAATTTAAATAGATATTTCCTATGCTAATAGACAGTAATTAAAAGAATGATATAAAATTTTGCATACGTTTATTTTAAACAAACGTAGGCTTAAATTGAACCAGTCCGTATCTTCGTTGTTAAAAAAACATAGTTAATGTGCATACAAGTACATCAAAAAAGTTAGCCTAGTGCGCACTCGATAAGGACTAGCATTAAAAGGTACCTGACTTGCACAAGAAGCTGACTCAACAAGATTATTGACAAGTTTATAAAGAAAAATTAGTTCTGAGCAATTTTTGGGTGTTTCAAGCGTCCTTAATTTATAAAATTGTAGGTTTTTTTCATGAGAAAATTAGTGTGTGTCTCTATGATACCTAAAATCTAGAAAGCTTTTTTTGGACACTATCTATCCGATGGACATACTTGCGGTTCCATGCGGTGGATATTAGAATGACTGAAATTAATATTCGCATTTTTTTAACATTGATAAAATTTGCACAATGTCTACATATACTACATATATATACTCCTGCGGATTTTTGATATTTGAATCCGTTTTCAGTAAAAAACGAAAATACTGCTGAGCGGAATTGTAGCGAAAAATGGAACCCAATATTGACGCAAATTTTTATGTCAAATGAAAAATGGACACTGTTCAGAGCGTCATGCAACAAGTTCTATAAACAAATTTTTAGTGACAAGTTCTTTATACACAAGGAAAGCAAAAATAGTATATTATGCAACAAGTGTGGGAAACGGCATTTTAGTCACGCGTACATTTGGCACGAGCAGACTAAATGTTTAATAAACGAGTGACTTAAAAAGTTTTCTAAACGTGTTGCATACTATACTCCTTCTACGACCGTTATTTTTTGGGTACATTTTTGCAAAACAAGACGAATACATTCACTGACATGACCGTGAGAATTGACAAACATCAACATTCAGGTAGTACGGTAATATTTCAGAATACATCCGATTGCTCCCAAACCCGTGCGGTAATATCCCGGAAATGCCCGAAGTGGCTCGGTAGGAACCGAAACTAACGCCAGATCGGTGTATAATCTACCAACCCGTGATTAAACTATCGCAAACGCTCAAAGTCCTTAATGAGACTGAAATTGTAAAGTTACACTTTGCTCACGCCCTGACGAGCGCTTAATTGAACATGCGAACACGTTATCCTTTCAGCTTTTGTAGCCTTCTTGACATGAGATGGTAAAAACTTTTTATCAAATATTATTGTTATTATTCAACAATTGACAACAATTAACGAGTGTGATAAATGCCGTCTTAGTCACGAGATTTGTTTTTCAAGAACGGAGCGAGTGCTTAATAAAGGAGCGATTGACATTAACATTGACAGCTAACGCCAAACCTAGAATTAACAAACGTGAAAATATCATCCGTAACTGAAATCTACCAATATGTGGTCGCTTCCAAACTTGCGACTATAATACTGAAAATGCTTGAAGTGGTGATTTTTGACATTATATTTGTGAGAATAAAATGTTAAAGTATGAAACGTAGATTTGCCATTAGACCGAAATTCCGTCGAAACAATTCCAATTTATTCCAAGAGGACCTTTATGTCAACATGCTTTTACCCTAAGGTTGCGATAAATTAGTCTTTATGTTTAGGGTAACAGAAATTTACACAAGGATCGGCTTAGTGCTCTAATCTCGTGACATTTATTACCCATTTGTATTACCCCGCAAATCTTTATATCGAATTTTTTTTTCGAGACTGCACATCGAATTGTTCTGTAATTGTGATTTTCTCTCAAACTAAATTAGTGTCCGGTTTGCAAATAAGACACCAATGCACTCAGTTTGCGCAACCGTCCATTAATTCAAAATTTGCAGTAACTGAAACATGTTTTTCAATAATCTTGGCGAAAAAGAACACAACATTTAAAATTTTTCTTCAAAGTTCAAATTTATTAAAAATAACAAATGCTTTTTTTATGTAACTGGTATTTCAAGATTTTGCTTATTTAATTATTTTAGCTATCATATAATATCAAATCAAAGCGAATCCTGAAATTACAGCATATAATAAAGTTTTTCAATAAGTATTTAAAAAAATGCACATCACTGCTCCGAACATGTCAGAAGAAAATTAATTCTCAACTGATAATATTCTGACTGAAAACGTTATCACAGTTTATAAGCTGATAGATTACTACTAACCTCACTTCTTTTAATCAGGCATGGCAGAAACATTAAAATTTTAGCTAGTATTCGTGCTCATTAGAAGAAGTTATCAGAGGTTTTGTAAATTTGAGATTCAATAAATTGCGATTACTAAAGAGTGGTTATACATAACCCAATTTTTTCCCTAATTGCAAAGCAACTCTTCAACTTTGCAGAAACTTCAACAAATATTACTCAATAATTTCGAATTAGACAATTAAATATTAAATAATAATATTAGATCATTCTGTTCCAAACCATGGTAACATATATGTATAAAGATTCGAAAAAAATGGAGTTTATTAAATGTGTTGTGTCAAATGGAGTGAAACACAATAAAAATCAATTCAAACCATTTCACCACTGCTACTACATTGAGGTATATATAGATTGTTTCAGTTTTTTGTCGCTGGACTTTATATTCTATCTGAATGGTTCAGTATAATGGCACAAAATAAGGTACTTGGACTGCGAAAATTTAAATTCATTGTTAGTTTCGATATTGCTAATAGAGGCAGCCATTTCGTATTAGTATTTAAATTGGTTTAAAGCAAATCTTTATCAAAGACGTCGCAGACGTAAATTTAAAAAAGAAAGATAAAAGAAAATGATTGAATGTTTACAATTTACAGAAATAAGAGAGAGAAATATAAATTAGGATATAAAACCGTTTTTACTAATGCCACTCTCCAACAACGCTGTCTGTGTTTAAAATTATCTAAGTTTCTAAATAAGTCTTCAAAAAAACCTTAATTTACATTCAGAGAATTTTTGCAATATCCTAGGATAATATTCCGGCTGAAAATATTATCAGAGTTTATAAGCTGTTACTATAATTAACACTTAAAGTTGAGTCAATATAAAATATTCAAATAAGTCAATAAAAAATATTCACTTCTTTCGTTCAAATCTGCTAGAAATCGTGAAAGTAGCTAGTATTTGTTATCATGGGAAGAAATTGGAGTTCTTTTTTAACTTTATAATTAAATAATTTGCAATTATTAAATATAATACGTTTTTTACCACAGTCCTTCATAAAATGGATAAATTTGACAGAAAGCAACTCTTCAACTCTTCTGCCCCCCTTGTAATTGACTACTGATGACTTATAATCACAGTTAATTTGTAACTATTATTGAAAATCATTTGTTATCAAACTGTTAAAAAAAACTAAACTTAAATCTTAACCTTATACATTTATCCAATTTAATTAGGGAAGTTAATATTTAATCATAATATTCGAACTTTTTATTTCGGTTCAGTTTTAAGGCAATATTTCAAGCGTTTAAGTTTTTTGTCGCATAACATAAACAGTTGATAAATCTTTTAAATTTCGTGCAAAATGTTCTACCAAACATATGTCGTAAAATACGAAAATATAAATTTTTGGTATCCTGGGGTGAGGAGTATAAATTCGTTGTTGGTCGTCGCATTGCTGATGGAGGATATTCGGGGCTTCAGAGTAAGGTGAAGCTATGTAATTACACCTATTTAGTCTTAGTAGTTAAATAATGTGAATTGGCCTGAAATAAATCTTTTATATTTAAGCACGACGTCGTAGAAGTAAATTAAAAAAAAATAATATAATTAATTAATTAATATTTACTCATATTTTGTTTAGTAGTTTATCTTAATTTAATTCTTAATTGTTTATAATTTGGAGGAGAAACATTTGTTACTAGATTGTAAATTTTGATTAAAAAAAATTATTAAATAAATAAACATTTGCGTTTATATTCGCATACTCTATCAACAAATGTTGCAAACGGAAAATATGTCGTTCCTTTACAAATGCATACAACGTGAAATAGAATATTTCTTGTGGAGTGCTGCAGAATTTTGTATGATATGATTAGATATAAGAAGGCATTAGAGTGGAAGGAGATTTCGTCCGCCTGTTGGGTATTTTTATTTCGCTGTAATACCTTTTGAAAGATGAACGTATAGTTCAGATTTTGCACGGAAAATATAAGGTTTAATATGTACATATCACCGGACAGCTAAGCACGTGAAATGTCAGAATAGTTCGTAAAACATTTGTCGGAACCTAGACCCAATGTTGACAAAATTTTTCATGTATTTCATTAATAACCAAGTGTTGGGTTTGGTACCAACTAACCAAACGTAGTTTTCTAAAATCTGTTTACATTATCAACAATATACAAATATTACAGTCATTTAATTATTTTATTTAGCGTTGTCTTCAGCATATTACTTACTTGTTGAGTTGTATTAACTGCCAACTATCTTTCGTTCTTTTAACCTAAACTTCTCTATACTGACCATTTTTAATTTACCTGGAGATCATTAACACAATTGTTATATATAAACCGAACACTGTTTACTTTCAATAACTCAGATGGGACATTGAATTATTGACAAGTACAATTTCAGCGCCTGATTAAACTTCCCATGAATTCTGGGCCTCTTTAATGGGACCCTGTAACTACGTAGAAAAATAGGCCTGAAAGAATACATGATGGAGGTATGATCATATGTGCGAGCTTGGTGTGGCTGCTTTCCACCACCAGAAACAATATTAAGGTGTTCATATAAGGCCAATGGACCAATGGTAAGTCGAACCGGTCTGGCACAGACACAGAGATAGGCTCTGGAGTATATGTTTTTTCCCTTAGGGTAACTCTGGAGATCTATTTCAATATATCGTAAATAGAGATATTGAAATATTGAAATACTGGAATATTGATACCTGTGTATGTGCTTATGAGAACGTTCTAGCGACAGTTGAGGTGCTTTCAATCATTGACACGGTGAAGGTAAGTTCAGGACTACTACTGCCAAGAAACGTCGACCAGACTGGTGGAATGTATGAATTAATGAACAATGTACAATTAGATTAATTTGGGTGTTTCTATATAGAAAATCTAGGTAAGTACTAAAGCTGTGGAAAAATAGTTAGTACATTGTCGATCGCTTATGTCGATAAATACTCAATGATTTATGGTTTCAAGTTACATCAAACAATTTTTTTTAGATTATGGTTAATGTCGATATCTCCCTTATTCTTCGGTATATCTTTACAAATCCTTCTGGCGCTTTTTTGAGGAAAGATTTTGAATATTTCATATTTATTTTTGCATAGTTTTCTATGAACTAATGCAATAAAGTGCTTTTTTTGCCTTTTCAACGATATAAAACATTTTTGTCGAAAACTTGTGAAAATTTCAAAGAAAATTAAGTTTTTCATAGTTCACACCATTAAGCCATTGGATAACAAATTCAAAAGTAGATATTTATATAACTGATTTTCATAATTTTATAATCCTATATACAAAATGGCATCCATTATGAATATAAATTTATTTTATCTAAGTAAGTAATAAATTTATCTAAGTCGACTATAAAATTTATAGTAACAATAATGTTCGAACAAGTGTCCAAGAACTACACAAACACACAACACACCACTTCTCACTTTTCAGAATTTGTCTATCTCTCCCTCTCTCATTTTGCATGAAGCATTCAAAAAATAAGTTTATAAACATCAAAGCCAATGATCCAATTTCTTGTTAGACAACTATGACGAACATCAGCATCTTTTGAGAAACTTAACTTATCATAACATTAAAAAAGAGAAAGAATACTAAATTAGTCAACTATAATCCCTGGGTATAAAAAAAGAGAAATAAGAAAAAAATGTATCTGCGGAAATGTTGATTGGTGAATGCTGTGATTTCTTGGTGGTGAAAATCCAGAATTTACATTTGCAGGTGTCCTTGGTTAAGAACGAAATTTTAACTCTCGCGCATTATGAATATTATTTTTTGTTAGCACCATACTTCTAAATTTAAACATTCAGTAATTTGCTGGAAATTGCTGGCATGGTACACTTTTGGCACTACAAGTTTTCGAAGCGAGCTTTTGATAAAACGAAGCTGCAAAACGTCCACCCAATTGATTGGAAGTAACGATATAAGGCTTTAAATTTTTCGTAGCTGAAGGCGCGGGTTTCCGTGAATTTACGCTTTGTTTACCAAGTAATATTGATTTAAGTTATTCTCGAGACAATGTTAACACAGCTAATGATTTGTGTTGCATTCGTCTTTGTTCTCCCTCTGTCTTGTTTATTTATTACCGACGCCCCTTCGAACGGGACGTGTAAAGACGAAGGTAAATAAAAAAATATATAAACGACGACTTGTTTATTGCAGCGCCGAGCACAGTTTCCCTTCTGGCAAAATTCTTATGAAATATTTTTCGAAATTCCCCGTATTTTTCCTACGACGACGAAATAAGACTACCCGGTGAAATATTTTCGTATCGGAAATATTTTTGCTTTTTATACACTAGATATGAAACACAACCGTCCAATTGTGTTGCAAATTTTTTCAATATCCAGAAGGAAATAAAGTTAAATGTATAAAACTTAAGCTTTATTGCATAGTTTACCGATCAGTTATCATCGATAGGTATAAACGTTAGATTAAAAATATATTCTCATTAGGTTCGACCTAGAGTTTCTCTTTACTAAAGTCCTTATTCCTGAAACTCTTAACTTCAACTTTATTTCAATCAAAATTCTAGAATCTAGAATCAAATCTTCTCATCTTAACTGAAAATATCAGGAACAGCAATGGGTTGTCAATTATCATCAGTCAGCGCGAATATATTTATTGAACCTTGTGCGCTATGGAAACGCTTCGTTGATAATACTTTTGGGACTTTCTTAACCATTTAAACTCTAAATACCCTAATATCATAATCTCCTATTTTTAGATATTCTTATCAATATAAAACCTGACCTAACATTGGGTCATTCAGGTTACAGAACACCTAAGCACACCGACCGATAATGTATTGTCATATCACCATCCAGCCCAAAAATTATCGACATTTAAGTAAAATTATATCAGGCCGAATCACTGAAACCAGAACTAGAACACCTAACATCTGCTATTCTCTGAAATAATTTCAACATTAGAGATATTAAGCGTTCGACTACAAAATTCACTTCACCACAACCTGTAGAAAAAAAATGAGTTCAGAAGCAATTCCGTACTTGTCCCGGTGGTCCTTCCTTACATTCAAAGCATCACAGACCACATGTCAAAAGTTCTTTATTTATCTCTCCGTTGGAGATACCAGTAGTTTACCGCATTCCATGCATATGCGGCAAAGAATACATTGAATACATTGGTGAAGCGGGACAAAAAAATATCAGCTAGTGTAAAACAACATGAAAGAGCCTTAAGAGTACGACAAATAAACTCAGCAATTGCCGAATAGAATTATGAAA
This sequence comes from Cylas formicarius, assembly GCF_029955315.1. NCBI lineage: Eukaryota > Metazoa > Arthropoda > Insecta > Coleoptera > Brentidae > Cylas > Cylas formicarius. The sequence goes on from NW_026844347.1 coordinate 11,541,273, forward strand.
TCGGATATCAAACGGTATTTCACAAAACTAAAATTCTTGTTTCTAATTAATTCTAATTAATTGATTCTAAGAAATTTCTAAACAACCGGGCAATCTTAACCCCGACCCAGGTCTGAATTATCTGAAACAATGTTCAGCTCGGTTTCTTGAAGGATCGCTACCGCTTTAAGTAGCTCAAGCTAGTAGAAGAAATCAATGAATGTATATTCTTCAGATTGATGTAATAAAATCAGGCAAGGAGCTACACCAAGGAGTCAGTATCCAAGGTATGCAGTCTATTCATAGAGAGAAGGGGTCATGTAATGCCTCTTGATTTGTTTTTTTATTCTCATGGAGTACTGTTAATTTTTTTTAAATCGGCTTGGTTTTCTACAAAATATGGTTATTTTTTGTTTACGCTCGACTCTTAAAATGTTCACTTTTTATCAAACAAAGAAAAATTGGTTTAAAAGGATTTTAATGATAGACTTTGTTATTGACACAAGCGTCAAGGAGCAAATTTTCATCATTTATTAATTTTATTTTTATTGAATATAGGTTAGGGATAAAGTTAGTAGACTGGTTTAATAAATTTGAATTGAAAATAAACAAAGAAACTTTGGGAGAAACTATCGCACAGCACGCTTTCCAGTTTAAATTTTCATTTTAAACTCATTATTGGAAAAAAAGAACTTGGAAAAAAAGAACAACAACTATATCTAGCAGGAAACTAAACCGACAGCGCTGATAAAATGCAAAAATTCGGGACATAACTCTAAGTTATCTCACTTATGCTCTAAAAAATCCCATTAAAGAGACTTTTCACCAGAAATCGATATCTCTTTTCTTTTAAAAGGAAAGGAAGTGTGTTTACATTCGCACAAAACGAACGTATGCGCATAATCAAAAACATTTTCTTTTTTAAATTAAGTATAAAACCATACAGAGGCGCCCGAATGAGCTGCAAATTTTTTCAATAACCGGAAAAAAACGTTGGATATATGCACATAATCAAAACATTTCGTACTCGGCACGATAAGAGGCGGTGCGAGAGAATTTTCCAATTTCTTAAGTGCCGTCTTTTGGGTAAACAAGCTTACACTTCTAAAAGTTCCAAAACTTTATTCGAAAATATTTCGTATAATATGGAAATCGTTATGGTATTGCATTATTTTGTGCTTGTTCTAAAATTATCTAGCATGTTATGAGCGAATAGAATCTAAGTATGTTTTGCATCTTGCAGAAGGATGATGCAGTTATATAGGTAATTTTAGATACTTTTTCATCATTATTTTTAAAATTTATAAGACCCTAAAATCACATACAAACTAATCGTTATTTAGAAGGCAAATATATATTTTTAAAACATTAAAAACCTTGGTCATTGTTATAGTTACTTTTAGGTGACCCTGAATACGAATCTGTTGACATATTAAATTTTATAAAAGCACTAAAAGTAATTTCAAAAAATTGTGTCAGCTGGCCAGGACAAACAAACAAAAAGTTAAGTGCTTTAGTAACCCATGGCAACACATTCAAAGTTCTTCGTGGGTGATTCAAGGGCTTGAATGAAAATGTTTAATTACCTTGGTGTAATATCTTTTTCCTTTTCGTTTAGAGAAATGGCCCACAAAACTATTTAGTTTTTAATGTTTATAGTGGTATCTGATGCGAATTTCTTGTTGTAGAAATGTAATTTGTTATAAACAATAAATAATTGAATTGAATTGTAATAGTAAATTTATATCTATCCAACAATGAAAGAGGTCAAAATCAAAGAGTAAGCACGGTGCAAACTTTATTTCAAAGATTCAGTATTGAAACGAGATAGAAATTGATATACTTGGGTTCTAAGCACTCCTGAATAAGAATTTGTTGCCAATTTATTCGAACAGATTTCTCTCTTCTCTCCCTTTTGTTAAATAGTCTCCGTTGGTTATGAATTTATATTGAGGCAATAAGTAAAACAAGGTTTTAGTGCATTTCTTAGAGATCCATCCAACAGCAAACAAATTATCAAAATAGAACCATAAACAAAGATTTTACAAAGGTTTAGAATTCTAAATGTAAGTATAAATTTCTTAAAATGTTGTTCAATAGTTCATGATTTTAGAGATAATGCAATAAATTAATAAATAATGATGGTGATGATTTGTAATAAATACATATATGATATTAGAATACTATTACAGTAAAAAAACATAAAAAATCAAATAACATAAAACGAGTGAATCCGCTAATATTATTTTTATTTTCTAATCTAAAATTTTTTTAAGTGGCCATTTTAAGATTCAGGTAGACTGAATCAACTTCTTCAACTACATTTAAAATATGTAAGTGTAAGACCGCTTTAAATCATTGTTTCTCTGGTAATTTATAAATTAATATTTCAAATTGCATATTGCTAAAAAAGAGCTTTAAGTACTTAAAGATACATGGGTTTCTTGATGGAATAAAAGTTGTCTATTTAGATGCACAATTCCCAGAAAATGGAATCCTTAAGCATTGAAAGCTGCACTAGAAATATTTTAGAAAAACCAAATCCTTTGATTTTAGTACTTGCTTTCTAGGAAATTGGTGTTATGATTTCTCTACAGGATGTCATAAAGGGCACAAAAATATATTGTATTTTCCTACAAATATCGATATTGAAAGTAGCAGTGCAGAATTTGGACACGGTGTAGGTAAAATAAGTGACTGTCCAAGAGACGCATTTTGAACATCATAACTTTAAAATCAATTAATTATGTTTTCCTAAAATATTTCATAGGCCACTTGTGATAACTTACTTTTTTATAATTTTATCACATTTAGCCAACCAACAACAAGTTTTAAACATAAAAAACTTACCTATACGATTTAATTGAAAAACTGGCTATGCGTTGTGCTAATTATCAATTATATTTCACTAGAGAGTAGACCTTCCAGGGATTCTCCACAGAAAATTCAAAACAGCGGCAAACACAGACAAATCTATTATTCGATTTGAATAATGAATAGTGAATAAGTGTTTTTTTAGTTTAGTTTTAGCTTAGTGGAAGTTGGTTAGTCAACGAGCAGATCTCTAAAGTAGAACACCACTATTGAAATTACATTAATATTAATGGAATATTACTCATGAAAAATACATTTATAAAAATTTCAATTAATATACATTGTGTTCTATTCAAAACAAGTCTGCCTTATTCTTATTAAACTCTTTTTGTAATAATTTTGAATGACCCTGTAGATAGGGAACAAAAATATATTCTTCGGTTTTTGTTGTTTTTTTCTTTTATCAAAATGAAAAGGACAGGAATAATTTCAAAATTACAAATTAATTATGCATTAAATGCAACAACCACACGTATCCATAATGGTTCAATCGAATTTTGAATAAGTAATTCTTTTGATCTACGGCGTGTGAAACTTTTCAATTTGTTTTCCAATGAAAAGGTTATTAATTATCTGGCGTCCAATGGCATTCTGTACATCGTGCACTGTATCAATAAACGCCAGTTGGCGCGAATTCCATAAAAGTCCGATAAATTTGCAATTAAAAACCGAATGAATTCCGAAATGAGTTTAACTGGAGAAAAAGAAGATTCCGGCCGTCCGCATTGGACGTTCGATGTGTGTCGGATATTAATCTAAAATCGACATGGCAAAATACTCGCTGGTGATTAGATCGAATTTTTTGTCCACATTTGCAAACGAGGATGTGCACCCCGTTTTTATATTTTAGCTAAATTAAAAAAAAAAATGCAAGGTGACCGCTCAGTCGCTACAGTTCGGATCTGATAGGTGAGGAGGAGGTGCTCACTGGAATAAAATCCATTAATGTGAATTACAGGAAACTTTAATAGTTTTTCACATATTTCACTGTTTCCCTTTTTTCAATCACATGTTCTACGTTGCTATTCGATTGCCACAAAATAGCATTTTATTAAATAAGGTAAAGTAGGGAAACTAGGTTACAATAATAATAATAATAACAATAATAATAATACAACTCCTTTATTTCAAATAATGTCGACAATAACGATCAATCCATATAATTAACCAAAGTATTCTTCAAGTGAATATGGTTCTAATGTCAACATTTCTTCGGCATTCTTTTTAGTTTGTTATTGTGTCAATGCATTTTACAGAATCGTTGTATAATTTAATGCACTTATAATAATGTCTTTTCTAAGTTATCGAAAGCCTGTGATTAGGTAGCATGATATTGAGGGTTCGAGTGTTAAAATTATGCTTGTTATTAACATTAAACATTTGTAAATATAGTCCATATCGTACAACAGATTAAAAATAAGCACAGTAGACATTCCTTAATGCATTCTATTCTCAAATACAGAACGATTAGCCTAAACTACCCTGTTTTATTTTGTACGTGCAATTTACATGGTCCCAGCTTAGATAGATGTTTATTTATGTGAATTCCTAAGAAATTTGTATCTTTTGTATTAGGATTCAGAGTGAGTTGACTATTTACTATTAGTATGTTTTGCCTATACCACAAATTTATATCGTTAACAAAATTTCTTTCCTAAACTAACCAAAACTAATCAAAACTAACTGAACGAAGTTTCGCAAATTCAGATGCATTAAAGAAAAAGCATACAGTAAAACCCCCATTATGAGTGGACGCTTTATCCGGCAGGCGGATTTTCCGCGGAACATTTTAAATTGATCATCCGTGCGCTTGTTGTCCATGGCTGAAGGCCTAAGATTCGACCATAAACGCTTAATGCACCGTGCTGAAGTTAGCCTTCGCTATTCCCCCATTTATGTATTAACTTATTATTTTTAGAAACTGATTTGTTAAATAAACGTAAGCAGACACCCAAAATACAGCATACTGATGCTGATGAAAAAGGTAAACGCAACGGTTCAACTATTGAACAAAAAACGGAACTTCTAAAACATGTAACGTTGGAAAGCAAATGGACGTTGCAAAGAAAAATGCTGAACTACAGAGCTTTGCATTTATATATTCTTTTACAGAGCTTCTTGATGCCATGGCTAGATGACCTATGTGTGTTAAGCAGGCCCAAAAGTTTCACAAATATTTCAAAATTAAAGAAAACTTCAGGCTGAATATACAGACTTAGAAAACGCAAGGGAATTAACTCTTCGATAGGGGAATAAAATGCCGATGATGTAGCTATGGTAGAATTTCACAATGATTTTCAAAACAAAGCACCGCCTAAAACCTGAGCAACTGTATAGTGGAGACGAAACTGAACTTCACTGAAAAAACACTTGCTGCACGCTCAGAAATTAGTGCACCAGGTTAGCTTTATGCTGTTCAAAAGTAAATTTTTATAGATTGCTGTTCTAAAGCATCAGAAACCTTAGGTTGAATAGGCTGAATGTCCAAACATCTGAGGCTTTTAAAAAAACACTATCCGTTGATTATTATAATCGAAACCTGACTATTAGATAATGTGGTGGCCCTACGATGTTAAAAACTAATGCGTCGCAGGCGACATTGATATTTTTATGCCACTACATGTTACCTTAGCGCCATCTTCTTTCTATATTACGATTTCCACACACTTAACTCGAGTTTCCCGAATATTCAATGAGATCTAGGAATATTATCAGCAAATACTGCTCTCCGAAATACTGTAGTCAAACAAACAAACAAACAAGGTCATTGGCTAAAAATTAGTTTTTAAATCTCGCGCATGCGCATATTGAATGGACATTCCCAATTTTTTTTTCATAGTTCCTTCACAAGTTCCTGTATTATCGGCATAGGTAGGGCCTCTATATCTCTAATAGCTATATTATCAAAAGACAGCTGGGATGGATTGAGGAATATTTAAAATAATAATAATATATAAAAAAAGTACCATTGGTGTATATTACGTTAATCATAAGAAAATGCCTTCTTTAATATGGCAAATTCCTACTAGTAATAACTGTCGCACCTTGGTATACGGTGCCAAAAAATATAGAAACAGTGGAATATGTCGAAAATTACATAATTTATTATAAGACAAAAAAATATAAAGTATAACAATTGTTTACTAACAATAGGCATGAACCCCCCACAGAGGAGAAGTTTTCTTTTTTATTCTCAGTAGATGATCCACCAGATGAATGCAGCGATATTGTCCGATATGTCTATATCTTGAAAACCCTCTAAAAACATTTAGGGTAATCTCTCACCGAGTTTAATTGTATATATTTTTTATAGAGCCAGGAGGAGGCGTGTGGTACGTTGTTGGAAAAACCCGATGCCCAATTATTTAATATTTTTAGAGCTTTCCCTTTGTCTTAGATGAACAGAGGATGTGGGTAAACAATGGTGTCGATTAAATGATATAATATGACACGGGCATGTTGATGATGCTTATTGCTCACTTAAGAGTTAATTTATTCTAGATTAATAACAAACAGAGTAGTCCAGGCATTTTCTGTTATGCAAATTTTAAAGGATACTAATAAAATTGAAAAAAACCGACCGAATTCGGAAGTTGTTGTTGAAACTGTACTTCCGTAGTGACATTGAAAAGTTCTCCATTTTCAAAGTATTGCTGGAGATGATCGGGAAAAAAAATTTAGAAAGACGCTCAACTTGCAAATTGAATAAAATTTACTTACAGCTTGACCGAGATGACATCATCTCTTTGGTGATTATAAATTCTTTATGGGCAAGCTTTGTAAAATGTGGATTTTGCATATAACTGAAGAGAGATGAAATTGTTAACTAGCTTAAGTGTTTTTCAGCACCCCAGGAGGTATTCTGTATTTCCTTTTGCCAATGAAAAATTAAAGAGTAAAATTACACAAAAATGAAAGTACTCATGCTTTGTATTTTAGTTAGTTTTTAACAATATAGTTTTTTAAATATTTTTTATGACAATAAATGTTAGAAACTGTTTTTTAATAAATTGATCTATTTTTGATCAACTAGTCCAATAAATAATGATAATAAGTGATATTATTCGCCTCTGCTGTTTAAGCATTTGTCCCAGATATATTCATCCACATTTTTTTTTGCCCTAGTGTGATTGTGATGTTTCAGCCTTGTGTGTTATGATTTTAATATTGTTGTAGTTCATATTGAGTGATCCCTACAAATATTTTTATACCTTTTTCTTCCCAGATTAGTCTTTTAAAGCATCGTCTAGAGTCTAGAGTCTACGGTCTAGATCTTGATTAAAAGGTTATGTGTAAGTACTGCCGAGAGATATTGAACGAACTGGATAAAAATGTGGGTCTCAATACTACTAAAATCACAACACACAAGGCTGAAACACTAAGACAAGAAAAAATGGGACAAGTCGATGAATATAGCTGGCATAAATACTTAAGTCACACTGAACTTTTCCTAAAATCCGATAATCTGAAACTGCGTGGATCAAAATAGATGAATAAGGCGACATAGAAAAGTGGAGACTGGGAGAGGGTTATCTCCAAAGATGGGCTAAATAGCAACTAAAAAACTAAATCCGATAAAAACATTTTCATCAACATTCGGACATACTTCACATTCTAATGCCTTCGAATGATAGGTTCTTGTTGAACCACGGATTTTATAAGATAAGGTTTTCGGTAATTTATTCAAATAAGTCTGATTCTGAGATAATCGCATAAAGCTGCAGAAGATCACTAATTTTGGTTTTGATTGACACCCAAATTCAGTTGATCATTGACCCAACAAAAGTTTACTCCGGGTGGTACAAATTATAACTTGCACAGAAAACTCAATTAACAACAAACTATTTTATCTTGGAAATTTTCTGAAATGTTTTCCTGATTCTGCTTTTAATAGTATATTATGCAACAAGTGCGGTAAACGGCATTTGACTCACGAGTTTATTTAACACGAGCGGAGCGCAGCGGAGCGAGTCTTTAATAAACGAGTGAGTTAAAAAGTTTACCGAACGTGTTGCATACTATACTTTTTCTACGACCGTTAGTTTTTGGGTACATTTTCGCGAAACAACACGAATACATTCACTGGCATGACCGTCAGAATTGACAAACGTCAAAATTCAAAGCGTGGGAAATACCTCCGAAAACATCCGATTACTTCCAGATCCGTGCGGTAAAATCCCGGAAATGTCCGAAGTGGCTCGGATTCATGGGAAACGAAACTGACGCGGTGACACTTCCCGCACTCTAGATCGGTGGGTAATTAGGTATTTTACAGACGGGAGTAGAAAAACTGGTTAGATATCATTACCAATTACAAGCAAATTTATAGTAACTATGAACTTGTTTTTGTTTAACCAGAAGTGAGATAGCACTCTTACATTACTTAATTTAAATGATGGAAAAGTGATACGCCAATGGTTTGTCGCAGTTTTGGTAATAATTTTAGATACCCAAATCAAAGTTACACAAAACTCATCTTTTGAATATTTTTGCTAAAACGAACCCATTTTATATTTATATTCGTCTTTAATGTTATTATCTTGGAATTGTTGATTAATTAATTATAAAATTTTAATTTATAACCTAGTTATACTAAATATAATGCTGAAGTAAGAAATTACGAAGAGGACAAAAAAAACATTTTCATGTATATTCTTCAAAATCGCAAAAGGGAAGCACAATATCCGGTCGAAATCCACAATTAATTGGAACTCAAGAAGTGACACGCTTGAATCTGATCTTATTCCCATTTGTGGAAAATATTACCATTTAAAAGTCAATTAGAATAAGTATGTCTTTTATGTGGTATTTCGTCTTTCAGATTTTTTTCGGTCATTTGGTTGTTAATTTATTTGTGCGAAAGGAAATGACCAAATCCGTTTCTAGACTTCAAAGTATAGCAATTATTAATTCGTAATTGGAACTCGTATATTCCTTCGTTTTTATCCATAAATGGAAAAAGTTTTAATTAGCTTCGTCAGTCGGTTAACGTGAAGAGAAGCAATGAAACAAACCGCATAATCATAAAATTTAAAGTTTTTCGATACTTTACTAGAAATTGGATAAGCGTCTCTCAGAAACGTTTTTGACAGAAATTCAAAAAAAAATCTGCTTTGCTTATGATCGTAAATTTGTTATTGAATTTTGGCCTGGTATGGTGTAAACGACTATGGTCCTAAATTAAAAACAACGTGATTTGTTGTTGGATTGCATGTATTGAATTATGTTTTTGACTTTAAATGGTTTTTACCTTGATACTATATCTCAAGTGAATTATTTTAATACTAAAAATAAGCTGTTACCGGTAGGTCTCATTTATACGAACCCATTCAAGGACAAGCTGGAAGGTTTAAAATTTGGGACCCTATTTTTAGAGCTGGTAGATTGTATTAATATTAACCTCAGTCGCGATTTCTGTAATATGTCTGGCATTAAACACAATTTTCTAACAAAAAGGAAATTCAGTACATTTGCCAGACTAATATTTTTTTTTTCAAAATGATATCAAATATCAAAAAAATATTAGGTTTACTTATAGTATAGGCTATAACTTAATTGCATTTCGATAAATCCTATATACAGAGTGTCCAAATAATCTGCCATACATGTAATACATCTCATTTAATATTTGTTTTAGAAAAAATGTTAAATACAAAAGTTTACAGATATCACTAAAAGACAAAATTGAAAATAATAAAAAAATTGGATCATTCATAGATATGTGAAAAATTAATGGATTCCCCCTTTTGTACTCAATCGCCCAATGTATGCCGAGTGTTTTTGAATTTATGTTCATTCTTTCGTCAAAAATGCACTGTGTTCAATACGCTAGATTTTTGAAGCCGTTTCCGTCAGCTGTTTTACAAAATGAATAATATTAAGTTCCATGATAAAATCAAATGGAACATTATGTATGTTATACTTCCATTAATTATTCCTATTAATACTCTTTCAATTTTATTATGCATTCCCTATACCTAATCTTAGTATTTTTGGAGATATACACATTTTTACGAAACAAAACTCCGAAAATTTGTCAAATTATGAGAAAATACAGCAATAAGTCAAGAAAAGTTAAAATAAACAGGTCACTTTTTAATTTTTCATTATTGATATTATTAAACTATAAAATAATGTTTTCAGATCGCGGTTTTCAGTGCAAATGTAAGTTGATCATGCAAATCTACGTTATTATTATTATTATTAAAATTCCTTTTAAATCGTTTTTCACAATTTTATTATTGTTTCTTTTAGTTTTAATAAAGTGTTTCCGCCTTACATTTTGTATTAACATACAACGAGGGCTATTGACAGAAAGAATTATAGTTAGTTCGTCTCTATAGACTTTTCACGATCAGGTAATAATTATTTTGATTAATTTTGATTATTAATGATATTTTGGCGCGATTTTAAAATTTACAGTATTTTGTTCCTAAAAATATGTATACTCAAATAGTACTAAATTTCGGTGTAGGGAACGTTCAATAAAATTGAAAGAGCATTAATAAAAGTATTAATTGCAAGTATAATATACAGAGTATTCTATTTTATATTTTCTGAAAAATTAATAATTTTCATTTGGACTCGCCCTGTATAAACAATTCGAACTAATTTAGGATAAATGACTGAACTATTTTATAAAATTGTTGGCATAATAAAATTGCTGCTCTCAGAAACGGCGTCAAAAATCTATCGTATTGATTAAAAAATTTCTATAAATGCGAAAACACTCAGTATGTATAAATTCCATAATATATAGGGTGTTCCATATTATAAGTTTGGTTTCCACATATATTTATGAATATTTGAAATTAATTTTGGATTGCTTCTTTTAGTGTCCTCTCTGACTTTTGTATTTAAGATTTTTCTCTAAACAAATAATATATGCAATAAATTTGACACACCGTTTGAACGGCCTGTACCTAAAAATATTATTACGCCTTTTCTAAAATGTCTACCATCACACTGTATAAACTTAAAAATCTAAAACACGAAAAATTTCTAGTTAACACACCAATATGGTATATCCTTCCCACATTTTCGTAGTTTATGTGCCAGTGCAGTTCATGGTTTTAATTAAGCGAATTAAACACTTACTTGCAACTTCGACCACTGGATCCTCCCTATACACCGAACCGCATTTCTCCAGGCCAATTTCGCCCCGTATATCAGCTCGGTTTCGGTGAGTTGATAAGTGCCCGTTGCCGAGACTTCCTTCTGAACCTGTTCCCATCGCGATAAGTGCGCGGGGCTATGAGACCTGAAACAAACACAGTTTGGATGTAACAACAATATGTCAAAGCGGGCCTCGCCATTGTTCGGTTTTTAGTTGACGCGACGTCGGCATCGTCGATACGAGGGAAACACTGTGGTCCCTCTGTTTTGTCTAACCGGTGACGTGAAATATATTTTTACCCCTCGTCTCACACTCGTACTCGGGACCTTAAGCCCTTCTTAATTTGAATTAGGTAGTGGCTGACGTTCTATATTGGCAAACAAATATTTGGAGTAGTGTGTTAATTGCTTTTTGGGGTTCCAAACAACTCTTGTTAGCTCATTCTCCGAAAGCTATTACAACTAAATTTAAATTTTCCTTTCGACGTATCTGTCAAAGGATCAGGGAATTAGCGATTACGGTTGTGTTTTAAGCATAAGTTTCGATACCCAAACAAATTATTATGCTTTACAAAACAAATAAAAATAGGTTCTGGGTTACTGACTACGCGTTGAAGATGAGATAATTAGCGCAATGGATAAATGCAGATTTTCGTGAAGAGTAATCAAAAATAAACGGATTCAACGTGTTCAGAATGAATGTCTTCTTTTTCTGCCACCCCTAAGTTTGATGGTGTTTTATTGACTGAATATTCCCTTTCCATTTCCGATGTAGAAGGCTGTTCGGTTTACTCTATCTTAATTCAACTCAGGTATCCACACTCGCAACTCTCTAACCTAGAACTAGAGCTAAGCCAACAATTTTTTCTTAAAAAATACTTAATATAAAGGAAAATTTTCTATTTTGATTTGATTGTATAGTTTAAAAACATCTAGAGGGAATATAGGAATTATTAAGGCACAAACCATGCATGTTCACTTGCTATAAGTGAACAAAGGACTGTTTTTTTTATGTAGCTGTTTGGTTATTTAAGGATCCGAAATCTCGTTTATGCTATTTATCTATGAGTGGTCAGAGGTTAGGAATCTCTAATTTTCAAATCTCTAAATTTCCATCAACGAACAGCGGGCGTAGAAGTTAGGTGTCCCAGCTACTGACCAGCTGATACGGCTTAAAAAGAGAAAGGTGGGAATATATGGTGGTTCGTGGAGGCAGCGGATACTTGTGTCTGCTGATCCACTCCATAAGTGTATTTCAAAAAGAGATCTACGCGACATTCATCTATCTCTATTGTTAAGCTCTAGACTCTAGACAATCATCACGAGCAATTTTACAGTGTAAAGCTATAATTACTTCGAAATTCCGCTGTCTCTATATAAAATCAAAGTAGTTTTGGTCAGTTTGAGTCAGGAGCGAATTTAATAAGTGTTTTGACAAACATCGAATTCAGAGTGTTGAACTCTACCTGCCACGTACTTGAGAATGCGGAAAGTCATATATTAAAAAGACAGACACTAACTAAATGAGATATCAGAGCATGTTTGGTGGAAGCAACACAACGTGGAACTCTTAGAGGCCTTGTTGTCCATGGGAAACCTCAGCGCCAATTCAAATAAGTCCTCCTATGCATCGGTCGTTAAGGAGGCAGACGATTCAAACCACCGGAAGTTAGAAGAATTATCCAAACTTCCAACTTCCGTTCTGCAACTTACATTTTTCATAGCTTGAGGTTTTATTATTAACTGCCAGATATGAGTTTTTTTTGAGGTTTTCGAAATTTAATTATTGTTATCACAAGCTAAGGAAAATTAGCCAAATATAATAGCACCTTTTCTGGAAAGTGTGATGAATGTGTGTGAAAACTCGCGATAATATTCCGGCACTGAATATAGGTGGCGTTTTATGTTTGGGGCTGATAAACTGCTGGTTGTGAAGTTTATAGCTTTAACAATATAATTAGACAAGTTTTTTAGCTATAACGAAGTTGTATTCCATGACGTTGTAGAACTTGTCGATAGTTTATAATATATATAATAGTTTATAGAACTGAAATTTTGTCACCATTTTATAAGAGTAACGAAACCATTTTTATTAATAGGTTCTCAGGTTTTGTGGAATAGCTAACCTAAAATTAACCGTAACCCCTATAAAAGAAAAATTGGTAGTTGGGCAGTAACGCACTGCAGGCAGAAATAGAATCGTTTAAAGAAAATTTTCCAACGAAATTCGAATTGCATTTCCAATTGCCACTTAAACGCATCTAGCTCGCTAACACGCCATCGTCGAGACGTCCAGACAAACGTAAAACGTATCTCCTCTCCGCGGAAATTTTTATAGTCTCGAAATTGTTCTCTTTTTTCGGAAATGTTCCAAAGGGAAATAAACTAAACAGTAGAATTTAATTCGGAATTTCCAACTGCCTAACCAAGACGGATAGACGGGTGAATGTGTCTTTCCGGAAACTAAATAACTTTAAAAAGCGAAACGGTGGAGAGACGAATATAGAAAGCGCAAACCTACTGATCCGAGTACATAATTAATTCGCTGTATTTTGACAACTTTATTTAATTTTTAATGAACGCAGCGTTCGGGATAAAACTAACTATGCAAGATTTTATTTAATTCGATGTCAAAGCTAATTATGGAAATCCCTAAATTAGTATGTATCTGCGGTTGATTTGTGTTTGCGTTATCCAAGAGACGGGGACATTTAAATTAAATTAAGCGCTAAGCGGATTATTTTTTTACGCACAAAGTTCACATTAATATTAAGGGTAATTTTTGTTGTTTTTGCATATAATTATAGTTAAAATGTTCTGAACCTTCTTTTGCGAAGTATCTACAGAGATACAATTTTAGAAACTAGTCAATACATTAAGTAAATCAATGCAACTGAAATTAAATTTTTGCAAGATCCGTATTAAACAACATTTTTTTAAACTTCAGTATGGCCCCAAATCCCAAAGCATTCCAACGTGTTGCTTTGCGAGAGAAAGCCGCAAGTCTTTCCATAAACATTTTAGATTTAGATTACATTTTAGAATAGTCCCTCAAAAACAGTTTTCTACTCCCTACTCCAAAATAGAGCCCCCGCTATCAGCTTCGTTAAATATTGTCGCGCGGTTCCCGTACTTTAATCACAAGTTGGGAGCAATCGCATGTTTTCGATTGATTTAAAGCACTGATGGCTTTTGCCATTCCTCAGTTTATAAACTCGATATCGCGTTATATTACTCTGTTCAAAATTAAGTGAAACAACGCAGTGTAATGTATATCCCCTCTCATTATTTCTACTATATGGGGCGCTAGGCGCAACAGGCGATGCTATAACTCAAAATAAAATAATTTGTTTAATAAATGTGGTGCCACATTATGTTAAAAGGTCTTTAAAAAGGTACAGATGGTTTGAAATATTTTTTTAGAAATTACAATAATTTTAAAAAAATATAAATGTCAAATTCAGTATTAGTGGTCTAGCGTGTTGTGTAGTTAGCAGGATTTTTTTTTGAGAAGTTCCACTCCACATACCCATAATTAATAAGTTTGGATGCGACATTTTTATTGCAGTATTATCTCAAAATATGTGCAGATCAAATTAAATCTTGGAGTAAAATGAGTTAAGTGTGTGGATACCGCTGTTTAGAAAAAAATGGCACCAAATACATTGCAATGCATGGATCCTTCTATTGCGTCTAGGTTTCGCGAACCCGCGATATTACTTTTCTTTTTCCACATACGTAAGCGCGCATGCCTATTTTAGTTCGGAAGAGTTCGCTTCTCGATACACCTCTTTTAATTTTTTTACTTATTTTCGCACCTACGTAAAAGCTTCTAACAAGAGCTTTTTCACTCCTTGTAACGAACTGGGGTCATGGCGCCTCAAGAAGATTGCGAATATGCTATATCCACTGTCCGATTTTCAGAGTTCACATCCCACTAATCCTTTTTCCTACTCGAACGCTTGGCTTACACAACACAGCACCGACGGGAAGCTAGTTTGAAACTAATTCGTATAGGGCGCAATTACACTTAATGATGAATTATTGTTTTTTAGAATTTCTGAATTATCTGTAGTTGAGAAAAACATGGTTCATACACAGTGAGTCACAAAATCTACATACATTCTTAAAACCTTCATTATTCTAAAGCGAGTTTCCACTTTGGTAAATTAATTTTCAACATTATAAATACAATCATTACAGCATTTAAAAACATAATCGATTTTACTAAAAGATGTTTAGTGGAACATTTTTTAAATGTACGGTAAATGTTAGCTCACAAAAGCAAACACACAGCAAGCAATAAATAATGCACTTGTTTTCAAATGTTTCCTGAAAAATGCATAATGACAGTTCAGTTTTATCAAAGACAAAGAACCACTGCTTTTCGTCGTTCATAAAACTTTGTGAACTTAGTGGTAGCAATAAAGATCCTATGGCGCCATAGCTCAAACATCGGATTTTCTTACACAACTGTAAAAAAAAATACTTTAATTTTTAATAGGCCCTGGACTAGTCGACCAACAACGTTCCAAAAACGTTTGAAAAAAAAATCAGGGTAATCCGAAAACTAGTACGTCCAAACTTGCTGTTCAACTTGAAAATATCACAAATAAAATTGGTAGTGCTGAAACATTGAGGCTTAATGGATTTCATGAGAGGATTCTAAGGAGAAAGTCGTTTAATATCTGAAAGAAATAGACAAAAGCAACTTGACTTCGCTGGACAGGATATTGACAAGAATTATGATTTTTGAAAAAAATGTCTTCCTTATGAATTAAATCACGTACAATTCGATATCAATGAAGAAATATGGCGACGATTCCACAAGTGGCTTTAGGACTACAATCGATTTTTCAATAATACCACAATCCAAAGCATACTCCTGCTCTTGTCAAGGAATTGATCTTATATAATGTTCCAACACAACTGTAGAGCTATAACGAAGGTTGCGGAAATACGACTTCACCTATTAAGATTCACAAAAGCCTACTTCAGAGTCAGCTTGCTTGCTTGCTCCCAGCCTGAAAATTTTTTGTTTTGTTGTGTAAATGCCGAGGAGGCTCCAGGCGGCTTTAGATTTAGAAGGAGACGCAACAACACGAATTTAAAAAATTGTTTATTTTTTGTAACCTTGAATTTGTATGTTGACTTTTGTGAGCTATTATTTGCCATAAATTTAGGAATTGTTGCACAAATTCTTTTTTTGTAAGTTCTATTGTGTTTTCAAAAATTGTATTTATTTAAAAAAAATAAAAATGTTCTTTTTATATGAAAAAATCGACTTTAAAATGACTTTAAAATAATAAATACCTGTTGCAAAAAAAATCTTTAAATTGATGAATATTTTAAAAGTATGTGTAGACTTTTGTTATGATGTTTTGTAAACCAAAAATTTCGGGTCATTGTTTCTATTAGTCATCTCTTTTGTCGATGATTTTAATATCTGCACTCATTTTAAAATTACTAAAATCGTCCGATAATAATGTTTTGGTTTGTTTGAGTATCCTGTTGGCAAGTCCTATTTATTGGTATATGGCAAATGAATTATGGAATTTCCTACACAAAAGCTACTTGAGGAATTAACTTGAGAGAGTTTAAACCTCCCGAACTATAGTTTGAAACTGTTGGCCGAGGCTTGGATTTTTTTAAATTGCCGTGTTTAATATTTTGGTATGGTAAAATGATTATGACCTGCACCTGCACTTGAAACTTAAGTTTTTCAAGTGAAATTGGAAAAATTCAATCTTAGCTAATAATATTTACAATAACCATATTTAGTGGAAAACACGTTCCTGCAATAAATATTATAAAAATATTATTTTTTGAGACATTATTAGGACATCGTAAGGGTATTGTTTATTTTTATGATCTCTATTCATCATATAATCGAGAAAGGACACACACACATAACCAAACTATAATTAAAGTCAAACGATATTTAGGCACCACAGAGACAGGCCATTGAAATATTTTAGACACAATCAGTGTATTATACACCCAAGCTCCGGTAATTGCAATGATTTGAATCTAGCCTAAAATAAATTTTAATACTGTAAAATTCGTATTTTTCGCTACGTAGCGAAAATGTAGCTATTAATTTCCTCCGGCATAATCAAGGTTAGAGAATAATTTGTTGCGCTAGTCTTAAACCGGAAATTAATCAAAACGTTGGTTTATCATTTATTATTGCATCTTCTTTAATTAACAGGCGACTGTAGAGGAAAATGGCCGAAATTTCTAACGAGTTTATTCCACTTGACTAAACATAAATGAATCGGCGTGATTAATTGACTTGTTATTCAATCATTGGAAAACAAAGACATGTATAATTAACGCAATTAATAAAAGTGCTCCCGATTTTTTGCTAATAATAAATTCGGGGAAAAATCTTTGCCAAAAGCGATAAATTTTTCAATACGAATTATGTTTTAAATAATCACTCTGACGTCTACATCTTCATTCTTCATTCATCTTCATACAACTGATTAATACGTCATTACAAAATTTAAAGCTTGCCCAATTATTCAAATTTCTCTTTTCCCTTGACAACATTTAAAATTTTAACTATGTTTTGGTTAACGATAAAAATTATTTAGAGTTCTTTTTTTTTCAATTTTTCTTTAAAAAAAGTTGGGCCAATTAGACATTAATCACTTACCAGAAACCCCTGATAGGTACCCAAATAGTTGATCTGTTTATGCAAAAAGTATTTGTGGCGGGCACGCTCTTTTTTAGATATTTGGATGAAAATGTTTATTTACGAAAATATGTGGTAAGTTAAAATGTAAAAAAAAGAACTAGCAACTTCGAATTCAATACCAATACAAATATTTAAGAATATATTCCAATATGTCTAGTATGTAACATACCCTTTTTTTTTAATTCTAAAATACCAAAAGTTCTGCGAGTTTCTTCTTCTTCTTTAGGACCTTGAATGTTGAATGATTGTTGATTATAATAATTAACAGTCTCTCCTTCGATATGAAAAATATGATGCGTCATAAGCAATAGAAATAATTTCGCTACCTCGTCCTTCCGTTCCTGAAGCTCTTTCTTATCATTGCAAATAGTTATCGTATCTTAATTTATTTTAAAATACGCTGCAACAATCTGTTCTGGAGATAGCTGGTAAAATGAAAAAAATAACTAGTCTAGTTCTAACGTTTTGTGCTGTTATGATTAATTTCGAAATTTTATTTTTCTGGAAGGGAAAATAGATTTGACACAACTTTTTAAACTACGCTTTAGTCGCGAGTTTGGCTAACCTCCAGCGGAGCGGCTGTTTAATACACCAGGAAAAATTAGTTTTCGGGCACATTTTTGCAATTCAACACCAATACATTCATTTACTGACGAAAAAATCTAGCGAAAATATCCAATAATTCGTAAACCCATGACTAAAGTACCAGAAATGTCCTAAGAGGTTTGCCACCGTAAGTAACGAATCTAACTGTTTAAGTTATACTTTCTGCATGTTTGGCCCGTGAATAATTGCATACATTACAGCGGGGAGAAGAAAGTAGTTTTTTCAGCACGAGTAGAAGCAAATTTTCATCAAATTTCCGAAAAATCTACTTTTCCGACTCACTTTATATGTAGATTAAACAGAAAACTTAGAAAACTAACCTAGGTAAAAACCTACCTCGAGATTACTGGAAAACGAGATATTTAATATATTTTTTACTCAAAGGCGTACAATGCAAACTTTTAACAGCTGCTGCTGGTAAATTTAAGTATTGATTCATTTTATCGTGTCAAACTTGGGACTCTTTTGTATTAATAATACTTTTAGATTCAGGTGCCTGAGAAGTGATAAGTCAGGTATTTCGCCGCTAACGGTGACTGCCTTTTGTTCCGAATATTCGTCAAGTGATTTTATCAACGCACTTTCCTTCTTTTTAACAATTTTCATAAATGTGCTTGTTTTATTGAAAACAAAGGACGAGTTTACAAAAACGAAATACCTCGAGCGAAATGGAAACTGCTTACGTAATAATGATTATCGATCGATCTCAACCTAATGGGGACGATATTGCAGCCAATGTCGATTTTGTGAGACAAATTTTATTTGGATGGAGACGGGTGGTTATGGGTGTTATTTTCTCATATAAGTTAACACCAATTATTAATAATTAGCTGTAATAGGATATTGTTTTTATCTCAATTTAAAGAATTGTTTAGTTTTGTAACGGGTAAAACTTTATGAAATTATTTCAATCATTTATGCCTCTTTGATCTAAGGGGTTGTATTATACCGGGTTAGTAAAAAGTACCGGAATTATTTCCAAAAGTGCTGGAACGATAAAATTCAATATATGGGAGTTTATGGACATGCAGGTTTTGAATTTTATCATTACAATTTTAATAGTTTTAGAGGTATTGAAGCGTTCCAGTACTTTTAACTTACCCGCTAACTATATTAACTATTTTTTTATATTGATTTTAATCAAAAATACAAGCATTATCGCTATGGAACCGTCTCAGGAAAAGGAAATGTTAATGGTGCAATAAAATAAGTTGTAAAATAATTTTATTTTCAATCCAGCTTCCGCCAAAGAATCAGGATCAGGATTTTAGAGAATGAAAAATATTTTATACAGGTTATTCCAATTGCATTTGCAACTAACTTACGAAAAGTAACGTTAAATATTTACAGTTCAAACCCTTATTACGTTGTTATTCAATCTTATTAAAAACATCTAGTGTAAGGAAGATTTGTGCAAAATATTAAACGCTCCATCCAGTTGGTCGAAAAACAAAACCGTTGTAAAACGACAGAAAAATGTGACAATCGGAAAAAACAGCTACCAACTTTATTTCTGACCGAACGAATTACACTGACTATTTCAATTTAAATCTAGGAGAACTACAAATCTGGAAATTTTGCTTTTCTTGTGCTCGTTGTGGAGAAGGTAGGTTAATTAATTTTTTTTTAACTCATGGTGCTGTGCGGAAAAAGATTTTTCTGGGCAATTAAACATGATCTGATTTTATGAATGAATATAAGTTCCACGGACTTGCATATAAAACATATAAATTTATTGTGAATTGTTTATTTGAATATACTATAAAAATAAAATTTATATGCACAATTCTTCAGGCAAAAACGACTTAAGTGTGTGAATGTTGCTGTATAAAAAGAATATAGCGCCAAGCTCAGATTAGTGGGTGAAATCTAGAATTATACGTGGAACAAGAATTTAGATTTAATAATGGCAGGTATACTGGAAATATTCACAAAGATACTCATATTACAGGTTAAGAAATGGATATCAAAATGCGATTTTCACAAGCGTTTTCTAATTTTATTTGGCAATCTTGACATTAAATTTTATACGGTTGCATTCAATATTGTTGAGATTTTTTTTTTAATTTAACGTGATGTCGTAAAACGCATTCTTCTAACTAGCCAACTTCAATGGTGAATACATTTTGTGGAAACTATGCATAAATGTAAAGCAATTAACATTCAGTACGAGCAGAGGTCGGGAACTGTATTAACGCCATATCGGTTTCTATTGTTGCGTGTCATTTATTCCAGACACGCATGTTTTTATTATCAATGCAATGATTAAGGAGTATAAAGATGTGTCCTATTTATATATATATATATATATATATATATATATATATATATATATATATATATATATATATATATATATATATATATATATATATACATATATATATATATATATATATATATATATATATATATATATATATATATATATATATATATATATATATATATATATATATATATATATATATATATATATATATATATATATATATATATATATATATATATATATATATATATATTTGGGATCTAATTTTTCAAATCGATAAAAACCTTTATTAATCGAATTGGAGAACATCTAAGCTTCAAATGAAAACTAATGTGATTGGGAATACAGTGATGCAGTCTCAAAAATAATATTTGCAACGTTCAAAATGAAATTTTTATAAAATTACGTAAAATAGTGTTATCTTTCTATTTAGAATTTCTCTTTGTTAAGTTGTATATATCTTTTAACTTGTTTTTTCCATATATTATTTGTATTGTTTGCAGTTTAGTCCAGTATAATCTGCTCAGGCGCCTAGGCCCCTTTCAACAATTCAGTGATTGACAAAATGCGTCCAGCGTCAGTCATTGACATTTATTAAACAATCCAATTTAGATAATAGATCGAACAACCACCATTTCACCAAATTACTTTTCGGAATGGAAGCGAATGTCCTTTTTATTGACCACCTGGTACATATTATTGGTTTATTGTGTCTTATGACTATTTGGTGCGCATTATTTAGAAATAAAAAGTCAATGAATATTGGTAATGAATATAAAATATTAGTTAAAAAAGAATTTAAGTGTTTTCTAGAAATTAATTTTCTTGAAAAAATATATGCTGCTATTTTTCTAACAACAATTTTTTTTAAACGTTTTGAATTTTTTAGTATATGAAATTTTAATACCCTTCTTTGGGGATTTTAAAGAATTTATATTATTCTAAATTTTACTTTTATTAAATAGTAAAAGAAAATATGGTTTGTTGATGAAAAAATAGTATGTAAATGATTTACGAATTATAGCGATAAATAAACGAAGCAAACAAGAAGAACCACCCGTTTCTGTCATTTATATAAATGACAAAGCAAAGACAAGAGTATTCCATTACAAGAGGTATTTTTCTATAATAAAATTTGGCTTAATTTTCATCACGTCGAGCCCATTTCAGATTAGGTGGGGTTCACGAGGCTTTCTTCCGATCGGTATGAACAATGAACCCTCAATGAAATTCGGCTAAAAATTCAGCTTATTTGTTTGTCATAGCAATTTCATATTTCACGAATATTCACAGCAAAAACATTTCCATCGTCGTTTATATTAAAGGCCCCAAATGACGCAAATTTATTGACATACCGCTATTATTTAAATTATACATTTATTAGCTGAGAGCGAACAATATCCAGAAGCTATTGATTCAACCTCTATTCTAGTCTCGCACCTCCATTCCATAATAAAATGTTGCGTTTCAGAATTGTATATGAAAACGGAATCGTAAATGTTTTCATTTGTTTTAACTCCATGCGGCCTCGGCTTTATTTATTTCAAACACAAAGGGTCTCCTACCGCCCCTTTAAAGCAGAAATGTCCATATTCAATGGAGATCGCAAGCTTAGCGTAGAACGGATAAGGGGGCAAATACAAGTAAATTATTATTTAACCAGATATTTGTTTGGGTTTTGAGAAAACTTTGTTCTATCGGTAGCTACTGTGCTTTTGGATAATAAGTTTCTGTAAACTTTTCGTGAACTTCAGGGATCTTATTTTGTATTATTTGAATGCAGATCCGCATATGCATTTCGTGCAACTCTGCGACAAGTTTGATATGGTTTTGGTTATGTTTGTGAACACAATTAATGATCTCTATCAGTAATTATGTTTTGTGACAACAAGTTGATTATTTTACTATAATAATTCAATAAATAACTACACAGCTCTTCAGAAACGACCATCAATGAAATCTCAATATGAAAACAAAAAATAATAAAAGTTCCACATATGTCATATATTTTAAATCTTTATAACTAAAGAAAAGAATGTACTTTGTCACCCTAATCTAAGCCAATTTACAATTTAATCTAACTTAACAATAAAATAAACTTAACTGCGACTCACTATAGGAATCAGTCGGCCCATACGTAGGTGCAGAGTAGAATGCGAGTCACTTTCAGTTAAGTTCTGAAGAAACGAACAGAAGATTTTGAAATAGTGGAAATAGTAATATATCTCCCACTTTAATCTTTTAAGTAAAAGAACTACCTGAAGAGTGACAGTAAGCAATAATATTTTTATTTTTTCAGCGAATGTGGTACCCAATTGTACGTTTTCGATGCCCGATAGGAAAAACAATTCTGTGTTTTGGAAAAATATTTTTCTTATTTTTCTTTAGAATTCACAAACATTAATCCAACTAGCACGTCGATCCAGTACTTTGTATCATATTGTCCTACGACTGATTCCACAGATCAAACGGAATAGGAAGTAATAAGGATTCCTTTCAATAAATTTGTTTGAAAATGTAGTCTATTGTTGCAACTATTCCCAAACCATTAAAAAAATATATTTCCATTTATTGAGTAATGCAGTCCTTTATTTAAGTGACATCTGACTTAAATTTTGAGTTTGGTTTGTAACTGTGTGTTTTAAACAAAAACATAAAACATAATCGTAATCAAAATGTTACTAATAGAGATTCAATTATCCAAATTGAGTATTATTCTTTTTAAAAGCTCTTATCAAAACTGTAGGTAATGTTACACCGCTACGCCAATGGGAAACAAAACTGATTTTTGTTACTTCCATTAAATACACTTGCTTTTTAAATGCAACTTCGGTGAATGCATATCCTATCTCATATGTAATTAATAACGCTTTCAACGTATTTTGTTGAAAGTGCCTTTTATAAACAGTTTCAAAGCTGTGGTTATCCTTTAGAAGCGGTCAAATGCAAACGATAAAAAATTAAATAAAAAATCTTAGGTTGAGCGTTCTAACCTTGCTTCTTCTTCGGCGGAGTGAAAATGTTCTAAAATATGATTGTTTCAACGGTGAGGTTTAACAACTTAAAAAAAAGACTATGCTCACACAATACAATCAACAGGGAGTCGGGGTCACGTGCTCTATATGGTATAAATGGGATTTTCCAAGGTTGGTCATTAACATCTAATGCAACAAGATTATTACCTAAAGTTTCGGAATTTAAATTCAGATAAAATTGTGGTCGTAATAGAAAATACTTTTATACCTACCTGTGATTAATATTCTTTGCTTTGGTATACTACTTAGTTTAAGTTCATTAGTAATCATTCTTATTTCGTGTGTAATACAGGGTATGTTGAATCGTGTGCGAATTATGCAAAATATGTGCGAGTTTAGTGTATCTCAGGAGATGTTCCCGCCCAAATGTAGAAAACATTATTCTATTGAGACTAAGGAAGTTATAAACAATGTTCATTTGACTTTCATTGGACATGATGCCAGCAAACCATCTTTAGAAGAAACGGCCACATTAACGAAAATTTCAACATCAACTGTATGGAAAATTGTGAATAATCCCATTTCTGCAGGGAAAAAAGAAGCGATGCTGACATTTTCTCGAGTGTAGATGAAAGCGATCAAAATATAATAAGGCGTAAAATTTACCAACTATACAAGGAACAAAGCGTGCCTCCATTAGATATCTTAATTAGGAGGCTCGAAAAAATTGAAACCGGTGTTAAATGTGGCAGAACTAACTTATGGTAGTGTATTCAACACATGGGTTTTAGTTTTAAAAAAATTGACAAAAGGCAAGTTATAATGGAATCTTTTAGAATTCGGAAATGGCGACTGGAATATTTAGAAAAAATTAGGATTTACAGAGAAAAACAAAGGCCAATTATTCACTTGGATGAAATCTGGTGCGACACTTATGATACCCCGGAAAAGAGTTGGGTTGACTTAACTGACAAACGCGCCATCAAAAAGAGGTAAAACAATAACTATTTTGTATGCTGGCTCTAAAGATGGTTGGATTCCAAATGAACTTTCCTGGTCTGCGACAAATCTTAAACATTCTTCTCTGGATTACCATGAAGACACCACCGCTGATTTATTTGAAAGTTGGTTTAACAACAA
The DNA here is from genome assembly GCF_029955315.1 of Cylas formicarius. NCBI lineage: Eukaryota > Metazoa > Arthropoda > Insecta > Coleoptera > Brentidae > Cylas > Cylas formicarius. The sequence goes on from NW_026844347.1 coordinate 11,565,937, forward strand.
ACTAGTTACAAATATTCCTCCTAATAGCGTCATTGTGACTAAAACCCCTTCCTCATGTGACACAAAAGCAACAATCCAAAACTACATGTATAATAACGACATTTATTTTCACGAAGATTATACCAAAAAACAGTTAATTAACGTTCTACAATTCTTGAACGTACAAAAGGATAATTATGCAAAAAATCTAGGGCAAACAGTTTTAAGGCTTCCACCTTACCACCGTATATTTAATACCATTGAACATGTTTGGCACCAACTGAAATCTGCCATTCGTCGTAACAATGATTTACCCGTGTTAACTCCAATGTCCTCAAATTTATAGAAACCGAAGTTTTTAACATGCCTTTTATTTTTTTGGACCGAATTTGCTCCAATAAAAAAGAATTGCAAAAATAATTAAATTTTTTAGAAGAAGCAGTGGCGTAATATGTTTTTCTTCAATAATATATAGTTCGATCCCAGTACGAAATTTTAAATAGTAACCTGCGAGACTAGTAAAAGGCACTTTCGGGACGTGTAACATACAATATAGTGCTTTAAACCGATCCAGTGTTGTACATCAACAAATTATTCAATTTTCATAATTTAAAATTAATGTTTAGTAAGGAATAAACACACAAGTTTTAAATATTACTATTAAACTTACAACTATTAGCACTATTTATTAAAAAATAGGGTATTTTAAAATTATTTGTTTATGAGGGATTTTTGAATTACCACTAATATCTGTATTTTCAAGTTTGTCAGTTATAATAATAATAATAATAATAACAAAAATATGACTTTTATTTTAATATATAAGTGAAGTGTAATTTTATAAACATTATTCTCTGGAATTCTACAGGATAGGTTAGGACCATAGTTATTAATGCCATATGAAGTCGTTTTTCGTCCAAAAAATATAAAAAGTTAAGTTTGAATAATTGGTTAGTCGAGTAGTCTAAGAATTCTTCAACTCTATTTTAAAAAACTGATAGTGGTGTTTAGAATTAAGTCGTTCAGATGTCACAGTCACAGACTCATACTAAGCTGTATTTAATCAAAACATGAATAGAAGAATGGACAAAGACAGGCCAAGGAAGTCATTAGAAGTCCATCGGCTAAATGTTCTGCAAATTTGATAAGCTACATTGCCGGCTAAGAAACATCAAATGCAAATGCGAAGAAAAGCAGAAAACAGCCACAGGCGTGCTATGTTATGTCAAGACCTAACAAAAGTGCATTGTAACCTGCAAGCCGCTACCTAATACAAGGTGTTTTCTAATTAAATGTCAATTTAATGTCATTTCAAAAGGAAAACTTCATGAGTTTTCAAAAATAAAATATATCTTTTTAATATCTGCATTTTAATGAAATTTGGCTATGCACATTTGAAAATGTTCGCCCATCTGGTATGACTCTATTAGGAGAGCGTTTTTTATATAATCGCCTTAGCGAGCATTAGTAAACTCGACTACAACTTCTCATTAGTAAACTCGACCATCCTTTTTTAAAATAACAATGCTCGGATATTTTAAACATCAAATTAATAAGACGCGAGGAACTGAATCGAAAACCTGATAATTAATAATTCTTCCAGACACAGCCGACTACAATGAAAAGATAATCATCAAGATTTCAAAAGTACGCATCTGAGTTTACGTACTTCATATTGGTACATCGATTTTTTAAAGTATTTTAATAAAATAGATACGCAATTACTTAAGTAAGAAATAATAATAATAAATAATTCTCTGCCTGCTGTCATATTAACGATATTGTTATGACCATGCAGAGAAGAGGTACTTATTTTTTAAAGCGAAAACCGTACATCAGATTAAAAAAAAAAACAAGAAATTCAATTTCTTTGGAAATTATTGGAGATTGTAAGAATAATTTATATTTTAAGAGAAATCGGAGGAGTACCAACAATGTCTGCCAAAATAGAGTAAAATTAATTAATTAATTAAATTAAGTTAAATTCCGTATGCCGCCACTGGTTTGTTTAAAAAACAATGCGATCCACTAAAGTTGTATTACAGATATTAAAAGCATGTCATATAATTTATTTTAGAAAAGTTTACCACCTTGTATCTTAAAACTTAAGACGTTTACGACATATGTTCACGAAGTTTTCTTTTTAAAATGGATCCAAAATTCGCCCCCCTTAAATTCTTGACCTTCGATTAGAAAACAACGTTTAAGCTTCGAAGAGAGTCATAGGGACAAATTAATTGCTAACTTTCTCAATTTGTATCTTCAACGGGAGCATAAAACTTCCCAATTTTTTAATGTTGATATTTACTTAAGAGAAAATACAACAATAACATTATTAAAGCTTCAATAAAAGAGTGAGATTTGGAAAGGAACTTTTGCTAAAACCTAAGGACAAATTAATATTGGTGCAAAAAACCATCATCATTGAACAGATCCGTCATTTGCTTCATTCTGAAAGCTTTACGATAATTTAATTTTAACAACCCCAGCATCCACTGTGTAAAAATTCAACCTCCCTCATAGACGGCACAAAATATCGCTCTGGCAATTTGTCACCTTAAAAAGCCCAGCAGCAGCGAAAGATAACGTTGGGGTTTGTACACGCGGCATATCAAAACACGACTTTGTCTAAGTTGGAATTAATAAAGGCCGTTCATTATTTGTCGGGTCAACCAAACGTAAATAATCATCTGTGTATAGACACACCAGACCCGACAAAGCCCTAGTCAGCTCGGTGACACATCAAGCGTACCGCCATTGACCAAAACTTACTTGGTTTAATTTGGAATTAACGTCCATCTTTGGTTTATGTTCTAAAGCGGTCGCTGTATTATTATGAAGGAAATTTTGCCTTTCCGGAGGAAACATTTTTTAAATAACACATCATTAACTTTTATTTTGACCGCCAAACAAACACATTAATTTACATTTGCATTGTGATTTTACTCTATCAATTTTTAATAAGTATTTTACATATTTCACATTTCACACATTTTAAAATTAAAATTAAATCAATCTCAATTGAACCAAAATCAACAAATTAATTTACATTTTCATTTTGGTTTTACTCTACCAAGTTTTTAATAATTAGTTGTCTTAGAGCTTCATTTAGCTAGTTGGCACAAGCGGAATGAGTGCTTAGTAAACGTATAATTGAAAAAGTTTATCTACGTGATGCACATCCATTGACACTTCGAAATACCATCAATACCTTAATATCTCCAGAAAATCTTTGGTCGCTCAATGCCCATAACTAAAGTACCAGAAATAGTCCGAAATGGCTCGCGACAACGTACAGTGATTGCAGAGATTTAAAGTGACACCTTGTGCATGCCTGATCAGTGCATAATCAGGTATTTTAGATTAAGGAGCAGAAAGAACGTAATACAAAATGAGTAACTGTTTAAGTTAAAATCACCATACAATAAATACACTAACTTCTTTTATTATCAATTAAAGACTTTTGTTAAATTGTTCTGCTTAATATATTTTTCTTTTAAAATTTAGACTAGGGTACTCTAGTTCTTGCAATGTTTAAGTGTTTCCTTATTTACCTTTTCTCGTACTTTAACAGGAAACTGATTTCTTTTCGGCGATTTGATAGTTTCTCTTTAAATAACCTTAAATTTCTTATATCATGTTGGCAATTACATCAAGAATGTAGTCTAGCGGTTTGAAAGTGGAAACTTTCATCTTTATATTTTTCACCAACGTATTCTACTATTCGAAATTCAACAGTCGTATGCCAACGTTGCTCACCTCTAGATGCACCATCCCATTTTTTCCTTTTTGTGCATTGGTGTTGTTTGTGGAAACTGTGGTGTTTACTGGCCTAGTTATAGCACCAAGAGCAGGAACCTTTGTAGTTTCTGATACAGAACCTTCAACCACCTTTAGAAGCCTATTGGATAATGAGGGATCATAGCAACACCCATTTAAATCCATTTTATTTATCTTTTCTTACTGTTAGAAGAAATCCGTTGGTTTAGTTAATTTTTTTTTTCGGCCATAAAACGAAAAAACTAGATTTAAGTAGCAAATTGAAAACTGTTAAACACATGGGTAAATTTTGTAAGCTTACGTTATTCATTTAGAAAAGTCAAAGGCGAAGGTACAAAATAAAAAGATCAGTTGTTACCAGCATCAAAAAATTTCACAGATTTTCTGAATATACCCACTTCGAACTAAGAAGACCAAGAAAATAAAAGGTACAAACAGGTTTGGATAAAATCCTATCTAGTAAGAAGAAAAAGTTATTAGGGAAATCATTATCATTATCAATTTTTCTAATTAACTCGGCGAATTAATCATCAAACTGATATCGAATTCCATCCGAATGTTTATTATCTCATGCGGGATGTTTTTATCATTTCAACATATTTCCATTCAAACACAAACAAGATGCAAAGAAAATTTACAAACAGAACTTTTTTCGGAAATTTATGCAAGCGATTACCTCCAACTGTCAAATTTCCCATTTGAAAACGTTGTTAAAAAAATAGTGCTCCTTCTCAGAGAGCTCTAAAATTGGACAAAATTTCTATTACAAAGTTACAGCACCACTTAAGTGAGCCATCAAACCAAAACAATAAAATTAAATCAGCAAATTCTTTTCCAAAAGCTACCGGCCAGACAGTAAATAAATATTTTATATTTCTTTGCATGAGAGTGTGTTATCCCAGAAAAGTTAAATTTCATCTAAAGAACTTAATAATAATAATCGTCTTCGCAGAATGAAAGGGAGAAGAAAGAGCTGATAACCAACTAACATGTTCTAATATGACCTCCCAAGAAAAAAAAACAAAGAAAAGGAAATAAGTACAAAATAGTGCATTATACAACAACGAAACAGATGTAACCATACAATATATATTGTATTATATTATATATGACGATTAAAACTAGATATCAATTGGAAGCAATGTTACGGAAACAATTTTCACCAAAAAGTATTTTGAATTGTTCTAGTTTGCTGTGTGGATTGCTCCAAGTTACTCAGAAAAATTGCAATAGAGCTAGATTTTGGTCGACACTTTTATTAATTATTATCATTTTGACAAAGTTCATTTCAAAGTTCCTGGAATGCTTTCAGTTCTTTGTTACGGTGTACTATTTCCGTTGGCGGTTATTTAGGTTATGTGTGTTGTTTCTACCAACGTGTAGCTCTGAATTTATGTGAATCTGTAGATGTTATTTAAGTTTTTGGGTGCTAGTTTAATGAGATCGGCCTAGTATTTTTTTCTGTTAGGTTTGGTTAATTGTAGTTTGGTTATGAAGTCTATATAATAATAACAAATTAAATACAGTCTTTGCTATAAAAGAAAGACCAAAACTAACATAAACCAACCAATCATGACCAATCGATTTGGTATTTTATTTTACATTTTTAAACAGTTAATAGATAAAAAAAGACAGAAGAGCAATTTTTGTAGCCTACAATTAAAAAATATGTTTTTATTTTTTCGAAAAAACTCAAATAAAACGAAACTGTTGACATTAAATAACTTTTTTGAGTATATGCGGAATCGTTTTGCAGTTTTGGCACTTTATTTTTACTGGACCACCCAAAGTTTAAAACCAAAATCCAGCTGTGTCGGAATTTTTGTTGTTTGGTTTAATATTTGTATGTCTAATTTGATCCGATTAGCAGATTCTTAGCTCCACAAACTCGTATCAACTACATTAACACAGAATTTAACCACGAGACCATCTAGATTCCTTTCACCTTTCCCGCAGACGATTATCTTCCCGTTGGAGCGAAACAAAATGAACGCAAAAGTTCACACTCTAAGTTCTTAATAACCGAAATGCGCTCGTGAAGTTTCAATTAATTTGAGAATGTGTGGGGTGCGCTCTATGCACGTTAAAATTTCTGGAATATATTGTTGTTGGCAAGCTTTTGCGTTATCGCCTTCATACTTCAAAAGAAGATTTTAGTTATAGGATAGTCAGATGAGTTGCGCGACGGACCGGAATTTCAACGAACGCGATTGCTTTAATGAGTTTCTATATTAACCCTATTTATAATGCGGAAAGTGTGGCTTGCTAGTAGAGTACAGATAATCGAGCCGTTGGTTGCAAAAATATAGATAAAGACATAGTGCGGAAAATCCATTTATTAAAATAAATAACAACTAAAAGTTTAGATTTTCACGAAATTATATGTTTTGACATGACAATTGTTTCGACAACACCGTGTCTTTATCAAATGTAATATTTACAAACTACCTGCTACTATATATACCGAAAAATGACCATAAAACCTTAATTAATGTTGTTGTGAGAATTTAAGTTCAATAAAGGAGAGGTATTTAAATCTAATTGATCGTTAAGCAAGACATTTGAATGTCTGATTTTATTAGTCTCCATGACTTCCAATAAATTTAATTTTCTGATTTTTGTGGATGTATGTAAAATATCAAAATTGTCGTAAAAAATGTGTTTTTCTGTGTTTAAGTGTGTAGCATAATTAGAATCTAGACTATTGTTTTTAAACGCTCTTTTATTCAGCTTGTAGACACCTGATTTTTGAGATTTTGGACATTTCGTTTTATTGTTTTTAAAAGTTTTCCTATTGTGTTGTTAGTTCTGAAAACTATTTTTTAACCATATTTTGACAAATGTTTTGAAACTTTCTCACTAGGTTCTCTTATGTATGTTTTAAATTGTTCGTGTTCTGTATTAGGTTTCGGATAAATAGGGTTTGCTGTTGTCTGCATTTGTTTTTTTGAGAGTGGCGTATTAAGATGTCTGTGTATAAAAGAGTGAAATGCAGCCATTTTGTGTGCATAAGAGTGATTTGAGCTGTTATGCATGACTGTGTTCGTGCGTGAAGGTTTATGATAACAACAGAACAACAGAAAATTACATCAAAGAACTTAATATCGTCAAACAAATGGCACTGAACAACGGCTACAATCCGTCCATTATAGATAAAATTATAAACAAAAAACAAATCCAGACAACAGCAAACTCTATTTATCCGAAACCTAATAATACAGAACACGAACAATTTAAAACAATTACATACATACGAGAACCCAGTAAAAAAGTTTTAAAACATTTGTCAAAGTGTGGTTTAAAAATAGCTTTCAGAACTAACAACACATTGGGAAAATTTTTAAAAAACAGGCAGAAATGCGGATCTTGTCCTAAAATTTATATTGGACAAACAGGTAGATCCTTCAAGAAACGCATTAACGAACATAAAAGAGCGTTTAAAAACAATAGTCTAGATTCTAATTATGCTACACACTTAAACACAGAAAAACACATTTTTGACGACAATTTTGATATTTTACATACAGCCACAAAAAGTAGAAAATTAAATTTATTGGAAGCCATGGAGATTAACAAAATGAAACATTCAAATGTATTGCTTAATGATCAATTAGATTTAAATACCTCTACTTTATTGAACTTAAATTCTTACAACAAGATTAGTTAAGGTTTTATGGTCATTTTTCGGTATATATAGTAGCAGGTAGTTTGTAAATATTATACTTGATAAAGACGCGGTGTTGTCGAAACAATTGTCATGTCAAAATATATAATTTCGTGAAAATCTGAACTTTTAGTTCTTATTCATTATGAAAAGAGAAGAGACTAATAACCTACCTTATCGGAAGCGTAAAGGGCTTTTAAGGAGAAGAAATACTTTTTTTTTTCATATTGAATTGAATTGAATGAAAGTTTGATTTTTAAACAACCGACCAAGAGGAATCGAGAAGATTTGTAAATAGTGATTATTAGTTGTATTGTCTTTAACTATCTGACATCGCTACTTACCAATTTTCTTTCAATTTAGTCTTTTTTTGTAGAACATGTCTCAAAAAGTATTGATATGTATTTATTTAAGAAGCAGTTTTTTGTATCTGATATTTAAAATACGGCATTTCAAAAAAAAAAAAAAAAAATTCGAAAATTTTTACACAGAACTAAAGTAAACTATTCTTTATCAATATTTAAAAGTAATTGTCCATTTCTATACAAATTTTAATTATGAAACTATGAAAATAACGAAATAAATATAAAATTTGCAACAAAATCTGCCAGCTGGGTATTATATTTTTACAAAACTTGACTCGTTCTGACTTGATTAATCTAATTAGAATATTATATTTTTAACTTCTTGACAAATTAAAAATAGTATAATTTCTGTTTAAACAGGCAATTAATTGTTAAACCTTTGAAAAGTTACTAATTTTTCCAAAATATTTGGTATACGGTAAATAATCCTATATAAACTTCAAAATATGTCGTACAACTGGCTTTTAATAAAGGGCGCATGCAATATAAGCACCTATAAAAATAATACTCTGACAACTGCGAGTTCAAAGGTCGAGTACATTGTTACCAATAATCTGACGCCAAGTAGGTGGTATAAGGACTCCACTCCGCCAATACTACCTTTATATTTTTATTTACATTTTTGTATTTCCAGTAGACGATCTCGTTATCGTATCCTTAATGGAGAAAGAGCATTATCTTCCCTGCTATGTATTTTATAGTTGCAGACTTGCAACTAACGTATATGAGGAGTACTTTACACCGACATCAGTTTTTACGTCCCCATTTCTACTTGCGGCAGACCTTTTGCGTTTAATGGCAGTTCGTATGTCTTTTAATTATATATCGAGCGACTCTCTGAAAGCTCGAAGATTGTTTTACCGTAAAAGTGGAAATTAGATACAGCAAATATTTCATTAAAATTTTAGCCAATTTAGATTCTTATTGACAGTCGACTCGTGTATTTGAAGCTAAACCGAATAATCTGCCTTTGGTTTGCCAAGATGTTAACGAGCTTTAGCTAATTTTCAGATCTAATGTCAAAGTTTTTCCGAAACTGAAAGTGACCTTGCAGATGGCATAGAAAAAAATTCGCCTATAAAAGTGGTATATAAAAATTTCCCAGTACATTTCCAGTACGTTTCTTGTAGTTATAAACAGTGGAGCATGTTTCAAATGACTCACTTTTGAGTATTTGGTCTCGCTTCTGAATAACTTTTATTTCACTTCTGTAACGTCACCAATCCCAAAATTTAATATGACAAGCTTGAATGTCTACTAACAAGACAATTTCAGTGTAGTTTTATATAAAAAAAGTCGCTTCAAATAAATAAATATCAAAGTGACCGACTATATCTGATACAACAGACTCTCTTTTCCTATTAAGCTTAGCACAAAAGTTGCTAGGTGAGATCTACTTTTTTTTTTAAATTGGTACAGGGTATAAAACTATAAGGATTCAATTAATCTTCGAAGTAGATGTCTCTAAAATAATACAATGTTACACGAGTTTCGCCCACATGGGCACCATCAAACACACAAAAACAACTCAAACGCATACCGACACAAATTGTTTTGTTTTGTTACATGGATTTCCACAGAACTTCAAAAATGTAGACTAATATTACATTTTTATCCAGAAATATCTTAGGTACTAAGCAACTTTGGTACCCTATATTGACAACTCTTTAATCTTGCGAAATAACGGGGATAGAACCTAACAACTGGAACCCTCAGTAGAGAATAGTTTACTAATTCATTGATGATTTTTATTCCGGAAAGACAGCTTAATCTCGAGTCATCGAATACTTTATATTATATTAATGTTATTACGTAAATCTTGGGTAATAAGTACAACATTATCAGACAGACTATAATTCTGCCCAATTTTATTTAAAAAACAAATGAAGCAATGACGTGGAAAATAAATGGGAAATCATCATCATTATTTAGCTCTTTTTCTACTCAGACTATCTCTGAACCCCTCTCTTCTGTCTCTCTCATCTTGTCTCCAGTTTTCTCTATGGTGAATTTCTGTTTTCAATTCCTATAATTTTGTTGCAGGACTGGAATGACGCAGGAGTGGAATACTTTCGTTCTTAGTTGTAAACTGAGAGTAAGAGAGTTTTTTTTTAATGTGACCAAGCTCATTCCTATCCGTCTATTTATACGGTCTGGTTTTCCTTGGTTATTCGGAAGCCTTGACCCAGGTAACGTATTCTTCAACATATTCGATAGTTGTTACCTCTTCATCTATGACAGGCATATCGTTTGTGTTAATTATTACTTCAGTTTTAGTGAAATTCATTTAAAGATGTTGATTCATGTTGGTGTGACAGCATTTTTTGAGGTCTTCATGTGTTGAAGTTATTATGAATACGACATCTGCAAACCTGGGGTGATTAAGGTATTTTCCGTTTATTGAGAATCATTGGTTTTCCAATCTGTTGATTTAACGATGTCCTCCAAGGAAAGAGTAAATAATTTTGGCAAGATTGTATCCTCCTGCCTTACTCTTGGAAATTGAACGATAATTGTTAAGATTTGAGGGATCGCATTTATTGTATAATAGTATCATATTTTACATCACATCCTTAAGATCACACCCTTAAGATCCTTAAGATAGCTTCAGTGCTTTACCATCAATAACGAAAAATTTACAAAATCATAATTCCAATTATTTGGAAGCAAAGCAACCTTAATTAATGTTGTGAGAATTTGAGGTTAATAACCCTCTCCATTATTAACCTTAAATTCTCAAAACATTAATTATTATTTAAATCTTTTTGATCGTTAAGCAATAAATTTAATTTTCTACTTTTTGTGACTGTTACAACAAGTTCATAAACTTAAGAGACACAACATTTTCTAAAAAGAAAATGATTTTCTGGAGAAAGGTTTCAACTTTAACTTAAAGCACTCAAACATTAATAGAGAATTATACTGTTTAAGGATGGACTGTGAATTAGCAATTAAAGACATTAACGATTCTAATTTAAACAAACATTTATTAGCAAATATAATAAACTCTCAAATAATAGATAACAACAAACACCAAGAAATTTCTCAAATGTCACAAATAAAATCTATAAAAAACCAAGCTTCTAAAAATAACATAATATTTATACGTGCAGATAAAGGGAAGACAGTCATAGCTATAGATCTCCCAGATTATATTTCAAAAACCTACAATTTTTTTAAACCAGAACTTTTCCAATGTATCAAACACAATCCTACCGAGTTATATCAAAGACAAGTCAAGTCAAGACATAGACAAGTATTTATTAACAATTATGAATCAATAACCACCAAAATTATATTCTTTAGTTAAATTATATAAACAAGATATATTATACCAGTCGTGTCTTATGTATCGGCTCCAGCAGTTAAACTATCAACAAAATTGGTAAATATTTTAAAGTTCCACACAGATTTTAAACCAAAATTTGCAATAAATCAAATTAATTAATCAAAAAAATTAAAACTATTAAAATCCCTTCAAACGCAACACTATTGTCTTTTTATGTACAAAACTTATTTCCCAGTATTCCACCTATGGATGTGATAGATTTAGTAGATTTCACCCTCACTGGGAAACAGGTTAACCCATTAGTCAAACAAGATTTATTAGATTGCTTAAAAATATCTTTAGACCAAATAACAGCCCAAATCACCCTTATACACACAAAATAGCTGCATTTCACTCCTTTCAGAAAATTATAACAAAGAACTTAATATCATTAAACAAATTGCACTGAACAACGGCTACATTATTGATAAAATTATAAATAAAAAACAAATCCAGACAATAGTAAACTGCATTTATCGGACACCTAATACAGAACACGAACAATTTAAAACAATTACATACACAGGAGAACCCAGTGAAAAAGTTTCAAAACATTTGTCAAAATGTGGTTTAAAAATAGGTTTCAGAACTAACAACACAATAGGAACATTTTTAAAAAAGAATAAAACGAAGTGTCCAAAATCTCAAAAATTAGGTGTATAGAGGTCGAAATAAAGGAAAACACATTTTTGATGACAATTTTGATATTTTACATAGAGCCCCAAAAAGTAGAAAATTAAATTTATTGGAAGCCATGAAGATTAACAAAATGAGACATTCAAATGTATTGCTTAACGATAAATTAGATTTAAATACCCCTCCATTATTAAACTTAAATTCTCACAACATTAATTTAGGTTTTATTGTCATTTTTCGGTATATGTAGTTTGTAAATATTACATTTGATAAAGACACTGTGATGTCGAAACAATTGTCATGTGAATATATATAATTTCTTGAAAATCTGAACTTTTAGTTCTTATTTATTTTGTTAAATGGATTTTCATCAAGTAAGAGCCACCTTAGTTCAATGTTTGGAAGCAAAGGGCTAAGACATCTTAACTTTGTCCTATTATTTCCAGGTTCAATTTATTTACTAAAGCATAAGTAATTCTAAAAATATACAAGTTAGTTTGATCATTGTAATTGAAATAAATTTCCTGTTAAGTTTGATGATATCCTTACTATAAATAACATGCAACGTGGATACATAAACATCGCAATACTGCAACCATAGACAAAGACGTGGGCACCGGGATAAAGAGGACGAAATAACTAAGGTTAACCGCGGGCTAAAATCGAAAATTGCAACTTGAATCTGGGCTCGCATTCCTGCTGGATAACTCTGGAAGTTCACCTTTGTACTTTCCGGCCAATGCATGATGCATTGTTTATACCAGGTGTTTGTAAAAAGAAAAATTGAATGAATAAAAGATAGTTTTGTATTTTTTTGGAAAACAAAACACTTTTTTAAAGATAAATTTATAAAGATGTTCTCTTTATTCTGAAATATTTGGAGAGCTAGGTTTAAAATTAATATTTTTGGATAATGGCATCATGGTAACAAATTGATCGTAGTGTAGATTTTCATCGACTTACCATCGATACACAATTAGTGTAGTTATAATATCAATGGCACTGAACTAATGACTTTCAGTCAGTAGGAAATGGGTTTGGTCAATGTTATGGTTTGATTGACATTAAATTTGCAGGATTTGAACTGATAAAAGGCGTTTTAAAACGTATACGCAACGGAATATCATCAAATTCTTTGTACCGAAATATTTTGATTTGTCGATTAAAGCTATGTCCTAATGTCAATACTTAAGGAGATACAGGGTAATAAAAATAATTTTATTACATACGTTCCCAATTTTAAAAGCACAGGAAATTAGTTTTGCGATAACCACACGCACAAACTTTTTTGTCCTAATACTTTTTGCATATACCCAAATTTAATTTCCCACAAGACAGGGTAATTTTCAGTTCTGTTTCATGTTATCAGTGCAAAAGGTATTATTGTATAATTTGTATATTCTATTTTAAGGATAGCAATAAGTTTTTTTCCAATGCAAAATACTTTTATTTCCAGATATTTCTATTTTAAAAGGAAGTATACTACTAGATATCCATATTTGCTTTTTACAAAGCTTTGTATCTTATAAAATTAAAGGAGGTTTTGGTTCTCAGCTAGTGTTTTATAAAATTAAAGTAGGCTTTGGTCATGAAAGGAATAGTACTTTTTTTTTGGCAGTAATGTCATATTTGAAAGGCATTATTTGCAGTTATTTTTCATTTTGTAATTTCTGTTAAAAATACCCAAGCGTAATAGATTTTCAAGTAGAGAAATGAGAGATATGAGAGCGCAATGGAGGACCTCCAAGAAATATCGCACTAGTTGCGAAAGAAGATATCCTAGTCCGCTTAGTTGATGATTCGCAAACAATTATTTGTCGGTTAAGGGCTTCTATTAGAATAAGTTCTGCGTCAATATATAGAACAATAAAACGTCATCTATTATTTCACTCTAGTTCAGCAGTTGCTGCCTCCTGATCTGCAAGCAAGTATGCATTTTTCTACCTTTCTTCAAAATCAGCAAAATGACGGTCTTAATTTTGTTAACAAAATGTTATTTACTGTCGAGGCTATTTTTGTTAGTAGAGTTATTTTTAATTTCCATAAATTCACTTCATAGATTTAACGGAGCACCACCTCATTTTGCGCTAATTGTAAAAAATTATCTTAATTTAAACCTTTCCCATAAATGGATTGGTTGAAGATTCTTGATTTAGTGGTTTACAAAGACCTCATAAATAATCCAATCGTGAAAAACTTTGGCATAAAATTCAGGACGCTGGTAATGAGATCCGAATCAAGAACTAATTTTTTAAAATACGACAATCTCCTTCATTAAAAGCATTGCAAAATGTTTCTTGTAATATAATACCTTCTTTACTTAGAAAATACCAAGACCCTGCCTTAACAAAAATTAAATTTGAGAACATACAAAAAAAAGTATTTTTTCTGAAAATTGTGTACAACGTCATCTACAAGTTCTTTCAAAACTGATAACACCGCCCCCGAAAAGTCGCTCACGCATATTTTTGTGCCTATATTTTCAAAATCGTGAACGAAATTAATAAAAAACGAAAAAATAAAATTACTTTTACCACCCTGTATGACCGTAAGGTTTGACATAGGTTTATGTGACAAATGGAAATGTTCTGATACAAAGAATATGCTGGTATTCTATGGCCCATTATTATTGAGATGCCCTGTATATGTGAGCATACGAGAATTGGGAATATAAAAATAAATAATTCTAAAAATTAATTATAAGCATTTGAAAAAATATTTGCCACATTAATGGCAATTTTATGTCATTATTGGAAATTACTTTAATTCTCATTTAAGAACATTTGTCTGCAGTATAAAATAAGAAACTGAAATTAGTAACATGTACGTAAAGCTACCCTAATAATCAGAGATGGCAATATCAAGACAGAATTTATTTGGAAGAAGCTTTCAATTCGAAGGAACCAACAATATTACCATCTGGAATACATATTTTTACGATCGGATTTAATAAAAAGTAATAGCAAACAAAATAAACTGCAAAATTCGGCAAAACTTTCAATAAAACTCAATACGTGTATGTATTTAGGAATTGCCGTCAGAAAACTGCATTTTAGCTAACACGTTTCACTTTATTGGGTTTCTGAGTAGGTTGAATACTTTTTAAAGGTTTTGCAATAAAAGTCGGATGAGTTACCTAGTTTGTTTATAAAGCATATATGTTATGACGAAAATAGAACAAATTGAAAGTTTCGTACTATTTTGATCCAATTGTATCAAATGTTTCGAGTGTTCGATATGAGCGTTTTAAAACTGTATTGTCTGTCTGTTATCCTAATTTTCTGTTTTCGGCTTTAGTCTAACTATAACGCTATATCTTATCATTTATTTATTTTTTTTTACCTTAAACTAATAGCTACTAAATTATTCTTGAATTCATGGGCATTTTTATAATAAATTTTGGAACGAAAATTAATAATATGATATGACTCGATATTTATACGTTGCCAATTATCATTTAAGCCTCTCTTTGACTTGAAATCTATCTTAGCCGATAATTTACTTAAATGTTGAAAGTTGGTCTATTCGTATTTGTTAGTGGTTGGTTAAGTTCTATAATCTGCTGCATTATGGTTTTAGTTATTGGTTAGTTGTAAGTGTTTATTTATCTTTTTATAAACTAATTAAAAACGTTATTCTTGTAATTTTGTTTTCTTTTTCAATAACAACGCTTAAATTAAAAATGGCAATTAACATTACTTCATATTAAGTAAAATATTGCTCAATGTGATATCATTACTTTTATTATTTATGAAAATTTTGTATTTTAATTTAAAATTTCATTAGATATATTGCATTAATAATTGTCTAGATTTGTTTTTTTGCTTGGGTAAAGTTCATGCACAAAACGCTATTGATTGGAAACTGCACTTTTGTGTGTCAACTAAAATTGACTCATACTGTATAACGAGTACCTTGTAAAAAGAGCAATGATTTAACTGAAAAACTAAAATAAATATGTACTAAAAAATCGAACAGAAGTTCTCACAGGATTCGTTTTTCTATTTTGGCAAATATCACAATGCCCAATATTTCAAACAACACCCTGTAGCTAGTAGCTGTAGCTGTTACTAATAGGCACGTCAAAATAATATAGACATACTGATAAAATTTACTAGAAATTAAGTTAAACATAATATATGGTAAAGAAGGTATCCTCCCAAACGAGAAACACAACGAATAATTTAATTTATTAAATGAAATGTTACCTAACTAAATCACAATTGGCCTGTTACAAAGCTAACATCTAATAAAGCAACTCCAATTATTAGTCATACTGCAGCTTTAACCGCCTATTTAGGATCGGTTCATTGAACAAGGGAACAAACAAAGCGGATTCGTGACCGAATGTACCGGAATGTAGGGAAATATTAAAATCGTAATACGAAATAAAATTAGCCACCGTAATGATTAAAAAAAAGGACATTACAGAAATATTTTCAAAACTAAATTTACCCTTTAATATTTTAATAAAGTTTACTTTTTATAATTTTAATATGTTAAGCAAGCCTACCAAGAGCAAACTCTACTCTACAGAACTGCAGGTAGCACCTGCCTTATAAACATGACATGTTCTTTTAGATAGGTTATGATAGGTTGCACATTTTAAATCAAAATAACCTGTACATTTTTACTTTTTTAAATTTCTTATTTACGTATGTCCTGCACTTAAACATGGTTGTTTTGAGATATGTACCATTTTCTGTCATAAATGAACTTTGCAGTATGCAAAATTGCAAATTTGGCACTCAATTCTTTTTATCTTTTGTTTAGTCTCTTGAACTGAATTTTCATTTGCAAATAAAATCGGTTTAGGGAAATAATTAATTTTCATTTGAAAAACAAAAAAATATATAAAAAACTTAATCCATAAAAATTACAAAGTCCACTATCTTAGGTTGTGTGAACTCAATTAACACAAAGTTACCGATAAAGTGCCTAACGTATAATTTAGGTTATCAAAAACAAAGGGTAATACAGAGGTAACAAAATTATTTTTGGGTTGATTTTACTTCTTTTTCAAGCAAATTCCATATTACCAATTTTTAGATTTTACATAATTCGCAAAAGTGAAAAGGAGAGTATTTATGAGACTTACAACTTAGTACCTTACCAATTTTAGATATCTTGGATAACTGAAGATCTAGACCCAGACTTAGAGATATGTAGCAGGATCGCCCAAGCAATAATAATTTTTAATATACGGGTAAAACTGTGCTGAGGAACAGTGCATATTGTAGCACATTCTCTGGGTTTCCAGCTAATAAATTATCTCTCCAGGTAGTCGTTTTATGGAAACCACACCAACTGCATCGACAAAGGTCCTCCAAGAACTCGATTCTCTACACCCAAAAAGGGCTTGAGGTCCAGAGAACGGTTTTTTTCTCGATGGGCTGTGTTTTCGTAAACCATTACACGAAACAACTGAGCACGTATAGAAAATATTGTTCCGGTCGTTTTACTGATATTGAGGGCAATGATAATGGTGACAAATTGCCCGAGCTGTCTATTCGAATAGCAAACAATTTACTGCCAGGATTGAATGGTATTTAATATTGGGATCATCAACGCAATGGAACCAAAACTGATCCCTTATTCGCAGTGGCAGGATATTGTCACCTATGAACTCTCTATCACGGATGTTGTTGACAATATGTAGGATGTGTAGTTTTGAAAGAACGGACAGAAACTTCCATTGATCTACTAATCAGTCAATGAGCAAGTACAGTACTAGTAACTCTACTTGTTGACCGGATAGTAGGGAACGAACTACCAAAGCACTTAAGATAGGCTAAAAACTCCTTACCGTTATTTTACTTACTGCTTTTCGAGAAATAAAGTCCTATTCGGATATTTCGCCTTTCTTATCTCGAAATTCGAAGTGTAAAAGTAAAAAATATGCCGGATAAAAGTTTGACTACTCAAAAGTTATTTAATATAATCTGATACGCACCAACTGACTTAAGTTTCACGAAAAAACGCTTAATAAATGTCACAATAACTTTGAACAGCACGCACATAAAGCGGATTATTAAGTTTAGTTCAAGGTAATTTGGCACGTGGTGGTAGGATATTCAAAGTTTCGTTGGAGCGTATATCCGGATATAATGATTTGGCAGAGAGGTGCAAGTCGAACTTATTTTCTGCCCCATAAACAGTAAATAAATTCGGGGAGGTTCACCTTTCATCGATTTCGATTATCTCGCAAGTTAATAACAGTGGAAAATATGTCTGGGATATTTCTGTATATTTTTTAAGTCGCGTTAAAAAACGGTCATCCTTTAGGTGCGTTATTGTCCCAAACATATTTTTATTTCTTAATCAACTGAAAATATTTTAATTAATGTTGAGTATAAATGCCAATAAAAGAAAAATAAAAGCATAGATCTTAACAAAAAAGTAAATTGATATTTCTGTACTAAAAATCATATCACTGAAAGTTCCCATTCTTTATCAAAACGGGCAATGATTTTAAGGCAATTTAATGTCAAAAAAACAGTGCTTGTCCTCAAACAAATGTTCTAGTTATACTGCCCTAATATATAAAAATAGCGTCCCAAAAATAATACGAGCGATATCAATTGGCAGACAAACATGATAACAAACCAAACAATCCGGAATTTTTAGACTTAATAGAATGTATAACCGTAAATCCAAGAACAAAAGAAATAATTTTTCTATAATTATATTTTAATCATGATGCCGAGCTTGCCGCTCCATGGCGAATTATGTTTTCATTGCCAACAAGGACAATTGCGGATTGATCCAGTCGCGTTTCATTGCGATTCAGTCCAAAATAATTCGGAATTTTTGATTAACAGGCTAGTGACTACCAGATACGGATTCAAACGTTTACTGAGATGAAGTTGTGCTTTTAAGCCTTTTATTAGTACTATGAGGTCGACTAAACTAGGGAAAAGTTACTCTTTGTGGACCTTTGAATGATTCCGACTGGTTTTTGAGATAAAGTTACATGTAAAATTAGAAACAGTGAAATTGCATGCAATCAGCATGCAAGTTTGATAAACGACATTTTAGGAAACAATTTTAAATCCACTATAATTTCAGATTTATTTATATTAAAATGTAGGAATATTGGTAGCATATAAAGTGCCTATTACCACATTTACTAGCCCGTCAGTTTAAATAGATAACATACTATAATTTTAATAAAAATTGTAATTTTAATAAAAATTGTAATTTTTTATTGTTATGTAATCAAAAACCAAAAATAGGGTCATGTTTTAGCAAAATTATATGGGGTGTTTCAGATTTAGTGAATTAAACTCGGCGTATCAATAGAGCCCAACGAGTAAACAAAATTTTCTTCGGGGACTATAAATCTAAATCTAAATACATGGCCGCATTTAATGAAATTTTGTAAGCTCCTTAAGCTATTGACCAAAGACTGATTTCAATCAACAGTTTTTGTTTGTTTGTGGGAGGCACAGATACTGCTAGATTTTACTGAATTTATATATGGATATTTTCTTGGTTTCCGTTAAAATTTTATTCTTTTATTAGTATAAAACCCGTATGTTGTTAAGACTGATAAAGCGACATTTAAAATTCATTAACACTACACTTAGACACGTTTTTAATATGTTTATCTGATAGCTTAAAATAAATAAATGCAACGACTCTTTGGTAATCTGAATTATTTTGCCCAGCCTTTTGCATACAAAATGAAATACTTTTAC
Organism: Cylas formicarius; assembly: GCF_029955315.1. Classification (NCBI taxonomy): domain Eukaryota; kingdom Metazoa; phylum Arthropoda; class Insecta; order Coleoptera; family Brentidae; genus Cylas; species Cylas formicarius. The sequence goes on from NW_026844347.1 coordinate 11,585,389, forward strand.
TAATATTTGTAAATTTTCCATAAACCATAAAAGTTCCTATAACTGTTCCTCTTTAGCAAGGCTAGGATCGTTTTAAACAAAATTTCGTCTTAAAATACAAACTGGATTAGAGTTTCAAAGACGTCGCCATTTTGTTCAATGCATTTTGGTGCAAATTTAAGGATATTTTAATAGATTTATTATTTTTCTTCCACATAATATCGTGTATCAACTTTTGTATTCTATGGAATGTTTACTAACATTCAAAATATGGAGTGTTCTAAAATGTGTTCAGCATGAAAATTATAACAATTTTGTTAGTTTAATCTCTAATAATAATAAATATTTAGTATGAAAACTAGTTATTAAAAAATAATTAAACGGTAAGTACTCGGAGAAAATCTAGGTCTATTGAAATGAAATTGCCCGATCTTTTAGACAATGTAATTTAAAAAAAAAATAAGTAGATTTTTTTTAAGCTAATAAATCCTAGAAAGAAAAGTAATGTTTGTTATTAAACTAGGTGAGTCTACGAATGCTCAGTCAATTTATTTCATCCTTCAGTAACCTGAACTCATATCCAGAGAGCTTGGAATATATTTGATCTATTTATTGCAAATGTCTTTGTAAGAATACGAAAGTACATAAAACATTGTTGTTTATATTCATCTTGGTGAGTAATTAGACTCAACACTGCCTAATCATTCTAGCCAATTTTTGTGATTTGCATATTATAGAACTTATTACAAAAATAGAGTGATTAGATATACCGATAATTTTTTATTAAATATTGTTCACTTTATTCGAGTTCCAGGTGTATGTATATAGAAAAATAAAATTTTTATACAATTATTTAAGGAAAAGGGAATTGCGGTGAGGTTCTCAGAATTTAGAAATTTTCTATGATTTACGGTAAGATAATACAAAACTAGATGCAAAGATTAGATATACCGATAATTTCATTGTATTGATTGCATAGGAAACAATTTTCAATTGCTTTTTGATAAATATCATTGGTCACTTTATTTGACTTCTATGTGTTATATAAATAAATAAATAATTGTTTAATTAATTTAAGGATTTATTTATAGAAAAACATTTTTCCTCCAGTTACAAGACATTCCTTTAATTTTCTCAAAGTTAGAAAAAATTTAAAAACCAATCTAGTTCTAATAATTGTATGGAAAATTCGGCCCTGGACAAACGTTCCGACGTTTTTCTATATACGGTAAAAATTCTTCAATCCCATCCTATGGCGCCACGGATAAATTAGGAACGACATATCGTGCCCGCTGTTTTCGATAAGAAACGAAAAATGTCGCAGAATTAAACTTACCTCCTGATCGATGTAAAATATTGCTCCAAGAAATCCTTAGCCTGACGTAAAAGATCTTGAGTGGTCCGTATCTCGTTTTTGCCTTGCAGCCCCATGACACTTCCGAGGCAGACCTGAGCCGAACATGGCGTGGCCTGGAAAGACAAAAACGATTTTTCAACCTTTTCGCAGACAGACGTAAAACGCAACACCCGGTTGTGGTTGTCAGTTTGAATTCATTACTAAATATTAATTACTATTATTGATACAAATGATATTTTGTGATTAAATCCTAATTTAAATTTAACGGCAGTCCATAAGCAGTCTTTGTAGATTAGAGAAAAGGGAGATTGAATAAAAAATATTAATATTTTTATATTTCTATGTCAACCATATAAAATCAATGGATTATTATTATTTATTGAATTAAAATTTTCTTATGACTTCCATAAATTAGTGAATAGTGGTGCAAGGTAGTTTGTGGTGTAAATAAAAATTGTTGTTTATTAAGTATTTATACTTTTAGATTCTACTGTTGTTTACTTATTATTAATAATAAATTTGAAATCAAATCCACTTTCTAATAGTAATAATCAATATTCGTGTCAGTTCGAGTGAACGGCTAAAATATGGAACAAATTAATTTCGCATGCATCCATCAGAAGTTTCCCTTACGTATTCTTATCAGAAAATTCAGGGTGGGTCAAAAAGTTGAACATTTCTTTCAATAAAGGAGCTTAATATGAGGGAGATGTGCTAGAAAATGCCCACCATAAACTTAAATTTTATAAAACTTCTGGATTCCTCCTGCGTCGGTTTTTGTTGACGCGAACTACCTAACGTTTCGCCAATCACCCTGTTGGCTTCTTCAAAGCTTGAATAAAACTGAAGAAGCCAATAGGATGATTGGCGAAACGTTAGGTAGTTCGCGTCAACAAAACGTAGGAGGAATCCAGAAGTTTTATAAAAAGTATTACAGTAGCCCGTGGAAGTTTCTTTGAAAAATCACCATTAACTTCTTGAGAAAATGCTACCCTTATATTAATACTATTTAAAAAAAAATCCAAAATATTACTTAGGATATTTTCATTAATTTGTCTTATTTCGTAACCGGTTATAAGTTTTAAACTCTTTAAATTTCGTGATTTTTCCCTATGTACTTTTGATTTTAAATATCCCCAGATAAAAAAATTTAGTGGAAATCTTGTAAACCATTCCATTGATCCCCTTCTACTGTCCAGGAAATACCTCGGTCAACTAAATCGGTTTGTCTGGCATATTAGGCTGATTTGGATGTGGGGAAGAAACTGCGAGAGTAGGAGTTAAATCATCTTGAAGAAATTGTAATTAAAAATAAGTTTAAACAACTTTGTTATTGAAAATCCCTGCCCAAAGATTTTTTTTCTCTCATCAATCGGGGATTATTTGTACTCCAATACCTACAATTTTGTTTATTTACCGCACCATTTAAAAAAAAAAACTGACTTCATCACAAAACTTTATCTGACGATAAAAAAGTGGACGTAAGTCGCACATTTCCATCATCCGTCATTATTTCAAGAAGATGCACGATGGGAATTATACCTAAATTCTAATAATATATAATAATAATATTTAATCGTGTGTTTTCATTAGTTTTTGGACGACCTGGCCATAGACGATGCCCGATTTCTACAAATTTTCTGTGGATCTTGTAGTGATTTTTTATGGATATCTTGCGTTAAAAAAATGCAAACTTCTTCTTGAGTTTTGTCTCCATATCTAATAAAATTTAAAAACCCAATTCTCTAACTTCCAATTAGATGCGCCATATCGTCAGAAATTTAATTGTACCAATTTGAAAACTTTGCTGATAATTGCTACTTACCTGTTCATTTCAAAATTAAATTTCTATTTTTTGTTCTTTTGCTCGTAAAAGTAAGGGATGGGCGTAAAATTTAACGCAGAATTCGAAAATGGATTTGCAAAATGGTGTTTCATTTAAGAAAGGGAACTTGGTATCGACATCTACCTGTTTACCCACCCTGTATATTTGCTATTTAAGAGCAATCCAATACTTAATTTTTAAATGACTTTGTTCCATATTTTAGCCGGCCACTGTATTTCGTAATTCATTGAATATAACATAAGTATATTAATTAAGTATTTATTTTTTCTTATATTTATATGTATTTTAGATTCTTGATAAAGATCCACAGTATGATCGAAACGTTGAATAAAACATGAAAATTTAAAATATTTTGCTATTATTGAACAACCTCAACTCAAGAACAATTCAAGCAATATATGAAAACCGAAAAAATTAAAAAATATATATCAAATCTACGAAAATTGTTATTTGCGCAAATCAAAATGTTGTCAAGATAAGTTAAATACATGGTAGAGGTGACAATGTCCACAGTACATACTATGTACATACGTGTACAAATATAAGTAAATTTGAGCAGGGCGCAACATTATAGCATAAAGAAACATACAAAGGTAGCGAAATAATCTAAATTCGTTGGATACAGCTTCAAAAAACCATTCGATTACAAGTTGAGCTCCTGTTGGCATGAGTAGGGAATAACTTTTGGTGGTCAGCTTACGAATTATCCAGCATAAACAAACTCACTTAATTTGTGTGTAATCCCACCGGACCATGTTTGCTTTGCTCTCGGTTTTTGCGTTAAATAAATGTCTGCTCTATGTATATGTATATATGGAGAAAATTTCATTTGCATATGCAGAGATTACAACTTTAGGTAATATTCCAATTAGGACCATCTTAACTTTGAGATGTACGGTGTGTCCAAAATTCAATAGTACGGGATGGTTTTCTAAAAAAATTAAATGTTTTTCTTATGAACATGGGTCCGGAAATGCACAGTTTCAAGGTACATGAAACAGTCATGGTTTGTTTTCGAAAAAAAAAATTATATAATTAATTAATTTTAATCTAGTTAAGGATAAGTTAGTATCATACACTATACTTATACTATACTACTACGATTAGAATTTGCTGCAAAATAGAGACATGAATGTATCGATTGTTCTTTGAGGAAACGAAACAAGATACGAAAAAATTGAAGAGACTAAAAAGTTGCACTGTTAGTACATTCGTGCTACATACTGGTTCCACTCTTTTCTCTTCGGCATCGTACGATATCCTGTACCTTAGAGAGAGAGGTCCCTTATTTGATTGTCCAATCCCATATTTTTCTTTCTGCAACTAACAATCCTCAAAAAACCTGATATATAGGCTGCATGTTATCTTGCTTCGGTACACTTTTCTCTAATTCTCCCAGATAATGCAATCAATTTGACACCTAACCAAATCATTGTTTGCTAATTTTGCTTGCGTAACTAGCAAATCACTATATTGATGTACCAACGCCATTTATCCACTTCCCTTGAACATGGACTGTGACTGAAACACCCTGTACGTTAGTACGTATAGAAAATTGCTATTTGATGGCGCGCTAATTAATTTCTACAAAAACGCGTCTAACTAAAAACCGAAAATGTGCGGTTTTATTGAAAAACAACGCGTTAACACGTTTGCGGGACATCGTTAATGTGTGTGACATTTTCCAATTTTATTGCGTGGAATTATGAACGTACACCGTTTTATGTTCAGATGCAAAACATCGCGGTTAAAACCAATTTCATTTTTTATGGATGCGGTGTAATTACAGATTAAAAATTGCGTGAGTGACACCAACGCGATTTATAGAGCCGCCGACTTTGGTTAGGCCGATGTCGAAAGATTTTTATTTAAGCTTCACCTACGTGGTGTTTCCTAATTTGTACTATATAGAGCAACAAATTCTACTCACTGTTAGTAGATAAAAAGATGCTAATGGTCAAATTTTCAATTGGACTAATTTTAACAATTTTAAAATGTGTATAAAGAAACAAAAATTTGCATACTTTAATGTTTAAACACCTTTTCGGAATCATGAGCTTGTGCCTAGTTCACAATATTATATGAACGAAATGAGTACGCTGATACCTAGTAAAAAGCAACTAGAAGAACTCTTTGTTTAGCTTGCTGCAGACACTATCTATGTCCTCCACCCACCCCAAGGAGAAATCAATATAAGAAACAAGAAACTGAATGGTAAGCCTGGTAAAGGTTTGATATACTGACCAGTATATTCAAACGCAACTGTTTTCTCAAAGTTTACAAAAAATTGGTTTTGCTTACACAATTCATTAAACTCTGTAAGGACGTCATTCATTTATTCATCAATCCTTCTGCATCTTTTCCATAGAATAAAACGGATGTGTCTTCGGCATACATAAAGACACGGCAGGCATTGTTTAGAAATTCGGACAAGTCAGTCAGTGAGAAAAAAAAGTAACGGACTCCTAATTCCTCTTTCGGAAGTGATCAGGTTGCATTTCATTTACTTTACCTGTTATTTTTTTGGCTCATATATGATAAGATCCATTCACTGAAAGGCCCTCTTTGGACAGAGCATTTTTTTGCCATATAATGGCAAAAAAATGCTTATCACAAATGTGTTGGACGAATTTATTTGTCCCATATTTATTAAATGCCCTTTTTTAAATACAGACGCCATTTTAGACGGTAATTAACCATATAAAACAGGTAAATTCATATCGCTACACAATTTTATTAAATTTTGGGGATTTAAAGTTGATAGAGATCTTTCGAAATTGACTAATAGGTGGTAGAGGTATTTCATCAATTTCGAAAGATCGTTGGTTTTTCAGTGAGTGCAGTTAAGGAAAGCCCTCTCTGATAGGTGGACATGTATCAGTCTCGTTTATACTCAACAGAGAATCAACTTTTAATTGTAATGAGTGTTTTTTTTTTCGATGTATAGAACTTTAAGTTGGCATTACTGTTCAAGATGGCGACCGATTTAACAGCTGTCAAGTGATTTATTCGCAGTTTGGTTTCGCAATTCATCATGAATAGACTCACGCCTGAACAACGCTTGCAAATAGTGCAATTTTATTTCGAAAATAATGGTTCTGTGTGTTATGGTATGGACGTATCGCGCATTACGTCCATTTTATCGTCGACAAAATCGTCCATCAGAGCAGTTAATTCGATTAACCATGGAACGTTTTCGCACCGCGTTTACTTTTATTGATAACTCGCATCCCTAGAGACGCCGTACGGTGCGTACAGAAGAAGCTATTGCTGAGCGTAGCATTGAGGGAGACCCGAATGAGTCCATCCGCCATCGAGCACAGGAATTGGATATGTTTACATCCACTTTATGGAAGATTTTGCGGAAGGATCTTGGTTCATGTGCTTACAAAATCCAACTCGTGCAAAAATGGAAGCCAAACGATCATCAAGTAAGGCGTAGATTTATTTAATTTCAGGTTTTGGACCTGTGAATTGGCCTCCAAGATCTTGTGATTTAACACCGCTAGACTACTTTCTGTAAAAAATGTTGGAAAAAGTCATCGAAAATTGGACGTCCAGATTGGACTACATCCGCGCCAGCCGTGGCGGCCATATACCAGAAATCATATTTAAAATGTAATGCCACAAGATTATCTTTCGGATAAATAAAATTCATGTCAATCGAATAATCTGTCGTTGTTTTATTGCAACTTAAAGTTCTATACATCGAAAAAAAAAACACCCCTTACATAAGTGGTAAAAAAAAATTTCGACTCCCGTCTCTAAAACACCTAATTACATAGAGTCATGTGGGGCAAGTGTGCGCAGGCTTATTATTTATAAAACCGTTGACAGTAGAGTAGGGGAATCAACTGCCTTCAGTAGTCACTACGACGTTTTACAAAAGACTAGAGTCTTGTCTGGCAAAGTTACGTAGTTTTAGTAATATTGGTAAGTAAAAATTTTGGTTATTATTCTTACAATTTTTTCCAATTTAGAATTCAAATACTTTCATATTTATGTAGCGGTAATTAGTATTAATTATGTCCAATTATGCTCGTTTATATATCTAATTTTATCAGCTATACATCAAAACTTGGTAGAATGACGCAAAAATGTGTAATTTTAAACTAAATCTGTAAAGGCGATTAGGGTTAAGTGTACGCATATGGTTGTGGGGTAAGAGTACGCATATTTTAATGCGTACTTTTACCCCGATAGTGAGTTATTTGTGTATTGACACTCGTTGTTATTTGTTTCAGGTTATACTTATATATTTCTTAAAAAAAAACTACAATGCCTCGAAATTACAAGCGGAAGGCTCCACACAGGTCCGTTGTTACCCGTGATCAATTTGATGCTGCTAAGCGATTGATTGGCGAAGGTTTAAGTAAAAGAAAAGCAGCTAAACAGGTTGCAAGATTTACTTCAACTTTCACAAGTGAGCAAGAAAATGAAATATATAATTATTTTAAAAGATGTGATGATCTCTATTATGGTCTTAATATGACAACTTTAAGAACATTGATCTACGAGTATGCTGAAATAAATCATATTCCTCATCGGTTTAATCAAAAGTCGAAAATGGCTGGACGTGATTGAGTGTATGGATTTTTAAAAAGGCACCCTGACTTGAATTTACGACAACCCACGACAACTAGCATAGCTAGAGCAATGGAGTTTAATCGTTTCCAGGTCAATCAGTTTTACGACAACTTGCAGAGTCTTCAAGACAAGTATAAGTTTAAGCCTACTAGGATTTATAATATGGATGAAAGTGGTATTAATACTGTGCCAAAGAAGATTCCAAAAGTTATTTCAATCAAAGGTAAAAAGTTAGTAGGAAAAATAGTTTCAGCGGAGAGAGGACAAACCATTACTTTAGTTTGTGCCATGAGCGCTACGGGAAGTTATGTTCCGACGGCTTTTATTTTTCCTCGTAAAAGAATGAAAGGTTATTTACTAAATAATGCACCTCCAGGAAGTATTGGAATGGTTTCTGATTCTGGATTTATAAATACCAATCTGTTCTTAGAATATCTTCATCACTTTAAAGACAACGTGCAACCAACTAAAGAGAATCTAGTGTTATTGATATTAGATAACCACAGTAGTCATCTTTCTTTAGCTGCTGTCAACTTTTGTCGTGAAAATGGTATTCATTTACTTACTCTTCCACCACACAGTAGCCACAAAATGCAACCTCTAGATCGTGGATTTTTTGGACCATTGAAAACGAAATTTGCTTACGAGTGTGACAAATGGTTAAGTAGTAACCCAGGACAGGTCATTGGGCAGACAGAAGTGGCTCAACTAGTTAATGAAGCTTTAAAAAAAGTCGCAACTGTTAATAATGCTACTTCAGGTTTTAGAAATTCTGGGATATGGCCTATCGATACAGAAATTTTTTCAGAAGAAGATTTCACAGCAGCTTCTGTTACTGACATAAACCTTCCATCCACATCATCTGAGAAAAGTAGCTCACAGAATATCACAGCAACTAGATCTACTGCATTTTCTACATCAGAGTCTTTGCCAAGTACTTCTAATGCTTTAACTGTATCAGAACTTCAACCGAGTACGTCTTCAACATTGTATCCACTACCAACTTCATCACACGTGAGCACTGTAACAGATTTAGCTTTAGTTGTAGTGACTCCATCATCAGGTCCTCAACCAGCTGCAGATACATGTTCTAATTTATATACACCTTTGTCATCAATCCAACCGTTTCCGAAAGCGAAAGAACAAACAAGACGTAGAAAAGGTAAAAAATCTATTGTCGCTACTGATAGCCCTTTCAAATTAGAATTGGAAAAAAAAGTCAGGAAGAAGAAGAAAAAATAGCTAAAAAGAAACGACGTTTAGAATTGAAACAAGAAGATGCTTGTGCAAATAAAACTGAAAATTCTAAACAAAAACAAAGAAGAATACTACTACCAAAGATAAGGCTGTTAAAGTTAAGGCTAGTCAAGAAAATATTAATGATTTTAAGGAAAATGATGATTACTGTGCATTGTGTGGTGAAAAATACGTTGATCCACCTACAGAGGATTGGATTAAATGTAGCTTATGTCATAGCTGGTGGCATTATGAAACTGGTGCTTTCATATGTGATATATGTTCTAATAATTAAGATTTTATCATATTCGTTAAAAACGATCTCATTTGAATTTATCTCTATTCGAAACTGTTAACTACTCTAAGCCTTATTCTCGATAAAAATCAAGTTAAACAGTATTTGTCAAAAATTATATATTTAATATAAAAATATAAAAAATGATAAGTATTGATAAAAAATAATATTTATAACATTAAATATGGTGTAACTATATGTAACAAGTTATGGTTTAAATTATTACAAATGCGCACACTTACCCGCAGTGCTGCGCACGTTTACCCCAATATTGGGGTCCGTAGTAATTTAACTGAATACATAATATTGTGTGGACAGAAGTTATTTTATTATTATTCCATGCTTTAAAGACATCATCGGTAACATAAGTAAGCACACTTCAAGTTCCGTAAGATATCCATAGTAAAATATTTAGAAAAAAATATTTTCATTAAATAATTTAAGTGCATTTAAGCAAGTGCTTTAAACGGTATATAATGGAGTATTTTAAAGAAGGGAGTAGAAAAAAAGTTGCTTGCAAACTAGTTCTTCCAATATTTTTGACAAAGCTGGAGAGATCTAAAAGATTTCAGGATTAATCATTTTGAATAGTGACTAAAACATGACCAGTAGCGTGGAAGCTTATTTTGTTCTGTACAGCAGTTCAAATTAACTTCCATAACACCTGCCATGCCAACTCTCATGGCCCACTAGCACACATTGCCTGCGTTTTTACTATACACACACGAATAAAAAGTATGACTTTTTATACTAAGAGTTGCTATTTTCAACTGACACTTTGCCACTCTATTTTGACGTTTGTCACATCGGGCATCACTAAGTGAATGTGTGAAAAGTAAAATACAAAAACGTCGATAAAGTTCTTCAGTCATTTCAGTCAAACTAAACTCGTGGCATTAATATTGGAAGACAAGAATGTGAACTAAAACCCCTTCAAAATTTTATAGCATTTGAATCATAAGTACCGGAGCGAGTGCTTAATAAGTGAGAGTTTAGCAGACGTGTTGCATATTATACTTTGTCTACTACCGATAGTTTTTGGGTACATTTTTGCAAAACAACTCCAATGCTGACATGATTGTCAGAATAGACAAACGTCAAAATTCAAGCCGTGCGGTAATTTCCCGGAAGTGTCCGAAGTAGCTCGGATCTGTGGGAAATGAAACTGACGTGGTAGAAACAACACCAACTAAAATGTTCGGGTAGTAAACTGGGAGCCCACATATATTCATGTAGGTAATTACTCGTCTTCAAATGTATAGTTACAAAACAACATCTGAAAATAGTTATATTAAGCCTAGACGACCAGCAGGTAGGATCTCCCACAAGTTTTATTTTCTGCGCCCTAATGCTATAACCCACGGAACCATCAAAACCAATTATGCAAAAAGGATAAGAACAGCAACCAAATCTGCTAAACGTAATATTTCATAAATTATTTTGGTATATTGAACTTCGTAAAATAAGTTAAATTGAAAAATTAAATCAATTATGACATAATTAGGTCTTATCTGTCAATTAGAATTTAAAGAGAAACTACGAATGGCATACGATAGGCTTTTGTATGACAAGTGGTGTATAAATCTTCGCTCCGTCATCGCCTAACACGACTTATGTGCACGACATGCAGGGTGGGTCAGGTTTTAAGTGTTTTTTATGAAAAATAATATAAATTTTTCTCTGGATGTTCGATTTGAAATTTTATACGCCAAAAATCGTACGGTTAAAATTATAGAGGTCAAATGAACTCCAAATTGAAATAATATTTCGAAACTAATTTATATTTTTAAAACCAGTGCCGTACCTTTCTTTTTAGAAAATAAGTATTCAGTAAACATACTTTGAAGATTAAAGTAGAAAATTCCGATAAAATAATGAAAAGAAAAAGACTTAACATGATGTTAATAAAGCCTCTTTTTGATAAACAATGATTTCCCATAACCTGTTATAGACCTGGTCCACCCGGTTTATCTGCTTAATGTATAAAATATACAAAAAAAAATTATCTTTGACTTGTTTACAGTTCGATTTGTCTCCAAAGCACCATTCTCGTGGGGCATGTCAACGATCTGCGTATTTTGGCCTATTTAGTTTTGATATCTAAACGGAACGTTATTTACGGAAGCACGGTATAGTTTATGCGTTTATGCGTTATTTAGGTTGACAAAATCGTACACAGGAAGGTGGACCAGTCAGTATACGGTGTGTCCTATTAATTAGGTAGCTCATCATTTTTAAAGACAGAAAAATACGGCTAGCTTTTAATACTGCTTTGTTCTTGGGATTTAGAGCGTTACTTTTATTACCCGTGTGTCTCAGTCATTTGAAGGAAAGTTGATAACTGGTTTTTGGTGTAATTTTTCATGCAGAATTCAGTGGCACTCTCATTATATAAGTGAAAAAATGTTGTCTAAATTTCCCATATTTTTTCAAATGGGACATTATGTATACCTATTATTTTTAATTTCTTGAGATTAGTTTGGCTTTTTAAAAAATGTGTGATTTTAAAAATAATCTAAATATTGAGAATTTTCACTACTTTACTGATATTTTATAGAAGCTGTGATATAACTCAGCAAATGTCAAAAACATGAGAATAACGTAAGTATTTCAAAAATATACCTCCCATATAAAATTACTTAAAACTAATTCTGCAATATACTTAGGAAATTTAATACTATATAATAATATTATTTAAATTTGCGTATAAAACGAAATAGTAACTCTATTCTATAAATTTTAACGTTAGAATATTTAGATAAGTTGTTTCATATTTGTTATTACTATTTTTAAAGATGATTTTCATAATGAACGTCTTGAATTTATCCGTAGAAATGACTTCTTAGAGGGAAAGGTTTTTGTTAATATTAGCTAATCAGATTTGTATCAAAGAAGTTTGGATAATTTATTTAGTTATTTATAAAAATAAAGAAGATGGACTACTTAAAAAGACGAAAAGACTATATTAGTTGACTATGTGCAGTTTTATGACTCCGTTTTTAAGGGACTTACATTCGAAAAAGAAATATTTGGAGAATCTTTATATTTAAATATCGGTGTGTAAAGTTTGAACCTTTCCCTTTGGCGAGGATTCATATTTTAGGGTTAATCTCTCTTTTTCATAAAATTGATATTATTAAAGAATTGGGCATCAAACAAATATTTTTTTATAAAAATATATATTCGATAAAAAACCAAGTAGCTAACCAAACAAATGCTCTTCTAATATTTTGCTTTTCTAACGGTTATTCGTTCTTAAATCACGAGTATCCCAACTTAATTTGGGGACGGAACAACCGAAATCAGTTACAGTAAAACTGATTAATGCACTGAGTTTTGAACTTTTTTTCCAACATGAAACAGAAAGAAAAATCTTCGGAAATATACTATTTACATTTTAGGAGGAAATTTCGCAGACTTGCTTCCAAAATCGGTTACATTAAATGAAAACTATTCAAAATTATTTATTATATATATTATTAGATAGGATATATGGACGACGATAAGAAAAATTGTCACAAAAGAAATTTAGGATACGTGAATCTGTAACACATTTTCTTAGCACAAAATACATATGTAACGATATTAACGCATTAAAAAATATTTTTATTTATCGTAAAGTGGAAATTACATATTTCAATCCTTATTTATGATTTCAAGTATTTACTTTATATGATGCCGTTTTGGTGAAAATTGATAATTATTAATAAGTAAAAGTGAAACAGAAAACGAGACAGTAAACATAAACAGACTGCCTTGCCACCATTTTGGATATGCAATTACTCTTGCGGTTTTAACAACTTAAAAGGTACTGAAAAATTGCCAATGACATATGAACCCTGCGATGTCTACATGAAAATGTCAAAAATCCTTTGACACATTTGACAGTGATTGAAAGTTAGTAACAGTCTCACATCGGTTTGAAATTTGATCTGAGGATTATTGACACTTCACGTGAGGGCATATGCTATGTAGTTCAATATTTTATCACATATTCCGTCATAGGCATCCAGAACTATCACACGATGTGACGATAACGTCTTGTGTCAATAATTTAAAAACCAGCCCAAGAATTGAGTTTGAATGAGAAACAAGGAACGCCATTTTCCATCAAAAATGAGCATGGTTATTTTCAAACTACATTCGAATGTTATAAAATATCATTTGGGAATTATATGTGTGCATTAGGCTATTTCAACAGACTTTGCTGCAAACCTTAGCCAGTGCAACCAAAAACGTATTTATTAATTAATAAAAGCAGGGAGAAAGTAATTGCCTAAAGCAATAAACGAAAATAGCCCATAAAATACTCGACCGATTCAATTATCGCTCGGATGCAATTAATTTTAGTTTTCTTTGATTCGGGCAATGAATACTAAAGGTTTTTATTACGATATGGGCAATCAATTCGACTAAAACTATATTTTCGTCGCATCTGGAGCGAATAGAGCGTGATCTGCCTAATAGTTGATAAACATCCTCTCTATGAAAGCACCATCTAGTTCAATGGAATAATCCATAATCCAAAATTAAATTCGAACCTGATTTGAGATCCGCGTGTTTACTCTAGTGCTTTCCGGGCACTGCCAACAAATTTTACGTCCTGTTCGGAATAAATTAATTAATAGTTAATGGCAAACGGATGGAAGCAGGGCTTTTTGTTAGGTTCAACGCAGGTATTATCTTGAAAACGTTTGCCTGCATTCTGCTAAGCACCCGAGCAGTGTAAACCAAAAGTATGCAACATTTTCAAAAACTGAAAAGCATACTATGCAAATTTGATAAACACCGCTTTGGTCATGAGTTTGATGGGACAGGAGTAAATTAAGAATTTTTTTTGCAAAACAGCAGGAATATATTCTCCGGGTGAGTTGTGATGTGACTATCATTGAGAAATATCAAAACACACCAACACCAAACTCCAAAAGTTCGAATTGGGTCAACGCAGTGATAAACGGGATTTGCGACGGTATGGCACTTTTTCGATAATTGTTCTTTTCACAGTGTTTGCGCTAAAAATATTTTAAAAAGATTGAACAATTTTTAAGCTTCTTTTTACATTTTGTGAGTCTTAATTTTGACTTTGAATTTTTTTTTAATCCAGTTTATTAATTATTTATTTATAATTAAATATAGTTGATATTATACATCATTTCTAAAAATGATGCACACTGTAATCCATTTTCGCCATTTTTAGCGAATCGCACTGTATATGGTATCTATAGAAACATGCGGTTTTTGCAATAGTGTGCTACTTTTTTTAGATCTGATAGATGACACCAATCGAATTTTGCTAGCCCTATTAGTATTTTAAATACCTAGAGGGTATTTTGAAACCTATGTCTTTTCCATTTGATAACTTATCGAAAAGCTGAAATTTCTTATACCTTTTTCTTAAAATTTAGAGCCACTATCATAAGTATAAGGGTTCATATCAAAAGTTTATCGATCCCTTTTTTATTTTTAAAAATCAATATATTTATTGCTAATTATTTTTTATTGAGAATTGTGAAAGAATTTCTGGAATAAATACGCTTACATTATTTTTAAATACAGATAAATTTAGCGTTTTTAAGTAAAGGAAGATAGCACCGAAAATTCTATGCGCTTTAGAGGGTATGGCTCATCATTTAAAAACACCAATGCAAATTTCACAAGTTTTCCGTTACCTTCTATTTTGGAGTTCTCGACAAAAAAGTTGGAATTTTTTAAAAACATGGTCAACTATTACCTTAATACTTAATTACGATTTAGAAGACGTCGTTGTTATAAAAAAAAGGAACAGTGGACCGCAGATCACCCTCAAAATAACCAGTTCTTCAAATTTTTGGTATATTAATTAATTAATATTAGTAATTAAAAATGTAATAAATTCTTGAAAATACAAAATTTGAAGTTGATTTTGAGACTAGATTCCACTCATAAAAGATATAAGCCGATACGCTGTTAAAGAGCACAGACCCGAGTTCTCTAAAATGCAATAATAAAAAAAGGCCTGTGTATCTCGTAAACGAAAAGGTTTAGTGGAATTACATTTATGACATATTCCAATTTACAAAAATTGCGAAAAAATGCATCTTTCAAGAGCAGGGTGGAAATTAGCAGTCCGAAATCCATATAAGTTGTTGACGTTTAGAAAACTACCTTCCATTATTTGATTTGAACTGATGTGTTGAAATTTTAAGTTTTTGGTAATTTTTAAAACTAAAAAATCATATAACTTAGTTTTTTAATTTTGATTTGTAGACTTTAGCATTGTAAATAAAATACAAAAAAAAAATATGTTGCGGATTTAACAATTCTTAAATTTGTTAATCGAAATTTCAGCAACTAATAAACAACCGATCTGCTTTTTTAAATTTTCAAAAAAGGATATTTTTCGAAGAACCAAACGAAATTTGTATTTTTTTTTATTTAAACAAAAGAAGCAACAAAAGGGTTAAAGCTAAAATTTTTCCAGACATTGAAAAAGTCGATAGAGTATTTTTTTATCTCAACCTGCATAGAAAGAAGAGCGTATATTATGAATTCGAGAAATAAGCCTTTCATTTTTATGCCTAACTTCCTATGCAATTATTTTCAAAAAATAAAATGTATGTTTCCATTCATTTCTATAAAATATACGATATACAATGCAGTCCTTTTTTTTACGAAAATGCAAAACAAAAATTATAAATATACACCTTGATTATGGGCGTTTATTAATAATTAATTATATAATCTGTTCGGCGTCCCTTAGCCCAGATAAATACTTAAGTTAAGAAAAAAATTCTCTAGAAAAAAGTTGCAAGGGACACAAAACAAAGCAATAACAGTAATTTTGTTGCTAGCGCATCTAGTGAAATGAAAATGAAATGTTCTGAGCAATTGTTTTTTGTATTGTTTTTCTTTTGTAGTAATACAGACGTATTACTACAAAAGAAAGTATTTGTATTGTACTGTATTTTACTGTATGTAGCACATGTTACACTGATTATATATAAAAAGAAAGGCTTAAACTACAAAATCTCAGGACTTGTACTTCTGATGTTATTAGCATATGTGCTCCTGTTGGTTACACACGTCTTTCTTTTTATGTAATGAAAATGAAAAAAAACACGGAAGCCAAAACATAAAATCTAACTTACATCTTCAGCTTTGGTATGGAGCGTATCGTAAAGATCTTTCTCGCGATTTTGGTAGTTTTTGCTAACGATTGCACGTTTCCTTTTAACTTCACCCTTCATCGCGTAAACAAACGATCACTCGACGCTAGAACGAAAAAAATAAAGGGAGAAAAACTGTACACCGGTAGTCGCGAAACGGAGAAGACAACAGGATGGTCGTCTCGCACCAACGCGATTTTTTACAAGTAAACAATAAATCTTCTATGATTTGCTTATATAGTCGATTAAGCGTACAAGACTTACTCACATTAACATCGGAATTCCACACGCACGGACACCGCAGGAACTTTCGTTAACCACCCGATAACGATGCTTGCTTTTATTTCGACTACGGAACAGTTTTACAAGAAAGTCATTAAATTTTCCGCCAAGAATGTTCGGTCGAAGCGAAACTAGTTTTTGGGCTCGTCAAAGTAGTCCAGAAAACATTTTTCGAAAATATTTATAATCGTTTAAAACTAATTCACTTGAAAAATAATTCTACGCGCATTTTGCGAATAACCAAGACAAACTGAATAGCCCGCGATTTTGGGAGAGCAAAAAGATTTGCTTTTTTTTCGTGTATTTTTTTTTAACAAAGAAACTATTCTCAATGGTCTTTAGACGGAGGTTATCGATCCACACCACAACTGATTAATTTAATTAAATTTGAAACTCGAGAAAAATAAAACACGAGTGGGGTCATGGCTGCAACTAAATTCATTTGCGCGTAGGTAACAGTATATTATGCAACAAGTGCGGTAAACGGCATTTGACACGAGCGGAGCGCAGCGGAGCGAGTGTTTAATAAATGAGTGATTGAAAAAGTTTACCGAACGTGTTGCATACTATATTTTTTCTACGGCCGTTAGTTTTTGGGTACATTTTCGTAAAACACGAATATATTCACTGACATGACCGTCGGAATTGACAAACTTCAAAATTCAAAGCGTGGGAAATATCTCCGAAAACATCCGATTGCTTCCAAATCGGGGCGGTAAAATCCCGGACATGCCCAGATTCATGGGACACGAAACTGATGTGGTACTCTAGATCGGTTTGTAATTAGGTATTTTACAAACGGGAGTCAAAAAATGGTTTTACCTCAATGAATATAGTAAAAGTACCTATGCAGGCCAAATTCTGTAGAAAAGAGCTCGACAATAAACAACACACTGTAAATGAGCAATGTAAAAGATGTAATGCAGGGTCGAACTAGGCCAAAAAAAGAATAACAACGGCACATCATTTCCTAACATAGAAAATTTTAACAAAATAAGTTTAAATGTATTATTTATGCCTATCTATCTTCACTTATATATTGCAAATATACAGTATAGAAATTAATTTATTAATTGATTTTAGTAGGGGCTATCTTCACCTAAATTAATTATAGTGGGCGTAACAATACAATTGAAAATATAAAAATTTTCTGCATTTTTGCAAATGTCCACGAGCGTTACGTTAAAACTTCTTTTTAGTAAAATTTATAACATAACACCAGCACTTTAAAGTAGAAGAAGAAGTTTGCTACCAAATCAAAAATTTTAGTTAG
The DNA here is from genome assembly GCF_029955315.1 of Cylas formicarius. NCBI lineage: Eukaryota > Metazoa > Arthropoda > Insecta > Coleoptera > Brentidae > Cylas > Cylas formicarius. The sequence continues at coordinate 11,603,389 of NW_026844347.1, forward strand.
TAAAATCCTCAACCTCAATAAACCGAGCAATAAAACAGTACAGGGGGTGTTTATATTCAAATAGTTTGTGCTTTGTCACTGGTGTTGTCACAATCATTATTTGTCATGTTTAGACTATGGGTGGAAGAATTTAGACGACGGAATGGAGGAGAGTAACGAACCCATAAGAATGTATTATTTGAATATGTGCTTCAAGAGAATTGTTTTTCTAGTATACGAAGGTAAAATTTATATAACATTTATATTTTTATCTTTATTATTGGATAATTGCACATACTGTTTTTACGTATCTAAATTTTTAAAAACTGTTTGAAGGACACCAATCAAGGTTTACTGTAACATTAATTAACATAGCAAATAAAGAAATCCGCTTATAATGTATATCTTTCAATGCAATTTTTTTCTGTAGGTGTTCTAAGAAGGCAAGAGGGCCTGGAAGCTGACATTCCTTGATAATGGTTCACTAGACAGAAAGAAACGACGGGACAAAGGCAAAGTGAAAGTGATAGTGATGGTGATGCAGAGTGAAACGCGGGGGGTAGTATTTGCGATGTATCAGAATAATCACATTCCATCACACAAATCAATGAACAGAAATGAAAGTAAAATGGTCTATTTACTGGCAGTCGTGAAACACCCACAAAAGCGTATTGACTTAACTCACATTCAGCAATTACGTGTATTTAAATGAGACTTGATTTGGCACCCATATCATAGGAAAATTGTTCATCGAACTGCTTCTTGACTATACCGGTACCTAAGGAAAAACAATATCCATTTAGCACTGTGGCTTGAGGCAAGGTCGCGTACCAAATGCTTTGCTACATTCAGCAAAAAAATAAAGTCTGCTCATTTGATTACACTGAGAAGTCAACTTTTTGAAATTTGGGAAAAAAATTATTTTTCCAAATATCCCAGCAGACGGCGTAACAGTTTATGATAATGTTAGTTGTCACAGCACTTTAGCTAAAAAACTACCTATGAGCAACGAACGAAGGAACTGCAAGAAATGCTTAGCCAGTATGGCCTTTATCTTGAGAATACTTATTCAAGAAAGAACTAGTCGAAGTTTTAAGAAGCAAATCGTGTTTTAAAAGTTATTTGGGAGACGAGATCATAAAAATCCGGTGATATATCACTGCTATTTGAATCCTATAAAAATTATATGAACCGAATTGATTTAATTAAATTAGTTGCAGAGAATGTGTAAATAATGCACTTGAAGTGGAAAATAATATCCCTGGATGATAGTGATCACACATATTTAAACTTTTATGAAGACTAATTTAATAATTACAATACACAATACTGCATAAAATAAAAATATATTTTGTGTTTCAATTTCCTTATTACTACCCTGGACCGACGTGATTTATTGGACCGAAAATTAATACGATCAGATAAAAACCTTAATAGCTTTATTACAGCGATAACCATTTAGCGTGTGTCTATGAGCTCCATAGCATTGATACACAATAATATGGAAGGAGTCGTTTTCTCTACATATACAACAGACAAACATATACTTTTCGTTCGAACTTCTAAGGTATGCTTTTAGAACTTCTAAAAGCTCACTTTTTTCTAACGATTTCTGTTCCTTCAAGTATAAATTGATACTCTTTCCACTTTGTTAGATGCTGCTGTTGTTCTACGGGAGGAATCGTATGCTGCAGCCCCATGAGTTTCAAACCGTGTTTTGTCAAGCTAAGCGATTGAACGATTCTCAAAACGGTATTTTCTTATCGTCGTTGTATACTCATGCGGCTGGGACTCTATAAGCGCTTGTCTTTTGTCTGTTTTGAAATATTGGAAGCCCATTGTGGAGACAACTTTCCAAAGGCTAGTAATTTCGTAGCTTATTTGTGTTTCGTCATCATCAAGCCATTCCTTTAGAACTTCGTATTATATACCTCTTTACGCTGTTTTAATGGGCTTTCACACTATTCTTTTCGGCGAAGTCAATGGTATCTTAGCCCAAACTCATATTTCATTTACAGCCGCACTAGTTTTTTATTAAGAAGAGAATTATAAACATTTTTTTCAATTTTCTTCTGATCTTCTTTCTCTTATTCGCAATACATAATTTCTTCAGTTTAGTTAACTCTGAATCGGCAGTCTAACTGTCTCGTCATTTTATAGGTCTACTATGCTTATGGTCTCTTTCTTTTCACAGTATCTGCCGTTCTACAACGTTACAGCTGCCTTCTAGATTCGGACCTTGCTCTCATTGGTCGTTATGATAAATGCTGTAACTCCATTGAAACACTGCGTCCAGCTGTAGGGATGTCTGACCATCTCGTAAACATAACAATGTTTTTAAAATCAATAAAATTTTAAAAAATAAAAATTCTACAACATACGCATCCTTTCCAATTATTATTTTTTCGAATAATCATTTTAGCCAACCCGATAAAATCAATAAAAAAAACCTCAAATTTATTCACATTCACATTTTGTATTTTGTATGAGACAAGACAGTTTCCATCTTCCCGTTGAACGGTTAGATCCAACGGCATGTGTTGGAAATGTTTGAACAATCCATACCCTAAAAAGAGATAAAATCTCATATTTGCTCGGTACACAGGGTATGACTGACAAGGAAAAACTATTTAAAAAACACACAATTTTTAGCTTACTGGCTCAAGGACGTAGGAGCCAGTTTGCCTTGTATCATTGATCCGCAGAAAGATTTTGAAAATATTGCATTTTATCGATTGAATAACCTTTAAGTTGTATCTTACGTTACTCTGTTTTATGGCTTGCTTAGTTTTTAAAATAGAGGACGATTTTGGAAATTTGAAGATTTGGAGCACCCCTCGTAGAATTCATTGGTGTGGTCAGTTTTTTTTCTAAATGGTTTCGTCTTTTTGAAAATACCAAACTTCGATATTTCATAGTTTTGCAGCGTCGTTGACTAATTTAATCTACCAAAAGAAATTAATCGTTTTTGTTGTTTTTTATTAAACGCCTTTCACAGCTAGGAAATTGACACTCGTGAAGTTCTTATTATACTCCTGTGAATGACATAATGAAATAATTGATGCATACAGCCGAGATACATACAGATTTTTCTAACGGACTCTGCTTATTTAAAAATGCAATAAATTACTAAAAATTATAATTTTGAGGATGTTTTTTTAAATAATATTTAATAGTAACATATATAGACTGTGTCTCATTTTGGTCGCGACTGAATGTAGATAGAGCCTTCCTTTTTTGCAAATCTTTGGTACTTTTTTATAAAACGAAAGATGACGTTAGCAAAATTTCATGATTAAAATACATGAAATGTGAAGTTTTGGAGCACTCCCCGTATCTCGAATATCCGATGAAATGTCGACAAGGTGAAAAGCCCATCCGATATAGTTTTTTACGTAGAATTCAGTTAAGTAGTAAGTTTTTACTAAATGGTTTCGTTTGAGCCAATTTGATGCCGCTTAGTATGAGCTTCTCAAAAATGTATAACCATATGGGGTTATTTGTATAAATGACCTTATGAAAATTATTTGTTTTTAATTTTCATTAAGGTATTTGCGGTAGGCCTTGGAAAAATTATTTATTAAATATCTAAAATTACTAAAATCTAAGTTACGTTATTTAGAGAATCTAGAAATTAAAACAAATGTTTTAAAGGAATATTCAAATTATTAAATATTAGCATTTTATGCAAATCGTTACACAAAAGAATACCAAAAGTTTGCGAAAACGCAAGACTATCTTCACATGCAACGGATATGCCCCTTAGTCGCGACCAAAACGCGGGTTCATATGTTATTATTATTATGTATTATTTCAAAAAAAAACAACATCCTCAAAATCATAATTTTTAATAACGTACTCCATTTTATCTATCTAACGGTCATGTCAGTGAATGCATTCGTGTTGTTTTGAAAAAATGTACCCAAAAACTAATACACAGAAAAATATTTTAATTTAAATACCATTTGCTATAGGCTACAATTAAAATCTATTGGACTAGTGAGTAAGTAAAGTAACATTTATATTTTAAGTTTTCCAAAGAAATTTTACACGCCGTTCGCATGAACTTTAGTGGTTTTTATATTAATATCTTGCCAAGACCAATTGTACGACTTTCACGTATCCATGTCCCATCAGTACAAACAAAATAAAATTAAAAGTTAAAATCTGCTTTTTCTTAAAAATTTAATCCTCTTAAGAGCTCCATCCTGGGATGATTTTTCTTCCAATTACAGTCTTTTTCTTTAAATAAACTACTTAATGATCAATTGTAAAAGTTAAGTAAACAACATAATATCTTAAAATTGTGTTTATTCCGTTGTTTATATTACATATACAATAATACATCTCTCTCTGTCTAGCGTACACAGTTAAAAAGATACAACAATAACAGTACCGATCGGAACGATAAACGAATAGGTGTAATGGCAACTAGTAAATATTTTGTTTGAATGGTACGAAATTTAGTAATCCGTTAATATGTTATTTTTAATTTGTTAAATTGTGATTTTTTCGTGACGATCGTAGAAAAATTATAGTATGCAACGTTTGGTAAACTATTTATCTCACTTATTTATTAATCAGTCGCTCCGCTCCTGTCAAATAAACTCGTGAGTCAAATGCCGTTTACCGCACTTGTTGGGTAATATTCGCAGAAGTCCAATAAGAAATTCACGAATGTCAATTTCCTTGTTGTGAAAGTCATTTAATAAAATGATAGATAATGTTTTGATAGATTAGATTAGTCAACGGTTCAGCAAAAATAAAAAAAAGCTTTTCACATTAATGACTGCTTTCCCGTGTGACCCACTATCGACATTTTTAACAATATTTTTGAAAACTTCGTGAGCCAACAAAAAAATCTGCAAGTTTTTAAGTATCGACTAAATTTTATCTAAAGTTCTCTTCAAGTCTAGATATACAAGGAGAAAATATACAATAGGCTATTGTTCCAATTCTAATTCCAATTGTTTCCATTGACAGCAGTATAAAGATTGAATCAAAGCTAGAATTAAGTACTAAACAAAGTTTGCTAATTCCAGTAAACTCCGAACGGCGTCGCTTTGACAAAATAATAAGTATTAAAAACTTGGAAAATGTGTCATAATTTCAAGGACCAAGGATATATATTTATATCAATTGTCCCATCAGTTGCGTGGGTAGTTAATATCTTGTTAACTGCTGGTGATAGAGAAAAACTAAATTACAAATTTGCATATGTAAATGAGGTGCATACCTAACCTAAAATTATTTTTATGTATTCAGAGTTAAACACAAATGTATAAGAAACGTTATGCTTTTCCACATTAGCTAAGTATTTGGATTTAGTCATTAATTTTAAGCATATTTTTGACTTTTTGAAAAATATTGTGAACGATGTACTTTTTATTGAGGAACGTAATATTTTGCAGAAATATAATTGAAACTTACGAGTTAACTTTTAACGTGAATAGTATCGTTCAGTTTGCTACAGAGTGTCCCAAATATCAAAGCTTCGCATTCATCATAAAGAAATCCTATACCTACCTGTAACAGTTTTCGAGATATATATTCGCCTTCATTGCGATTTCAATAAAATAAAATACCACTTAAATTGTAAATAGTGCTTTTCTAGTCAGTTATTGTTGTTGTTAAGTTGCATATGTTATTTCATGTAAATTTAATTGTAACCATCGAAGGGAAATTGTCAAATTGAATCGTATATATTTGTGTCTTGAAAACTATGACAAATAGGTAAACAATTTTTCTGTTATATATTAGGCAATATTAATGAAAACGGATGTATGACCTTTTTAAATTTCTTCATCCCCACATAATTGGGATATTCTGAAGAAAGTAAACTAAATATATTGGCATCAATTATATGTGGTTGTGTATGCAATATTTCAAAAAGTAAATAGTGCACAACTTTCAAAAGCAAAAATAAAATGGCGTAATTGACTATAGCATATTGTATACAAATATAAATAAATATGTACAGTGAAAGGCTAAAATATTGCACAAATTCGTTTAGAAATCACTTATTGCATTTCAATAAAAAAACCCGCAGGTCCGTCATAATTATTGTCTAGCGCATTTTTTGCAATAAATAGAAAATACCAAGTTCCATTTTTGAATATCTTATTTTTATGAGCGAAAGAACTAAAAACAGAAATTAAATTTTGTAATGAACGGATAAGTAGTAAAGTTCTTAAATTGTTACATTTACGTTTCTGTCAGTAAAGAAAGCGCATATCGTGCATTACAGGGTCCACAGTGAGTAAAATTAAGAGACAATTTATAGAAAAGGGTATGTCAAAGATCGCCTGCAGCCAGGTCGTCCAAAAACTAATGAGAACACAAGATTAAACATTTTATTAGCAGTTGAAGATAGTCCCCGTCGTGCATCTTTTAAACCAGCTTCAAAGAATAATGTTAGCCAACAGCTTTTCGTGTTTAAGAAGAGGAAAAATGGCATCCATACAAGATTACATTATTTCAGGAGCTGAGCGAATTAGTGATGAAGTTAGATAAAATTTTAAGTATTGGAGTATTTCTAAAGTTAGATAAAATTTTAAGTATTGGAGTATTTCTAATCCCCACTAAATGACATAAAATCATACACAACACCGACAAAAAATGTTTGGCAGTGATTTTGAATAACAAAATTATTGGATCTTACTCCTTGGATCAAAATCTTACTGGAGCCCGACATGACTTAATTTCTTCTCTTGCAGATAGACATATTTGATTTCCACAGAACGGCAAATTTTACTCAACACGTGCATTAATATTTAAATACGATATTTGCCTTGCAGTCGATTTGGGCCAGATTCTCCAGATATTATTCCATATACTACTGAATTTTTTCCTCTAATGATACTTAAATTCAAATGTGTACAACGACAAACCAAAAAATTAAATTAGAAAATTTGAATCAAATGAATTTGTTGCATATTTTATTCGTTCACTGTATATAGTGCTCCGAAAGAAAAAACATAATCTCACTTTTTAACGCATTTATTGGAGGTCCTGTATATATGAAAATAGTTTTAGACATTTTAGTTTAGTTAGGCTGTAAAGTTTGATATTTAAAATGAATGACAATGAATGGCAAACGAAACTGACGTGGTAAAGTGATGCTTCTTGCACGCTAGATCGGTGTGTAATTGGGCATTTTACAGACGGGAGTAGAAAATAGTATATTATGCAAAAAGTGGGGTAAACGGCATTTGACTCACGAGTTTATTTGGCATGAGCGGAGCGAGTGCTTTATAAAAGAGATAAATAGTTTGCCAAACGTGTTGCATACTATACTTTTTCTACGACCCTCACGAAAAAATCACAATTTACCAAATTTAAAATAACAGATTATAGGATTAGGGTAAACTTGCCTAAATCGCACTTGCGCGTAAATCGTACCACCTAAATTACTCAGAATTTACAAAACATACAGCGGCATCTGTCGGTGATTACTTGAGTTAGTGGTAAGCTAACCAGCTGTGATGCTCCGAAGCAGTGATTCCTGTGCGAGATGTAATTTTACTGATAAAAGTAAGTTTTTTTCAGTTTTCTTGTAAAATTTTAGCGTTTTTTGTAATCGTTTTTTAATAATTCTATAAACATAAAATTGTGAATCATACGGTTTTCAAAAATTGCATTTCTTTACAATTCATTTGGTGGTAGAATTAGCGCGCAGCGTTTTCTCATAACCTAAAAGCGTTAAGTGTATTTTGAAGAGAACTTTGAGCGTAAATCGTACTTTATTATACATTCTAATTCGTACCGGTACAAATTAGGAATACGAAATAAAATTGTTTTCATTTTGGTTTTAACCAATCAATTTCTGTTTATACATATTTGTTAAGTTTTTAATTTTATCATTTTATGAGAGGAAAAAATAAAAATAATTTTTTTTTAGCACACAATGGCAATTCAATGAAGTATGCAGGACATATGGTATTCCAAAACCGACCTTTCGACGTCATTTAAAAGGTCTAAATTCTCAGAAAAAAATAGGAAGACCAAGCGTTTTGACGGAGCAAATGGAGACCGAATTGGTTCATCACATTTTGGATTTGGAGTCTAGATTCTTTGGGTTAACTGTCACAGATTTAGGACATCTAGCATTTCAGTTGGCAGAAAAATACAAACTTCCGCACCGATTTAATAAGGTGCAAGAGTTAGCCGGTTGGAAATGGTATTACAAATTTATGAAAAACCACCCAGAAATTGCCTTAAGAATGCCTGAACCAACATCAGTGGCACGATGTAAAGGATTTAACAAAAACATTGTATCAGAATTTTTCGACAAATACGAAAAGATTCTAGATGATTTCCAATTTGGACCTAACGAAATTTTTAACATGGATGAGACAGGTCTTAATACCGTTCATAAGCCTGCTAAAATATTAGCGTTAAAAGGAAAACATCAAGTCGGAGCAGTCACTAGCGGAGAACGTGGAATTAACACTACATGCGTTTGTTGCATGAATGCTAGTGGAGATTTTATTCCTCCAATGTTGATCTTCAAACGCAAAAGAATGACGGACATCCTTAAACGTGGTGGCCCGCCTAAAACGCTGTACACTTGTTCTGAGAGTAGGTGGATTGTCGCTTCAATCTTTGTCGAATGGTTGGAAAATTTTGGGAGTGCCATATCCTAGATCGGTTTGTATGGACATCGCTATGAAAGGTTTTGAAACTTGTGGATTGTGGCCTTGCAACAGGCATCGAATACCAGATGAAGAATATGTTGTGCTCGATGAAAATGAAATGACCCAAACTGATATGCAACTTTCGGATCCTGGTCCTTCCACAGCAAATGTTTCTACAAATGCACATGATCAAACTGACGCATCCATCCGCACGGTTATTGAGAATTTGTCACCAATATATCGACTTCCACCGCAAACATCTAAGAAAACAAGCAAGGCCGTAGTCCTTACTGCGAGTCCATATAAAAATATGTTGGAAAATAAATTAGATGGACCAACAAAACCAAATAAACGCTCTTTAATAGAAAAGACTTCTAATACTTGGTATTGCATTTTATGCCGCAAAGATGAAGAAAAATCAATGATTCAATGCATCAAATGCAACATATGGGTGCACGACAACTGTGCAGGTGTAGGAAAAGCCACATATTCTTACACTTGCCAACATTGCATCAGAAGTACGATTTAGGAATAGTGCGGTAAGAGTTAATGGTATATGGTCTTAAATCGTACTTTTTTCATTATTTTTTAAATATTTTATTTTGAGTAGTAAAACAGGGTTTCTTTAAGCATTAACACATGTCAAATGTTTCTTCTATTAATAAAGTTTCAACAACCAAAATTTCATAGTGTTTGATGCATTTTTGAGAAATCTACAACAAGTTGTTCAAAACTGGTACGATTTGGGCAAGTTTACCCTACTAAATTTCGTACCATTCAAACAAAATGTTTATTAGTTGCCATTACATAATTCGTTTATCGTTCCGATCGGTTCTGTTATTATTGTCTCTTTTTAACAGTGTACGTTAGACAGAGACAGATGTATTATTGGACATGTCATATAAACAATAACATATTTGACAGGAGCGGAGCGAGTGTTTAATAAACGAGAGACCTAAACAGTTTACGGAACGTGTTGCATACTATACTTTTTCTACGACCTTTAGTTTTTGGGTACATTTTCGCAAAACAACACGAATATATTCACTGACATGATATTCACAATTGACAAAAATCGAAATTCCAAGCGTGGGAAATATCTCCGAACCTTTAGGGTAAAAATCCGAAGTGGCTCGAATCGGTGAGAAACAAAACTGACGTCGTAAAGTGACGCGTTCCGCACGTTAGATCGGTGTGTAATTAGGTATTTTACGGACGGGACTAGAAAAAGGTATATACAGTATAGGACACCAAACTCATGTTTTATACCTTTATTCTATCAGATCAGAAAAACCTGCACATAAAAATGTCTGAAATTAGACGAATTTATTAATTATTTATCCAGAACTTTTAATAAAACACTTAATTAAAATCACCCTTTTTTGAACGCCGAAAATATGTAACTGCCAGGGAGAGCCCGTTAAAATTTTAAAATTCAATTTTCCAACGGTTGGTTAAAATGTAAAACAATATTATCCGCCAGACAAATTTTACTGTTCAATTAATAATAACGTGTTCTAGAACAAGTCCTATTTAAATTGGTTCGTCTTTCCGTGATGGCGGAATGAAAATCAAACCGTCGAACGGTGTGCCAACCCGAAACATTATATTTTAGTAAAATAATTTTCATGGTGTAGATTTCACCTCACGTTTTCGAGGGCGACCGTTTTAATTAAATTATTATTGAAGGCCTAAGACGGTTAAGACATTGGGAAGCCTTTCTTAATTGGTAAACTTTTAGATAAGAGATTGATATCAATGTAGACATGAATGAAATGGGATGCAGATCATGGTCCGCTAAATTCCGATTAAATTTAATGTGCTTAGTTTGCGTTTATCGACATTATGAATGAAATGAGGGTGAGTGAAATTTCATGAGTGAGGGTTCGAGGAACAAATGACCAAAACACTTGTTGTCCATTTTTGTTTAAAATCTTAGGGTGTACAGCACTCTCGTCGATCTTCCGATGAGACCAATTGATTTATGGAGGCACACTCTACATTTTATACATCTCCCATGAAGTTCAGCCCTCGTCCGTTATTTTGTGTGTTGTAATATATGCTCCTCCATTTTATCCTCTGCATTGTCCTCTGCAAGGCCGATCTTGTCCATATTGTGTTTCAAGTTGTGTTTACGTACATTTCTATCAGTTTTTTCAGATTTGTGCTACTCATGTCTAGTAGGATATTAGTTGTGTGTTCCCTATTTTAGTCCATCACACGATAAATGGTCATTACTTGCCTTCAGTACAGGGAGTACTTTTATTTTAGTACTGTCGACACCTTGGAAATTTTTGATTCATTTGCGCATTGCCCTTAGGTGTAAGAGTCATTTGGGTTGAAGAAAATTTCAACGACAGAAAGGAGGAGAGCAACAAAAAAAAGGAACTTTTGCTGAAACATACTTCAGGCGAATATTAAATTTCCTTTCAAGATTTTTAATTTCTTCAGTCCGCTTGAATTTATCATTACCTGTTTAGTATTAAAAATGACTAGAGCACATATTTTATAATTAACGATATTCTATTTATTGAAAAATGTTTGCTACTACAATGCTAGAAAACATCTCAAAATATGTTACCTATGGCTCAAAGTAATAAGTTCTAATATTAAGTCAATTATTATCCCCTTAGATTTGGATTTTATGCTCGGTGAGGAAAGGCAACCATTTTCAACAGAACGTGAGGTTTAAGGCTGATATCTGCAGGATTATTGCTGTTCTCGTAACAATATGTGGCAAAAAAGCCATTTTTGACTGCAATTTGTTCGCAATCAAGAAGAAAAACGTTTAATAACATTTTCGGTAAAATGAGTGGCGAAAAAGCCGATTTTGACTGGAATCCAATCTAAATCGGTAAGAATTGGATCAAGAAAGGGCGGTTTTAGGTTGTTATCTGCTGGTTTAATGTAGATTTCGATCCGGTAAGTTGCCAGAAAACCGATTTTGACTGGAATCTGTTCGAAATCAATGAAAAAATCTAACAATTTGACCCAGTTCATAGCTACAGGCTAAAAATAGATTTTGGTACAATAAATGGTGGAAAAGGTAATTTTCATTGGAATCTGTTCGATGTCAAGAGAGAGAGAGGAGTTTTGAGTTGATATCTGCAGGTTTAATGTAGATTTCAGTACAAGTAGCGAAAAAGTGTAATTCGAATATGTGCACAAACAGATTCGTTTTAAGAGTATATGAAGAATTATATTTTTATACTTATTATCGTACATGGTTTACTTTTCTTGTCCGATGCATCGATTCTCGGTTACACAGAAAACCTCGTCCTATAAATACAATACATAAAACTTTTCATTAACTTTCTTAAAACTATTCAACAATAAATTGAATAGCATTATGGTTAATACCGTAAAACATCAGTGAACGTAAATATTTTAGCTTAGTTTTTGCCATTTGTAATAAAGAGTTATTAATTAATAACTCGTTTTCAGTTTCTGTTTTCACTAGTCAAAGATATTTTAGTGTAACTTGGATAGGTGCTGGTTTAAAGTAAATAAATCTTTCAATTTTGGATACTAATTATTTGCAATACAAAAAATTTGCAACAAATTTTGAAATTTATATTTCTTAAAAATGGTGTGTTCCATCAGTTACAAATCCTCAAATTTTCAAATCGATATTAAGGATCAAAAAGTCGAAGCAAATTTTTGAATCATTTAATACGTATATCAATAATCACCCGTTTCTTACTTACATGTCTATACTATCTGCTTGATATCATTGTAACGGGTGATTCAATAAGAGTTTCCAAATTACAATCTGAAATATTTTTGAAACGCCACTGTACTTGTTTATTATCATATGAGATTTCTAACCTCAAAACATAAACAAAATTAGTCATCGAGCAATATACGACTAAACAACGTGTAAAAATTGTGCAAGTCTATTAAGAAAATGGTCGATCAAGAAAAAATACATTTCGGGCTCTACGTGAACATTTCGGAGCGCAAAATCGACCTTCTGAGAGGACAATTTGTAATGTGGATCAAAAACTACTAACCTCAAAGACCCTCAACGTGCTCGTGCAGGTCGGTCAGATCAAAATATTGCCATTGTTCGCGAAAGTGTAGTCGAAGATCCAAACACATCGATTCGTCATCGATCGCAGCAAGTGGGCCTAACGTGTTCAACAGCACAACGAATTTTAACAAAAGTCTTGCATCTACACCCATATAAAGTCCAAATAACTCAGGAGTTGAAACCTCGAGATCATCAACAGCGCCGCGTGTTTGCAGAATGGATACGAGAACAAGGGGTTTATTTTTTAACGAAAATCATCTTTAGTGATGAGGCACATTTTCACGTTGGCGGCTTTGTAAACAAACACAATGGTCGTATTTGGGGGTTAGAAAATCCAAGAGAGATTGTTCAAAAAGCAATGCATCCTCAAAAACTGACTGTTTGGTGCGCATTTTGGTGCGGAGAGATAAATGGCCCTTTTTTTTTCGAGGATAATGCGGAGAACGCTGTTACGGTTATGGTGTTCGCTATCGAAACATGATATCTGATTTTTTCTGGGAGCAGTTGAAAGGTATGGATATTGAAGATTTGTTTTTCCAACAGGATGGAGCCACTTGTCACACATCCAGAGAAACAATGCAATTGCTGCGGGGCAAGTTTCCTGGTCGGATTATCACACGTAACGGCGATATCAATTGGCCGCCGCGATCATGTGATCTTACTCCTCTAGATTTTTTTTTGGGGTATCTAAAAAGCAGAGTGTATAGAAATAAATCAAACAATATTCCCGAGATGAAACAGGATATTAGAAGCGAAATAGCCGGCATAGAACCTGAATTGTGTCAAAAAGTGATAGGAAATTTCAATAAACAAATTACGTTATGCCACATGAGTCGCGGGGGTCATTTGAATGACATCATCTTTCATACCTAATTGTAATACACTAATCTAAAATGCCAAATAAAAATGTTTGTATATTTTTATATTCTTCCGAGTTTTTTTATTATTTTAACTGTATCATTTTTATTGAATCACCCTTTATATGCAATGCAAACGGGCATTATTATCTAAGTCTTGATCGATTTTCGAAAATTAGTTACTAAATATATTTTCGAAAATAATAACGCTTATCGAAAATAGTAACGTGCATATTTCGTTGTTTTTTTTAACCCAATAAACAGATGGTCGAACGTAAACAAACCCTTCTAGCCTAATAATAGCAACAGCGAGTGTTTAATCGTCGAGAGTTTATCAAACTTGTTGCATTTTATACCATTTCTATATGGATCATTAGTATCAGAAAGCGAACAAAAGTGGAAGTTTATTTAAAAATATCGTCAGACGTGCGTGTCGCTTCCCATTTCTAACTTCGTAATAATAGATTTACTGAAAGATCTACTGAAATAACTTTCGCCATCGAAGTTTAAACAACTCTTCTACGTATCAAATTTCACTTCAAAGTTTGCCTTTCGCATCCCTCGCACAGTTTCTATTTCGGAATTTCAAATGGTAAACTCATTCGATGGTATAGTATCAAAAATTGGTTCACCAGTAAGCAGTAATTACTTTTGGGAATTCTGTGCTGCTTTCACCAGAAAACCTCGATCCAATGTACACCCGCCAGATAGTTAATAGCATTGTAACCACATAAAGTTTACATTTTAAATATATTTTAAATATGCGTGAGGTGTTGCAGTTGTCATTGAAAATTTCAGATTCGCTTCAAGTGTTCTTGTACGCCGCTGGCAACTTGAATTTTAGGTTATGTTGAATACTATGTTTTATTTGTGTTTCAAATTAGCCCTTGCTTAAGCTGAAAAGTTGTTCCAATCAAACAAATTCATTGGCAATTATGCAAAATCTCTACAATTTACAATGGTCTTCTCCGTTTTAGGCAATCTGCTTTCAAAATGGTAGTTATTTTGGCTGAATTGGTCAGTGTCCAGAATGCCTGTACATTGACGGTTTTTGTGCATATACACTAAAGCGAAGTGGTCAGAGAATGTTACCCTGAGGTATACCACGGCAAATTCCTAACAATGACAAAAAGGTTTGCCAACTTGTGTCAGTTAAAAGTTACTCCTGCGTTTCGTCTGAGATCACTAATAAGTTTTCTTTCTTTTCTTTTGCCTTCTCTATGATAAAATTAGCGGATTTGATGCGCTCTTCAATCTGAAATATTAGTTATATTGTTACTTCTCTTTTCAATGCTTGATTCAATTCATTCATTTATTTATTTTTTTTCCATATTTTTCTTATGTATTGTTGTTATTAACTAAGCTTTGTATAATATGATGTATTTACTTATATTTGGATGGTGGGTTTAACCGGTTTGTGTCCCAAACAAATAATAAACTGATTCAACTGTGTTAATATAGGGTTATTATTTTCGATGTATAGAACTTTAAGTTGGCATTACTGTTCAAGATGGCGACCGATTTAACAGCTGTCAAGTGATTTATTCTCAGTTTCGTTTGGCAATTCATCATAAATAGACTCACGCCTGAACAACGCTTGCAAATAGTGCAATTTTATTTCGAAAATAATGGTTCTGTGCGAAATACGTATCGCGCACAGCGTCTATTTTATCGTCGACAAAATCGTTCATCAGAGCAGTTAATTCGATTAACCATGGAACGTTCTCGCACCACGTTTACTCTTATTGATAACTCGCATCCCCAGAGACGCCGTACGGTGCGTACAGAAGAAGCTATTGCTGCTGTAGAGCGTAGCATTGAGAAAGACCCGAATGAGTCCATCCGCTATCGAGCACAAGGAATTTTATTTGTGTCCATCCACTTTATGGAAGATTTTGCGGAAGGATCTTGGTTTACGTGCTTACAAAATACAATTTCTGCAAGAATTGAAGCCAAACGATCATCAAGTAAGGCGTAGATTCGTCGAATGGGCCAAAAATGAGATTGCCGTTGTTCCCGATTTTCATAAGCGAATTTTATTTAGCGATGAAGCGCACATCTGGTTGAATGGATACGTCAACAAACAAAACTGTCGCATTTGGAGCGAAGCTAATCCTCAAGTGTATGTCGAAACACCGTTACATCCAGAAAAACTGGTTGGTGCGCTTTGTGGGCTGGTGGAATCATTGGTCCGTACTTCTTCAAAAACGATGATGGCCAGAACGTTACAGTCATTGGTGATCGGTATAGAGCTATGATTATTAACTCTTTCATTCCTGAATTGAATAACTATGATGTCCAGGAGATGTGGTTTCAACAAGACAGCACAACATGTTGCACAGTTCGTGGCACAATCGATTTATTGAAAGACACGTTTGGCGACCTCCTAATTTCACGTTTTTGACCTGGGAATTGGCCTCCAAGATCTTGTGATTTAACACCGCTAGACTACTTTCTGTGGGGCTATGTAAAGTCATTGGTCTATGCGGATAAGCCACAAACGCTTGATTATTTGGAAGACAACATTGGCCGTGTTATTGCCGACATACGGCCACAAATGTTGGAAAAAGTCATCGAAAATTGGACGTCCAGATTGGACTACATCCGCGCCAGCCGTGGCGGTCATGTGCCAGAAATCATATTTTACATGTAATGCCACAAGATTATCTTTCAGATAAATAAAATTCATGTCAATCGAATAATCCATCGTCGTTTTATTGCAACTTAAAGTTCTATACATCGAAAAAAAACACCCCTTATTTGTGTGAAGGAAAACTGCCATAGTTTTATGAAGGTATTTATTATCAAAAAATCAGATTATTATCGCCTCTTTGGTGACTTTAGATCGATATCGAATCACAAGTTTTGTTAGAACTGTACCACTTAATGTTGTGTTCATCCACTTTTGAGAGAGTCAGGCTGTTGATTAACGTATCATTACAAATCGTATCTTCGGTCTTCGATCCACCCATCTAGCAACACAAGAAATAAACAAACGTTTATTACGTTTATTACTTATCTAAAAATAAACAGAGTCTAACGACTGCTTCGTTATAAACAAATAGGCTTGCCCATTTATTAAGAGCTTGTATTTTCGTAACTTAATCAATTATTTCCGTTAAACGAAATAAACCGTTGCGGTTTATCTTTAGGTATAAACCGATTCGGAATTAAATGGGTAAGTCATTATGCGTTTTATGTTTTTGTACAGGATGTGTAATACATGTAGGTAGGTAAATTTTACCGCATCACGTTTACATCCTTCCGTCATGGGGAAATACTTCTGAATGTAGATGTAAACCGACTTCTTATTTAGCGGGTATTTCTCTGTAAGATATCGGTTTTGTACGCTGGATTCACTAAACCGCAGTCACGATGTTGGACAACGATAGACAAAGAATGGTAACTATAGCTTATACCCATTAATTTGTTACAGTTATCGTAGATATTTTAATGCACTAAATTCTTAATTACAAAATAAAAATAACATATGAAAATAAAAATAATTAATGCTTTTTACAAAACGTTTAGTTCGACTCAGCAAAAATCGACGCAGGAGGAATCCAGAAGTTTTGTAAAAAGTATAGGCAGTAGCCTATGGAAGTTTCTTTGATAAATTAAAAATAATTAATAATGGCTAGGAAAATTGGTTTCGTACTTATTCTAGGTAGTCCTGTTGATGACTATAACTTTTCTGTTGGGGTTTTAGAATTATCATGAACGCCTTCTAAAAACACTGTTTCTTGTAACTGTCATTCACTTTAAGACGTCAGCTTCGTTACCCACCTTCTCCAGTCACTTCGGACATTTGAGTCACGTCACACGTCATTTTTCAAAGTTGTTCAGTGTGTATTGCTATTTCATTGGGACAAGAAAAAACGAATAACGCTTACCAATCATTGAATCTTATTATCAAAATCAGTGGTCTATAAAAAATGGGTTTCACGCACTTCGATTATTTTATAGTCGGCACCAATTTCTGGATATCAAGCCTTGGTGCTGCAGCCGTCAGTGTTACTGAAGATCGTGATTTGTCCATACGACGAAGATATTTTTTTGGCCAGAGCATCCAAGCTGAATCTGGTTGACAAGACGGTGCGGCATGCCATACAGCATTTGGGATTTGACGTCGTTGTACTATTTTTGCCGTCATCAAACCGTCACCGATTTAAGCCCCAGAAGACAATATCATATGTATTATCTGTGAGATACCAGCCGAAATGCTCGGAAAAGTAACTCAAAATTAGAGGTCTTCTATTGATCACCTAAAAACCTAGTCGTGGCCAAAAATTTAGGCAAAATAATCTACAAATTCAAAAAAGGCAAGGACAGATTTTTAATCTCCAATAAAAGTTTTATACTTTTCTCCAATTAATAAAACACTTGAAGTTTTATTATTATTATTAATATACTGCGCGTTGAAGATAATGATGCCTACCATGAGCATATTGGAAAACTTAAGAGATACAGTTAAATTAAAAAAAAGTTGCAACATTTTAAGGTTAATAACCTACTGTTGAGAAAACTAAAAAATTTCGATCATTTCTTAAAATATGACAAAAAAATCGAAATTGAAAAAAAAATTCGAAACGTTACTTAAAATATCTCAACTCTATCTCGTAGAGCTCAAAAGTGACAACGAGAAAATAACTTCACCAGAAAAAAAATTAAAAAAATG
Organism: Cylas formicarius; assembly: GCF_029955315.1. NCBI lineage: Eukaryota > Metazoa > Arthropoda > Insecta > Coleoptera > Brentidae > Cylas > Cylas formicarius. Next base: position 11,621,572 of record NW_026844347.1, read on the forward strand.
TTTTTTTTTACGTATCTTCATAATGGAATTTTTTTATTTTCTCCACAACACGTTATTAACCTTTAAATTATGCTAATTTTATAAGGGGTGTTTTTTTCGATGTATAGAACTTTAAGTTGCAATAAAACAACGATGGATTATTCGATTAACATGAATTTTATTTTTCCGAAAGATAATCTTGTGGCATTACATTTTAAATATGATTTCTGGCATATGACCGTCACGGCTATCGCGGATGTAGTCCAATCTGGACGTCCAATTTTCGATGACTTTCTCCAACATTTGTGGCCGTATATCGGCAATAACCAGGCGAATATTGTCATCCAAATAATCAAGCGTTTGTGGCTTATCCGCATAGACCAATGACTTTACATAGGCCCACAGAAAGTAGTCTAGCAGTGTTAAATCACAAGATCTTGGAGGCCAATTCACAGGTTCAAAACGAGAAATTAGGCGGTCACCAAACGTATCTTTCAATAAATCGATTGTGGCACGAGCTGTGTGACATGTTGCGCCGTCTTGTTGAAACCACATCTCCTGGACATCATGGTTATTCAATTCAGGCATGAAAGAGTTAGTAATCATAGCTCTATACCGATCACCATTGACTGTAACGTTTTGGCCATCATCGTTTTTGAAGAAGTACGGACCAATGATTCCACCAGCCCACAAAGCGCACCAACCAGTTTTTCTGGATGTAACGGTGTTTCGACATACACTTGAGGATTAGCTTCGCTCCAAATGCGGCAGTTTTGTTTGTTGACGTAGCCATTCAACCAGAAGTGCGCTTCATCGCTAAACAAAATTCGCTTATGAAAATCGGGAACAACGGCAATCTCGTTTTGGACCCATTCGACGAATCTGCGCCTTACTTGATGAATTCATGATGGATTGCCAAACCAAACTGAGAATAAATCACTTGACAGCTGTTAAATCGGTCGCCATCTTGAACAGTAATGCCAACTTAAAGTCTAGACATAAAAAAAAACACCCATTATAATATTTTGTATCAATCTTCGCAACTCTTATAATTTCCAATTCTATGATAGACACGTTTATCTTGGACAGACTTGAGGTACAAACGAATTTGTTTATAGCGTTAGTGTTCTATCGCTCCCAGTTTCCAATTTATTCTGTCGAACCGTAAGTCTGCTTCCAAATCCCTGGCTTCGCTGATATCATATATCTCGTCCCTACAGCTTCATCTGATTCGTCCTGCTTTTCTTCTTTCTCTGGGCACCTTTTTTTCTAACAAAATGGGTTTGTTTTTAAGAAGCTCGTTATAAGAAAAATTAATTTATTGAAGATATATAGGGCGTTCGGACCACTGAAATTGGTGGAGTATTTTAAACTGTAATACTTTTACTATCGCTTTGTAGCTATGATAATTTCCTTGACGACATCTGTCCAAAAAAGTATTTCGGGTTCTTTTCGTTTGATGTTATAAAAACTTATAACTTGCTTTCAAATGAGTATTAGAGATGTAGGGCCCATAAAAAATGTTTTTTTTACCAGTTTCTGGCCAATCCAGTAGGTAAAAACTTGAAGCTAATCTTTAAACATATAATTAAATGAACTATATAATAATTTCATTCCAACCCGCTACGAGATCTGTTCCAGAACGGTAATTTCTAGTTGCACAAACGTTTCTTGACACCATCGAAGGCTTGTAACTATAATGATTCGCGTGGCGATATGGAACAAAACTTTGTATAGTCCGCAATTTGGGGCCAATAAATCCAACCAGGCCAGAGTAGTGCTATCACTATCATCCAAGGATATAATAATTGTTTTTCGTTCTCTCCAACTGCCCTCTGGTATTAATTCAGACCGAGTTTCAATCACAACAATATGATTGCCGCATATTTTTGGTTTATATTACTAGGAATTTCTCGAGAATTCAAGTCGTAATGTTAAGGTGGTAATCTAAGGGATATTTTTTATGAGCTCATCTACAAAATAAACGTTATCACACGATTTCATTCTTCAAACTACAACTAGTTGTTTTTTGTATAAGTATCGTCAAAACAAAGATTATGCTCACCAAGGAACTCTTGCTGCCGTTCGTTGAAGTGCTACTATTGCTGCCTGGTGAGATTATCAAAAAGTTCGGTTTTCATGTTAGTCTAATAAGCAGTCTTTAATGTTTTTTGCTGAAAATAGAAAAACATTTGGCACCAAACCTTTTCTCGAGCCACACTCTAAAATAAATATTCTTTTTTCTCTAGATACAGATACATGTCAGAGTCATTTGACGAAAGTAGGACAAAATTCTATTTATCGGTGAACTAATTTTCGAACCTTGATAGTTCTAAACCATCAAATGTGTTATAGTGAAATTGATTTCGTTTTAAATTCCGGTGGAAACTGTGAGAGGAATAAGAATAACTTATTTTAAAGTGAAATGTCATATGTTTCGAAAAGGAGGAAGCTGTTCCTTATATAACTTTATTGTAGTTTTATCAAAATTTTCGAATATAGATACGGGATCAGGTCAGAACATTATAGTACCCAACTTTTTTTATATTCGTACTTATTCTTATTGGGTCATTCTAATAATTGATATGTTATGACTAATTTGGTTACTCCACTAATTTTCAAATTTTGTAGCTAATTTGCAAGTTAACTAATTAAGATGTATTTTTTGAAGAAACAGCCGCTTCCCATAATATTACAGATAACTGCTGGATGGTTTAGAAGCCAGCTAATTAGTTTGCAAACTATCAATTTGCATTTGTTAATTTAATTAGATACTGAAGATAGTTTGTATACTATCCAATTCACTGTAGTTAAAATAATTCTTGAAACCGTGTTAGGTGCCTAAAATTGCAAGTTATATTAAATGTCAGACACGAACATGGCTTGAAATAAAGTTTATAAACTATTATGTTACACCTAAACTAAATCATGCTAATCAACTAGTTTCTGAATCATCCACTATCACATTTTTTGGGAATTTTTAAAATAACATCGTTTTTGTTAGTTTGCAAACTAGAGAAGGTAACCAAATTAGCCATATGGATACACTATTCCTATACATAAATTGATATAAATTAGAAATAACATTTTCCGATATCTGTTAAGTTCCTGATAATCAACAATTTTGAAAATTTGAGTGAATCTTCGTTCTACAGGGCGACATCGTGTGGAAGTAACATCTCAGTGTGCAACATGAAGCCCAAATAGTCCAATTGTCACGAAAAAATTGATATACATTTACTGTGGGATGAAAATTAAAAAAAAATATGATAAGACGTTTTTTCAAAAAAAAAATAAGAGTGCAACTAACAACAGCCTTTGTTTTCAAACTGTGTGCCAAGCAAAAAATCAATCAACTCCATCATAGGAACGATACAAAAATATCCATTTATTAATTTGACACCATAGCGGAGTATCTCACTTAACTTTAAATTCAGAAAAAAGCGGTTGATATCTGTGTTACTAATCCCACATTAATTAATTGAATAAATATATAAACTGCTCTGTCACTATAAATAATTTATTATTTTATATTTCAAACTTGTGTAGGTTAGATTTACATAGATTCTTATCACTCCAAAATTTTCTGTTATGAGACTGTCGATAATGGGGCTCGCTATGGCAGTCTGCTCTTTACTACAATCACCTCAGTCTGAAAACCGATCTAGGCGATTGTGAACTTTTATAATCATGTTACAAGTGAAAATGTTAAAATTTGTTGTCATAGTTGCTACTGATTCTATTAATACCATTTGAAGAAATGAATATCAAACCATAGATTCAGCCTGGTGTACTGGTGTGGTTAATTGTTGATCTTGAACAATTTGCTTTATTTGAGAACCACGTTTTCGTTTTTCCATGCTAATCTCAGCAAACTTATGTGACAATTATCATGATAGGCAAAACTTCAATAAGTTTATCAACAACCGACTCAGGAGGGATCCAGAAAATTTGTAAATAGTATTACAAAAGTCTGAGGAAGTTTCTTTGAAAATTGTTACATTTCTGGCACCAATTTTTTTTCATTTTGTTGTCCTGTGTAATAACTCATATTTTAGTTCTTTCCAACTTCAATTTTCTTATTAGTGAACCACCTTGAATGACTTGTTTTCACGCTTTCCAATTAAGCGCAAAATATATGTTGGCAGACAACACCGCTGCAACTTGGGGTTGTAACGCGAATGGGGTACCTTTAGTTAATGATCCGTGAAATTGGTCACGAATGCCAACACGAATAACTGAAATCGCCCAATTTGAAGGTGAACGTCTGGCGATAGCGAAGGTCTCGGGAGTTAGCGTAAACATCTCTGAATCGTTCGAGTAAAAAATTTTGGCTGAATCTGATTAACATTTTTTAAATTTTATTGATTTATTATTATAATACAAAAAATAATAGATAAAGGTTTATAATCGGCTTGCATACAGTAGTAGTAAAAATCTAATTTATCCAAAAGAACTTTTTTCTACAGCTGTTAGATCATGCCCTTTGGTAAGGGAATTTCGACTTTTCTGCTGCTTTAGGGGGTGTAGTAATTCCGTTTTATTTATTTTCTACCTAACGACGCTACTTCATTAAGAATACACAAAATAATAACAAAATCGTATTTCCGTAGAAACAGAAAGATAGAGGCTATTTCGCAACATGACGATTTAATGGATAATAATATATCCAGTACGTTTAACGAAATATTGTGTACGATAGAAACTGAAAGACCTAGTAAATGTAAATTCATTTATTATTATTATTATTATGTCGCAAAAACCTTATTGTTGAACCTCAAACTCAGATGTATTGTATTGCACCATTTTGCTTGCTAGTTTTAATTGTTCAAACCGGTCAGTACTGAAGTATTGCGTCGCAAAATCGTATTATATTGTTTTTGAATTTTTTTTAAAAATACCCCGACCACATGCATGTATATAGACTTAATTTTGTTGCCCATTTGGCCACAAAAACGACAAAAATAGCGAAGACTTGCTTGGAAAAGGACAGATTCCAGATCCAAGAAATAACTAATTACTAAAATACCCTCTGTCCCTGTGAAAATTTGCTGTAATGAAGTTTTTATTTTTGCTTGGTTTAATTTTTATAATTTTGGAGCTAACATCTTGATCTGTATACCCAAACACCAAATTTAGATTTCTTGAAGTTTTTTATTTTCTTACAGATACAGATCATGAATAAGAGGCGATAATTGTAGAGGCCTTGCAGGTAAGGCTGTATTAGCTTTCATTCCATTGTGTAGTTAGTGCAGGAGCATGTGTGTCAGATAACAAGCACTGTTTCTAAGGTATAATGATGATCAAAAAGAAAGACTGGATGGCTGATGAATTTCTGAGACTGTTTGAGGAAAGGCGACTACAAAAACGAAACAAAGTATCGAGAAACCAGAACAAAGTAAGAAATATTAGAGAACCTAAAGATAACGGGTTATGTCAAAAATGGAGGGAAATTGAGGAAATATGCACAAAATGTTCAAGGAAATGATATCGACGAAATGAAACGAGGGTTCAAATACAACAATTAAAAACGTAAACGGAAATCTTGCTTCAGAACACTCAAAGATTCTAGAAACCTGAAACAATGTAAACAAAACCAAAAAACATGCAATATACTCCACTTTTGGCAAATAGAAAACATTTGTTGGCGGCCCAAGGGAATATGGTCCTTCAATTTTAACATCAGATGTAGAAAAAGTCATCATGTCTCTGAAAGACAACTAAGCGCCAGGACCAGATTATATTCATGGAGAGGTATTAAAAATATTATGCCAAATGTATAATCACCTGCAAAATACCACCACCAATATTTTTAACGATATAATATATAAAAGCGGTGAGATCTCTGAAACCAGTCTGATACAATCTATTTTTTTGCGATATCTAAAAAGCGAACACAAAAAGTTGCGACCAACGCACATTGGTAAGTTTAATCAATCATATCATTAAATCCTTTACCACAATCATTCACAACAGAATAGGCAGTGAACGGCTAAAATATGTAAGAAATTGATTAAAAAATGAGGTATTAAATATCAAGAAAAAAGCTCGTAAAAATTTTTCTTTTTGCATTTTTGGCAGTAAACAGACAGTTCCTTTTTTTAAATGGAACACCATTATTTAAAATCGATTTTATAATTCTGCATCAAATTAAGTAAGTAGCTAATACCAGCAAAGTGCTTAATTTATCACAATTACATTTCTGTCGGTAAAGAAAGCGATCGGACCAGCATCTAAATGAAACCCATTGAATTGATATTTTAATTTTTATTGGATTGGATAGAGATATAACGGGAACTGAAAAAAATATTTTTAATTTGCTTATAGCAAAATAACCCATTGCAAGAACCACAGTAAGTTAAATTGAGACAGGAAACAGGGCTGTGCTACAAGATTTTGTTTTGTCTCCACTCCTCTTTTAATATATACTCCGAGAAAGTATTCAGAAACGAATTAGAACGTCTTGACAAGAGGATCAAAATAAAAGGAGAAATGATCAACAATAATGATCAATAACATCGAAGAACTATAACATTTCTTAGAATGAATATAAAGGAGTAGTGAGCACTATGAATTGACCCTAAACATATTGAAAACATATTGGACGTTAATAAAAGTCAACACCTCGATATTTAACTAAAGGTAAAATATTAAATAATAGAATACGTAAATTTCTACAGCAACCTCGCAACAGATTGGCATTAGTCTATAGAAATAACAATGATAATTGAGAACGCTTCAGTAATATGCAAAAGCTACTTACAAATAGTCAGTTATCTCAAATTCTATAGATAAAACAAGCCGTTTGCTAAATATTCACTGTTCTACTTTATGATGGTGTTCTCCTTTATGAAACATGTCACACAGTCTTATAAATTGAAAAATGATGAAAAAAAATCATTAAAACGGAATTTAACTACGCGGTCCGGTAGTTTGACTCCATCTCTTCCCTTAACACATATACACAGGCAAATCTCATGGTTGTATCCCTCACTGTTATTGAATATGTACCTAGAGGTTCGGGCAGACAAAAAATCTAAATTTGCACCTTTAGATTTGCGACGGTTGTTCAACACAACATTATTTAAATCAGCTTTTTTCCGGGAAGCTCCCTAAAGGCACTGAAGATAAAGAGGACCGTTCTTTGAAAATAAATATTCTATAATCAAAAATTATTCAGATGTAATCAATTTATACATTTACATATTTAAATATGCATACATTATTGTTAAAGGAAGCGTCGAATATTTAATATTAGGATGAAGATTTAAATATTTCGCTCATTAAATTTTACTAACACTATTACGAAATGAACAGTTTTGACTGTTTTTGGGATGGGCGCAGATATTGAATCTGGAGTGGGACCAAATGATTGATTTATACAGGCAATGTTTGTCTATACATTCTATTAAATATTTAAATATAGAAAAAAATAAAATATTCAATTTTAAGAAATAGTTATTTTTTAGGCACTTTGCCTGAAAATTTGAAGAAATCGTATACAGGGTGATTCAGGTTTTACTGGAATAACTTCAGGCACCGATAGTACACTATCCGCGATATTGATAGTTGAGTAAAATGGCGCCAAAGTTTGATTTATTTTTTGCTTTTTATTTACTTTTATTTTAAGCTACGGGATCTAAACAGGCAAGTGTTCGCGTAAATGCCAAGGGTAATGTAGCTGCCATAACCGAAAAAATTTAGATTAATTGCTATATAGCTGTGTATGTGTGGATAAATATGTACTTTTTTTTTCACGCGTTCCGTATTTTTATTAACTTTATTCCGGCCTTAAATTTTTGTGATATGTCACTTAGTTTTCGAAATATTCCCAAAATTTAGGATTCAACTGCGTTGGAAGAATGATACTTCAATAGGAGCATGCATTGGAAAACAAAACACATTCTAGCGGAAACCGTCTTAAGTCGAATTAAATTTGATTGTTTTTTGTGACGTTAGCTTATTGTGTAAAAATATGCCTAGAAAATACAGGGTGTTAAAGTTTAATTAATTTTTTATTTATTCCATAGCTTTATCAGTTTTTGAGCAAATAACGTGAAAATTTGGAGTACGGGGTTTTTGGAGATGAGAAATGTGAATCTGAAATTGGTTTCTAGGTTGCTGGTATGTACATATATAAATTGACTGTTTTTAAGTAAAAAAGGTATTCTTGCTTGATATGGATCAAACATTTAGCTTCCGATAAGGTCAAGCTTTAATGATTCGATATACAAGGACTTCAACAACCGTCATTATTCGTTTACTTTGACTTAGATAGCTCAACAAACTTCAACAAAAACAAATGTCAAAAGTTACAGAATTAATTTTTCCGTGGGCGTTCCACAGCTAGATGATATACCGAATTATACTCAAACCGCACGCAGGCAAAGCAAAGACTCAAAGACTACATCAAATTAGGTAAAACGGGAGAATTTCGCCCTAAACACAGGATATCTCGTTTTAAGTTAAATCTTTAGCAGGAGGAAAAAATTCTATCTTTCATAATGAGAGACTTCATCCATATCATCCTGTCCAAAACTTGTTGCCTCGTGACGCACCAGCAAGACCTAACTGGTTTGACTTGTTATTATTAAAACAAGTGAATGATGCTGCTTTTCTAAGCAAGCTACTGTTTATGAACGAAGCCACTTTACCAGGAAGGGAATTTTCAACCGCAGACAACATCCCTTGGGGACCTTCATTTGGCGAGAAATGGGCATTTTCTCCATGAGTTTTCAATGAATATTTGGTGTAACAATATTGGTGATTTTATATCTCGGTGGAAAGCAAAACTAACCAAAACATTTTACCAATTGCATTGATATAAATTCAACTTGCAATTAAGCCCAATATACTCGATTTGTTTCTGAATGAAGGTTTCCCACATAGATGGACAGGTCGTGGTAGCGAATTTCCTTGGGCGTCTCGTGGCACCGAGTTCAACCCCATCGATTTCTACTTTTAGAGTCACTTGAAAAACTTCGTCTATAGGGAAGAAATCACATTATTCGGGTGATATTTTCCCCAGAAGATTGATAAACAAGTTGATGCCATTCGGAAGAAAGAAAGCATTTAAGTAAGGAAATAAAGAAATGTATTCAGATTAATGGTGGAAATTTTGCTCAGTTACTGAAATAGTTCCTGTTATTTGTTACTGAAAATATTGATTTACTATTATAAATGTATTGATTATTAATATAAATCAAGGTGTCTTTTTGTAAATTCAATCAAATCCTACTTGGCTCAATAAACAAAGCTTCCCATCAATTGACTGTTGTTGGGGAAAGGTTGATTTTATTTATTTTCCTTATCGCGTCAAAGCCTACTTCAGCTTATAATCGAATCGTCGTCGTAAGGTCCGCGTGCGGATTTTCTATATCAAACAAGAAGTAAGAATCAATGTAACTGGCTTTTTTTTTTTAATTTGCAAGAAATTTTTAAAAGTTATAATCAAAATATTCGCCCTCTACAAGCAAAACACAAACTAAACTCAAATTCAGATGTCTCACACTCAAAAGCCCGTTCCTTGAAATTTTAACATCATTTTCTTTAAAACTGTATCATTTAAACGAGCAACATTTTGTAATTTTGTTAATGTAGTTTTGACTCGAGTGGTATGATTTCATCTCAATAATTTCATTTTTAATAATTATCGAAATTTGCCGATTTCGTTTTTAGTTTTTTCGAGTGTTATTTAAAGAAATAGAAAAACATAAAAGGTCTTTTCTGGTTGACACTTTTTAAGCTCCACAAGATAGCGTTGAGAGATTTGAAGTATGAATTCCCGTTTCTGCGAAATTATCATCAACTGAATTTTTTCATATGGTGAGGGAAAAAATACACCATGTATTAAATAGCATTAGCATTTATATAGGGTTTTTTATTAAATGTTTATATTTTTAATTAATTAATTTTAATGATATACTCAGAGCTGGAGATAATAACTTATCAACTGCTGTTGTGTTGCTCAATTGCAATAAAGCACTTGACACTTAAGACCACTATGTATTGCTTACCAAATTACAGTTTTTTGGTTTGGGAGAGACTGTGCTTGTTTTTTTTCCAATTAATTAAGAAATAAAGCGCCAGAAAACTGTGCTGTCTTCTCCATTGGTATTCATAGATCGAGGAGTTGCGCAGTGGGTCCTCTTCTTTTCTTCATATACACTTCTGATTTCATAAATTTCACCGTTGCACATGTTGCTTTCTGTGACATATGAAAAAGCACATATGTATTGATAGTTGTAAATGAAAATTAGGAAGCAACTCTTAGAAAAATACAACCTACAACTGGCATCGTGAAATCTACTGCTCATTTTGTTTTGAGAAAAGAAAAATTTCACCCCTTCAAATTTTTAATTTGTCAAACGCTCAGACCTGGAGGTAAGAAAAGATAAACAACATTTTGCCAATGGTATACTAGGAAGTGTTATAGAATAGATGACAAATTTCCCCATAAGACTATTTGAATGGTAACAAATAATGGAATTTTGGAAAATTAAAGTAGAAGGAGAAACACAACATGTAATGGTTTCTTTGGAAACAACTTCTCGTGACATAATATCTATGCAATAAATATTTGATATTTACAGTAGTTGTCGACCATCGCTCTTAAGTATTTAATAACATTAGTTGCCTTAATTATTTCTACTGAAGTGTTAATACTTTGACTTTAAGCAGGTTTGTTTAATCTTTACCTAACATCTGGAGGAAAGTCGATTATTCAGATGGTTCGTTTCGGAGACCTGATATTCCTAATCAAGATAAACCAATTACTTTTCCGGAATTATCAAATGTCAAAAAACAAAGTAATTTTCTGCTAATGACGCAATTGGTTTTGCGTGCGGGACGTACACAAATAACTCAATCAGGCGGCCAATACGTTACCAGAAAATAATCTATTCAGGAAGCAGTAATCCGAGCATTTTCCGCGTATTGTGCGGGAATCACGCGAAATTGGGGGAGTGCTGTGTTAATCACATGACGAACGTATTACAAAGCCGGATAATTTCATCAAACGCCTTTTTGATATTTCCACTGTTGTTGCCGCGCTGTCACGAATATCTCCAAACCTACAGGTTTTTTTTAGTACGGACTATGATTGCCACAATAATACCTAATGATAAAAATAAGAGGAGAAAAAATATTTCAACATACCCTTGGGTACAATATGGCAGCTAGTCGCAAACTTATTTTCCTCGACCTTTGTAATAGTCATTCTTCAAATAGTTGTGCTTTGCTGTCGTTATATTCTCTCATATTTAAGAATATTATGAATACCTGCATACGTAAAAATGTTTATCCAACTGCATGGAAAGTGACAACGATTAAACAACTCATTAAAGCACCAAATGTCCAAAGTCTTAATGATTTAAGACCCAATTGGGTGCCTTTATAAAGTTATGGGAAAAATTATGGATGCCTAGATTAGAGAACATCTTAGGGAATATGAGATATGTAACAGGCTACTCTTTTAGAGCAAATGATAATTCAAAAACAACTGTTTCAATTTTATTGGACTTAAAACCATTTCAGAAGTTCAATAAAAGGCCACTACTTCTAGCTATTTTAAAGTATGTAGGTTTTCCTGAATTCTCTAGTACACTGATCCGCAGTTACCGGAATTCGTAAAATTAAGTAAATCAATTTCAGATCAAATAGAGCACAAGCACTGGATCCTACAGGGTTCGATAATTTCTGCTTTATTGTTCTCCATTTAGTTGGCGAGTTCTTTAGTTGTAGCGTATCGTTCATCTTCCACTTATTTCCGCCAGAAAAAACAAAACTAATATCGAAAAAAGTATGCAAGTAATTCAAGAAAATGATCATTTCTGGTACACCCATCCTGCAAAAAACCTTATATTGATCTTCGGAGAGCATACACAGCTCTCTATCTGCATAGCAAAACAAAATGTATTATATATATATATATATATATATATATATATATATATATATATATATATATATATATATATATATATATATATATATATTGAAGAAATAAAGTTTTGCAGTTGCATTTCGCTTTAATGTTAAGCTAATGATCAAGCCAAATCGAATTTGAAACAGCGCATATATTTTTTTAGATTTAAGTCCTCTTACTACTTTTAACTCAACTGACAAATCAAATCATATTTTAAAAGTATAATATGACCCAATCGGATGACATTTTTAATTAGTTCTCATTACAATAAGGTTGATCAATTATTCCTTTCTCTGCTTTCCTTTTATTCGTCAGGCTCCCAACCCTTAAATCAAAACGCTACACGAATACGACGCCATGCAATTTCCGACCTGCTGAACCAACAAACTGTTTGAAAGGTCATACCTTTAAAGTCGCCCTCGAGGAAAATAAACAAGAATATAAAATTTTCACAATAAAAGAACGAAGCTCGCTTGTGTTTATTCAAGATTTCCTCGAGGTAACTTTCGAATAACAGAAGAATTACAAAATATTCCAGGTATAAGGAGTGACGCAATAAATTTTTGCCTTTGCTTTTATTTTAGTCGGGGAGTTGCACTAACCACAATACTGGGCGTTTCGAGATGTCAATATTCTACTTAATTCTCACTTAATTATTTTTAAGTCGAGTTCTAACACAACACTACTTATTCGTTTTTAAGATACAACATACAGGGCGAAACTATGATGCTGTTTTTTCTTTTAACATTTTCTTACCAGTAAATATATGTTCCTACTCCCGTCCGTAAAATGCCTAATTACACACCGATCTAGCGTACGGGAAGCATCACTTTACCACGTCAGTTTTGTTTCCCATGAATCCGAGCCAGTTCGGACATTTCCGAGATTTTACCGCACGGCTTTGGGAGCAATCGGATGTTGTCGGAGATATTTCCCACGCTTTGAATTTTGACGTTTGTCAATTCTGACAGTCATATCAGTGAATGTATTCATATTGTTTTGCCCCAAAAACTAACGGTCCCAGAAAAAATATAGTATGCAACACGTTCGGTCAACTTTTTAACTCACTCGTTTATTAAAAATTGGCTCCGCTCGTGTCAAATAAACTCGTGAGTGAAATGGCGTTTACCGAACGTGTTGCATACTATTCTATTATATAGAATTTACTATATTTTCTTCCTGTTGAATGAATTGAAAGTTAGTATAGGTTAGCAGCAGTTAACTTGGTTAATTTTGCAGTAGTTAATGTTAATAACTCTGACTATAAAATTTCAAGACCTGAGGTTTGCTACACAAATTAATTACTTTTCGCATAGCTCCTTAGAATGCACCCACGGTATTGTATTAATGAATAAATGAATAAGTAAAACTATAGTTCCTTGTCTAAGCAAAAATATTTCTTATGCGGCGAGGAATGCGGGTCATGCAACGGAGACTATAGTAACTCTTTTTGAGGAGTTTTGAGTGACTATTATACAGCTCAGATACTTACCAACAACTTTTACGACGAAAAATATAGTATGTAGTTGTATTTCTGGTTGCTTAACCTTTTCGTTTAGACATACTATACTTTTTATCTTAAAAATTGTTGGTAATTATATCCGCTGCATAAACTCATTTAAAATAGTAATTTTGACGTCAGTTTTAGAGTTTTTCCAAAATTGTGCTCAAAAACCGTGGAGCAGAAAAAATATAGTACGCAATACTTTTAAAATCTTCTTAAGCAATCATTTATAAACTATTATTGCATAATTAAATATTTTAGAGTAGGGAACAGAAAAGATAACATTAAACCCATAAATTTCTTGACAACATGTTTTATCCAATAGCGTTGTTAGGGCATGTGGTCGACACTATTGTAGAACCGCTGACATATCTCATTAATTATTCCTTTTTGTATGGATCCTTTCCCAGCATTCTAAAAAATGCGGTAATCGCACCACTCTATAAAAAAAAACGGTGCAAGAATTGTTTCAAATTATAGAGCTATAGCACTCCTATCCGTTTTTTCAAAAATTTTCAAAAAAGCACTGCATATAAGACTTTCAAATTTTTTGGAAAGTCGAGACCTTTTTTTCGGCATGCAATTTGGTTTTCGAAAAAACCGATCAACGCGGGATGCCACTCTCTGTTTATATAAGCATATTCTTGCCAAGTTAGGAGAAAGGCAGGAAACAGCATGTGTTTTGTTCGATCTACAAAGAGGATTTGATTTGGTCGATGTTGATATTTTAGTGGACAAGCTTGTTTGTGTGTGTTTTCATCTTTCCCCCATACTTACTTTTCCCTTTTTGCGGATGATGCAGTTTCTACCCTTTCTGCAGCATCGTCTGAGCAACTTAGCATTGCAACCAAGGCAACTGTTGAGCCAAATGAAATATTATGCAGAAATTAACAAATTGATATTGAATGAAAGTAAAACTAAGATGATCGCCTTTTCAACACGGGATTTAAATAGGAGTTTATTAGTACGCTTTATTGAAAGCACAATCCAACAGAAAAGTGTTGTAAAATTCCTCGGAGTTTATGTAGACTCGAGACTCTCCTGGTTCGAACAGGTGGACCACATTCTCAAAAACTTTCTGTTTACTGCTTTGTCATATGGAGGCTCCGCCATCAGGTTTCTTTCCCCCTGTTTAAAAATGTACGATTCCTGTCTCAACTATGCCTTGATTTGTTGGGGAGGTTCCCCACGTGCGGAGCAAGTCAGAAATGCATTTTACGGACTATACTGTTTAAGCCTGGAATTTTTCATGTCGGGACCTATTTCCACAACACTCTTTATTGACATTTCTTAGTATATACATACTAAATTGTGCCAAGTATGGAAAAAGTAACTCTAATCTTAATATGTTCTCAAGAAACTCAGATATTCAGTACAGTTTTAGACCGAATCTTAATATAAAAATACCTACACACCGACTGTCTCTTATATCAAATAGTTCCTTTGTTTTGACTGTAAAAATTTATAATAAATTGTCTATTGAACTGAAAAAGATAACTAGTCAAATACAATTCAAATGCACTCTCAAAAACAAATTGCTACGCGTCGCCTATTACAATATTAAGGGTTTTATTTCCTGTGATACCTTTTAATACGTATTCATTGTTTGTTATTGTTTATGTATTTGTTATTATTACTATTTTTTATTTTTACATTCGTATTGTACTGACAATATCCAACACTTGTAACTCAAGTCTTATGGAAATAAAGCTATCTTTATCTTTATCTAAAAAAAACGATAAATGTTTTCTTTGGCAATACAGCGCCATCTACCGAAAATCCAGCATAGGACTTTGGGGGCAAAACCTGAAGTTATTCATTACTTGGAGGCACTTTTTTGGTTTTTGATCAATTATGAAATTCTCGGGAGAGTCAAAGAACTCTACAAAAAAAAATTCCGTTCGTAACAGAGATTTTTTTGTTCTTTTCTAAAACATTGTAGTTCCTCAATAAGAATAAAAAGTACTTTGCAATGGGTTCGTGAAGGTGCATCAACTGACTGAACACTGACTGAATTGTAGTGAATAAGTGGTTCGTCCTCAAAATTAAAACTCAAGTTCCCTCTTTCTGACTAGCTTATACAAATTAGGAAACTGACTTAAATATTTATCAGTTTTATTTTAGCGTAAAATCCCTGATAATACGAAAATACGAAAGTTTTCCTATGCTGACCTATAGTCTAAAAGAACTAAACATGTTACATCAGTGGGGCATAGATATTTTCGCTAATGTTGTGGTGCTGCTGAAGGATTTGCGAAATCTTGATTGAGGATTTTATGTAATATCGCTGCTAGTGAGAAAGTTACTCATTTGTTCATGAGTGTTTTCGAGAGAGTTGGTAGAATGCTGATGGATCTGGCATGAGAAAACACAGTAGGATTTTAAGCAAAAGTATAAAAATAGAATTTTTCAAGGAATCTGAAGATATAATGAATTAATGGTGAAAGATAATACAATATACAATCACAAGTGGTTAGAAGAATTGCTACATTTGAAGCGATTTCGTTAACAAAAATTATCATACAAGAAGATTTATACAAATTTACAAACCCCAGTAGCTCCTTTTTCAGTATATCTTTCTAAAATTGAAAATAAAATTTAGCATTTGCTTCAAGTAGTGTTCAAAAGTATCAGTATTCATTTCTTAATGAGAGGCTCGAGTCTATTTTGATTGAAATGTAGGTTTAGCCAAATTTCGTCTAGAAAATAGATATTCCAGTTTACTCCTTGAAACTGTCTAACTGTATTTAAATATCGTCTCCGCCAGCAGTTAATTTCGTCTTTCGCTATTAACAATGATTTTCTGTTTTGGGCTTTTTCATAACAGAAATTCATTTCTCTCACAGTTATTTACAATTTCTCGTTGATAATTTTCTATTTTGGGCTTTTTCATAACAGAAATTCATTTCTCTCACAGTTCTTTACAATTTATTGTTATCCATTTATGCAATGAAATCATCCTTTTCAAATTTCATACATTATTTTGTATGTGAAACGACAGTATTATCATCGTACGTTATAGTTTCTTTTCTTCCTCTACTTCCCTTTCGTGTTATGATGGGCCGTGTTGAAGCTTGTGCACAAGTTGATATATTGTTGACTGTCCCACTCGCGTAATATTTGAATACATTTCAAATATTTATTGAGTTTCGAATGTTGAGTTTTGGTACACGAAGGGAAAAATAATTATCTCATTTTTAGCAAGCGCAATTTTAATAATCAGTTTAATTTAATTTTAAACACTAAGGCACGAAGGTCACCTACCTGCAAACTATAATTAATCATGACTTGCCTCCCTATCATACAAGGAAAGCTCTTTACTCTAAATCAACCTAGCCAATAAAAACCCTTTCTTTCTTCTTGTCCTCTCCCTCCATTCAAAACGTCACTGACTACATAATAAAAGTTTTTAAGATATAAAGGGTGATTCAATAAGGGTTTACACATTAAAATAATAAAAAAAACTGGGAAGGATATAAAAATATACAAACATTTTTATTTGCCATTTTAGATTAGTGTATTACAATTAGGTATGAAAAATGATGTCATTCAAATAACCCCCGCGACTCATGTAGCATGACGTAATTCGTTTATTGAAATTTCCTATCACTTCTTGACACAATTCATGTTCTATGCCGGCTATTTTGCGTCTAATCTATTGTTTCAGCTCTGGTGTGGTTTATTTCTATACACTCTGCTTTTTAGATTGATATCGCCGTTACGTGAGAAAATCCGACCAGGAAACTTGCCCCGCAGCAATTGCATTGTTTCTCTGGATGTGTGACAAGTGGCTCCATCCTGTTGGAACCACAAATCTTCAATGTCCATACCTTCCAACTGCTTCCACAAAAAATCAGATATCATGTTTCGATAGCGAACACCATTAACGGTACCAGCGTTCTCCGCATTATCCTCAAAAAAAAAGGGCCAATTATTCTTCCGCACCAAAATGCGCACCAGTCGCTTTTGGAGGATGCATTGCTTTTCGAACAATCTCTCTTGGATTTTCTAATCCCCAAATACGAGCATTGTGTTTGCTTTCAAAACCACCAACGTGAAAATGTGCCTCATCGCTAAAGATGATTAGTGATCAGTTATTTGGACTTTATATGGGTGTAGATGCAAGTCTTTTGTTCAAATTCGCTGTGCGGTTGAATAAGTAAGGCGCACTTGCTGCGATCGATGACGAATCGATGTGTTTGGATCTTCGGCTGCACTTTCGCGAACAATGGCAATATTTTGATCTGACCGACCTGCACGAGCACGTTGAGGCACATTGAGGTTAGTTACAGATCCAGTTTGCTCAAATTTTTGAACCACATTCCAAATTGTCCTCTCAGTTGGTCGATTTGGCGCGCCGATAAATTCACGTAGAGCCCGAAATGCATTTTTTCTTGATCGACCATTTTCATAATAGGCTTGCACAATTTTTACAGGTTTGTTCCGTCGTATATTGCTCCATGACTAATTTTGTTTATGTTTTGAGGTTAGAAATCTCATATGATAATAAACAAATACAGTGGCGTTTCAAAAATATTTCAGATTGTATGTGGAAACTCTTCAAAACGAGATTTACCACTTGTCCGAAAATCTCACAACATCGTTCATCCGTCAAAGATAAAATTCCGTACGACAAATAAACTCATCAGGTCTTTACCTTTCACCATTGTAATCAGTCATGCGAGACAATTTTTATACTCCTGCTGATTTACAAGCTTTTGTTAGTACAGGGAGGTAAAATCATTTGGGCTTTGTCATTAGTGGTGTTATAATATGTTTAGACGTGGGTTAAAGAAAATTTCAACTTCAGAATGGAACAGAGTAACGAACCAAAAAGAAAATCATTTCAATATGTCCCACACGAGTATCGTTTTACTAGAATATGAAAGTAAAAATTTTTACTTATGTTTATATTTATTATCGGACATTTTATACATTTTGAAAAACTGTTTGAAAAGCCATCATTCAACGTTTATTAAAACATTCTTATAACTTTAAAACAGCAAATACAAAAATTTTCTAATTATAAATATTTTTTAAAGCACAATTTGTCTGCAGGTCTTCTAAACATCAGAAAGTGTGGAACTTGACATAGGGAGAGCACTGGAGTCAACTAGCATTCCAATGTCAACCTTGCGTCGATTCATTAGAAAGGAATTGACGATGTGATAAAGGCATAATGCAAGTGTTTAGGAATAGTGATGCAGAATAGATTCGCAGAGAAGCGTATGTGATGTGTATGAGCGTAATCAGATTCCGCCACTTGAATTATTGCAACAGAAAATTCACAGAAAATGGTTGTTTTAATTTAAAAACATTGACAAGTGTTAAAGAGACGCAAGGATTGGTAGAATGGAGATAAAACAGTATATTATGCAACAAGCGTGGTAAGCGGCGGAGTTTACTTGCCACGAGCGGAGCGAGTGATTAATAAACGAGTGATCCGTTAGTTATTGGGTACATTTGCAAAAAAAACACGAATACTACATTCACTGACATGACCGTCTGAATTGACAAACGTTAAAATTCAAGTCGTGCGGTAAAATCTCCAAAAACATCCGAAACCCATGTGGTAATATCACGAAAATATCCGAAGGGGCTCGGATCCGTAGGAGAAGACACGTTGGAAAGTATGTTAAAGGTTAGTATATTATGAAACAAGTGCGTTAAACGCTATTTGACTCACGATTTCATTTGACACAAGCGGAGCGCAGCAAAGCGCAGCGGAGCAAGTGCTTAATAAAGGAATGACTTAGAAAGTTTAACAAACGTGTTGCATACTACACTTTTTCTACGATCGCTAGTTTTTGAGTACATTTTCGCAAAACAACACGACATGACATGACTATCAGAACGGACAAACGTCCGATTGCCCCCAAACCCGTGTGGTAATATCTCGGAAATATCCGAAGTGGCTCGGATCCGTGGGAAATGAAAATGGCGTGGTAAAGTGACGCTTGCCGCTCGCTAGATCGATTTATAATTAGGCATTTCAGAGAGGGAAGCAGAAAAACGTTTTTACCCGCTCGCAGGCATTTTTTCCCCACTAAATCAAACCGGCCCTGGCTAAAACCACTATTAAATTCAATATTTTCGTCAGTGAGCTCCTATTTGCAGGAAATCATTGCATTA
This sequence comes from Cylas formicarius, assembly GCF_029955315.1. Taxonomy (NCBI): domain Eukaryota; kingdom Metazoa; phylum Arthropoda; class Insecta; order Coleoptera; family Brentidae; genus Cylas; species Cylas formicarius. Next base: position 11,641,113 of record NW_026844347.1, read on the forward strand.
AAATTGACGGGACACCATAAAATACCTTTACTGAAATGCATTAACATTTATCTTAAGGGAGATATATATATTTCCGTTGCTGCTCCATTATTTGGGTTCCATTTCTAGTTTCCAGGCACGGAACAGGTTATTACAAAAATGACAAAATATGTTTCTAGAATATTAAACGCGCGGCGCTGACATTTAAGCATATTTCAGATTTTAATAAAAGAATATTACAGGGAAAGTTGAAGACTTAAACTACTTTTGCAAAGGACGATATTAAACCTTAATCTGTGAATTTTTAATTTTAAAGACAGGGAGACCCTTGTCCTGTATTATTGAAATTAACCCTGTTGGGCAATACAAGAGAAATTTAAATTAGATACACCAGATTATTTCTTAAATTTCAAAAAATATTGTGTCACTTATTTTTGAAGAGGCAAACGGAAACTTCTTCCCCTTTTCCATTTTTTGATAAAGCTGTAGTTTATAGTGAATTTAAGGTGCTTTTTCTCTTTGATATGTAATAGAAATGCTACTAACTTGCTACTTAATATCATATCGCTCTCAGAATGATTCTACGGGGCAAAATGAGAAAGTAAATAGGACCCAACTTTTATTATTTCCGATATTATTTCTCATTACCTGTTAGAGATACATCTTAGGTTAAATTAGGAAGAAGTTGTGTTCTTTGAAGCTTTGAAGCTTTGTTCAAATTCAAAAAAATACTTTTTATACCGCTGCGAAAGATATTAAACTTAACACGTTCTTAATGTTTTCTTAAAGGGCAGATTTTGTTGAGCTCAGCAAAGCGTATTCCGACTGTTCAAGGTATTACTACTTTTGTCGGAGCATATAATTTTTGAAGTGCATTGACATGCTTGTTTATCACTTGCAGAAATGCCGACACCGTTCTTAACCCCCTGGCTTAAGTTCCTAACAAATCCTAAATTTACAGAGATAATATCTATTTTTACTCAAAATAAATGGATTTGGCTACTCCAACATTATCCTCGACATGCCTAGTTAATTGTTCTTAAGTATTCTTTTTCGAGATAAAACTTCTTTTAAAAGAACTATGCTTCTGTATTTACAGTATTTTTATGTTCTTCATGACTACAACAACGACAATTACTATTTTATATGTGGCAGACTAGGTGACAGGTTTTTGCTTGTTTGTAACATTTACTTAAATTTAAAAAATAGAAAAAAATAAATTTTTCTTTTCACTTTCACTAAAACACATTATACAAATGATACATCATCGAATTTGTATTAAAAAATGCCATCAAATACAAGGTGCATTTTTTGTTAGGGCAATATAAAAAATTAAGTTAATGAAAGCGTTATTAAGGAAAAAGAAACACCAGCCAACATAGTAAAGGTAATCCGCAACACCGACAACTCCACTCAAATTAAATCAGGACAACATATCACGAAAAGCATCTTAACACGAGGAGGAATTAGACAGGGAGACAGCCTCAGCCCACTCTTATTTAATCTTCTTATGGACAAAATCATAGAAGAAGTAGCAACCTTAAATATGGGATACAGAATGAGCAACAAACGTATCAACATGGTATGCTACGCCGACGATGCAGCAATTTGCGCGGAAAACGAGAACGACCTACAAAGACAGCTATTCAAGTTCTATCAAGTGTGCCGCCAGCTTAATATGACCATATCGGTTGAGAAAACAAAAAGCATGACAATCACCAGGGAACCAATCAGATGCAAGCTCGTAATTGAAGATAAGCTCATAGAACAGGTAATGCAACCCAACAAAAGATCTAAGGGGACAAATCAACAAAGCATCAGCAACTTCAGGCTGCCTAAGAGAGATTGTCTATGCGAACGGATACATGCGGAAGGAGAGAACAATAGGATTAAAATATACAAAACATGCGTTAGACCAATAATGACGTACGCGATAGAAACAAGAGAAGACACGAACAAACCAAAAAGAATGCTGCGCGGAGCCGAGATGAGGGTGCTGAGATCAATAGCTGGCAAAAAACACCGAAATAAAAGAACAATGCGACGTACAGGATATTGTAAGATAGGGAAGGCAGAGAAGAAGGCAATGGTATAACCAGGTCAAGAGGATGGGCGAAGATAGATTACCCCGCATAGCTCTCGAGGGAATACCAGTAGGAAGTCGTCCGCCCGGTAGACCGCCGAAGAGGTGGAGAGACAGCTGGCAGTCCACATCTCAAGAATTAATACAACGGCAAGTCCGGAATTAACAGATCGTCTGATCTAAACCAAGTAGAACAAGAAGAAGAAGAAGAAGATAGCATTTTGGTTCGATATAAAATATAAAAATACCTTACCTTAAAAGTGCCAATGAGAAAGTCTTATTAGTTGAAATGAAATCAGATAAAAAAATCGATATCGTCAAATTTCCGTTTTCCCCAAATATCTCGACAAACCGTTAATATATCTTAACTTTCTAAACAACATTTAAATAAGCTTTAAAGAACACCATTCTATTCTAATTTAACCTAAACTATATCTTCAACAGATACTAAGGTCCCATGCTTAGGATCCTTCTCTTGGACACAATATAAATATATATATATATATATATATATATATATATATATATATATATATATATATATATATATATATATATATATATATATATATATATATATATATATATATATTCTCACGTATTGATTCACGGATGGAAAAATGTGATGACACTATATTCCGGGATATCATCCGTTCGCTCGTTGAACTCCGACTGGAATCCTGCATCCGACTGGAATCCTGCAAATCTTGCATCCGACTGGAATCCTGAAGACGTTTCGCCAAAATCTCACTTGGCATCTTCAATGCTCGCGAGTGTTCGAAGTGTTTTCGGAGCGCGAGCATTGAAGATGCCAAGTGAGATTTTGGCGAAACGTCTGCAGGATTCCAGTCGGATGCAAGATTTGCAGGATTCCAGTCGGATGCAGGATTCCAGTCGGATGCAGGATTCCAGTCGGAGTTCAACGAGCGAACGGATGATATCCCGGAATATAGTGTCATCATATATATATATATATATATATATATATATATATATATATATATATATATATATATATATATATATATATATATTGAGGCAATAAATTAACTAAGCTAAGGTAGGTTAAGTAACTTTTATATTACATTTACATTACACGGAAAGAGAATACTCTGTCAAAAATAAATTAAACACCCTGTACGTAATCTAGAAAAAATAGTTTATATAAAATATTCTATTGCATTCTTTAGCGGTTTGGGGTAATATTGGACATGCCAAGAATTTGCTTCCATAAAAACTGTAACAAAACAATAAACTGTTAATATTTCCTATTCACAAATTCTACAGGGCGATGTCAGATAACAATCACGATATATGAAATCGCGTATAACTTCATTAATTTAAATACCTCGTATATCATTGCCAATTTTCAGAACATCAAAAGTCAGTTTGTATGAAATTCTCTCTACCGATCTATCATCGTTTAATAGATATTCGCACCAATTTTTTTTCTGACCAAACTAAAATACTGTCTCCAAATGGGAAAGTGGTCAGTGAAACCGAAGCAAACTCGACTTTATTTCTAAAGTAGAATCCAAAAATGAAACGATAACAATGAATATTGTTATTTAAATTGGTCACGATATTGGCATATGGAAGAGGCAGTATGCTTGAATATATTGGGGCGATAGAACACCTCCTTGTTAGATTTTCTTTTATATTCATCGTCACGATGAAACTAAAGTAATAAAGCTCGATTATTTCCATTAACTTTTCCTTTTTAAGGTTCGGTAAAGAACTAAGAAATTTCTCACTCATCACAAAAAGCGTATGCCCTGTTGTAGCTAATATAGAATAAAATTTATTATATTAATAACTGAAATTTTTTGGTAATTGGTAACCAATTAATTATTATATATTATTATAATTAGTAATTATAACGGGTAGCGATACATCTGTCTGAAACAAAAAATAAAGACAATGGAAGTGGGAATTTGTTTTTCTACTGAATCATTATCTACCACCTAGCAAACGATATGATCTGTACAATAAAATTAGATTTCGATCGGATATGCACACACTTGAATTTCCGTCGACGGGATCTTTTTATTATTATAACATTTTCCATTAGTATGGATATCAAGTATCACCAAGTAGATATACTTATAATTATTTTTCATACGTCACAATTAATTTAGACAGAAAATAAATTATTGCAACTCTGGAAAGCAAACCTACAAAAAAACAAAAACTTTTTTAAGTAATAATGATTTCCATTCACCATATGCTGTTTTAGGTCCATTAGGAAGATTCAGATAGAAGTAAAAATTTTTAGGTAGTTAATCTAAAAACATATTTGAACAATTCTGTCTCATACCAAATTGTAAATACGATAAATCAATATGTCTCTTTAATAAAGTTTCGAAAAATCAGTTTAACAATTGCCTCGCTCAATTAAACCTTTACTTAGATACTTCCTTGTCCTTAATTCCCTGTCACTCACATTCCAGGCGTTGTCTGTTCCTCTGTCTGTAAATTTATTGCTAAATTTTGCACTGGAACTGTATCTTGTGCGAGCTGTGTGACTTAGCCCTGTGCTTCGAAATTACTGTCATAAAAAAAGCAATAAAGCTATTCACTATTATTATTATTATTAATATTATTATTATTATAAACATAAATCATAGACCAGATTATTTTTTTATATAACGTACAATTTTGTTTATCTTTGCTAATGTTTTACAGTTTAGAGTGCTTAGCAAAATTCAAAGTCAACCAAACGGTTTAAAATTAATTTCAATAAAATCACATAATTATTGGTTAGTTCGTATATGTTAATTAGTATCTAGAAAACACCAAATTGCTCGTCCTCTTAGGTCAATGTATATATTTATTTTATGCTGTTACTGAAGGCGTATTGTAGCCATAACTGCAACATTAGCGCTGAGCAAATGTTATCGTAATTTATAGCAGCAAAATTCCGTTTAGTTGGGCAAGATACATACACTCGACGTTGATCAGGGCAAATTTAATTACTAATTACTATCACTAAAGTTGTGTATTTTCCGCGTTGCCGTTTTGCAAATATAATACGCACTGTTAAATAAAATATTTTGTTCCATGTCGGATGTTATTTGTGCAATATCAGACCGGATTTTAATTTGCTTTAATGCAATTCGGACGAATTATTTTATTAGCTGAAGCACATTCAATAATAAACTGCTTAATATATGTAGCAATACATTCGATATTCGACAATTTGTTTTCGACAAACATATAACTAAATTAATTAATGTCAATATTGATTTAATAACCAAAATAGTTTTAAGAGCTGTTTCGTATTAAAAAACCTGCCTAATTCAAAAAATAGTCATTTTTTTATTAATTGTTATCCACAAATTTTCCTGGAGATATTAATAATATTTCAATCACTCATTGAGAATCCTTAAACCTTAATTTAAAGGAAAGTTCCGCAGGCTATAGAACTTTTATTATGATCTGGGAGTAACCTAATTGTCGCCAAAAACATTAAAGTCTAGTTCTAAATGGTAATGGAATTATATCTGAGAAAACCGAACCCATAGAGATGGGACAAAATTTGTCCGTACTTTTGTAATTTAGGGCGTCAGTTTTGATGACTTTAAGTTGACACAATACAAAAATATAGTACAACTGACGCATACCCACATTAATGAGCCGAGACAAATAATTACTCTTAATAAGTTCTATACTTTGAAAACTTATTGTTGTATACTTCTTCTATGACCATTAGTTTTTACGTAATAGTATTAAGTAATAATTTTATAGTCTTGCACATAGACCTCAAACAAATTTTCTGCACTCTGAAATATTTTTGTTATAGCTTGATAAAATTCGGGAACTTCTTTACCCTGAAGATAAAAAAAATGTCATTTGTGTTGCAAATAGTGGATTTTTGTTGTACAAGCACGAAGTTTGCTGAAATTGCCATGAGAGCAGAAAATAATTTTTCTACATGTTGCACATATTTTTTTTCATCAATCGAATTTAAGTTAACAGATTTTTAAACAATAAAATCTATAACACATAATAAATCGACAATACACAATAAACTACCCATTATTTTCAAATTACGATATCCTGTCAAAATCATTAATTGTGGTAATAAATAAATTGATATAATTGCATTAAACACTACAAAATATTCTTTTCGGTTTCAGTTTTTTCAGATGACGTCCCTTTAATTGCAGAGTCCATTTTACATTCATGTGCAACTACAACATCTAAAAAGAAGAAACATATATATTATGAAAGTGTTATCATTTTACAATAATAAAACAATTTAACCATAACCGCAGGGTAACCGTAATGTAACAAACCTTTCGTTGATGCCGCTAGGAAATAGCATTTGCCTCAAAATGGTGATCGCACAAATTATTGTAACAATATAATTTATAGGAGTGAATTTCTAATGCATTAGAACTGGGTGAAATGTAAATAAAAATTCATGTGCAAATGTAGGTTGAGAGTTTTTTACACGACAACGCATACGCATATTGAATGGGCTTTATCAACATCTGTTTCATGGTGGTTTGAAGAATTTGCAGTGTGATCTATTAAAAACATTTTTGACTTGATTTCTTAGCTTCTTTTTCTCAGAGCGTCACTTGGTTCTACGTAAAAAAAGTGAAAAATTTAGCAAAATCGCGTCTTCCAATGTAGAATATCCCACAAAAGTGTTAAACGTGCAATAAAATAAAATACATTATTTATTCCTGCACCTAGGTAATGGTTTTAGGGAATTTTAGGTTTGTTCAGATTTACTTAAAGTATCTTTTGCACCCAGTTTGTCATTTTATTATATCCCATATTTCCGAAACGAAATGGTCATTCATAAAAATTTATAGGAAATTTGTCTCATACAATTGCAAATAACTCCTAAGTCTTTTCATGGAACTGTCGGAAGAGTTTAAGTTACATATTACCCAGTGGCCGGGAAATAAGGTCAAAAAGGTCGAGCCATAAAATTACTTTTTTTGCGAAAATGCGCTGTAACACTTTAGAATTGTTATTTTACCGTTCTTCTAAGTAATTCTAAGCGCCTTTTTTTCCTGCCTCACCGGTAAACACCTGATTTGCTCTGACGTCTGCGCTACCAGGCTAAAGTCGTCATTTAATTCGCTTTATTCAGTTGTTATTACAAATGTTTCAAATACACACTTCCTAATAAATGGTCTCCTTAAAACTATACCCTTTTATCAATGAAGAATTAATTCAACCCGACAGCGGAATAAACATGTATATATTATATATTCTCTTTGAATAAATAATTCGTTCGCGAAATAGATTCGTATCGCTAATATCATTGGGCGTATGACCTTATGCACCAAGTTCCGTGATTTCTTTCCGTTCTGGCATCTCTCTCGAATATCTGAGAAAGTACTCTATTTATCTTTCTCACTCCTGGCTCCGAGCGACATGCGTGCTGTCATGTCGTTTTCCTTTCTTGGTAGAAGAACAGTGTGGTAGCTAGCCAAAACTGATTAATCCACCGGCTTTTCCTTCAGCCATCGCTTTGCGGATACTTACTCTATAAGAGGATTTGACTGCTACCTGCTGCCTACCTAGCTTTCCCCCTCAAGAACATCCACCGAGGTAAAGTCTTTAACTATTTAGCTTTTGTTAGCTCTACCATTCTATTCACTCTTTAATGCGTCAGTAAATTTTGCGGCTCGTTTTCGGAATTTTGCCGCTGTCGACTTATACGCGGAAACTTTATAGGGTCTTTGGAACACCCGTACTCTCGTTGAAGCACCCGTACTCTCCCTGGAGCCCTGTATTGTCCTTGGAGCTCTGTACTCGCCTTAGAGCACTCGAACCCCCTTTAGGTGGGCTCGCATTTTGGAGGCTTCCTTATTGACGTATTCTCGGAGGATCCAAACTTCGAAGTTCCGGTGTTCTCTGGATATTGGAGCACTTAATAGATCTGCGCGAAGCCAGACACCTGGCTGTAGGCTGCATTGCTCGGTAATAAACGAGGTGACCTTCAATTCGATGTAAGCGCTTCGCGAGATATTGTTAGACATACCCTTTTTTTTGTTTTCCGTTTTTGCTACGCTCGGTCGTATAATCGATAGTTTTTTTTTTGCCATACCGACACGGAGACTCAATAATAATGTAGTTTTATTCTCGAAAAATTTATATACAAATGCTTTGAAAATTTATGTATAATTATTTGCGGGAAGTAATACTGCGGATAATACTGAGTATGATCGTTGTCGAGTTATTAATATTTAGTTACCTATATTGCCCCTGTTAGCCTATGGTGATCACCTAAGGGAATTTGATTTTTGTGTATTTCTATTATTTTGGGAATTATGTACTAAACGGGCTGTCAACTTATTTGAACGGCAATTAAATTTTGCGGAGTTTAGGTCGGTACGTCGCGGATTTGTAATTTATTCTTTTCGCCGCGTATTAAATAATGTAGACCAGTTTTCATCTTTTATTTGTTTTTTGTCCCCTTAACCTTCACGACTAACCGTTAATGTTCTCTTTTTTTTGCAAAACATCGGGTTCCTCAAACCATCTGAGAGACTGGAAGGTCTGCTACCTCCTGGCGCCCTAAGGATAAATAGTGCTATATTTTCTTTATTATTCGTGGACGACCCCCCCATCGCTTCAGAACTCTGAGCACTACGGGTAACTAATTTGCAAGCACCCTGCGACCCAGTTTTAGAAAAAATTGAATGCTTTTTTTTTTAATCTATTTATTTATTTACCTTTTTTTCCCTCTTTCTTACCATAATTATTTCTCTTTTTTTTTTCCTTTTTTTTAAACAGCATTTCGTGCATTAAGTGTATTATCCCGCTATCAGCGAAACTTAAAGGTGCTGCTAGTTTTTAAGAACAAAATCATCCGGCAAAATTATTTCTAGTTCGTAACAAAACAACACAAAACAAATCTTTCTATCTGATTCGAAATATCAGTATAATAAAAAGGGAAACTTAATATATCTATCAAGATACTCAATAACGTAATAGGACCATTAGGGTCTGGCAAAATTCCTACGTTCGATTTCAATTTTCTTGTAGGATTTCCGTCGCAGTTTCTGAAATCTACACCGGCTTCTCCAGCAAGGTAGTAATGAGAAGGGACGAAAAAAAAAATTATTGTCCTCTTAAACGTTCCTCGAAAGTGCTTGTGAGGGGTGAAATAATTATTTTATTGGACATTGTCATTTTGTAAGAGTTTGCGATAAACAGTCTGCCAAAAATTTCGACGGAATTATACGGAAAACAACTGGGAAATTTGATATGGGAGATGAAACATGATCAGCCACTTCTTAAAGCGTGTTTCCTTTAACGTAAGGAAATTTTGTTTATGAGAGCCGCGCTGTAATCGGAACCACATGTATAAAATATAAAATGCAATAAATGTAGCGCTAATGCGCTAAGTTTTTTTTTTAATCGGCTGTTATGTAGGTCCTTTTGTCACTAACATTACACAAGTAAAACTCCAATCATAGTTTAAGTTATACTTTATAAATTAAATTATATACTTTTTTAAAACATTTTAAAATCTAATTGCAGCTTAATTGGCTTCAATTAAAATGGTCGAAATATTTCTAGTCGGAATGATAATTAAAGGCGGTATGCGAAAAGAATCAGATCGACTAGGAAAGTGGAGCTTGGTCAAATATTCAAAGTTCTCAATTAGCAGCCTGGGAGACCAGATCTCTCAACTTACAATTGGCATGTGTCCATTTTTAGATGAAGTCAAGCAACTAAAGCACAATCTCAAATCTCAACTGAAATGTTAGAGCGGACTATGAGAGCAAGTCATGTGACTAATGAAGTAATTAGAAATAATATTTACGGTCTTCTTTCATTCATTTTGATATAGTTGTAGGGTTTTCATGAAAAATTTTGCTTCATTGAAAAGCACGAAGGTATTGAAATTAGTGACAATGATTGATTTGTGGGGATATAGGATATATTAGAAATTTCAAATTCTTTAGGTTTGCAAGTATCGTTTTCCTCTAAGATTAAGTGCTCAGTAAAGGTCCAGTATAATGAAGTATTACTTTGTAATTTTTGTAAATTTGGAATTTTGTTATATGTGTTGTTTGTTGTATGGTGTGCTAGTTGATGCCTTTGCACTTCAATCCGTCAAAGAGAAAATTCCGTTTGAGAGATCAGAAGTTTGTAGCATTCCATGCATATGAGGCAAAGAATACATTGGACAGACCGGACGAAAAATATCAACTAGGCTCAAAGAACACGAAACAGCTTTACGACTAAGACAAATAAACTCATCAGCAGTTGCCAAACACAATCACGAAACCAGATATTAAATTTTATTCAATAAATTCAATTCTTCTAAAAATGAAAAATCCGAGAATCTATAGAAATCTGTAAGCGACCAAACAATCTCAACCGTGACTCATGTCTTTACCTGTCACCAATATGGGAATTAATCATCCCAGACAATGTAAATGCCCCTCTTATAGCTCCTAACCCGTCAAACAACATATAAGCAGATACAGAGTAGAATGTATACCAGTTTCGGTTAAGCTCTGAAGAAGCGAACAGGGTGATTGGCAAAGCGTCAGAAAGTTCAATTTATCAACAACCGACAAAGGAGGAACCTAGGATATCTATAAATAGTAATAGTAATCATTGTTTTTCCATAGCCTAGTACGTTAAGGGAAAATATTCAGCCGAATACAGCCGTTACTATCAAAAAAACTAATTATTTCGAATATGTTTCGGAATAGGTAGGTGTAGGTAAAGTCTGTTCATAGATATAAGAAAGTGACTAACTGATACGAATTGAGGAAAGACCCGGGCAAGCTGTAAGATTGAAATATGTCCGAACAGGTCCGTACTTTGCTTAGAATTTAATTATTTGGGGTTTTGTTAGGAAAGATACTAAACAATATTTATTTATGTATGTATGTATTTATGTTTAAATCTAAAATAAAATTACAAATTCTTTTTATTACCTACTTAAATTACTTAAAATTATTCACATAATACAATAGTATCACTATCACTTTCATCGCCTGTTCTAATTATTATTTGTTCTATATTATTTCTAATATGGATATACGATTGTTCTGTTTTTTCTATATGTTTAACAGAATTTGCCCATCTTTGTGGAGGGATGTTAAAAACTTCGGTTTCTATAAGTTTGAGGACATTGGAATTAACATGGGGAAAAACATTCTTACCACGAATGGCAGATTTCAGTTGGTGCCAAACATGTTCAATGGGATTAAATATACAGTGGTAAGGTTAACTGTATGCCCTAGATTTTTTGCATAATTATCACAGACGTATTCCTTTTGTAGATTCAAGCTTTATAGAACCTCAATTAATTGATTTTTGGTATAATCTTCGTGAAAATAAATGTCGTTATTATACATGTAGTTTTGGATTGTTGCTTTTGTGTCACATCAGGAAGGGGTTTTAGTCAACTGTCTACTTGCATTGTCCATTACAATTACGATAGATGTCTTCATGGTAATCCAGAGAAGAATCTTTAATATTTTTCGCAGACAGAGAAAGTCCATTTGGAATCCAACCATCTTTAGAGCCAGCATGCAAAATAGTTATTCGTTTACCTCTTTTTGATGGCGCGTTTGTTTTACCCTTATCAGTTGAGCCAACCCAACCCTTTTCCGAGGTATCATAACTGTCGAACCAGGTTTCATCCAAGTAAACAATTGGCCTTTGTTGTTCTCTGTAAATCCTATTTTTTTCTAGATATTCCAGTCGCCATTTCCGAATTCTAAAAGATTTCATTAAAACTCGCCATTTGTAATTTTTTTTAAATCTAAAACCCATGTGTTGAATGCACTTCCATAAGGTAGTCCTAACACCGGTTTCATAATTTTCAAGCCTCCTAATTAAGATGTCTAATGTAGGCACGATTTGTTCTTCGTATAACTGCATCGCTTCTTTCTTCCCTCGCTGAAATAGGATTCACAATTTTCCATACAGTTGATGTTGGAATTTTCGTAAATGTGGCCATTTCTTCTAAAGATGCTTGCTTGCCGGCACCACGTTCAATGAGAGTCAAATAAACATTGTTTATAACTTCCTTAGTCTCAATAGAATAGTGTTTTCTACATTTGGGCGGGAGCATCTCCTGAGATACACTAGACTCGCACATATTTTGCATAATTCGCACACGTATTACGCACAAAATAAGAATGATTACTAATAAACTTAAATTAAGTAGTATACCAAACCAAAGAATATTAAACACAGGTAGGTATAAAATTATTTTCTATTACGGACCACAATTTTACCAGAATTTAAATTCCGAAACTTTAGATAATAATGTTGTTGCATTGTATGTTAGTGACCACCCTTGGATAATCCCATTCAAAATCAATTGGTCACTTTCTTATATCTATGAACAGACCATAACCCTATTGCAGTTTGATAGAGAAATAATTCCTGGGCTTGATAACACTTAAAGTAACAGGCTGTCCCATTTGAAAAAAAACCTGTATAAAAGTAGACAACACAAAATAACAAAAACATGCACTAAAGCCTCTTTTCTAACATTTTGACAATCGTGAGAATCAAATTGGTTAGTTAAAATTTCACACTGTATCCCAATTATAATAATACTCGAGATTTTCTATTTGAAATAAGCAAGTTCACAGCAACTTCCGGTTGGCCGGAAGTGAGAGAATGTTAAACAGTTTCTAAAGTCCGCTTGGCACTTCGCCTAAACCCAGAAATTGAAAGCGGCTTCTAAATTACATCTCAATAAACGGATGAACGGATTAGATGAAAAACTCTGTATTTCCCCTTTTTTAACCACCTGCCTTGATTTTGCTTGAGATCGCTCCCAAATCCGTGACTAAAATGCCAGAAACCTCCGAAGCGGCTAACGATGATGTTTAATAAACTTGACGTTTTAAAGTGACAGTATTCACTTGCTGACAACAAACCAATTCGTTAGTTTTATTCTGGTTACTACGGCATCTGGAAACCTTAAAGAAATGCTATCATAGTTTACGAATAATTTACATTTTTAAAATTGACGTCCTAAGTAACATTAAGGAACATTTAGTTACTTATTCAAGTTTGAGGGGAGACAATATATCAGAACGCATATATAATTAGATTAAAAAAAAAGAGTTCAACAAATCTAAACTTGCACAATACCATAATAAAATTACTCCCGTATCCGGTATTAATTATTAGTTTAAAAAAATCAGAAAGTTGTTATTAAACAATTTCAGTTCAATTTCATACGATGGGGATTTCTGTTCATCAAAACTTTAATATCCTCCCTGTTTTTACAGCAGTTCATTTAACGTCAACAAAAATATTTAATTCTATTTGCAAGTAGATTAAAATTTCGGAATACTTTAATCGAGAAACTTTAAAACTTCCCCAAATGTTGCATTCTAATCAAAAGTTTTGTTTGATTTTAATTTTTGCGTCTGCTTTCTATTGGCGGAAATGGCACATTCCATTATTGTAAGATTCAGCGGCATATTTTTTGGTAGCTTTGTAGAATATATAGTCAGCAGTACTAAAATTTATTTAAAAAAATAAGCGGAAACACAGATACATCCATTTCCCAAATAGATTCTCATTTCTGTGACGTCGCATATAGATAGATTAAAAAAAATATATTTTTTATGATACATCACAAGAGAGATGCAAAAATAGGACACTCAACACTAAAATAAAAATAAAATTCACAATGTCGATTGTCTTAATTCTGACATCGATGCTGGTGAATTTAATTAATTTGTTTAAAAAATACAATTTTTGTTTTGATAATACTATATGCTATGTAAAGAGATTGTTTTGTATTGAGCAATAAAGATGTTATTATTATATTTAAGTTTTGTATTTTAAAATTTTAATTAATTTTAAATAAAATCAAAAATAATGAATAAGAATGTGCTAAAAGATTGGATTTCATTAAATGTTCAATGTCCAATACAATTTTTCTATTAAGTAATTTTTAAGAATTTGAGTATTATTGAAAAGAATAACGTAACAAAGCCGTTTTATTCGGGTGCTATTAGCATTAGAATTCTCGAACATTTGGAAGAAAATTTATTGTAATGCTATTCATTTATTGTTATGCTATTACTGTTTATTGCAATGCTAAAATTTTTGTATGCTAATATTTGTTGATATATTACATTTTTTTTTTTGGATAAAGCTATTTAATATTCACATTTATTTCCATTTTCTACTGTTTTCGTAGCATGCTTTGTTTTTGAAAAAATTAAATAAAAACGGTTTCCGTACATGTCCTTAGACAGATTAAAACAACTAACAAATAAAAATCCAATCAAAAGGTTTAATCTTTACTAAAATGCAAATACTACGTTAATATAAATAAAGCTTTGGGCGTCCACGTTTCTCGTAAATGGAAATAGTATATTTCAACATCAACATTAAACATTGGCAAAAAATAGGTCTCGATTTATGAGATTTATTTTATTTTGTTAGAAAATGAGTAAGAAAAATTACCAAAAATTGTTGAAAATTATTTGTCATCTACCGACGACAGATCCTCAAAAGCAATAATTATTGTTAACGTTATTGTGCATGATATATTTGACCAGATTTTTATTTAAATCACCTTTTTCTTCTTACTAGCATGGTACACATTTTAATTAAGATTAAAAAGATTTTTGATATGATTTTTTATGACCAAGTATGCCCGGATATCTTTATTATTTTTCTTCAAGAATAAAGCCGCTTACGAAAAAACTTGAAGAGACAAAAAAATATATATTTTTATTTTTCGAATAAGTTTTCATAGAGGCTCAAATAAATACCGAAATATGTCTACCAGATCTCATATTATAATAAGTAAATGCACTAAAAACAATCCAATAATAAACTCTGGTGGTTCCCAAAATTGATATTTTGTTACTACTCCAGCTGGACACTGGCAAACTCCTGCTATTTCGCGCTTCTTAGCCTAGTTACTGTCTATTATGATCGGCAAACTATGTTTATATTGATCGCAAGCAGCTTCAATTAATAATTTGAATGCGACATTTGACCCGTGGGGCACCAACTTTTTACAATCGACTTAACCTACGTGCACTCACCTCGCATTTTTTCAAGTGGAGAGAATCGAAACCCTCAGCTTTTGTCACCACGTTACGTAGTCTCACTGGCTTCTTGGAATTTTGAGTATTCGGTGAACCCACGCACTGACTTATCACTTCATTTTTCGTAAGATGTAAAGTGTGGTTGCTTTGGGTAGAACTTATCACTGACATATTTTCACCCATTTGATCGAGGTCTTATGTAATTAACGACAAAGTCTTCAGTTCCTCTTTAAGGGTCATGATGGTAGAGACCGATTGCCTATATCACAGCCCACGACTCATATAAACAACGTCTTTTATTATCGCTTCAAGGTGAAGAAAATTTTTCGAAACCGAAGAGAGCAGAAAAATATTCCTGGATGGGTTAATAATAACTTTTCATTCTACGACTTAACTGAAATCGAAATGAACGTTGTAACTTATTAACTTATTTACACACGCGAGAGGAAAAGAGGCCACATTGTTAATCGATCCACTGCTAAAACTATTTATTGGTTATCGATTTGTTAAAATCGCAAGGTCGACTACTAAGTTAAAGAGTTTAATACCATTTCTATCATTTTTACCAATAAAAGGTGTGAAGTTTTAGTATCACTTTCATGGAAATGGGTAATTTTCGACTTTGTAGAGGTACTTCTAAGAGACACAAAACAACTGATCCACACTCAAAAAAAAAAAATCCCTTCGTATTTTTTATTTATTTAATTTTCCCAAGGGAATTAAAAGAGTAATCATTATTTCGAATTGAAATATTATGTGGCATGTTGTAAGTGTATGTTGCATGTATAGGCGCTAGAGAAAAAGTTGAACTAAATTACTGTTTGCATTTTATATGTGGAACCACTCTAATGTCATGCACTTTACTTGATCAACGTGTTAAAACAAACAAACAAAAAAAGTCACAGGTCAGAACGACGGACTGACTGCTTAATTAATCAGTGAGAAGTTTATGAACGGGTGTGTGTGGCTAAAATATAATGAAAATATCCAAATTTGATCAGCAATTTAATAATTGAAATCTCTTTAGATTATTATGATAATTTTGTCGTCAAAGTTACCAATCTATACATTTTTATGAACCAGCCCGACACAATTTTTTCGTTAGTTTGACACATTGACGTCATGATTTTCGATATAGACTAAAAGAACGTAGTAATAGTAAGATTAAAGGATATATGAAAAAAATTATACAGGGTGATTAAGGAGGTATTGTTGTTGTTAAATAAACGCTGGGTTAAAAGTCAACAAACGTGGTGGGAAAATAAAGTTTATATTTTTCATCTTGAAAACGAAAATTGAACAATAAAATATTATGGGAGTATTAGTAATATAAAAACACGATCTGAAAATTTTTTACTATGCCTATCATTGTTCTTAACTAAATTTAAGGAAACACTTATGCAATAACATAATAAATATTCATTTTTTACTTTATATTTAATTCAAAATATTTTTTGTGTCCTTCATTTTTTTTTTCCTATTTATCGTTTCCAAATAAAAAAAATCTAAGCTAATGCCCGACAATATAAAAAAATTATTTAATAAAAAAATCTAGAATTGGCAGTTGTCACTTCTTAAGGCGTTTCTTATTAGTGCTGTATTTGATATCTAATCATTTAACTGCTTAATAATAAGGGTTTTAATTCAATAATGGTAAACTACACTAATGCAGAATTGCATTTTATGTACGGACGTGCAAAACGAAAATTCCTTGCGACCATAACTGGCAGATATTTTCAACACTTACCACAAAAATGGCACTTTTGTTTTGTCTTAGGTGTTTTGCTTATTTGGTGTCTTTTATTTGACTTAATAAATTAAATTCTAAAATTGTTTAGAAGATAATTGATAAATGCTTGTACAAAATATAACTGTGTGACAGTGCTCAACTAAATTATATTTGTTACATATTTTTTGTTCTATATACAATGGTTTACAATTTATGCAAGAGACAAAGAAGTTTTTAAATAAAATGTAGATAAATGTATATGGTTTTATGTCAATAATAAGTTTGTCCCTAATTTCGTTATTCCATCCACTCAATAAAAAAAAATAAAAAAATATTTAGAAAATGTGCTTTTATAATTATAATATGTATATAATTATATAATATTAAGATATAATTTTCGGCCATATTTATAGCGCGATATCTCTTTAAATTCCCAAGCAATACCTAAGCTTTTTCGTTCCCGTTTTCGTGTTTGTTTTGAAACAAACTGTATATAGAAATAGAATATTTAAATATGTAGATAAAATAATATTTACTTAAAAAAATCTAATTGTCAGTACAAGTTCCTTTTAAAACTGAATCAAAATTTTAAAAAATAATATCAGACAAGCAAGGAACCAATAACTAGGATTTTTTTCATCGTCCATAAAGTTAGATTTTCAAAATTACACAACTGTCTTTTATTGAATACCATATAAATATTTATTATTTAAAAAATAATCAAATCGGTGGGTTATAAAAAACCTTAAAAGCATATGTTTTTTCTTATTTCAATGAATTTGGTTGGTCGAGAAATCATACGTTTTTAAAAGGATATTCGATTAATTTCAATTATATGCGACGTTAGAGTTAAGTGAACAATCTCATTTACAGCCCGATCGCACGTGCTAGTCACGAAACCGTAAGGGAAAATGTAATTTTCGCTCGAATTTTATAGTCAATTTTGTAACTTAATATTCAGGTACGATAAACGAAATTTCTCAGTTTCTCAGGGCACATGCACACTTATGTGTCACTTTTTAAACCATGCATAGATTAATTATAAAATGGAAGTTTTTGTTTGACATTACTCGTTAAAATTGACTTCCGGGCTAAAAAAGGGCCTACAAAATTCGGTTAGCAAATTAGCAGACTTTCGCCGTTCTAAGGCTTCTAAATTCCCTTTACGCACTTCCCGCCCAAAATTTAATTGCTTTAATTTAAACTCGTTTACGATGAAGCTTCGGACCTTAACCAGAAACTTTTTGTAAGTGGAGAGCACGCCGCCAACAAAAATTTGAACTTCCCTAATTTCTTTTTTTTTTATTTTCCTTCCGTTTTTGAAAAATCATTTCATATTAAATGTGCAGGTGTAGGAAATGATTTATTTTATATTTTTAAAGCACTGTAGTGTAATATTTCATCACACATTAAATTTTAAAGAGCTTGCGAATTAGAATAGTTAAATTGCGAATTGCTAACGAAAAGTAAACGAAAATGCTGTCTGGTGGAAGGTAAAGAAAAGTAAATGCAGAAAGTGGTCAGTTTCAAGAAAAATTGACTGAGCGATTTTTTTATTTTGCACAATGCTAAGTCTATTTGAATGAATGAAATAATTCAATATAAGGCGGCTCTACTCGAGGAATTTATCATGGAGGATATGTCTGCAGTGTTTTGTGCCCTGAGAAAAAAAATAATTTTAAAAAAGTAGTTCGTCATGACAGTTTAAGTCATGATTTTTCCGAAAGAGCTCTATTGGCCATTGGTATTGTTATTGAGAAATTGCTTGCTTCACAACCACTAGAGGAGCGATATTTTCAGTAAAGTTCAAAAGGTATCCACTAGTTCTGGCTCTTCTGTGGTCGGCTTACTTGAAGGGTTCATTGAAATTTTGAATGAAAAGGTAACTCTATTAAATGTGCAAACAGATTATTTGATAGTCCTTCGTCGAGGTCTCAACCAACAGAACTTATGTGCAATCTACTTCAGACTGTTGGCAGTAAAAATCACATACGGTATTACGAACTTAGAAATGAGATTTTATCCAAATAAAAGATAAGCCACTATCTGAATTGAGTGACCAAAAATGCATATGTGATTTTGCATTTCTGGTCGACCTTACACGGTAATTGAATGATTTAAATTTCAAACTTCAAAAAGAAGGACAGTTAGTCAATGATTTGTACAGTCAACTGAAAGCGTTTCAGAACAAAATGGGCCAGTGGGAGGATGTCTGGTAATAGTCGCTCAATAAGCTCAAGAAGAGAAGATTTAGCGATTTCTAAAACTTTGAAGGCCGTTTCAATTTATTTGCTTCTCCAACAAAAAGTAATGTACAAAATGCTCCAATACACTTCTAAATGCAAATGATTTAGATTTAAGAATACTCATTACTAAAATCTAGATTTGAAGACGTTAAGACGATTTATACAAAAAATACTTCGAAGAAGGCAAGCTTTCTAGTATATACTGTAATATTGCATAGGGCACTGTATAACGTAAAGTCAAACCCAGTATAGGGAACGTTCTTACAATGAGACAAATATCAAATGCGGGACAAGCAGCTTACTTCCTTCCTTCATGTACAAGATTCAATGGATATCGCACGCACTGAGGAAGAAAATCAATTGAGTTGCCTTTATTCTATACATTTTTAGGATGTGCTACTACCTGCTTGAGAAGGACTGTATATGATGTAGAAGTCTCAAAATGCCTGCAATGAACAAAGCACGAAAGCACATTCACAAAAGAGAACAGGCAATACAAGGCGAATACAGTAATACCAATGTATGCACTTATCCAAAAATTGTATTTGAATTCCAAAAACCAAATTCCTGGTGCGACCGGAGATGCTGAAGAAGTGGAGCTGTTCGATATGCATTGATTTTTAAACAATATTTTATTTATTTATTTGATAAATTGTTTTGTAAAAAACTGAAACCAATAGAGTTGAATGTTGCCAAGAAATTTTGATGTTGAGTTGGAAGAGCACATTTGAACTAAGCTATCCAAAGAGACTGAAATTTCTTAGTTTTGAGTTGCATATCATTTCGGTTACCATTTTTAAATATAGTGCCCAGAGAACCCAACTTTTAACTCCAATTGACTTAAAACGAATCGATTGCTTTGGGCCTAGAAATTACTCCAAAACGAATGCTGGTTTACAGAAATCGTTCAGAAAGTAATATAATTGAATTAATCTACCCTGATCTTTATAAACAAGTCTACGAAGCAACTTGCTTGTATCATGGTGGATACCGCTCCCACTGCAATATCATATTTTTATTTTGCTGACTGCTGAAGATATCATGAATAGAAGTGGCATGTGTGTGAGTTGTTGCAAAAATCCCAAAATCCGTAGAAATGTATGAAGTAACCAAACGGTTTTAACAGCGACTCAGGTCTTCACCATTCGCGAACATTCGAATCATCAGTGACTTGTTCATATCCCTCTTTTAGCACTGCCTCCCTCAAACAGTATGTAAGCAGCTACAGAGTTGAATCCTGTAGGAATGTTAAACTAGTTCAATCAAACCGGAAGTGTGTGACGAAAAATAATTCCGGGATATCATGAGTTTGTTTGTTGAACTCGGATTGCAAGCCGTTAAAAATGATCAGAAAACTTCTACACGTGACGGATAAGAGGAAAACGTGGAGCAGGATATAAATACAACACTCACCACAATAACCGCTCGGTTTTTAAATTACGCGATTCCAGTCACATCTCAACAATGGTTAATCCCCAAAATAAATTTCATATCACATTTTTTCATCAGCAAAAACAAAAAAACTAATATCTTCGATTTTTCAAACTAGCCAGTAAAAGTTGTTTTTTTGGACACATATCTGTAGTACCATAATATATCTTTATCTGTAAATTTTAGCATTTTCCAAAGGTGTCAAACATGCTTTCCAAACTTTAAACAAACCATTTTTCTTACTTATTCTTCTTATTTTACCTTCTACTAATGCATTATTAGTAAAATGAATTTTTTTTATAAATTTTATTTGAATTAATAATAATATTTCCATTATTATCATAACGCAAGAGCCGGAAATGATACTAGAGTTCTAATTGCTGAGAATTTAGGTGCCATCCTTAAACGGGCAAAGGAAATAATATTATGGATAAATTAACAGGCAGTCAAATTTATGAAGAGGGTTTTAATTATTCATGGCCATTTAAAGGATTTACAGAATAAGTTTAAGTACTTTTAATCAACAAATTAGTCTCTTACCAAAGCTTTAATCATTCAAAAATCATGTTGTACCTACATGAGAAATTAAGGGACATTGCCAACAATGTTATTATTAATCTTAAAAAGGCAATTTTAGTTACAAACTTGATTTCACACGAGCGACTGAAGAATTTTATCAACGTGCTGCATACTATACTTCTTCTTCGTTAGTTTTCGCGTACATTTCAGAAAAAAATTTTAATGCAAATTCAGGCTCGTTTAATTCTGACGGCCCCATCACGCATCACTCAGGGAACGTATTCGTGCTGTTTGCAAAAATATAACCAACCAAACATATAATCAAAACCAACTATTAAAAAAAAGGAAATAAAAACTATGCCACAGAAGGAATATTTTAAGGGTTAGATAGGAATATAACAAAGAACCATAATTGGACCCGTCAAGTCTATTTGGCAGCAGGCAAAAATATAGTGACCTCGATGACCTTAACAAAATTAAGTTAATCTGAAAAATTTCAAAGTAAGTTTCTATAAAAACATGACAAATTTCCTTTGCTAGGTTAGAAATTAATCACGTCGATTTCTGAATAAAAAAATCATCGTCATGGCCGAATCTTTAGATATAATGGGCAACTCCGACGATTCTAACTTAAAACCGATCTCTAAAAGTTTTATTATTATTTTATATTATATTATTAAATTTTTTAAAAGACGAAATGATATAGATATAACTTTAATTTTAGGTTATAGTTATATTAAATTAATGTAATTTGTCCTGGATTTTTAAAAGTAATTCCGTTGAGGCGTTCGATCCTGAAGAAATAACGTTCTACCTTAAATTATCGGAACCTATCTAAACGCAGCTGATCTAATTATATATATAATTTCCTTAGTGTTGACTGATGACAGAATCAAATGATTTTTAAAATAACGTTGAAAACTCAAAAAAAATTACAAGGTTTTTGTCTGAGGATAAATAAATAGTAGCAAAAAATTTGTTGAAAATGACTCCATTTTCCTTTGGGAACATTCACCCAGCCGGCTCGGTTTGCACCAAATAATTTCGAATTCAATTCTGGTACTTTCTTCGCTACATTCTTTTTTGGAACAAGGTGTAACTTGAATTCTGGGCTATAATTATGTCCTCTTGTAATTTGTCCTGGATTTTAGTAATTCTGTTGAAGCTTTAGAAGTTGAAGAAAACGTACTAGCCCTACTAGTGGAATTATATTTGAGGTATGTCGCTTAGTTAATAATGTCTTTATTGTTGACTGATTAGATAATACACGAAACAAATAGTTTTCCAAAATTATTAAAACCACTACAAATTTTTTACGAAGTTTTAATCTAAGGTTTATTTGTATGGTGTTGCAAAAAGGTAAAAAAAATATGCGTTGATTTTGAAAATGATTCCATTTTACTTTCGAATCATTCATTTCATCTCATCATGTCCTGCTAGTAGCTTCGCTATACTTATTAACATTTAACGGACAATGGTTGTTGGAACAAGGGCGGGTTTCAATGAAACGTGAGTGGGGCAGCGCAATCAGCTGAAAGGCAGGCGGTGTTCGCTCTCGAGGAAAACATAATGAGAAAAAACGTCAAAAGCAAATAGTCATAATTTCCACATAAACGGCGTTTGAGACTACTTGTCGCACGACGACGTCATTTGTGTGTCACGGCTCAACGATTACTGGCGTTCCCGCGCGATTTATAAGTATTGCCCAGTGGCACCCACAAGGGGATAGTAGATAGAACACTAACTATTTCAAAAAATCTATAATTATCCAAAAGCTGGATTTCAAATTATCTTTATTGAGGTGCGGCTAGAAGATTCTAAAATAAAAAATGAATTTAGAAACTTGTGAGTCTCATGTTATTTGAAAGCCTCCTCGAGAAAAAAACTACAATCACAATACAATATTTATTTTGATAAATGGATTTTCATCAAGTAAAAGCCTCCTCAGTTCAATTTTTGAAAGAAGCCGAAATTGGTTTCTTGGTTGCCGAATATGTTCCCAAAACATTTGGTTTTTTAACAAATGTCTGCACAATAAGGTTTTTCGCAAATTCATAAAATTAAAAATCAACAACAGAATTATTTAAGAATGTTAACTACAATCACATTTCATTTTTTTAAATTAGTCAATTTTATTTATTATTAATTTCATTATTTTTGATCTGTATTGTAAATCCGCTACTAATCAATAGGCTTGGAGATTAAAGAAACTCTTATAGCAAATTTACATAATTAACGTCTCATTACAATATGATGAGAATTTGCTGTACCATTGCGAACTAAACTTATCAAGAAATGTGGGAAAATTAACCCAATTAACACCTCTTAATTCGTCTTCGGTTTGCAACTTAATGGTATCCTCTTTGTGAATATTATGTGTGTGCGGCAAACTTACTTCCTCTTCTCTAGGTGATTTGGTGTAGATTTCCGTGAGATCAATGATCTGGCAGTGATTGGTCGCTACCACAGTTTCCTCTTTCGAGATCATCACTATAACTCCGTTATCTTTTGGAAACTTTTGTTTCTCTCTGCCATCCTTGTTAATTGGTTTTATAGTGGTTTCATGCAGCTTTTGATTTGAAACGACCTCCGCCAACTTATCCACTGGAATCTGATGAGAAACTCAATGCTGTTGGTTAAGATATAATGATGTCTAGAAGGTGCATCAATAACAATTGTTTCACCCCGCAAATAAAAACCTACTTCGTTAAAATTGAATGTATTGATATGTTTGAAAACTGTGCTGACTGCAGCTGGCCATTTTAAGAGGACCATCTCGCCAATGACTGCTGAATAAGTTGAAAAATGTACGAACTCGAAGCGAAACTGAAATTCTTTTCAATTTTCAATATTTCCATTTCTTGCTTCAATTTTGACTTTACAAAGTCTTCCCACATATATATTGCAAAAAAATCCGTTCTCTATAACCAGAATAAGAGCGCAGCTCAAAACATCCACCAATAAATAAAACTGACATGTCTGATCAGTGCTAATAACATAAACAATATGTTGGGGCATTAGAGTTTTCTGAAATTAAAATAAATAAATAAATAAAATAAAAGAAATACAATAAAATAATTTTAATTAATTTAATTTTGAAACTAGAATTAAATTTGTTGGTTCCTCATTAATAACATCATGAATTCATTATATTACGCGGTTACCTTATTTAATTGAATGTATACTGACACATTTATTATACAGATGAAATCTAGTAGTGAATATATGTATTCATTAAAGGCAATTAATAAATAATAATAGTATTAATAAGTTTATTTAGGAGCAGCTGGCAGTTTTGTAAATATCAAATAAATTTTGCGTTTTGTTTGTAACTCTCATTTGATCTGAAACCCTTATCGAGAGTTTTAATTTTATTATTTTATTCATAATTGTATTTATTGTTTTATATTGATGAAGATTGCATATAGCAAAATTTCCTCAAACAAGGTTTTATTAAATATGCCGTGGAAGATAAATCAGAAAAATATGATGAAACTGTGCTGTAACCTAATGGGCGCAAGTGAAAGGATTTGCAGTAAAACACAACATAAAAGGTGTGTCAAAACAGCATGTTATAACAAAGTTATTATTTGCAAATCTTCAGATGAGTTTTACAGGAGACACCAACAGGATGATTGACAGCAGAAGGAATCTGGAAGATTTGAAAATAGTAATATAGCCTGTGCAAATATCCTATGAAAAAATATATCAAAGTTATAGTGATTTTTACTTTAAAGTCGCTTATGCATGATTATAATGAAATGATAAAAATGTAAATAGCGCAAGACCCGAATATCTAGAAATACACTGGAAAGATAGGACCATTGCATCCAAAATGACATTAACGAGCATTATTATTAAAAGGACAAAACTTTGAAGAGAAAAACTAGGCAGTCCGTTTTAAATCCTGATCTTTTCATATTACGCAGGTTGGTTTGTTTAAGCAAATAGAGTAATCACAACATTTTAAAAATGTTTAGAAAACGCATTCAATTCCATACGCGAAGATATTATCCATTCGCAGAAAAGTTTTGGAAAGTGCCCAAAAACCTAAAAAAAGTGCAGCGTTTGATTAAGGACAATAAGACTGAAATATTGGAAAATGAGCGGGTTTTGCATAAAATTTGAATATTCAATATAAAAATCTTACACTACTGTTGGTAAAAAATCCGAAAAAATATTTGTGTTTAAAAAATAACCAAATTGTGGAACGCATTTTTTATGACTATGACTGGAGAAATCTGCTTAAGAATTTTGAAGGAAGATATAGCAAATCTTGTAGAAACCATCAGAATCAATGAATTACCGGAAATTATATAGCAACAGGATAGCCCCTTCTCATAATGTTGCTGAAGTGGCAGAATATTTAAATAATACATTTCCAACATAAATTAAGAAAAAAATGGGGCTCCATTTCCATGTCGAACTTTTCTTTTTCATATTATTATTATATATTATTTCACAGTTAAATATATATTTTGCTAATTTGCGCTATATTTAATATTGCGAGAATAGTAATAGTTATCAGAGCAAACGTACTGTTCCCACACCTGATTTCCGTGCAGCTAAGTCTCTCCTCCTTCCTCCGCCCCTGACAATTGTGGGTGTACAACTGCTTCACGCTACTTGCAGCCTTTCAAAAACGTATTTTTTTACAAGTTCTATTGTGCAACGTAGATATTACATTTTGACAAAATCGTGAATAGGCAAGACAATAGAGACAAAATAGATCTATTCTGGTTTAGTTTACATTCTGGTTAACTATGAATGGGAATTTTTCCATAGTTATCATATGGCCATATAGCATTTTGAAAATCGCTGCTTAAATCCCTTTTTGTTAAATTGTTAAATTATCCGACTTTTCACATTTCAGGTCGGCACTTAATTAGCAAACACCCTGTAGTTGAAATATGCTTGATATATTATCAGCTTTTGGTAAGTAACAAGCTTAAATTCCATATTCATTTCTGTGCTTATAATATTTTCATTCGAATTGAAAATATCCTTATTCAAAATTAGTTTAAGTTAGGAAGCGAAGAGGCGAATTTAGAGGCACCTTATAAATTGCCATCTACAATTTATCTAGGAATAAATTTAATTAACTAGAAAACTCACACAGCAACCCGAAAATTTAAAGTGTAGGGAAAATGGTCAGCTTACGGTTTAGGCGTTGACTTTGTTTAAGATAAGCTTTTAACAATTAAATATCCAAAGCTGTTTATCCCGTCAAATTGTTTTCGTATATTTAGGTGCAATGTAACATTTCTTGGTTGAAGTGGATTTCTATATTAAGGCGACTTTGGTCGTATTTTTTATTGCCGCATTTTACAGCCGGGAAGTGAGAGATTAATCGAATACCCTTAATTAAAGTTCAATATCAATTAAAATTTTATGTTCAATTTGCCTTAATAGTCGAGTACAATAGAGAACGTAACCTATCACAAAGAAGGACCTGCAAACATTCTGATTTTAGTTATAATATAATATGAGAAGTCAAAATTTAGTTTGATCAACAACTTATTGTTTTATTTGGATTAAATGAAAAAGATACTCGTAGGATATGACGAAATATCACATTTCAGTCGATATTCTTTTCCGTATACTACAAAATTCATATCAATGCGATAAAGTATATGAGCAACAGAGACTTGGAAGATTCTGTTCACTCAGAAAACATCACTATAATCGGGCATTGAAAAATCCTGAAGAACAAAAATACCTGCGATAAAATTTGAAATGTAGATATTAATGAGCCAGGTATCATACCTCTCTCTAATTTTTATATTCGCTTGTGGCATTCGTGACGAAATTGTTTGCAATTTTAAACTTTTAGCAAGGAAAATCCTTAGATGTAGCATATTTCATTGTCGGAAAAGTAACTTTGTCGCACGCCTAGGTTTGGTTTTGGTTAGAAACCATAATAGAGAAAGGTCTAGTTCAACTTTGAAATCTGACCAATATCAATTACTTTAAATTTCGTTAAGCTCGAGGACAAAATGATTTTTGAGTTAATTCAATTTACAATGCATTAATGCAATGAACACAACCACAGTAAGAAAACTCCAAGGTTAAATGAATTTAAATTCTGACTGATTTTGATAAGTATCAAATTTGATTTATCAAATTTTACCGCCTACTAAAAAAGCAAACTATTATGATAACCTCTGGCGGGATTTTTTTTTCTACTCCATTCTGTAAAATACCTAATAATAATAATAATAATTGATCTAACATGTGGAAAATTTCATTTTACCACGTCAATTTCATTTCCCGCGGATCCGAGTCTTTTCGGACATATCCGGAATATTACCGCATGGGAGCAATCGGATATTTTCGGAGATATGGATATGGCTTGAATTTTGACATTTGTTAATTCTGACGGTCGTGTACCCAAAAAGCATGGGTCGTAAAAATAGTATATTGTGCAACAAGTGCGGTAAACGGCATACATATACACATTTTGTACGACCGTTAGTTTTTGGGTACATTTTCGCAAAACAACACGAAACATGCACTGATATGACCACCAGAATTGACAAATGTCATAATTCAAGGCGTGGGAAATATCTCCGAAAACATCCCAAATCCATGTGGTAAAATCCGGGAAATGTCCGAATTGGCTCAGATCCGTGGGAAACGAAACTGAAGTGACAAAGTGATGCTTCCCGTACTCTAGATCGGTGGGTAATTAGTCATTTTACAGACAGAAGTAGAAAAAAGAATATTATGCAAGACGTTTGGTAAACCTGGTCACACGTTACAGTTAAACGAGTATATTATCCTCATATATTACCTCATATATAAATCGTTGACTGTCCAATTTCAGTCATATTCGAATATATTTCGAAAATTTTTGCGACTCCGAATGTTGACTTTTGGTGACGAAAAGCTATTATGACAATTTTGATAACTAGAAATGAATATTTTCTATCAAAGAATATGCTTTATTTCTTTTTTCTGCTCCCTTCTGTAAAATACTTAGTACCGAGTATTTAATAAATGTTATTTACCACACTTGTTGCATAATATACTATTATGACAATCTTGATAATTTGGAATGAATAATATCTCTCAAAGGCTTTATTTCTTTTTTCTACTCGTTTCGTATCGCACGGATCCCAGCCACTAACCAACCGTCTTAGAAAAAGTATAGTATGCAACACGTTTGACAAAAATTTTATGTCACTCGTTCAATAAACACTCGCTCCGCTGCGCTCCATTTTCAAGTGCCATTTGTTGCATAATATACTATTATGGTTTTCTACTTACTCCTCAAAGCGTCAGTAATTAATAAACTTAGTTGTTCACAATATTGACAGGTGACTAAAGCTATATTTTTATAAAAAAAAGTGATAATACCCAATACTTGAAAACAGATAAGGATACTACAACGTAGTAAAATTCGCCTTGTTTTAAGTTTTAAATTCTTTTTTCTACACCCCTCTGTAAAATACCTCATTATACACGTAACTAGAGTACTAGAATCGTCACTTTATCACTCAACTTTCTTGTGCCAAGGATCCGAGTCCCTTCGGATGTTTCCGGTATATTACCGCACGGTTTTGGGACCAATTGCCGTTTGCCACATTTATTGCATAATATACTATTATTCATATTTTAGGTTAGGATAAAGACATTGAAATCATTGCATTTAGATTCAATTTTTTTTTGCCATTATATCGGAAACGCCAACTGGAGACAAGGTGCTCAATAGCACTAATCTCACTCATAGCACGTTTAGCCTAGGAATATCCCCTTTTACCGTCTATTAAAATCCATTAAGCCATTTTCTAGCCATATATTTCTGGAAATGTTAGAGCAAAGAGTAAAAATCATCTTACCAAAAGGATTTGACATTCAAAACGGCAATTAGGCCCTCTGGTAGACACTTCAGAACTTCAAAAATAATTTTCAGGATTTTCTCTTGGCCGATATACTTATTAACTTTTTTTTCAAAATTTTGGAATCCGTTTCTACAATATCGTATTTTTAATAGTCGAGATTCTTGCATTTTTGTTAACCATAATAGAGATGATTATATTCCTATTTTTTTTAAATAATCAGGAGATATAAGAAACTTTTAGGATTAGATATACGGGAACCTGAAGGAACTAACCACAAAATGTCTCAGGTATACAAAAATGAAATAATGAAATAAAAAGTAAAGGAGGTACTGTGAGCTATTTATGACACCTTGTACAACAGCAACTATTTTCATTGCACGCAAAACTTTTAAATTTATAATTTTTCCATAACATCAATCTCGCAATAGTGAGCTACTCTGTATCCAGTTTGAGATAAATCAGCGCTAAATCTGGGAAAAAACCTAAACTTCTATATCGTCGTGAAATGAGAACATTTCTATGGTTAGAAAAAGACACTTTGTCATCCAGTAAAACGCCAAGACCATTGACTTCACTTACTCTTCTTACAAGAGTGAAATCTATTTTATATATAAAATAATGGTTGGAAACTTTTCCTGAAAATCGTAGTGCAGTACAGAATTTAACTTTAAGGAATGACTACTTGTTTATTTTTATTCTTTGATTTTTGAGAATATCAGCATTTTATTTTTTCAAATTGTTGTTGTTGGAAGCCATTTTTTAATTAACATATTTGCAGTTGTAGTGATCAGATACCCTGCTTTGCGCTCTCAATACACAGATAGCCAGTTTTGCGCCTCGTATTTGATAAACGCCACCTTAGGCAAGAATTTGATTTGGCATAAGTCAAGCCTAGCGTGGTTAGTGCTTAATAAACGAGTTCCATGTTCCATACCACAATTTTTCGACGAAAATTGGGTTTGCGGTACATTCTTGCAAAATGGAATGATATTGAATGACCTATGACCATCAAACTTCAAAATACCAAGGCTAACATATACCGAAAACATTCGATCACTAACAAACCCGTAACTAAAGTATCAGAAATGACCAAAGGGAAAGTAGAGAGTAAAAACTTTTTAACTTTCCTAAATTTAAATAAAAATTAAAACAGTATCTGTGTTCATAATGTTATCCGGTGATGTTATTTTTTTAAGTATTACATAGTTGGCATTGTTTGCATTAATTTCATTAGTACAATAATTAAAAAAATTTTGGAGTCACTTCCGACTAGGGACTAGAAAAAACAAAATTTTTGAGATCTATATTAGTGTGTCTTGTGGATCTGACATACCGTAATTATCATGTTTTCAAAATCGTTGCGTGGGGTCTATATCGAAATCCTTGAAGGGTCGATATGAGGGCTGTACGGAACGCTTTCAGTAAATCTGGAGGCTGCAAAATGTGTTGCGTGTTATCAAGAAAATCGTAAATCGCTTTGAACGGGAAACTGTAACGGACGATATTGCTTGTCTACGTTGTAAATCTTTGAGAAGAGAAGGTATTTTCATCTACAATTTTTTCCTGAAATTTAAATAAACGTTAAACGCTTAACCGATGCAAACAAAGTCTACTAACTAAATT
The DNA here is from genome assembly GCF_029955315.1 of Cylas formicarius. Lineage (NCBI taxonomy): Eukaryota > Metazoa > Arthropoda > Insecta > Coleoptera > Brentidae > Cylas > Cylas formicarius. Next base: position 11,671,601 of record NW_026844347.1, read on the forward strand.
CATTTAATTCATTAACGAAATGTTTAATGAATATACTGTTAATACCACTTTATCATCATCATTTTCAACTCTACGCGCTAAAGCCCTGGGTGCGTCTTGGCTGACTCCGCAATTGGCACGATCTTCCATCAATCCATAGTGAAAAAGCATGTTAATTTTTTGGAACTCTGATCTGATGTTATCTCTCCAACGCAATTTGGGATGTCTAAGAGGCATTTTCTTGAATAATGTCACTATCATTGGAGAGCTCTTGCGCTTTAGCGTTAGTTGTTTTTTTTTTGGTGTTCACTTCATAGTGAGGTCCAAAAATTTTGCTGAGAAAATTTCGTTGGAATAATATGAATTTTTCTTCATTTGCTTTACTTAATGTCCATGCTGCTGTTATATAACATAATTTTGGATATGTCCTTGTGATGCTTTTTAACCTCATAGGGTTGTTAAATGCGTATAGGCAATGGTTTTCCCACTTAATTCTAACATGCATTTTATCCGTGACGTCATTATCCGCAGTACCTGTGGCTCAAAGGTATTTGAAACGTTCCACTCTTTAAAAGTTATAAGTGCTGTTTGTTACGTTTTGCGCTATTCTATCTCGTCTAGTTCTGTTTATGCATAAGTGTTTCGTATTTTCTTCGTTAATTTTTAGCCCTACTCTGTTGCTCCATAAATATTATTGAAAATTCTTTTATGGTTAGAATGAGGAGATCAAGACAATTTGGGACCTTCCATTGGTAGCAATTCGGTTTTTATTTCCGCTGCTCTCGCAGCTTTCTCTAGGACTAGGTTGAAAATTAATGTTGATAGGGCGTCACCTTAATTTAGTCCACTGTGTATTTCGAAATTTTTGGATAAACTGTCCTCCCTCCAAACAAATTGTGCTCAGATCGATAAGCAGTTTGCATATTGAAAACTCCATCACCGCGTTGCGATCCGTGCTTCTTATGTTGCTCTCATATGCCATCAGAAGTCTATGAAGGGGTTGGTCTATTGTTGACCTGTATGTCCTAAATCCAGCTTGATATTAGTCCGGTATGTTTTCTGTATAGGGCGTTAGTCTGTGTAGTAAAATATTTGCGAGTATTTTGTAGGAAGTGTTTGATAGGATTCCTCTGTAGTTGGAACATTTCGAGGGAATTTTGTGGATGGTCATGATGATGTTGTCCTTCCATTTTTATGGTATTTTTTCTGAATTTGACGAGTATATCTCGTCCATATTTTAGGAATTCTGAGTTTATGAAAACATTTGTGAGGATTTTCAAAACTTTGAAATCCGACTAACAATTAAGAATATTATAGCTGTGGGCTTTTTTGTGTAAATTTCTGACTTTTTTTGACATACATCCGAATTTTTTAATTTGTTCGCATTGATTATGGGATAAATTGATTATAAGATGAATTTTTCATTAATTTTATCAATATTAAAACGCACATTTTTTGAGAGCTTGCAAATAGAACTACTTTTACTTTCTGGGAATATAACACCCAGCTCTGGATATATATTACATATGCATATTACATATTATATATTACATATCAGAAAAATAAGACGTTATTTAGAGTTTTTTTGGAACACCAGGATTGGAACAAAATTCAGTTTTAATTTTTCAAAGGAACTTACACAGGCTACTGTAAAAGCTACTGTAATACTATTTACAAAAGTTATGGATTCCTCCAGCGCCGGTTGTTGTTGAGTCGGACTTGCTGACGTTTCTCCAATCATTTTGTTGGCTTCTTCGGAGCTTAACTGAAACAGTTTCAATAACCGACGCTGGAGGAATCCAGTAGTTTTGCAAATAAAATTCAGTTTTATTAATGAACTTGCATGGATTGTTCAATATTTTTCATGGAGTCCTGTGGGCGGTCTCAGATTTTTACCAAACATTCGCAGTCATCATGGAAACAAACTCTAGCAATTTTAAATATACATTAAGGAAACAAATAAGTTTCCTAGTAAGTCCAGAAAGAGTCAATAAATTTGTGTAATTTGTCAATTAATTTTTTTACTCCCTACTCTAAGATACTGTTCAAAAGTGTGCAAAATGCACTAGTACTTTTGGGTTTGTAAGCTACCAGATCTTCCGCCAAATGTTAGTCACATTATTTTGACATTCAGTAAATGTATTTGTGGTTTTTTTCAAAAATGTAATAATAGTAGGAAATTTATGATATGCAACAGGTCGATAAACTGCTTCAGTCACTCGTGCATTAAGCATTACTAAACCCTTTATTTTGACGCATCGTAAAATCTAGAAAGAAAAATGTGCACCAACCTATTTTTAATTTTTAACTTGAAAATGATTTACCTATATGCAGGTTTTAGTCAAATGTCTTGTAATATCTCATTAATTATGAGACCTAAATTCATGAAGTTTAGTGTATAGAGTTTCTAATTAGGCTGAATCCAGTGCTGATAAGGCGACATTGCCATATTTATGTTTTTTTCGTAGATCTACCAAACCTTCTTATTAGAATAGGAAAGGTAGTTTTTACACCCTTTCTGGATTGCTCCTCAAATTATAAAGAAAAATGGAAACAAAGTGAATTAGGAAAAACGAAAATAATTTACGATTTAATCAATAAACTAAAATTTAATCTAAATTTAAATTCCCTTACCTTATTTTTGGGGAGGATTCGATGTTCAGCTGAAATTTCCACTTTTATCAGCTCTCTAAGTTAGCCAAGGTGTTAAATTTGGCTTCGTACCCTTTAATTTTTAGGTGACCCCAAACCCTAGGGGATTTAAATCTGGTAAATCAAATGTAATAATTACTGAAACATATGGTCGTTACGCTACTTTTGACGAATCCTGTGGGGTTGGTTTTAATTTGCTTTACTTAGAACAATATGTTCAATAAAGTGCACAACCAAAAGGTATGTGCTGATGTTACAGAAAACTGAAACTTTTGAAGGTCAAAGTATTAACTATTTTTCAACATCCCTTCATGTGAAGTAGATAAAGATGAAATTAACAAGATTAAACTTGGTAAAAAATTTTTCTACTCTCTTGTCATTTAACGCGTTTCCCACAGATTCGAGTAACCTCGGATATTTCCGGGATATTATCATTGCAATCGGATGTTTTCGGAGATTTTACCGCACAGCTTGAATTTTGACGTTTGTCAATTTTAACGTTTATGTCAGTGAATATATTCGTGGTATTTTGCAAAAATGTACCCAAAAACTAACGGTCATAGAAACAGTATCGTATGCAAAATGTTTGGTTAACATGCCGTTTACCACACTTGCTACATAATATGCTATTATGTTTCGGATTAAACTAACTAAATTTTTTTTTGTGAAAGATTTTGTTACGTTGACGTTGATATATGTTCAATCGGAGTTTTGGCGTATCAAAAAAAAAAATGAAAGTGACTTCACTATCAAATGCGATTTTTGTGTTTTCATTCATTAAAAATTTGGCCACTCTGTCTGGAAAGTTATGAATTTTGAAATAGCTAAAGTTTGTTATTGTGGTCGATGTTTGCAATTAATTTAGTTTATCAGCAGATTCTCATTGGTTATTTTATTGTAACAATGGTGGGTTTCATATTTACTATTGTTTATTTTTTTGGTGGATCGATCCAAACCAATTTGCAATACAATTTTTCTAGCTTCATTCTTATTGGAGCTACAATTTCAAATAGAGGCAAACAAACCTGTTCCATTTTTTGACTATAAAATTTGTTTTTTTTTTAGGTGAGTCCCTCAGTGTGGTTACAAAATATATTACATAAAACAATTTACAGCATGTGTTGTATAATGGGCCACCCTCTATTTCAAATCAAAGTAAGAAAATCTTACAGTTCACAAAGTCTTTTATTAAAATAATATAAACCCGAGGGGTCAACCACAAGGCGCATCCGCTGGAAAGCTTAGGCTTGTCCATGATAATTGAAATTTAAAATGCTGTGGCCTGCGTTGTGACAGCTATCCCGACGGGAGTTGCTCTATTCCCTTTTGTAAGCGCGACCACCTACCCTAACTAGTCGATAAAAATGCTACATGGAATAAATATATAAATTATCCAGACCATATCGATTAAAAATTATGTAAAATGTTAAATAAATTATATAAAATGTAAACTCAAATTTAATAAAGGTAAGTGTAGAAACCAGCAAACAGATAGGTCTGGGCGTTGCGCTCTTGCCTTTTTTTGTAATTTGCTATGTCGAAATGACCTCAATAAAGTATATTATTAATATTTTTATTATTAAAAGGTATATAAAATATGAAAATACAGGGTGTTTCACAATGAAAAGAAAATCCAAATCTGAGGACACTGTAATACAGGAATTAGTATACACAGGGACACATGAGAAGGAATTTGAAAAACCAATAAATAACAATCTTGAGTATGAGTTTTTAAAGTGGCGATTGCATTAAAATAAAATATCAAATAAAGTGAGTCCTGTGAGAATCTAATATATACAGCAAAAGAGCACACAGTAGTTTACACTTAACCCAGGGCAGAATTAATACATGTGATGATACTAACGCATTCTTTTCCACTTTTTCAATATTCTTTAAAAAAAAACATTACAACAAAAATTTAGCAGTTTAGTAGTTAGTTTAGTATGGTCTAGCACACGATAAATGGTCATGACTTGCCTGTCTTATTAAACCTTCAATTAACCAAGGAATAAACCAATAACAACAATATTAAGTGTTTAAACTCATTTGCGCTTTGCCATTAGTAGTGTTACAGACATTATTTGTTATGTTTACACTATGGGTTGGACAACATTTTGACCACGGAATGGGAAAATTAACAAACCAGAAAGAAGAAGAAAGTGTCCTTTGCATATGTGCTGCAAATTTAAAAAATATTGCAATTCCTGGACAATGAAAAATATCAGTCAAGGTCGACTATAAGATTCCTGACACTTTAACATAGCAAATATTCAAATTCGCTAATAATTTATGTTTTTAAATGCGAAAAAAGGAAAGGTGGCAAAATTCTTCATCAAACTTCATTTTGAATGTACCTGCATCTAGAGCAATGCACCCCTTACCTTATCACTACCGTTTGAATCCTATGGAAATGATATGAGCCGAATTGAAAAAAACAATAATATGGACCCAAAAATGTCCGGCCATGTCATTGATGTAAGTAAAACTCAGTAAAAACGAAACTTGATAGAACAATAAAATATTATGGGAGTATTACTATTATAAAAACCCAGTTTCTGCATATTTTATATATTTTTTAAATGAGAATATTGGATTGAATTAAACTACCGCATTGTTCCTCTTAACTAAATTTAAGGAAAATTAAAAAAATAAAGTAATGCCCAAAGAGATAAAAAAATATATTGGATAAATAATTCTAGTAATTTACTTTTATTTGACATTGCTCAGTGGATGATATTAAAAGACCAACAGTTATATCTATACTACGCACAGATAATTCAAGCTCTTTTATCAAAAGTTTTCGAACTGATAAGGATTTTTGCCCAGTTGTTGTGGGATGATCTTTTTTTTTTCGTTTTCGTATTCTACAAGAACAATTGCCCTTTGCTAGAAAATGTATTCCCGGTGACTAGAAGACACATGTAGATGGACTTTATCATTTGCCGCCTCGATTCCCAGATTTAAATCCATTGGATTATTGTCCTTGGAGATATCTAAAACAATAAATCTACACTAACCCTATACAGGATATGGGAGGCCTAGACATCTGATAATTTCACCTTATAATGTCATACGCAATATTCCTCAATAATACGTAGCATTCATGCATGCATATCTAATTTAGTTTCAGAACTGTATATTATTAAATACAAAATACAACTGCTTGAGAGCATCCAACGAGAATATTTATCCAAAAAATTATTTTCCGCAAGTGGTAAGCATTAATTATTTATTTGAAAACTGCAATTTTTATGAAAAAATTGCAGGGAACAAATGGTAGTGGTTATATGTGGTTATATGAGTATTTCAATTTAATGAAAAATATAAAATATATAGAAAATGTGTTTTTATTTTATTGTTCATATCCCATGAATGTGCCTTTTTGTGGATTTTTTCAAGGCATTCAACACAGTCTGCAATACTTGAGAAATTACAAAAATACGGCTTCAGGGGAAACACTTTTAACGTACTAAAAATTATTAATCATACAGAGAACAGTGCGTCAATATTAAAAACGAGAGTCCAATTTTGCTTACCTTATATATAATATATTATGTATATTATGTATATTATGCAACAAGTGCGGTAAACGGCATTTGATTCACGAGTTTATTTGACATGAGCGGAGCGAGTTTTTAAAACGAGTGAGTTAAAAAGTTTACCGAACGTGTTGCATGTCCGAAAACATCTGATTGCTGCCAAACCCGTGCGGTAAAATCCCAGAAATGTCCGAAGTGGCTCGGATTCGTGGGAAACGAAACTGACGTGGTAAAGTGACGTTTCCCGCACGCTAGATCGGTGTGTAATTATATATGTGACAGACAGGAGTAGAAAAATAATATGCTACAACTAAAAACAAACATTGCTGTAATTAGTTATGCAGATACTGCGATGCTACCACGTAAGGCAGATTCATGGAAATCCCTTAAACTTTTGATTGAAGAGGATATTGCAACCAAATAAATGGATTTCTCATTATATAAAAATCATGTATCAAATTTGTGTAACTTAACAGTAAATGATAATAGTACTATTACTGAAACCTAACTTAGAGGATTACTGCCTAAATTTAACTACTTAAGAGACTTTAACAGTCCAACAATTAAAAATTGCCTATACGTTCGTAATCAAATCGGACATAGCATCCTGGGCTGTGTAGAGTCTTAGAGAATCAAATCAACAAATTTGCTGTTTCAGAAGATTGATGGTATATCCAAAAGATATACGGCACCTGTATTGTCTGTTCGTATTAAAAAATATAAAAAAAGGTATTGTTATTGTTACATTGATTGGTGCCACTTCAAATTCATAACTTCACTGTTGCCCTTGCAAATTACTTAAATATCTGTCCAAAACGTAAAATAGTTAATATTTTGTCAAGTTTGATAGACTCACTTGAATATCTTAATGCCTTATACGATATATATCTGCAATCTGCAATACATCATTATATCCGTGAGACAGAAAGTTCCAAGTCAGGTATTGATCATGGAGCCGGTTTCGGGTATGACTACCGCAACAAGTAACAGATCACTATCCTATTATATTCCAACATAGAACTAATAAGGAAGTAAGAAATGTGGAACTACAAGGAATCAAACATTATGTTAATTATAATACTGTAATACAAAAGCTAAATAATTAAAAGTGGGGTAACATATATAACGAGCAAGATCCCGAAAAATCTACCGACCTGCTTATTTCCCGCTTAGCGGACAATATTAGAGAATTTATTTTTTCCAAGACAATTAAACCATATGATATTGCTAGAAAAAAATGGATCGCAAACGGACTTTTAAAATGGATTAACATTAAAAATAAATTATTCCATAAAACTTAAAAAAAAACCATTAATGAAGCAAAAAATGATTTTGTTTTAATATGCCATTAAGAGCAATAGAAATAATAATACTGGTTTGTTAAAAAGTGTACAAGAGGTGAATACAAAAAAGGCATCTCGATGATCAATCAAATACAAAGCAAGGATGGTACGATAAAAAGGAAAAAAAAGGATATTGCTAATGTACTCAATGACTACTTCAGCAGCATCGGTCAAAAACTAGCCAATGAAATAAATAAGATATTCGCAAAAATTAAAAAAATGTAATACTTCGACCACTGTATAAATCTGACGAAAAAACAAATCCTAGAATTTATAGGCCAACTCTCCAACTTCGCAAAATATTTTGAAAAAATATTAAAAAATTGCATTTTTAGCTATCTCAAAAAATTTAAAACCGTATACCACCATCAATTTGGGATCCAGAACGGTAAATCCACCCAGGATGCTATTACTACACTGACAGAAAAAAAAATATTAAAAAAAATCTTAAATCAGTCTGTATTTTTACACAAGAAGTTGACTAATATTTTGGGGGGTATAGGATTTAGGGGAGTGTCAATTTGCTAATATCTCAGTGACCGAACGCAATGTGTCATTCAGCATGGTGTGCCTAATTGTTAAAGAAAGGTTGAATATGCAGTTTCACAGGGAACTGTATTGGATCCCATTCTCTTTGGTTTGTACATTAACGATAAGTTTCGTGTAAACTTAAATGGGAATATTGTGAGTTTTGCAGATGATACCGCGATTTTCTATACTCATGCATAATGGGCTGCGCTCAAAAACAAATTCAAAAATAACTTAAAATTGTACAATTACGATTCATGTAAAGAGCTAACTTTAAACTTTTTAAAAACTTTTTTCTGTTCTGTGTTTTTCATAAAACTTCGAATGAAGACTAAACTAAATGAGTTTATCGATATAGTTTTCCCCAATTATGTTAAATACCCCGGTATCTATATGGACAAGCTAATGATTTGGAAATATAACACCTGATAAATTTATTAAAAAATTGAGATCCCTTTTCTAAATATTTAAGAATGCCAGGGAATTTTGTGATATAACACACCTAAAAATGTTGTATAGTAGTTAGTATGTTGAACCACATCTCACATACGGTCTCTTGGGGTGGGGTGGTTTAACTAGTAATTACTACAGGAAAGTTGAAATCTCCCAAAAGTGGATTCTTAAAGTAATATATAATAAACCGCTAATTTATTCTACTGAAGAACTGAACTCTATAAAATAGTAAAGATCTTAAATGTTAGACAATTATTTTTTCTCAAAATTACGAATTATTATTACTAACTCAAGAGCAGCTTACCTCCATTCGAGCACGATTATTCGACACGATCTCAAAGTCAAAAACTGCAAGTAACAATTCGAGAAAAGATTATAGGTCAAAAATTATTATCGTGGTACCTGAAGTTATTCAAAATTATAGACCTACAATGAATATAAAAAGAAAATAAAAGAATGGGTTATTCATCAGCCGAGACTTTATATCCACCAACAAGTAGATTTAAGAAATAGTTATTCTATTATTACAACACATTAAGTATTTAGTTAAGATCCAGATAGTTTGTTCCAATTTTTGCAAGTCTGTTATACACCACACACTTAAAACTTTTATGTATTTATTTTTTGATTTATGGATGTTGTTCTGCTCACAAACAAATATTCATTTGCTAATATTTCGTCAGATTTTCCCCTCTTTATTTGCTGTTTATGTATCTCTACTTATTTAATGTTTCTTTGAATGTGCTATTATTATTATTATTATTATTATTATTATTATTATTATTATTATTATTAATTATAATCAGCATATTTACAATACCAGAAATAGTACCGTGAGTCCCACTGCTATTGAAAAAACACCACGGACAACGTTCTTATAAATATTATGCAGCCAGACTGTACAACATGCTACCAGGTTATATACAAGAAGCTCAAAATTCTAAACCATTTAATTACAAAACAAAATGGATAATTGAGACTATTCGATTAGTCTTTTCAATGATCTTATTGATTTGAAGTCTCTTAGCTCTGATTGTATCTGTTAAGCTATTTTTTTTTCTTAGTGACTCCACTCACAATCATTCTTAAATGCTTCCGTGGATATCCTAACGTTTACCTTTCGTTCCCGTTGTATATTGTACTATTGTATGTATTGTATGTATTGTATGTCTTGTATCTATTGTATGTATTGTATGTATTGTATGTATTGTATGTATGTATTATCCATTTTCGATTTTAAGAAAAAATTTAACTTTTAAGGAAATTTAGTCAACCTGATGGATTCACATTTTAATTTGCACAATTATCAACTGTCAGTCTGCATAAGCCTCCGATTTCAATCCCTAAATGATTAAAAATGAAACCATTATGGAAGCGAACGTCTATTTGAAAACTTTACTTTCCAGATTTATCCCATTGCGCTTTGCTGCTCTGCATTGTCGATTCTCTAGTAGCCGCATAAGAATTTTTTCGCAGTTCCTTTTACCACTGAATAAATATTTGCTCAGTCGTTAAGCCCTTTACAATCGTCGGAAGAAATGCAAAGATTGTCTACAAGCGGATTTTGATCCGACATGTGTACGAAATGTATCCTGTAAATCTTAACGATACAGTCGATTCCCAGCACAAAATTCTCAACTCCGCGAATAGAATTTCAAATCACTACTTTAGCGGCACAATAGTTTTAGGGCAGAGGGACACATTACATGCAGAGAACGACACGAGGGTGGGTTCAAGGTGTTTTTAGACGTGTGTTTGCTGTTAACAATATTATATACAATACAATAAGTTAGAACTTTTAGTGATTAGAAAACTTTCGAATTATGAATTTTTGGACGCTTATTTAAGATTCTATTTCGATTTAAAATATTTTCAAAGTACCACTTCGGATTGCATGGAAAATTGCCATTATTTCTAGGGTCTCGATGACAGAGAGTAATCATCATTAAAAAAAGTGGGCAACTTAAAGTTTATATCGTAAAATTCAGATAAATTGCAATGATAGTTTCCGATAAATTTCGTTTTCCAGTTATTAATACCTACACACCTAGAACGGAATAAAGAATGGAATCAATTTGATATTACAGCCCTGTTATTATACGTAGTATATTAGAATAATAAATATAAATCTTTGAATTGGAAATTGACAATTAGAAATTCTACAATGTACCCTGAATGTACCCTGCAGGGAATAATCCTGGGACCACTAATACTTTTGCTCTATATCAATGAATATGTAAATCATTGACCGGTGTTTTTGTTTGCGGATGATGAGTCCATTCTAATTTCAGCTATTAAGGAGCACGATATAAATAAATATAAATTCCCTTAAACGGGTGCATAAATAATTTATAAACAAATTATAATCAGAGATTTCAGTTCACACTCACTTAGAGTGGAATTTGTAAGTTGGTGGTCTGTTCTAAATTAAATAGGTACCTGTTACCACATCATTAAATGATTAAATAATCGTTGGGCAGATCTAATCATACTACAATTTATTATGCAGCACTTCCATATGGGACAGCTGTATGGGAAAGTTCAAAAGCCTAAATTGAGTGCTAGTAACCCAAAATTCCATTCATATTTAACTTTCCATTTCCTTCCACACGTAAACATACATTTGAAATTAACACAAAACTAACAGTAACTAGCATACAGTTCATACAGTTTTGTTTAAATTTACGATTTGCACTAACTCCTTTTCCAGCATATGTCTGCTTCTTATTTAGAAAATGCCTTCAAAAACATCAGCATTCATTTCTTCATGATGGTGTACCATATTTTTTTATTGAAATGCTATCCATCCCAATATCTATCTTTATTATTATTCATTTATTATTATTTTAAGTAAAATTAGTGTATTATTCTTCTAATGGCAGTGTCCATCATCATTCATTACAGTTTCTTTTCGTCCCGTAGTTCTCTTTGGAGCCGGATGGGACCTCGTACGAATTATTGACTGCTCACCTTCAGTATAATCGAAACTTTGCCAATAACTGCCGGAAACTACCTATAATTCTAATTTCTAAAACTAACGCACCACCACGTTTTATCATCCCATCACGTCTCTCTATGCTAAAAAAATTAATAGTTTCTAAGTTATTGATCATTTTCAGAAATTTGATGCATGTGACATTATGTTTCACACTGTTTGTGCCTTTTTGAGAATTTCTAACTCGTGGTGTGGTCAACAAAAAAGCAAGAATCGTCTTTTTCAAACTAATGTTCAGATATGATGTATTGATAGTTTGCAGGCTCTCCAACACTTACCAACCATTTGCATCATATTTAAAACTCCAGATAACTAAGATACAGTTCTTGAAAATGAATAAAATAGTATAGTTAAAAATCATACGATTTCATTTCATTTCACAATATTAGATTTCTTGGCCTAAACGCTGAAGAAAAAGACCTTAACTGTATAACATATATCAAATATCTAATACTTTCTGAACTTTCAAAATTACGTAAGAAAATTAAAATCAGTAAGCATTAAACTTACAAAAAAATAAATAAATACAAAAATGTTAGTTAGAGAGATCGTCCTGCAAAACTTAGAGCCCAGTTCAAAATTGAAGCCTGTTCTTCATTATTGCACTTAGATTTCTTATTATTGATTGATTCTTTGGAAAGAATTGCAAACACATTTGGTTGCTTTTTGGGCGGGGTCTATTTCTGGGGTAAGCGAACCCTCGCTGAGAATGTTTTTGTTGCTTAAAAATTATGTATATGTTCTCTTGCTGGAAACTAATGAATTCATAGCTGCTGAAAAATTTTTAAGCATTTAAAATTTAATCTATACCATTTTTGTTTTCTTTATGAAATTTCTATATCGGTATCTTTAAACATTGATAAATTTAAAAAAAGGGTGATACACATAATTTAAACTTGAATTCATGGATTATAAAGAAAAAAAAATTTGGATTTAAGTGATTCTGACTATATTATATTATCAAAAATCTGGCCACGCCACACTAGTGGATGTTTGCTAAAGAAACCAAAACTATGCACGCATCAGGTGTGCGCAAAGTTTCAGTTTACTTTTCACTTCGGGAGTTTCCGGTATTTTAGTCACCGTTTTGGAAGCGATTAGATGTATTCGGATAGTAGTTTTGATGGTCACGTCACACGTCACTCAGTGAATGCTATTTTCCAAAAACTTCTTGAGTCAAATCAAACTTGAAACTAAACTGGCGTTTATCAAATTTAAACTCAAACATTTTCAAAAATCGCACTTTGTTCAATCGCCATATTCGATATAAATAATATAGTCAGCTCCGTTTTTACGCGCTGTTTGCCGAAGGTAATGAAATAAATTTGATCTTTTTGCCCTGGAAAACGTTCAAAGATAAACGTGAAAAGTTTTTAATCAATGAGGAAGATCGGATAAGTCAAAGAGCATCGACGAGAGAAAATTCAATGGGCTTAAAATTTTATATGACGGCACGCACCTCTGTTTTGGATTTCCAGATTTGGATTTATTTCAAGTACAGCATAAGCAGCAATATATAAAGAAGATGATGTTACATTGGCAGACACATCGGCATTTTGTAGCATAATCAGAACTTTCTTGCTCTGCTCTTTTCCAAAAATCCTCCAGATATCTTTGAAATATCGTATTAATGTTTCCTTGAAATTCCTACCAAATTATATAAAATTCAATACAAAAATTTCTCGAAGAAAAAAACTAGGTTCTTAGGCTATGTAACACTCTCCACACGAGAAAAAAGATTTTCCTTTGAAATATACAAATCATCACATAGCATTACAACAATATATTACACCACCAATGTTGGAACCTAATTATATCAAATCAAAATACCGAATGAATCAATATTGGGAATTTTTTAAGATTCTCTATAAATTTATAATTAATTGCGTTATATATTGAACGATAATTTCAGCGTTAAGGAACAATCCCTGTTAAAAGTTAATTTACAACTTATAGTAATAAGTTGTAAATACATAACATAACAACACTTATGGAGCGTAGATACTCGTACGATATCTGTAGTTTGAACTATTAGTTTGAGATCCTAGGCTATGTGGTATACAGGGCTATAATATATTTAGCCAGGCCGTCTCATATCTTCTTTTTCGGACTATACAAAACTTCATGTTTCTTTTTGAAAAAGTAAGTTACACCTCAGCGATATTTCACATATTTTCATTGTTTTTCCCATCTAATCCTAGAAATTCTTCAATATTCTACCGTTAAACTCCCCAATGTCAGGAAATGCCCTAAAATCTTCTAAATTACTTCCAAATTTCTTTGTTTTTTCAAAAAAATGCATATTTTTGCTCTATCACGTATGACATTAATATATTTGTTCCATGTTAGGGATGACTTTTAAATGAATTGATTTTTATGAAATGAAATATGATTTTGCAATACTGGATAATATTAGATTTCTCTGCAAAACAAGAGAGTTGGCGCAGAAGCGTCAATACAGCGTTGTAATCTGCTTAAGCGCAGTTGTTGGTTGTATTGGTAGTCGCGCTACTGTGTTCGAAGCTGTTGTCTTCGTTGTTGCGTATTTCTGTGTTCTAGAACGTATAAATATAAAAAACTTTTGTTATATCTGTGGTAGTTATGCCGCAGTAAAGCAAACTACTTTTGTGAAAAATGTATACCACGCTTATTTTCTTGGCGACCAAGACAAGTCCTCATACTGTTTCTTCCATTTGCGTTGAAGCATTAAGAAACTGGCAAAAAGGAAAGAAATCTTTAAGCTTTGGTGTTCCTATGGTATGGCGATGACCTAACTAATCACAGTGATTGTTATTTTCGTACGTGTAATGTTCAGAGATTCAACAGAAAAAATAAGATAAGAAACAAATTGTGTATCCGAATATTGCCTCTGATATTTGACCATTTCGCCATAGACCAGATGTACCGATATCTACAGCTACAAAAGAATTAAAAAACGTCATATCGTCAAAATCAGAGGAATCTAATTCCGACCTAGAGAACTCAGATTTCACCAGATATCAGCGAGCAAGTGTTTCACGAGAGCGCATTAAATGATTTAATTATATATTGGGACCTTCCAAAGGATGCATCCGAATTGTTAGCGTCCAGACTTCGTGACAAGCGTTTATTTCTACCTGGCGTCACATTAGGCTTTTACCGGGATCAATATTTTACTCAAGAAGGACCGCTAGTGTATTCCAACAACATTCCTGACTTAGTTTCAAAATTAGTAAATGTGCCGCATATAAGAGAAGAATAACTCCTGTTTTTTGACTCAAGTAAGTGTAGTTTAAAAGGCGTTTTTTTGCACAATGGTAACGAACTGGCCTCGGTTTCCGTTGCGCAGTCGGTACATTTAAAAGAAACCTACGATAATTTGGGATTTTTTTGAATAAAATAAACTACCAAGAACGTCAGTGAATTATTTGTGGTGACCTTAAAGTGCTGTGCATGCTCCTAAGACAACAGAGAGTCATACAAAATGTCCATATGTGAATGGGATAGTCGGGCAAAATTGGACTCAAATGGAATTGCCCTCTATAATAAGCCTTAAACTTGGAAGCAAAAATGTATTAAGAGATAGCTTAGTTGACCCCAAAAAAATTTAGCTACCTAATCTTCATACCAAACTTGACTTGATAATGCAGTTTGGACAGTGTTTTAAATATTTGTGCGAGAAAGAGAGATAAGAACATTATGCAACGACAAGAATTTTCAAAACACAATGACCAATGTAGATAAAAACACCTGGATTTCATTTAAAGAAGTAATTGATACGTTTCTTGGGAACTCTTAGGACGAAAACATATATTACAACACTGTCATCGTCTAGGTTGTAACATGAGTTTGAAAGTGCATTTCCTGTTTTCACATTTGAACTGTTTTCCTGGCAATCTTTTAGCAGTTAGCGAAGAACAGGGAGGGAGGTTTAACCAGGACATTAAGGAAATGGAACGGCGATACCAAGACGGATGAAGCATAACGATGATGGCGGACTATTCCTGGATGTAAAAACGGGATATACCCTTAAAAACACAGCAGAATGTCCGGACAAAGCAGCTATCTGGCAAAAAGACGAAGATTTCACTCAAAATTCTGAGTAAAATTGTTTTCACTTTTTTTTTCTAAGATTCCCCTTTTTTAGTGAATAAAAAAATATTTTAGAAGTATTGTTTTTTTTAATACTTCCAAAAAACCTTACATGATACAAACAAATGAATAATTTTTTTTTAATCAGCCCGTCAAAATGATATAAAAGCAGTTTTCAAAATAAAAACTCTAGTATGCAACATGTTTGGTAAACTTTTTAAGTCACTCATTAATTAAACACTTAACACTTACATTATTCAAATGTAATTTCCAAATACTACTATTATCCGCCAGCCTCCATTTCTTCATCGATTGATCGAAATATTGCTGTTGTTAGAATAATTTTTCGATTATAATTCAGAGTTCATGAGATGTCAAATTTTGGAATCTAATATACAAAATTAAAAAATCCTGCTTAAAAGCAGTACTATTATTATTTTGACGGTCTTATGACAAGGTTTGTAGCAAAAACATCTTTCAAAAAATAAATGTTCATAAAAATACAACGTACCAGTTTTCATAATTGTTTTATTCGCAAACGATGCAAAACGAAAACTCAAAGGTGACTAATTTAATGTAAATATCTAAAAACTTCGAAAAAGAGATAGTACCATACATCTATTTGAAAGTACTATTTGTTAAGATACCTTCCGCTACGTCAATAGACTTTTGTAAACAGGTTATTAATTTTGCATACAAAAGGTACGCATAATTTGACCCTACAAGCAGCCGTTTTGGATGAAAACTTGAAGTTAAACCTGTGTTTAAATTTTTTGACTTGGATCACTTCCAAGTTTTTGAAAAAGAAGCGAAAAAATACTTTTCTAACGTCATCACCAAATTAGTAACCACTGGATAAACATAATGATTCGCATAAACGTGCTGCATAGTAGATAGATTCATAGCAGCCTCAGCAACAATTGAAAGGTTTTCATAACAACAGAATCAGTAATGACATAATTTAAAAAGAAATAGCCACTTTCATGTTAAACGTTATAATATATCGTGTGTGGCATTACTAATCAGACACCAGGTATATTTGAAAAAGTTCGCCAATTAATGTTAATGCGTTGGAGTAGGCGATCTTATTTTTCAACAATTATTGTAATTAGTAATTATTAGTAGATAGTTTACTCTTAGTCTTAAAAAAGACAGTGCTACAAAAAAAGTTTTGGTTAACCAAATTCGGGATCAACACGGTATATGACACTTTCTAACATTAAACAAAAAATTATAATATTATTTAAGTGTCTCATCGTCAATATACTCAGTATCACGGACTTGTCTAATTGGCACGTTACTATACAAAAATATAATAAAAAAGCAAAACAAATAGTTTGGGGCGCTGTGTAAATAATTCGTTACATTTAAGTTCCACTCTTTTTCGGCCATATATATACATATAACAAGAAAAGAATAAGAAAATATCACTATAAATAATGAGATTATAAAAAATTATATCTTTCAAATGTGTCTTATGCAATAAAATAGCAGTAACCCTGGTTTAAATTTGGCATAAAACCTATGCGCTTGGCTTGGATTCTACGGTGAATATATTTAATTAAACAGGAAAAAAACAAAACTAATTCAGTCCCAAAACCTCAGAAAATTTAAAAAAACGGGTTCTGCCGGATATTGTTTTCTATATAACTAAAACTTCTTTATTTCACAGATTGTTGTCACTTTGTTTCAACATATATTTTCACATTTTGTTAGCTATCGCCTTTTTGACGCACCCTGTACTTATACAAGTTCCAATGTTAACTCTTTGTTTTGTGTAACATATTCATTATAAAGGGTGTTTCAAAAACAAACGCCAAAAACTTCAAGGGGTGATTTTTGATGTGATATTAGAGACTGTTGTCTCCTTTAAATTTTTCATAAAATTTATAATTTCCAAATAAAATTGTTAAAAAAATAAGTTTGTTGTTGTTGAGTACTGTTGTTTCATTTGTATTTTGTACCAATATTTATCAATTATCTTTTGAACAATTACATTTTAAAAATAATTTCATAATACACATGTCTGAAATTAATTCATCTATTCATGCGAAATACGACAAGTTTCAAAAAATTTTCGTTTGCTCGCCCGTACATAAAATGCACATCTGCCATTCACCCTATAACGTAATCCGCCATTATTGAATTAACAATTAAGTGATTAGTTAGTAATTTGTACTGTGTAGTACTTTGTATTGTATTTAAACTGAAGAAAGTCGAACAAAGCAATAATAAGGAACGCCTTAAGAAGTCTCAATCACCAGTAGATGTTTTTGCATCTATTTTTGTTTGTCTCGTTGTGCATTGTTTTAGATTTTATTTTGTTATTTGTGAAGGGTAAGTATTATAAAAAAAATTTAGGAGATAAAAGTTTCTGAATAAAAGGTAAAATAAAAAAAGCTTTTTATATGTCGTATAAATTTTCAGCTTCAGCGGTCTATTTCAATTCCTTCCACTCATTTAAAAAAATAAGAAACTATGCAGAAAGTGTGTTTTTATAATAGTATTACCTCCTATGTACTTTATGATTTAACGTACTTTCGATATAATAAAAGACAAAATATAAAAAAAATATTTTCTTCGATATTTGTAGCACGATATCGCCCTAATTGTTGGCTTTTGACCCAACGTCTATGTAAAAAACTATCATTTATTTTAAACAGAATAACCCCCTTTACCCTGTAAACTATCACATATAATTTAATACACGTCTTACTATTTTTATATTAATAAAATTGGCCAAAACTGAGGTTTCAGAAGTAAATGAAATACTTGGATAAAATCAGTTGTCAAACTATAGTCTGATTTTAAAAAAATCATATAAGACTTCGCTAATATCAGCGGCCTTTTAGAGCCGAAACGTTACTAAAAAAATATTTAAAAAATATCTAATTTGCCATTTTTAAAAATAATTTTTTTTTAATAAAAGATTCTACAAAACGATTTTGACATGTTTTTTGTCAAGGCATGCATCACACCATTCGCACAGTTTACCCCTACCTTACCGAAAATCAAATAAATCGCATTCATCCAAAAATCTTAACTTTTGATATACCGGGAAAAAACATATGAACGATTTCAGGAATGAACTAAATTATCATTAAAAAAATACCGAACCGAAACTTTCAATAAAAAAAAACTTCGCGTAATCTAAAGGAAAACGTCAAACTTTATGTAAACTTCCGAGAGTTTCCGTAGCGAGGCCGCTTTACGACCGATCCAGTGTTTCTCGGCCGAAGTTGCCGTGTTAACTATCTACAAGAACAGTTCTTGAAACCGATGCGGTGTGGCATCAGATTCTCTGGACCAAAAACCGGAATCTGCGCCTCTACACTCACCGGAACATCGTCAAAGTGTTTCTCCCCTTTATTTTCCGCGAGCACGCACCACACCGCCAACCTGTTGATCGTTCAATCCACCAGAATTTAGAATTTAGCAACGTGCTTTCGTTTGGCGGCAAATTTGTGCCTTTCGCGGTAATATGAATGAGCTTCGTTTTTCAACGGAAACTTTTTTCATCAGCGTTCCGGTGTAAAAGTTTATTTTAATTTAAAGGAGTCGACATCCGCGATCTACATAAAATACCTATTGTTTTATTATTTTTTAAATTAATTAAAAGAAAAATGTTCAAAAAACAAAATAATATAAAATAGAATAGTTTTATTGAGTTGAGAGACTACCTGGAGCGAACTGCCTACGCCACAGTGGACAGTCTGGTTTTAGGAGCAAACACTCGTGCGAATCTGCGTTGCAACATACGTGTGCAGTGTGGCGGAAAGACATGAATGAATCAAAACTAATTCTGAGTGTTTTTGTAGATTTTAAACGTGCATTTGAGACTATTCACAGGAACATTCTTATTACAAAATTAGGTTTATATGGTATTAAAGACTCTGCACTAGAATGGATAGAACTTTTTATTTGATAGATCTCACCAGACTAAAATTAATAATAATGTTTCTAGTCATAGGGATAGCAGATGGGGGGGTACCGCAGGGAAGCGTGTTGGGCCCGCTTTTATTTATTATTTATATAAATGATATGTATCAGGTTTTAAAAAACTACTTTGTTAACTTATTTGCTGATGACACGCAGTAGATGTATAGTGCCGATATAAGCAACAGAAACCGTACATAACCTCAATTTCCTAACCCCCCCGCAGCGGGGGCCCCCCGCGCGTGGCGTCCTAGTGTCCCCCCTGTCTACCAGAGTGCGCTCCGCCCCCCACCCAGCTTGTGTAGTGTCCTGTTTTGCCCCGGTTCCGCCCGTCGCTGCTAGATGTCGCGCGCTTGTGTAGCGTCCTGTTTTGCCCCGGTTCCGCCCGTCGCTGCTAGATGTCGCGCGCTCCGACCGTCGTAGGCCCCCCCGGTAGAGGGCGGTGACGGTGCGGCGCGGTGACGCGGTGGATCGGGAGGATAATTAAATAAACTTGAATTTTAATACATTTTATTTTATTTTATTTATAAAATTGGTCTGGCGAGGAGTTTCTTCTTCTTTTTATGTCGATTCAGTCGACCATCCCATTGTTCCTGTTCCTTGCGTTGTTCTTCTTCCCGTTCCCGGAGGAAATCTAAATACGAAGTGCACTCCTCGCCGTCCCACTCCGTCGACCACCCACCCGGGTACTCCTGCTGCTCCTTTGTTTCTTTTGATCCACCGGGTTGCTCCTGCTGCTGGTGATGTTCCCTTGTCGTTTCATGTCGTACCGGGAATTCTAACCCCCGGTACTCTTTGTGTGATTTGAATATGTGACGCCCTAAGCGATGCGCCAACATAATATGCGACTTGTCATACGGACAAACCGCGATTTTTTCTAGAACAAAACAAAGTATGATATGTAGCGTTTCCTATAAAACACACATTTTTTTTTTTAAACAAAACTTCCAAAAAGGGGGGTTATCAAATAATTTTAAAAATTGTTTTTTAAGTTATACGCGCATACCAAAATTCACGTTTCAATTCACTGTCATTTAAATGTACGTGTATTATTGTCAAAAGGGCAAACTGTAATTTTTTAGTACAAAAAATAAACAAAAATATGTATATATTTCGCGTTTTCCCCATAAAACGCACATTTTTGAAACAAAACTTTCAGTAAGTGGGGGTCATCAAATAATTTTTAAAAAATTGTTTATTTTTTAAAAGCCAAAATTCCCTATTCACTGTCATTTAAAAGATATTAAAAACGCTCAATTTAATTCGATTATTATTGTCAAAAAGGCAAACTGCAATTTTTTAGTACAAAAAATAAAACATATTTCGCGTTTTCCCCATAAAACGCACATTTTTGAAACAAATTTAAAAATTGTTTATTTTTTAAAAGCCAAAATTCCCTTTTCCATTCACTGTCATTTAAAAGCTATTAAAAACACTCAATTTAAATCGGTTATTATGCAACGTAAAAAAGATGAGTATCATATTTTAAAAACAGGTAGAAACTAACCAAAAAAGTGATAACCCAAACTGAAACCCACAAGAAAAGACGCGCACTGTATAAAGGTAATTAAAATATAAAACTTACCAGTTGTAGGGTCGTAGGGAAATGGACATCGCACTTCTGTATTCATTGCACTGAATATAGTCTATAATACACATGCAACGTATTTATACACATGCACTCCCTTCCATGGTTGAATTAAAAGTCGAAAGGTCTTCAACCCACAAGCACCAACGCCGATTTGAATAGACGCGATGTTGTCGCCAGACAACCGTGCAGATAGGAGTCTCAGGGTCAACACGCTTTCACACGGGAACGCAACCGCTTCGGACGTTGGACGAACGTATGTTGCCGCAAAAGATCAAGGCCAACTTGCTTTCATTTTTTACAATCTCCGTATGGGATGTGGAATTTCATAACGCGCCGAGTCTAAATGTCGAGTTGTTTTGCTTGTTGAGAATAATAATTAATTGCCCCCTTTATATTTGCTCCGTGGGATTAACGTAATGGGAAAAATTTGTTGCAACGCATGTGGAGGTGTCTTCGTTTGTTAACTTTTAGAAAGTATTCTCGCACCGTATAAATACATCTCATTTTTCTCTGTTTTGTCAGTAGTTGTTTTTGGTATTATTCGTGCAACGTGGAAGCTAACTTAGTGGTTTGGTGTTCGTACAAAAAAGCAGTAAGTACCTTTTTTATTGTTTTATTTTAATTCTTTAACATTTGTTATTATTTTATAAAGGTCCTAAAGATCATCTTAGTACTCTCAACCCGTAACCGCAAATAGAATAGCAGCCAATCTTAAGCGTAAGTTTTTTTTATTTTTTTTATTTTGAGATAAAATAATTAATAATAATTTATAGATGGACTTAAGTCAACTGAATCAAACCTGTCTTGCAGAAGGTGATTTTGAGCAGCCGATTGTCAAACTGCATGAATTGCCGATAGGCGTTCCGTTTAAAATTACTAGAGCCAAAATTGTTAATACAAAATTTGGCAATTCCGTGTTGCTGCAATTAGAAAATTCCGTAGTATTTCTTCCTACTCGCGTGACAGAAGCTTTCCGTCCGAGACTAGAACACTTTGCGTCGGGGCAGTACAAACTGGTCTACGAGGGATCCAAAGATATTGGAAAGCCCAACTCTTTAAAGAAATTCAAAATAATTCAAAATTAATCAACATATTATACAGGGTAAGTCTTATTTACTGTTATATATTTAATAAACCACGATGCGCGTAAAGCAGATCATTCATAGAGCGCAAATCTTAATTTTAACCTTACAAAAATTAAAAAAGCATATTTCCGACAAGTTCACTCTTAGAGATAGTGATGTGTGGCTTAGGAGACTAAGTAAAAATATTGAATCTTGCAACCAAATCGTTTCTAACGAAAAGGATTTATCTATTGGGTTAAAAAGAAAATTACAAACTACAATTCAACATCTGAAAGCTATTAGAAAAATTATTCTTAATTATCAACATAAGCATTTTGGATTGGGATTACAAAGTAGTAGCCGCGAGACAAACACAAATGAAATGGTTGTATGGGAATCGGTAGCGTCGTGTTTCCAGGGAAGAGTTCAGACTGGTGTCATAATTAATTTACTTCATAAAGATTTAATTCAATTTTTAAACGATTCTCGTCCAATATTTCAACAAAAAATTAGTCAAATTTTAAAGAAATTTTTATTGCTGAAAGTAAATACCACATTTTGCGGTGAATTTATTAAGGCAAAAAATGATGTCCAAGGCGAAGTTGATGTTAAATATCTGAGTACCGGAAATGCTGTAGTTGATTTAGGAACAGAATTGAATGATTGGTTTGTTGAAAATGTGCAAGATAAAATTTTAAATCAAATGTCAGAGTTTCAGGAACGTGATTCCGGGTGGGCTTTAAATAATATTATTTATTTAGAGATTAACATTAATAAATTTGAAATGGGTAACGGATCATCCTTCGTTGTGCGACATTGACCAAATTATGATTATCGAGCGGGCTATACGAGGTGGAATTTCGGTGTGTGTTGGTAGATATGCGGAGGCCAACAATAAATATATGCCCAACTACGATTCATCCAGGGATGATTCCTATATCATGTACTTTGACGTCAATAACCTCTATGGCAAGGCCATGTGCGAGCCTCTTCCTTACGGAGGATTCGACTGGATGTCTCATCAAGAGATTGATTCATTTACTGTCATGAACATTCCAGATGAATCTTCCCAAGGATATATCCTAGAGGTAGACCTGGAATACCCGCAGAAATTACATGACACACATAGAGATTTTCCATTTTGTGCCGAACATCGAGTGCCCCCCAATTCAAAGTTACCAAAACTAATGACTACTTTGTATAATAAAGAAAAATACGTCATACACTATCGCAATTTAAAACAGGCTCTCAAAAACGGTCTCGTACTAAAGAAAATTCACAAAATATTAAAATTTAACCAATCTCGTTGGTTGAAATGTTATATCGATCATAATAATAAATTAAGAACCCAAGCAAAGACAAAATTTGGTATAAATTTATACAAATTGTTTAATAATGCCGCTTACGGTAAAACAATGGAAAACATTCGCAAGCATCGTATTGTTAAATTTGTTAAAGCGTGGGATGGTCGCTACGGTGCGAAAAATTTAATTTCTAGTCCTAGATTTCACAGTAGAACCATACTTGATAACAATTTGTTGCTTATAGAATTAAAAAAATCGGAACTTTGCTTTAATAAGCCACTTTATATTGGAATGTCCATATTGGATTTGTCGAAAACGACCATGTACGAGTTTCATTATAATTACATGCTTCCAAATTTGGGTCCCGAAAAATGTAAAATTCAATACATGGATACGGACAGTTTCATTTATAATATCAAATGTTATGACGCATATGAAAGCGTTATTAAGGCCGATTTAACAAAAATTTGACACGTCTGATTATCCTAATGACAATCCCTATAATATACCGCAAATCAACAAAAAGGTTTTGGGGTTGATGAAGGATGAGACTAATGGCACCATCATTAGTCATTATGCGGGGTTAAGGTCGAAAATGTATACTTTCAAAATTTT
This sequence comes from Cylas formicarius, assembly GCF_029955315.1. Classification (NCBI taxonomy): domain Eukaryota; kingdom Metazoa; phylum Arthropoda; class Insecta; order Coleoptera; family Brentidae; genus Cylas; species Cylas formicarius. The sequence continues at coordinate 11,695,671 of NW_026844347.1, forward strand.
AACGGGTTCGGTAGTTAAAAAGTCAAAGGGTATTCAGTACAATATTGTAAAAAATAAAATTTCATTTGATGACTACGTAGAATGCTTAACAAATTTTAGGGAAAAGTACGCCACTCAACGAACCATTCGTTCATACACTCACAATGTATTTAGCATCGAACAAACAAAAGTTGCCTTGAGTCCTTTAGACGATAAACGTTATCTTTTGCCGAATTCATATGAAACGCTTCCGTGGGGACATTATAAAGTGCCGTAATTATTTTTTAATATATTTTTGTTACAGATTATGGTCAAACAACTTACATTAGAAAGCCTTTGTATTATAACAATTTGCGAAAATATTAGGTGTAGTGCTGATTTTTTGCTTGAGTCACCTTTGCCTTGGAAACTAACGATACTAATATTTAAATATTATTCGAAATATAGATGGAAGTACCTTAAACAATTAGCGCTCCAGTCTGATGGCAATTCTTTATTAAATTTAGAATTCATTCTGTTGAATAAGAGATTTGGATCGTCTTACAGAAATAGCATTTTGGCAACTCCAACCATTGATTTTGACGGAGAATCCGCTTACTGTTTATGGGTCAGTTATTACAGGATAAAATATTCGGAAATTTTAGTTTGTAAATCTTGTCACTTTATATTTCAACTAGTTAAAAAATTTAAAAAGAAAAATTTTAGACTTTTATTGGATCACTATCATTTACAGCTGGATATAAATAATTTGAATGATGTATATCACGATAAACAATTTTGGTGTCAAAGCTGCTTTGAAGAAGTTTTGTTCACTGTAGAAACTGAAGATGAATGTAATTTAATGCTTCACGATGAGAGGAAATATGGAAAAAAGTTACGCTTTTCTGATAGTCCATTGAACTATTAATACTGTGGTTTTATTATAACATATGTAACTGTAGATAAGACTTTTATGTATTGATTGTATTCCATTGTATTGCAACAAGAATAAACATGTATATATTTAGACGCTATTTTCTTTTTTACCACCACCACAACACCGCATAATAATTACACAGAAGTTTGTAATTGTATAATTTATTTATTATATACATTATTACTATTTTACAATTTCGTTAAATGCTAAATTATTAAATTGTTCTAGTTTTCTTTTGCACTCTTGAGCTTGCATCCGCGCCACTTGCAAGTCTGTATTAAAAAGCGCAATTTGTGTTTCAATTTCGTTGATATTGCACTCTAATCCCGACAACTGAGACGCCAAGTTTCTTTTTAAATTGAATGCCTCACAAATGACACTTTTTTCTCTACCGTCCGTGAACACTTCGAGCCAATCAGCGGATGACGTTGGAGCTGCAAACGCTTCACTTGTGGTAGTTTTCTTCTTCTTCTTGCGGGATACGACCGACGCACTTTGTTTTCGTTTGGTCGCAGATTTTTTGGTTTGTTGCTCTACAGGAACGAAGCTGGACGGGAGCACTTCTGATGAAGGAAATTGCAACTCGAAATTTTCCAATAAATTATACAATTCGTTGGATGTCACAATTTTCTCTTGAGCCATCATATACACGTATTTATGTCAGAACTTCTAAATCGAGACTAAATTTATTTCAAAACGTCTACGTTGTCTACCCACGAATCGTGCGACTTATCCAATCCCAACCAGCGCACGAGAACCATATTGCCTCGTCTGCGCAACACCTTTTCGACGAGATATAAGTCCGGGTTAACTGTCTTCTGCAATTCTTCTTCATAAAATCCGCCCATTATGGGTTTACCCTGCATATCTTGAAGCAAATACGTTACGGGGTTAGTAACCCGTACTTTAACAATTTTAAACAATTCCGTGGTCCAATTCGGTGTATAACCTTTGTTGAAAACGTGCTTGACTTTGCTGATTCTAACGATGTCGCCGACTTTAAGTTTACGAGGACCGAATATTTTTATGCTACTATACGCGGTTTTCAAAATTCTCTTTTCGTTGCTCTTACTCACATCGATGGGTTTCGTACCCGTCGTTCTATGTTTTGTGTTATTGTATTCATCAACGATAGAGGCGAGCACATCGATCCATTTGTACGTCCCGCGTAAAGAAAAATGTCGAAACAATTTCTCTTTGAGGGTACGTATCACCCGTTCGACAATTGAGGCCTTTTTTATGCTATACGTACTATAGTGGTTAATTTTATGCTTATCCACAAGTTTCAGAAACGTGTCGTTGTAAAATTCTTTACCGAGATCCGTTTGCAAGTTTTGAGGGTGCCGTCCGTCCTTGAGAATTTTGGAAAACGCCTTGGCGACTTCGACCCCGGTTTTGGTTTTCAACGGGCGACACCATACATATTTTGAGAAACAGTCTATCACAACCAGCACGAATTTAAAATTTCTGTTTTGTTTGCTGTAGCGATCTAATTGGGCCAGATCCGCTTGCCACAGGTCATCCATCCCTCGTATTATAGTCCGGCGGCGAGCATAATTTCTGCGTGCCGGCTTGTGCAGTTCTCGAACCAGTTGTACCTTCTCTTTATTCATAATGTGTGTTCGGTTGCGATGGAGGATTTAAAACCCTTTGTTTCAATACCTTCATTATATTCTCATTTTCGTTCGTAAGTCGCTCCATTTTGGTTACAATATCATGAAATTGCTGTGACAAAACGGCGACTTTTGTCATGTGCTTTTCCAAATCTTTCTTTGCGCTCATTTCGCTTAGCTTTTGGTGGAAAACTTCGCGAAACTGCATAATTTCATTTTCGAGTGTAGTGCTACTCATTTTCAGTTGTTCTTCAAGACGCGAGAATTTAGTTTTGTCTTCAATTTGTAATCTTTTCGTGTACGCTTCGAGTTTCTGTCCAATAATCTTTCTCAATGCAATTTTTAATAAATTACTTGTCTCATCCACATATTTTTTGTTAGCCACGTCACCGTCGTCGCTAGGCGTTTGGACATTGCAAATTTTTAAATTGTTCATATTGACGTTTCCGTCTGGCATATAGTCGAGGGCGCTTCTAATCACAGTATTAGTGAAGGGTCGTCGCAGCGCGCTAGAACGTCCAAACTTGTCCAGACTCATCGTTAAACTAACGTATAAAACCTGATTCTTTTAGCTCTTCAACGATTGAAACTATTTCGTTATCATGAGACGTGTTGCCTGCGTGTTTCGACGCGATTAGTAATTTCAGACGCTCTACGAGTTCATTGACGTCGTCCCAGTATACATATTCAGTAGGAGCGTCATTATAACGCATATTATAACCTTGACCGCTGTACGAGTACGAACGCGACTGAGATTTTATTAAGGGTCGGATGACCTTGGTATATTTTGGTACAGTCGATGCGCCTTTCAAACGTCCGATCGCGTCCCTGTGCACCTGGGTAGCCTCCATTATTTTTTTATATTGTGCCAAATCGTCTTTTGTGTATGCTATGGGATCTTTCAAAAACACCAAATTATACAAGCCGCGGGTACCGGAATATCTCTCGCCGTCTACAATAATATCGCCAGATCCTTGATGAAAATCCAGCGATTTATTGCCGAGAAACCATTTGGATGATATTTTGTCGTAAACGGGTCCGTAAACAATATCGGTGTCGGGCGATTTTACCCATAAATTTTGAATATATGAATGGGAAATTTCTGGATATTGTTCCAGGTATGATTGAAGGGATGCGTTGGCCACGCTCGATGTGTCAAACACATCATCTTCCTCCTCATCGATATTTTGCATCTCAACGCTCTTATTGGGATCCGGCGTTTCCTGAATTTCTTCCATAGGCAAAAATGATACGTTAACCTTATTTTTTGTTTCTTCGTTCGGTTCCTTTTTGTGTTCCCGCTTGACACCTCGACGTTCAGTTTTTATTTCTGCCGGTGACGGTGATAGCTTTATTTTTGCTATACGTTCTAGCGGCTCGCTGACGGGTTTGAAAAGCTTCCGAATTGACGCATCCTCTTCGCTCTTACCCAATTTTAATGTTAAATACTTCTTTCGAATAGATCTAGACAACTCGTTTACTTTTTTTTTTAGCGCCGCGTCGGCGATGTCGGCGGACGTCGCCTTCATGACTGTTTCTATCGACAATTAAATATCGACTTTTATATATTTATCGAAACCCTTGCGGTAGCGTCCGTTTTTTACGTCGAAATCTTTGACAATTATCAAACAGCCGTACTTTTCTTTCCAGCACTCGGAACAAATTTGTTTAAACGTGTCGTATGAAACGTCGGGTGAGACATGTTCATCATAAACGTGACGTAAATTCATGTCATCCTGTTTAAACAACGCGACAATATTGCAATTGTCACGTATCAATTGCTTGGGTACCTTGGAGTATGTCTGACAGAGATAAATAGCGTCGATGGCCTTGTGTCGGCACATCGAAAAATACTCGCGAATTTTATCTTGCTTGTCGCACGCCACGTCGTCGAAAATAAACAGAGAATTCTCTTTCGCATCGCTGGGGTCGATTATCGAGTCTCTTTCACTGTAGGGATAATATCCAACTCCTTTGACATTGCTCAATACGCGAGATAACAGTTGATATTTTGGTTGATACAACGACTTTGAGTAGACGTAAACATTTTCGAAACTTGCCCCGTTGGGGTTAAAGAGTAGCGCTAACATGGTGTTGGTTTTGCCGCAACCGCTAGGTCCGCAAAACACCGCCCTAAATGAATTGGGTAGCAGTTGACCGTGTTTGCTTTTGTTAAAGAAACCATCTCCGCAAACCAAATCTAAATTATCGATGGGGAGCTTGAGTTTCTGCTGCACCACCCGCATGACTACAATGTTTATTCGAGACACCTCGTATATATATATACGACACAAGCAATTTCCTTTAATTAGTATGTTATGCTTCGCGTCCGGAAGTGGTCTCGTTAACACGCTTATTAACAAGTTACCTTTTGAAGTACACATTCCGGGTTACCAGTTTTGCGGTCCCGGTACAAAATTGGAAAAACGCTTGAACCGAGGCGATAGCGGGGTGAATCCTTTGGACGCTGCGTGTAAGGTACACGACATTGCCTATTCGCAAAACAAATCGTTAGACGAACGTCATAAAGCGGATAAAGAATTGGAAACGCGTGCGTGGCAGCGAGTAAAATCTAAAGACGCAAAGTTTGGTGAAAAAGCTGCCGCATTCTTTGTCACCGCGACTATGAAAACTAAACGTAAGCTCGGTATGGGTCAACAACGGCGTCCCTCTGTTTCGTTTCGACAGGGTGTCGTGAAAAAGGTTCGCAATGCATTAAAGAAGAAACAATTGTTTCATATCGATAACCCTAAAATGCTTAGAAGATCGGCACTGGAAGCGCTTCGAGCTGGCAGAGCCGCTGTAAGAAAAGCGGGAGGACGTAAAAAAATTATGGTACCTAGAATTATACCGTTCGAATCAAAATCGGGCGGTATTTTACCACTTTTACCGTTATTAGGAGCGCTAGGGGCTTTAGGTTCGCTCTCGGGCGGAGCCGCTGCTATCGCTAAAACTGTCATCGATGCGAAAAACGCACGAAAGAAACTCGAAGAGGCCAACCGCCATAACCGAGCTATGGAAGAGATTGGAAAAAAGGGATCGGGTCTATTCTTGAAAAAGAGTCCGCGCGGCGGATTCGGTCTTTATCTGAAGAAACAAAAAAACTCCCAATAAAGCTACCCAGAAGGGCTCTATACGACGTCGATTTAATATCTCTGGCGCGCAAATTAAAAATTCCTCACTTCAGGGGTGTTTTTATGCGAGATAGTTTACCCCGTCGAATCAGATCGCAAGAATGCGGAATCGTAAATTTGGATGTTCGTCGAAATAGAGGAACCCACTGGGTAGCATACAAAAAGAGGAAGGGAAACGATGTTGAGTATTTTGACAGTTTCGGTAACCTTAAACCACCCGCGGAACTTGTTAAATATTTCGGCAACAGCGCCAATATCTACTATAATCACGATAGATATCAAAAGTTTACGCAATACAATTGCGGTCATTTGTGTTTGCAATTTCTCTATAAAAAGGACTGAAATCGCGGACCTATAAGCAGTCAACATGTCGATCATATTTACGTTAAAAGGGAACACGTCGACATTATCCATCGACTTTGTCAATCCGCTGCAGTTGGATGAAGATGTAGAGTACGGTTTAGCGCTGATTGGATTCCACTCTTACAACAACATTCCCAACATAGATAAGGGTTCGAATAAATTTTACTACTTCGATGGTAACAATAAAGAAAACGTAATTGAAATTCCGACCGGGTCCTATGAAATTAGCGACATTGAAACCTACATTAACGAACATCTGCCAAAAAATAAGGAAGAGAAGAATACGATCCCAAAGTTAATAGAGGAGATATCAATCAAACCCAACAATAATACGATAAAGTGTGAAATCTACAGCCCCGTATACGGGGTAAACTTTAAACAACACTCGGACAGTATCGGAAAATTATTGGGGTTTTCACAGAAAATTTTGGAGCCCAATATTATGCATTCCTCAGATTTACCCGTGGATATAATAAAAGTGCGAACGATACATGTAGATAGTAACATAACGTCTGGAGCGTTCTACAACGACAGACCTTCGCACACAATTTACGAGTTTGCCTTGTCCGTCGATCCGGGGTACGCCATCGACGAAACTCCTAAATATCTAACGTACTTGCCAGTAAACAAACGACAAATCTACAACATTACCCTACAGGTTCTGGATCAAAACTTTGAGTTGGTTAATTTCCGAGGTGAAGAAATCATCATTAGATTGGAACTTAAAAAATTAACGTAATGTTGATTTTCAACTCAATCGGAGACGCTGGTGAATATAAAAAAGCGAACATCCAAACGGTAGGGTTAGTAACAAAACCGAGGCGTATCCGTAAAGGTCGTCTTACATTGAGCAACAAACAATTTCTCCGATCACTGGGCTACGATGTTATCGAATCAAATATTCGACATACACAGAAAGCCAAAATTTGATGAATCTATCCAGCGCGTGGAGACCCGCACCTATCATCCCTTTGTGAAATCTTTTTTGAACAACGACACCATTGAGATCACGATCAATCAAGGAGATGCCTGGCTGCTTATGTACGACGCTGCTATTTGCATTAAGGGATCGCTGAAACGTCTCACGGGAACCGACCAAGTGCAATTTGTAAACAATGCAGGAGCATTTTTTTTGAAACTATATCGTACGAGCTGAATGGGAAAGAAGTGGATAGCGTGCGTGATCCGGGTATAGTTAGTACGATTAGAGGTTATCTATGTTACTCGAAAGATGACTCATCGCATCTAGATATTTCCGGCTGGAATTTCCCTGAAAATGCGATTCACGATACAGAAAATGGACATTTTAGCATGCGAATCCCGTTACGACACTTTTTAAACATATTTAATGATTATAATATGATAACTTGTGGAAAACAAACCATAAGATTGGTAAGAGCCAGACATGACAAAAATTGTATGATAATTAAACCAATGGGCGGTGTTGCGGCCAGTGCAATTAAAACAACGGCGGAATTAAAAATTGATAGTGTCGATCTTAGGGTCAAGCACATATTTCCAAACGACGAAATCAAATTGGCTCTGCTGAAATCGATTAGATTAGATCAACCCATATTGATACCCTATAGACGATGGGAACTTCATGAATATCCTGCCCTAACCGCGGGCTCTACCAAAGAAATTTGGTCTGTCAAGACGTGCGCGGCTATCGAAAGCCCCCGATACGTAATAGTCGCTTTTCAAACAAATCGCAAAGACAACGAAGCGAAAAATGCGACGCTTTTCGATCACGTCGACGTAACGGATATAAGATTAACACTAAACGGAGAATATTACCCTCACGAACGTTTACGATTAGATTTTGAAAAGAATGACTTCGTGGAAGCGCATCACAATTACACGGATTTCTACCCAGTTATAAGGGATGTGAGGAAAAAACTGCGTTGCTTGACTATATGGCTTTCAAAAACTGCGCGATTTTCGTCATTGACTGTTCTCGAAGAAACGACAGTGTAAAATCCAGCACTGTCGACGTAAAGTTAGACATCGAAGCAAAAAAGGGATTTCCCGCGAATACACGTGCCTATTGCATCATCATTCACGATTGTATCGTGGAACAACTACCGCTCAGCGAGATTGTTCGAAATCTAACATAAATACCGCCGGAGGAACCTAATCTTAACCAGTCATATTAAAAATGCGCATCGTTGCGGTAGATATTCAAGGCTTCCAGTTAGAAGATGGATTTGTCGTTAAAGAAATGGCTGTCTACAATGGATGTCAAATTAGTCATTACGTTTTGAAACCGCCGCGTGAATATTGCACGTTGACCGGTGCAGAAAAAAGAACGGTACGCTGGCTCGAACAATATCATCACGGTCTCAAATACAGTTCTGGTTTTGTTCAATATTCCGACATTGATACGTTGATCGGACTACTGATAGAAAATGCTGACTTGATATACGTGAGAGGAAGATCAAAAATGGAATTTTTAATGTCGAAAATGGATCAGGAGGATGTCGCATGCAGAGTCATTAACGTGGAGAAATTCGATGATGATAATTGGTTGAATCCGCCGAAATTTCAACCGGATCACGCCCATTGCATGTTTCACTCCGGAGGAAGACTGCGCATGTGCGCGTTGAGAAATTCTGCCCTTTTATATAATTGGTTGTATTCAAGGATCCCTGTATGAAATAAAACTTTCTTTATTTAAATAAGACTTTTTATTTCAATCCAAAAAAATTAATAATACATTTACACGTAAAAATAAAGCACGCTAATGCTATGATATGAATACAAACTGCGAAACTGTAATCTATTGAAGTATAATTCTTTTTTCGTTCCATTTCTCGAGTAATATTCTGCGTCATCTCACGCAAAATAGCGACTAAAAGCGTTTGGTTCATCACTTCTCTTTGTTATTTTACCTATAAAAGATTAGCTAGGAACCGAATACATTTTAGTATTTTACTGACCTTGAACGAGATGAGAGTCTTGTTGCTATGCTACGCTGTCTTTACTACCTGTTCGGACGTGTCGACGATAGTCGCCGCGCTGCCCGAGGAAGGTGTGATTGAATATTTACAAAAATTCGGATTCCTTTCACCCAACGACAACGAATCTTTAACGCAGATCAATGCGTCGAGTTTGCAACGTGCCCTAATGGATTTTCAGGATTTCTATAATTTACCGGTGGATGGTACTCTTAATAACGAAACCGTCGAACTAATAAATAAACCCCGATGTGGTGTAATAGAAAATGCCTTCACGACTGTTTCGCGATGGCAGAAAACGGATTTAAATTGGTATATTCAAGTACCGCCCAGTCACTATCAAGAGTTAAAAGTGCTGGCAACCGAGGTTTTTAAAATATGGAGTGATGAATCAAATTTAAATTTTTTCTTAAATTACTCAGAGCCGGATATAATGATTTTGATGTCTGACAAATATACTACCCACAGACAAAGCATAAGATGTAAAGGGAACGAATCCTGTCCTTTTGCTTTTGACGGAAGGGGTAACATATTAGGACATGCATTTTTTCCAAATCAACAACAAGAGTGCGTGGAAGTTCATTTGGATAAATCCGAAGATTGGTACTACGGTTTAGAAGTGCCTGCGCCCGGAGGAAAAACGAGCTTGTTTACTGTGTTGTTCCACGAAATTGGACATACGTTGGGTTTGGCGCACAGTAACGATCGCAATGCCATTATGTACCCTTGGTATAGCTTAAATTCTAAGACATTGTCATACGACGATGTTGCAGGTCTTCAACGTTTATATGGTAAAAAAACCACAACCACCGTCCGCGTAACAACTCCGACCACAACAACATCAACTACCACTACTACCACAACTACGAAACCTCCGATAGGGAAAAACGAAACAAAAGTACCAGATTTGTGTCACGTAAATCCATCCATATTTTTGGTTACGTCTAACCATCATATGTATCTATTTTACGACAAATGGGTTTGGATAATAAGATTAGGTGATAAAGTCTACATGGAACCTAAAATGATATCAGATTATGTCCCTATTTACGCTCCTATTTCGCATATCTACCAGAGACCCAACGGACAACTTTTGGTAGTCACCGGTGATTCGTTTTATTTACTTCACTTCCCGAGTTTCACGGTAGTGGGCGACCGACAAAGCGTCCAGCGACTGGGTGTGCCTGCGGGTAAAACAGTGAACGCTATTTTTAATACGTATGGCGGTCGAACGTATATATTTTACGGTAAACGCTACTATGCAGAAATAGACGAGTGTTCTTTGAGTGCGAGTGAACACGGTTTTACTACGGAACTGTTTCCGGGTCTGCCCGACGATTTGTCGGGCGCGTTTCGATACACCAACGGACATTTGTATTTTTTCAAAGAGAAAACGTATTACGAATACAACGAATTTTTGAATAAATTAACGAGAGTCGGTGAAATAGACTTGAGTCTTGTCGCAATTAATTGTCCCACAGAGAGTGTCTTTAAACAAATTAGGGATTTGTTAAGAAAGTTATCGATCTTTCACAACAATGAATAAGAAGTTAGTTTTCTTCGACGATTTTAGAAGCTTGGATACCGATCAACTTGAATTGATTCCTGTGCAACATTTCTTGGAGCATGTGAGACCGCACGATTTGTTAAATATGTGGCATAAGTTACCAGTACGACATCGCAACAATTTTGAATTGCAAACTCATTTGCCCTGCTTTGTTCACTATAACAGACCGGACAGCAAAATGCATATCGACGGCCCGGCACCTCCCCAGAATAAATGTCATTATTGTTTGAGTGTTATAAAAGCAGTTACCGAGATCTAGGATAGATTCATTCGGGCTAGAAACATGGTTTTGTTAAGTGCTCACTTTGTTTTGTTGTCGGCTGTG